>NC_060121.1:197916665-198530044 GCF_021461395.2 Schistocerca americana | reverse complement strand
CTGTGTGAAGTGAGAGAATCTTTTATCAATATAAACCAAGTATGTTTTTGTATAGAATCTCTGAAACAACCATGTAACTCTAAAAAGGTGGCGTTCGTAAAGCGTGCAAGACGCTGTACCAATTGCAGCTTTCCGTGTTTCTACGATGAATATGGCTCCAGCAGATCTAACGCATCAACTGTAAAATAATAAATTTGTCTATATTTACACACTAACTTCTCGTGTTCGGCCTATAGCTCTTATTTGTAGAGTCCCTAAATTTTCTTTGCCTTACCTTTCCATGCCTTAAACGAAAAAATTAATAAATACTATATAATGAGGGCCAATTCGGTTTATTTGCAATACATGTAGCGTAAAAACCCAGAATAACAATGTTTTCGGTATATGGATGCTACAACCCTCAGATTACGGTTCTTTACTGTATCCACTTCGCCAACCCTTGTCTCGTAACTATGCTCACACAGCGGCTTACGACAGCCTGAAACCGATTCAAAAATGTTATTTTTAGCTTTCTCTACCTCATTCGATAGAAACGGAGTCCTTATAGGACCACGTTTTATCTGGAATTCTGGTAAGACCCGTTTTACTCCGAAACGGATGGAAGTCTCAAGCTAAATATATACTGTATTTCAAATATTAATGTCGGTGGTTCCTTTGCAGTGTAAGAAATTTCAGCTTAGAAGCCAAAGCGGTCAGGAGATACGGCCATTTATGTGACATATTTTCCTTCTTTTTATTTATTTTTTGTATTAAATCTCTATTTCCATTGGACCAAATTGAGGTACAAGAGTCAAGGAAGTTCGAACCAATGCAGGTTGGACTTCTGCCTAACATTAACTAACTAAAAGCTGCTAAGTCCTGGGAAAAGAGCTGATATTTTCAATAATAAATGCTTATGAAGAACATACATATTGAGAGACCAATGTCTGAATATCAACTCTAAAGAACAGGGGTCGACAAGAGCTTCTCAAAGTTACACAACCTATTCCCCTATCGCCCGTTCCTGAGGCAAAAGTTTCCTATGAGAATGGGAAGAGTTACGCCAAAAGTATACCATACGTCATAAGCGAATGAAATAAGCAAAATAGACTATTTTCCGCTTCAAACTGTCACTTACTTCAGATGCCGCTCAAATTGTAGAAATGGTCGCACTGAACGAAATCCTGGACTTGGGCTTTCCACGACTGTGTACTATCTATCTCAACACATAAAAAGTTGAACTGTTCAATTTCACTACTCGCATTCCCATTCTGTGAAACTGAAACGTGTGGTTTTGTTGAATTGTGTGCTATAAATTGCAAACATCAGGGTTTGGTGTGATTTACCTTTGGCTTATATTCTACAAGCCATGGACTTATGTCTTGAACTGCGCGATTTGAAGCAGTGCCAACGCTGCAAACAACACATTTAACTACCAAGCTAGTGTCAGAGGCAGATACATTTTAGAATCACCTGTAATACTGGAGGGCATATCATTTATATATCCGTCGCGCGGAGTGGCTGCGCTGTTTGAGGCCCCTCCCCACTGGAGGTTCGAGTCCTCCGTCGGGCATGGATTTGTGTGTTGTTCGTAGCATACGTCAGTTTAAGTAGTATTTAAGCCTAGGGGTACCCATAATCTAGGGGTAGCGTCTTTGAAGGGTACTGGTGGTCTAGGGGTAGCGTCTTTGATTCATAATAAAAATCGTCTTTGGTCCCGGGTTCGATCCCCGCCACTGCCAATCAGCATTGGCGGCCGAAGACTTCCGGCATAAGAAGTCAGCCTCATTCCGCCAAAGGCCAAGAGGGCAGAGGAGCGGATAAAGGTTCAGGGCACTCTCTTGTCCTAGGGGTGGGACATTGCCACTAAAGGTGGAAGAATCAGCAATGATCAACGACATGAGGATGCAGAAGGCAACGGAAACCAGTACATTAAAGACATAGGACATGTGGCTTGTAATTGAAGAAGTGTCATGATGATCTCTCCATTGGCAAAAGCTTCCGGAACAATCTCCCATTCGGATCTCCGGGAGGGGACTGCCACGGGGGAGGTTACCATGAGGAAAAGATTGAACAATCTACGAAAGGATAACGTTCTACGAGTCGGGGCGTGGAATGTCAGAAGCTTGAACGTGGTAGGGAAACTAAGAAATCAGAAAAGGGAAATGCAAAGGCTCAATCTAGATATAGTAGGGGTCAGTGAGGTGAAGTGGAAGGAAGGCAAGGATTTCTGGTCAGGTGAGTATTGGGTAATATCAACAGCAGCAGAAAATGGTATAATAGGTGTAGGATTCGTTATGAATTGGAAGGTAGGGCAGAGGGTGTGTTACTGTGAACAGTTCAGTGACTGGGTTGTTCTAATCAGAATCGACAGCAGACCAACACCGACAACGATAGTTCAGGTTTACATGCCAACGTCGCAAGCTGAAGATGAACAGATAGAGAAAGTGTATGAGGATATTGAAAGGGTAATGCAGTGTGTAAAGGGGGACTGAAATCTAATAGTCCCGGGCGACAAGAATGCAGTTGTAGGGGAAGGAGTAGAAGAAAAGGTTACAGGAGAACATGGGCTTGGGACAAGGAATGGAAGAGGAGAAAGACTAATTGAGTTCTGTAACAAGTTTCAGCTAGTAATAGCGAATACCCTGTTCAAGAATCACAAGAGGAGGAGGTATACTTGGAAAAGGCCCGGAGATACGGGAAGATTTCAATTAGATTACATCATGGTCAGACAGAGATTCCGAAATCAGATACTGGACTGTAAGGCGCACCCAGGAGCAGATATAGACTCAGATCACAATACAGTAGTGATGAAGATTAGGCTGAAGTTCAAGACATTAATCAGGAAGAATCAATACGCAAAGAAGTTGGATACGGAAGTACTAAGGAATGACGAGATACCTTTGAAGTTCTCTAACGCTATAATACAGCAATATGGAATAGCGAAGTAGGCAGTACAGTTGAAGAGGAATGGACATCTCTAAAAAGGGCCATCACAGAAGTTGGGAAGGAAAACATAGGTACAAAGAAGGTAGCTGCGAAGAAACCATGGATAACATAAGAAATACTTCAGTTGATTGATGAAAGGAGGAAGTACAAACATGTTCCGGAAAAATCAGGAATACAGAAATTCAAGTCGGTGAGGAATGAAATAAATAGGAAGTGCAGGGAAGCTAAGGCGAAATGGCTGCAGGAAAAATGTGAAGACATCGAAAATGGTATGATTGTCGGAAGGACAGACTCAGCATACAGGAAAGTCAAAACAACCTTTAGTGACATTAAAAGCAACGGTGGTAACATTAAGAGTGCAACGGGAATTCCACTGTTAAATGCAGAGGAGAGAGCTTATAGGTGGAAAGAATACATTGAAAGCCTCTATGAGGGTGAAGATTTGTCTGATGTGATAGAAGAAGAAACAGGAGTCGATTTAGAAGAGATAGGGATCCAGTATTAGAATCGGAATTTAAAAGAGCTTTGGAGGACTTACGGTCAAATAAGGCAGAAGGGATAGATAACATTCCATTACAATTTCTAAAATCATTGGGGGAAGTGGCAACAAAACGACTATTCACGTTGGTGTGTAGAATATATTAGTCTGGCGATATAGCATCTGACTTACGAAAAAGCATCATCCACACAATTCCGAAGGCGGTAAGAGCTGACAAGTGCGAGAATTATCGCACAATCAGCTTAACAGCTCATGCAACGAAGCTGCTTACAAGAATAATATACAGAAGAATGGAAAAGAAAATTAAGAATGCGCTAGGTGACGATCAGTTTGGCTTTAGGAAAAGTAAAGGGACGAGAGAGGCAATTCTGACGTTACGGCTAATAATGGAAGCAAGGCTAAAGAAAAATCAAGACACTTTGATAGGATTTGTCGACCTGGAAAAAGCGTTCGACAATATAAAATGGTGCATGCTGTTCGAGATTCTGAAAAAAGTAGGGGTACGCTATAGCGAGAGACGGGTCATATACAATATGTACAACAACCAAGAGGGAATAATAAGAGTGGACGATCAAGAACGAAGTGCTCGTATTGAGAAGGGTGTAAGACAAGGCCGTAGCATTTCGCCCCCTATTCTTCAATCTGTACATCGAGGAAGTAATGATGGAAATAAAAGACAGGTTCAGGAGTGGAATTAAAATACAAGGTGAAAGGATATCAGTGATACGGTTCGCTGATGACATTGCTATCCTCAGTGAAAGTGAAGAAGAATTAAATGATCTGCTGAACGGAATGAACAGTCTAATGAGTACACAGTATGGTTTGAGAGTAAATCGGAGAAAGTCGAAGGTAATGAGAAGTAGTAGAAATGAGAACAGCGAGAAACTTAACATCAGGATTGATGGTCACGAAGTCAATGAGGTTAAGGATTTCTGCTACTTAGGCAGTAAAATAACCAATGACGGACGGAGCAAGGAGGACATCAAAAGCAGACTCGCTATGGCAAAAATGGCATTTCTGGCCAAGAGAAGTCTACTAATATCAAATACCGGCCATAATTTGAGGAAGAAATTTCTGAGTATGTACGTCTGGAGTACAGCATTGTATGGTAGTGAAACATGGACTGTGGAAAAACCGGAACAGAAGAGAATCGAAGCATTTGATATGTGGTGCTATAGACGAATGTTGAAAATTAGGTGGACTGATAGGGTAAGGAATGAGGAGGTTCTACGCAGAAGCGGAGAGGAAAGGAATATGTGGAAAACACTGATAAGGAGAAGGGTCAGGATGATAGGACTTCTGCTAAGACATGAGGGAATGACTTCCATGGTACTAGAGGCAGCTGTAGAGGGCAAAAACTGTAGAGGAAGACAGAGTTTGGAATACGTCAAGCAAATAATTGAGGACGTAGGTTGCAAGTGCTACTCTGAGATGAAGAGGTTAGTAGCACAGGAAAGGAATTCGTGGTGGGCCGCATCAAACCAGTCAGTAGACTGATGACAAAAAAAAAAAAAAAAAAAAAAAAAAAAAAAAAAAAAAAAAAAAAAAAAAAAAAAAAAAAAACAACCAAGTGTAGGGAGCGATGACCTCATCAGTTTAGTCCCTTAGGAATTGACACACAAATCATTAATATTAAAAAGAAAAGTGCCTCTAGGACACTGATGCCTGGGCACCCCCCACCCCTCCCCCCCCCACCCCCCCCCCCCCCCCCCCGAGCGTCCCATTTAACCGAAACCTGACTCATAAAAACCTGCGGATAAAGTACCTACATTAATAATTTAGTTGATAAGTAGTCCTCAGAGACTGAGTCCTACTCGCATTTGTCCTGTTTTCTGACTCTAAACCTTCATCCATCTGCAGCTGACACTTCGTCGCATCTCTAGCCAAGCCCTGATTGTTACCGTGCATTTGGAAGAAACCTGTGATGTCGAGTGTACACAGTTCCCTAGCCACCCTTGCCTCTGCATCAGGCGATGGTGGCCAATTCCACTAACCGTGCTCAAATCTCAGAACCGCCTGGTATGGCTGACCGGTTGCAGACCAGCAACGGCTTCAAATTTTAATGCTGCTGCTCGCTGAGGCCAGGTGTGGTATAGTCGTACAGTTGACGACTTGCTGCCGAGGGGATTACTCCGGTCGAAATCAGGATGCAGAGTGACATTTCCGGCTGAGCCAGGAGTGTTTGTACTCCCTCCAGCGAGGTGTAATGGCGCAGAAGTAAGATGACGTCACGTACGTGACAATGGGACCAGTTAGCTGTGCTGCACCATGTAGCAACACAGCGTGCTACCAAAGGTGGAACCCGGCGCTACTGGTTTCTAGCGGGTTGACGCTTTACTGAAGCGTCAAGCTACAGAAATAGGTCGCGACGGACTGGATATTACTTTGACTGTTGCGAAGGCCAGTTTGCAGCTTAGACGGCTTCAAATACCTTTAAAGCTTGGGCTATTTGCGGCTTGAGGAAAAGCTATTGCCCTGTGTCGCTCCCTTCTCGACTGCTTCGTCCCTTCCATGTTCCTCGCCTCTTATAACAGTTGTCTGGCTTGTACATAAAACGTCCATGATCTATTGTTACCTGCATTTTATTGCTGCTTTCTTCTGAATGTCTAACAGTATATTCCACAACTTAAATTTCGCCTCATGTATCCTACATCCCAATGGAACCGCGGATGCAACTGCCTGATGTATGTTATATCAGTCTGAAAAAGTTTTGTCGTGGTTGGTTCTCCCATGAATCACAATAATTCTGAAAGAGTGTCGTTAGCTTCCTGTGCCCTGTTTTGATTCAAGTCTTCTTATAAATACTTCTAATAACACCATTTCTTCCATATCTATCTACTTCTCTTTCCATCTTCCTTCGATATTTAAGTGAACCTTCGTCTAGCTGATGATTTCATTTATATTAATTAGTCATGATTGTAAAGGAGACTTGTGACAGGAATATAAAACCATAATGGGATGGAACATAATTTTCAGCAGCGTTCACTGTGTGATCGGATGGCATGTGTACGACTGTGGCTATGGGATAGTTGAGAAACTCATGGGTGATTCCAAATCTTGTGCAGCGGCTCATTTTCAGCTCGAGTACTGCATCATCATTCGTGGCACGACGGCATCGGGAATCATTTGGTCACTTTCTTCGATGTTCCTGCCCGTTTTCAAAGTGATGGCTTACACGAAGGCTGTTTGTCGCTGACAGGTGCACGTCCATTTCTGAAGCAGTTCGTGCAATCACAAAGGTTTGGTGTCACTCAGATAACTGCCACAACACTGTGGCCATACTCTTTTGCCGACTATCACAGCGGTGTGCCATGCACGCCTCTGTAACTGGCTTGTGGCACGTTATCGACTTCGCTTTGGTCGTGAGCTTATCTTTGGGGGAGCCGCGGCACTTTCTGAGGGCAGAAAAGTCGTTGGGAAAGTGTATTTACGACACGAGTGCACTTGGGTAGAAGTGTTGTTGTTCCCGTATGAGCAAAATGCTAACGCCACGAGGACGCCTGCACGCAGCCGGTACCTTTGGACAAGGTGACACACTGCTGCAGAATGCTGAATACTGCCTCTTGCGGCAACTGTTGGATGCAGGAGCTGTTGGCCATCGAATCATTATCGAATCATTTGCGCCGTGTGGCCTCATGCACCGAACAAACCTCGAAATCTTGGATTTATTATTCCGCTAGCGGACTAACCACTTCATTTTCTGTGAGAACTTTTCTATTTTTGCCAGTTGTTAGGAAGAGCTAAAGCTTGGTCATTTGTGCTGTGCCTGGGTGGCTGAAAGTACTTTCACAACTAGAGCTATATTTCTGTTTAGTTGTTAGTTCTACTGTTCCTTATTCGTATTTGTTCGATATCGTGTGTCATGAGTAGAGTATGTGTCTTCGTTGTACTTCTGAGTGTGCAGAGTTAAAGAGCGAGTGACTGTGAACTTGTTTCTGCGGACTTTACCACTTTTGCACGTGATTGTACACTACCATGAGTCAGCATGATATTTAAAGTTGTTTATGGCCATATGTCCTGAGTAAATTGTTTGGCAAATCGTACGGAAGTCGTAACTCTTTATTATGATGGGTGTTCGGAGCTGAACAATGTGTGGCTGTGGAATTGTGTTTTTGTTGTTTATTAACTGACCTCACGTATACGTTTTATTATACGACTGGCAGAAAGTTAAATTCTGAATGAGGTTGGCGCTTTCTGTTTACACGGCGTGGCCGACACACGTTATAGGTTATAGAAATGAAAGGAACTGTGTTGACTAAGGACGGAAACATCGGACTAGGTATTTTCTGTTTGAAATTATGTTGCTGATACTATTGCGTATTAGCTGGCCTCTCGTGACTAAGGGTTTCCTGCTTAGCATGCGCTTTTGACAAATTTATGTTGTAGCTTGTGAGTTATCGTTGTGTAACTTGATTTTCTTTATGTTCCAGTTTCTTCAGGTATGTGTAATGACGCTACTAGACTGGAGTTTTGTTGAGTCTTCAAAGCCTGTTATTGAAGAAGGTTAACAGCAAGCGTTCACATCAGGAAGAACAGGCCCACGGCAAAAAGGGGTACGTTTTGTTCTCTATTAAACTGGCTTTGTGGGTTACATTTGTGTTCGTCTTTTGATTACTCTCTTTCGGAACACTACATGCTGCCTACAGATTTATGTCAATCTGCCTGGATATTTGTTTGCCTCTGGAGTGCTTATTTTAATGTAGTATGCATTTTTAGGTATGTTAACGAATCCGTGCTAAGCTTGTGGAGGCTTGTTTGTTCTTGTTTTGGAACATGGTATCGTTCTGTTAAGGTATCTTGAAATTTTCTGTATTGGACATCGAGACATAGTTCTTGGTTTTTATTCCTAAGGTCGATTTTTTATACGACGTCTTACGGCTAGGTATTAGTCTTGGAGCCTGTATAAATTCTTTGAATTTCTTCTCGTCTCTGATGTCCTGGCTTCAGTGCCCGTTCGGATGATGTATTACGCTTATAATCAAGAGCAGTTTCTTAGAAGCACTTCAGTGAATGCAAACTAGACTATGAACTTCGTTAGCTAGAGGCCTGTGCTGATCAGATAAGTATTTTGAAGGATATTTTACTGAAATACTTGTTACTCTTTCCAGCAACGATGTATAATAAGGGAAGTGGTAATTTACTCTTACTGATTATTAGTCACGCTGTCACCAACCGGAGGTAATCGTTATTGAACTGTGTGTTGATTGTATTGAGATTTGTCTTTTTGCGTTTCAGATTAGGAATACTCCGGAATATAGTATGTTAGCTGCTTCTGAACCCCATAAAGGGGCAGTTTTTTTATTCCACTTCCTACAGTTATTATTGTTCTTTGTGTTCTATTATTTTGTTATTGTTTCTGCATTTATTCAAATGGCTCTAAGCACTGTGGGACTTAATATCTGAGGTCATCAATCCACTACACTTGGAACTACGTAAACCTAACTAACCTAAGGAAATCACACACATCGATGCCCGGGGCAGGATTCAAACCTACGACCGCAGTAGCTGTGCGGCTCCCGACTGAAGCGCATAGAACCACTCGGACACAGCGGTCCGCTACATTTTCATTGCGATTCCACTATTTAAAATATTTGATAAAACGTAGACTCACCATAAAGTTTAACTAAGATTTATGAAGTCTGTAGTTCTTTTACTGCGTTCAAAAACTGTGATCTGAAATTTGTGGATCTCTGGAAAGAATTCCATTCCTTAAAAATCGTTAATAATTTTTTCTTGGCCTTAAACAGCGTTTACTTCGGTACCGGCACTTCGCCACTTCAAACGTAGCTTCCTACTGCCCCAAGCTGTTTTAGTCCCTTCAGAGCACAGGAAAAAGAAGAACACCCCATATATCTTTCTTGGAGAACTTTCGTGAACTGTGCAATCATAATAAAATGGTCGGAAAATTTATGGACAGAAACTTTCAATGAACGCAAGAGAGGTAAGATCCAAGGATAACAGTGGGCTTGAAGTTGAGTTAGTGATATTAGCCTATTGAACAGAAGAAAATTGGCATCATTTATTGATCTTCCCTCGTGTATCGGAACAAATCAAAGGCATGTTTCTAAAATGTTCATGTTGCGATTATAATACGACTTTCAGCAGGACGTACGGATGGGAAAACACAATTTACATATGAAGAACTACTTTTTGTCAGTTATTTACACAGAAGCACGGCTCCTGTTGATCGTATGATTTCGAGTGTCTGAGCGAGGATGATGGCCGTAACAGTGATGAGATGCGGCAGACACAGGCCACCTTCCAGACACGACGTTGAAAGGAACGCCACGCAGGACCTCCACATCTCCTGTGTGCGCCTTGCCTTGCCTTGCCTCTAATTTTACGGTCCTTTTAGAATCATGTTTGTGAGATATTTCGCGACTTTGAAGTCCGCAATGATGTCGGGAGAGAGGAAGATTGCACTCTTATGGTCCCAAAGGAGACCAGTAAAGCTTTATAAATCTGCAGCTGAGTAAATCCTCGCCTCTCGGAAAGGATGAAGCAGACCCGGCTGATACGAATAGCTCCATTCAGCCGACTGAGAGTGACAGTTCAAAGCAAGACGGTCTTCAGGCACACGTGTCGGCGCAATGTCACCACCTGAACTACCTCTACGTCGAGTGTGCTGGTCACGCATTGCTCCAACTCATGTCGTGTAGTGGTAACCTCAGTTATTATATTACCTTATACGCTCCTGTACGTCAGAACAAGCTGGAAACAATTTACTGTACTGAGCACATATATTATCTTTTTAAGTTCACGTACCACTGATTCCCCAAACATTTGTAACAGTATGGAAATGATTATATCTTTCATTTACGGAATGTTCTGCGGGGAGAAACATATGTACGAGAATTCCACGCAGAAAGGCTACGAGTATTCGGAAAGGTTAACATGAACAGTACACCTACCAATCACACAATCACACGTATCTGAAACTTAAAGCCGGCCGGAGTGGTCGTGCGGTTCTAGGCGCTACTGTCTGGAGCCGAACGACCGCTACGGTCGCAGGTTCGAATCCTGCCTCGGGCATGGATGTGTGTGATGTCCTTAGGATAGTTAGGTTTAATTAGTTCTAAGTTCTGGGCGACTGATGACCTCAGAAATTAAGTCGCATTGTGCTCAGAGCCATTTTTTTGAAACTTAAAGTTGGTAAATAGGTTACTGGTGGATGAGGGGAAGAGCGTAGGATGTATGCCTCCAAAGTTCCACAACTCGGGCTCTCAATAGTTCCACGATCTAACAGTGCCTGCTTGTTCTAGGACCACGTTAGGTCTTCCTACTTTAATTTATACTCACGATTCAACTTACGGTTCAGTCCAACACACAGCTTCTTTCGATCATAAGGCATTTAAGTACCACATAATGTTCTTCCTTATTTCAATGGAATGTTCATAATTTGTTTTCGAGCTCATTAAAAGTTCCAAAGTATTTTATACGTTATTCCTATATAGGATCAGAAATTGAAAAATTAATTTGCAACGATTCTTAAGTCACTGTAGGCCACAATACTTACCTTTGTGCTATACGATTGTAAAATAAAATGATTAGGTACACAGTTCCATGGCAAAACAGATAGAAAACAGCTGTTGTTTTTTTTCCTTTTCAAAAACGAGAAGGGACCGGTTACGCGAGTATGGAATGAAGAAATCAAGCAACGATTCAACGGGAAAAATTATATTGAAGTACATTACCAATGTAACAGGTAGAATAAATCGGGACATAATACATGAGTTGATACCAGAGACCGTAGCTGAAGAGAGAGCTGAAGGAACGAAGCTGAAGGAACGAATCGTATTGGAAGACCTAGATGTGGGTATATAATGCAAATACTCGTTGGCTTGATACATATCAGGTAAGAGGGGAAATAAGAGGATAGGCAAGCTACAAGAACGGAGATTTGCAGCAAACCATCCTTAAAACTCTTAAGCAAAACGAGAGGATACTTAGGATAATGCACTAAACTAAAAGGATACCCTCGAACATCCCAGAATGACGGGCGCCTTTACCTATACCCTTCCCGTGCACCTCCACATACTACCTTCAGTGCCATCTAACGCACAGCTTCTCACGAATAGGTCATTTGTGAGCTGCAGTGCACTGCATCACTATAATCGTTATCTCCATTATCGTCTTCTACATCCATTAAGCAACTAGACATATTCTCCTTTTGTAGCCCATCGACGTGTAGGATGCTGTACAACATTTACCCCTAAGAGGGCATAACGTATAAGTAATTTTGATATCTGATTTTCAGTCTCTCTCATTCTTTGTTTCATACATTTTTTCTGTATATCTCATTATTGACTCTTACGTTGGTTATTGATTTTGCTGTTCATTTATTGGTTTACCATAAAGGGGGTGGTTTGTTAGACTTACTGGATACCCGGCTGTACTTCTGATACGTCTTTATTCCAGTCTCCTATTGGTCCTTCTCCTTCCACTCTCTATCTCTCCTCCCCTGTCCCTATTCGTCTCCACCCATCCATATCAACCCCTCACTCTGTTTGCCTGTTTCTTTTTCACCTTGTCTCCATTCGTCTATCGCCTTATGTCCGCGTCTCACTTCCCTCTGCCCGTTCCCCTCATCTATCTCCGTCATCTCCTTCTCCAGATATATGTACATTTCTCCTCATTCATCTCACTGTTTGTCCACCTCCTCGTTCTCCCTTCCCTCTCCACATTATCGCACACACCCTAATGGGGGAGCTGGTGGTTATTACCCCTACAATATTTCTTCCTAGATTGTAGCTAACGTGTGTACCAAATTTTATTGAAATCGTTGTCGGGGCTTTAAATTAGCTTATTACCCATGACTGCTCGCGTACCTACGTGTCATGTCTGTTTCACGCATATTTAATATTTCATGCCTATTTCTTTTCATATTTCACCTGTTTCTTTAGCGCATTCCGCCCTGCAGTTTCATTTTCACACAGCTCAATTTTTGTGACGTCATATTTCCTGAAATACAATGTTAAAATTATGCAGGTACCTCCAATGGTTCATGTGCCTCCTGCTTGCGAAACGTATTGCAAATAATGTTAGTAGTAAGGAAATACTGAATTAAAACTTCATGCTTCATGCATACTTCACAGACCACGAAAATGTAGTGAGATGTAAATCTTTACCCTTCCGCCATGTTGTGGGGTTAGTCAAAGAAAAAAAAATTCATAAAGGTTTGCTATTGTGTGTACAGTTTTTTACAAGTTACTAGGTGCTCTCATTCCCAAATATTGGATAAATTAAGTATGAATGTCCTTGAGCCCTGTGTTTTTCGCCCCACTCCACCCTTCGATAGTTGGGTGATAGGTGAGTGATTCTTTGCAGACCTTAAATGATAAGTGTGCCAAGTTTGGCTGAAATCGGGGCAGTGGTTTATAAGGGGATGTGTAACAGATATATACCTAAATACATGCGTACATCAACTTTTAAAATTTGCATGGATTAGAAATTTATGGCTGCTGGAAGTCATATCAATACTAACTAAAGCGTCTGATGAAGGAATCCGGACAGCAGTCAGTGCATGTTAACGAAGAGCGTGTCCTCCCTACAGTTTTATTACAGCTTCAACTCAGGGAATATATTCAGTGATGTGTGTGAATGTCGGTGGAGGAATGGCAGACTGCTCTTCGTCAAGAGTCGCAACGAGAAATGGCACTGATGTTGTACAGAGAGTTGTGGAGTGAAATTCATACGTATATCACTGGCTCTGAGTTGGGACTGTGGGCAGGCCAGTCAACTTCAGAGTTACAAACCTTTGCACATACTAGTTCATGAGTGGATGCACTGTTACACTGTTACAGTCATCTCTGAAATGTTCCTCTACTGTACAAAGTAAACAATGATGTGAGACTGTACATACAGTACGTTTCCTTGTGCACAATAAGGGGACCACATACTACCCACGCAAAACATCCCCATACTGTAACACCACGTCCTGTACGTTTTACTGTTGGCACTACACACCAATGGTCGATAATGCTCTGCAATATCTTGCCAAACCCAGAGTCTTCCACCAGATTGTCTGTGTATAGGATGATTCATCTCTCCAATTCACCGCCCAGTTATTATTTGTCCAGTAGATTAACTCTTTACACCACATCAATCTTCACTTTCTATTAAGCGCACAAATCTGAAGTTTATGAGGAGGTGATTGACCACTGTACCTAATACTTTTAACTTGATATGCGCAGTAATTGTGCTAGCTGGACTGATAGTGGATGCACTGTTACACTGTTACAGTCATCTCTGAAATGTTCCTCTACTGTACAAAGACCTTAAGGTCTGCCTGATACTGGTACAGTTGCAGTTGCTCAAACGACTTTCCACTTCACAGTCACAACACAAAAAGTACACTTGAGCAACTTCAGAAAGGTAGCAATGACCCTGATGGAAATGTTACTCATAGGACACCTAATGAAAGACCACGTTCGAGATCGGCGAGCTCTTCTGACCTTCCCATTCAGCTACTACTTCTTCTTTTCTCACAACAATTGCACCGTAGTATACGGGGTACCGACTTTCACTGATCATCTTAAAGTCCCAGTTGCTTGTCATGATCGCCAAAACTGCTTAAATTTGGGATAAGATATCACAGCCATTGGAGGACGAAGGTTTATGACGTAAGAAATCACCCACGTTCTGCCAACGGCCTTGTCAAAGGGGGCACGGAGGTGCAGGCAGTGCTTCAAAGCACTCTCTTGCCAAGAGGATGGGAAACTGTCCCGAAAAGGTGGAAGAATCAGTAATGATCAATGGCGTGAGAATGCATATGACAATGAAAACCATTGTAATTGAAAAGTGTCGTTATGATTTTTCTGCTGGCTGAAGATTCGGGACTAATCCCCAGTTCGGGTCTCTGGGAGGGGCTTGCCATGGGGGAGGCGACTATGAGAAAAATATTGAATAGCCAATAAAAGGGGAACCTGATATGAGTCGGGGCGAAGAGTTAGTTTCAACGTTGTAGGGAATCAAGAAAATCTGGAAAGGGAAATGCTTAGCCTAAATCTAGATATAGTGGGGGATCATTGAAGTGAAATGGAAAAAAAAGAAAACAAGGATGCATGGTCAGACGAGTATTCGGTAATATCGACAGCAGCAAAAATAGTATAAAGGGAGTAGTATTTGTTGTGAATAATTAACGGGTGTAGAGAGTAAGCATTTCAGTGATAGAGTTGTTCACATCACATTCTACAGCATATCAACGCCAATAAATTTAGTTCATGTACACATGCCACTAACGCAGGCAGAAGATGAAGAGCTAGAGGAAATATCTGAGGGTATGGAACGTATAGAACAGCATGTGAAGGGAGAAGAAAATCTGTTAATCATGGAGATTTGAACTGCAGTTAGAGGAAGAAACAAAATGAACGGTTACTGGAGGCAATTGGCTTGACACTAGGAATGAGCGAGGAGAAAGACTAATTTCATTCTGCACTAAGTTTCAGGTGACAATAGCGAACACACTGTTCTGGAATTAGAATATATGACTGAGAGATACGGAATTACATTGTGTTCAGAGAGAAAATCAAAAATCAGATATTGCATTTTAAAGTACATCCGCTGCAAACATACATTCCGATTACTATTTCTAATGTTGAAGAGTAGATTATAGTTTAAGATAATCGTCCGGAAGAATCAGTGAGTCTGGAAGTGGGATATTGCAGTACTGAGGAATGAAGAGACACTTTTGAAGCTCGTTGAGGATGTAAACACTGCAATAAGAAAATCAGAGGGGGCTGTTAACCTGAATGTAAGTCACAGATATGGCACAGACGTGCAGGGAAGGTAATTCTCAAGTAAACTTAGGTAACAGAAGAAATACTTCAATTGATCGACGCCAGAAGAAAGTACAAAAATATTCAGGAAAAGCGCGGAACTCAGAAATATAAACTTCTTAGGAATAGATTAATTTGAAAGAGTACGAAAACCAAGACGAAATGGTGCAGTAAACATGTGAAGAAACAGACAAAAAAATTAACGTCTGGTGGACTCAGCTTATAGGAGAATCAATACAATCGTCCATGGAATGAAAAGGAATGGTTGTAACATTAATAGCGCAATGCCTATTCCACGAAAAATGTACAAATGAGCAGATAGGTGGAAAAAGGACGTTGAAGTGCTGTGTGAGATTTTGTACATGTCTGGTGAAGCGTTAGAATAATTTGGAGTCCGTAGGGATGACAAAAGTGATCCGATATTGTAATCGGAATTTAAAAGACGGAATTGCTGCATGAAATTCCATCGGACTTTCTAGAATCATTGGGGAAGTGACAACCAAACGACTATTCAAGTTGCTATTTTATTCAGCAGTCTTCTGATTGGTTAGATGCCACCCGCCATTAATTTCTCTCCTATGTCAACGTCTTCAGCTCAAAGAAGCACTTGCAACTTACGTCTTCAGTTACTTACCGGATATATTCCAGTCTGTCTTCCTCTACAGATTTGCCCTCTACAGCTCCCTCTACCACCAAGGAGGTCATTTTCTGATGTCTTAACTGTTGTCCAAAAAAACTGTCCCTTCTCCTTTTCAGTGTCACTACGTATTCGTTTCGTCTCCGATTCTGCGCAGAACCTCCTACCAAGTTGCTGTGTACAATTTTTTTTTTTTTGGTCATCAGTCTACTCACTGGTTTGATGCGGCCCGCCACGAATTCCTTTCCTGTGCTAACCTCTTCTTCTCAGAGTAGCACTTGCAACCTACGTCCTCAATTATTAGCTTGACGTACTCCAATCTCTGTCTTCCTCTACAGTTTTTGCCCTCTACAGCTGCCTCTAGTACCATGGAAGTCATTCCCTCATGTCTTAGCAGATGTCCTATCATCCTGTCCCTTCTCCTTATCAGTGTTTTCCACATATTCCTTTCCTCTCCGATTCTGCGTAGAACCTCCTCATTCCTTACCTTATCAGTCCACCTAATTTTCAACATTCGTCTATAGCACCACATCTCACATGCTTCGATTCTCTTCTGTTCCGGTTTTCCCACAGTCCATGTTTCACTACCAAACAATGCTGTACTCCAGACGTACATCCTCAGAAATTTCTTCCTCAAATTAAGGCCGGTATTTGATATTAGTAGACTTCTCTTGGCCAGAAATGCCTTTTTTGCCATAGCGAGTCTGCTTTTGATGTCCTCCTTGCTCAGTCCGTCATTGGTTATTTTACTGCCTAGGTAGCAGAAATCCTTAACTTCATTGACTTCGTGACCAACAATCCTTCGTCTTTCTCCGATTTATTCTCAAACCATACTGTGTACTCATTAGACTGTTCATTCCGTTCAGCAGATCAATTAATTCTTCTTCACTTTCACTCAGGACAGCAATGTCATCAGCGAATCGTATCATTGATATCCTTTCACGTTGTATTTTAATTCCACTCCTGAACCTTTCTTTTATTTCCATCATTGCTTTCTCGATGTACAGATTGAAGAGTAGGGGCGAAAGGCTACAGCCTTGTCTTACACCCTTCTTAACACGAGCACATCGTTCTTGATCGTCCACTCTTATTATTCCCTCCTGGTTGTTGTACATATTGTATAAGACCCGTCTCTCCCTATAGCTTACCCCTACATTTTTCAGAATCTCGAACAGCTTGCACCATTTTATATCGTCGAACGCTTTTTCCAGGTCGACAAATCCTATGAAAGTGTCTTGATTTATCTTTAGCCTTGCTTACATTATTAGCCGTAACGTCAGAATTGCCTCTCTCGTCCCTTTACTTTTCCTAAAGCCAAACTGATCGTCACCTAGCGCATTCTCAATTTTCTTTTCCATTCTTCTGTATATTATTCTTGTAAGCAGCTTCGATGCATGAGCTGTTAAGCTGATTGTGCGATAATTCTCGCACTTGTCAGCTCTTGCCGTCTTCGGAATTGTGTGGATGATGCTTTTCCGAAAGTCAGATGATATATCGCCAGACTCATATACTCTACACACCAACGTGAATAGTCGTTTTGTTGCCACTTCCCCCAATGATATTAGAAATTCTGATGGAATGTTATCTATCCCTTCTGCCACCAAAGCTCTTTTAAATTCCGATTCTAATACTGGATCCCCTATCTCTTCTAAATTGACTCCTGTTTCTTCTTATATCACATCAGACAAATCTTCACCCTCATAGAGGCTTTCAATGTATTCTTTCCATCTATCTGCTCTCTCCGCTGCATTTTACAGTGGAATTCCCGTTGCACTCTTAATGTTACCACCGTTGCTTTTAATGTCACCAAAGGTTGTTTTGACTTTCCTGTATGCTGAGTCTGTCCTTCCGGCAATCATATCTTTTTCGATGTCTTCACATTTTTCCTGCAGCCATTTCGTCTTCGCTTCGCTGCACTTCCTATTTACTTCATTCCTCAGCGACTTGTATTTCTGTATTCCTGATTTTCCCGGAACATGTTTGTACTTTCTCCTTTCATCAATCAACTGAAGTATTTCTTCTGTTACCCATGGTTTCTTCTCAGCTACCTTCTTTGTACCTATGTTTTCCTTCCCAACTTCTTTGATGGCCCTTGTTAGAGATGTCCATTCCTCTTCAACTGTACTGCCTACTGCGCTATTCCTTATTGCTATATCTATAGCGTTAGGGAACTTCAAACGTATCCCGTCATTCCTTAGTACTTCCGTATCCCACTTCTTTGCGTATTGATTCTTCCTGACTAATGTCTAGAACTTCAGCCTACTCTTCATCAATACTATATTGTGATCTGAGTCTATATCTGCTCCTGGGTACGCCTTACAATCCAGTATCTGATTTCAGAATCTCTGTCTGACCATGATGTAATCTAATTGAAATATCCCCGTATCTCCCGCCATTTTCCAAGTATATCTCCTCCTCTTGTGATTCTTGAACAGGGTATTCGCTATTACTAGCTGAAACTTGTTACAGATCTCAATTAGTCTTTCTCCTCTTTCATTCCTTGTCCCAAGCCCATGTTCTCCTGTAACCTTTTCTTCTACTCCTTCCCCTACAACTGCATTCATGTCGCCCGTAACTATTAGATTTTCGTCCCCCTTTACACACTGCATTACCCTTTCAATATCCTCATACACTTTCTCTATCTGTTCATCTTCAGCTTGCGACGTCGGCATGTATACCTGAACTATCGTTGTCGGAGTTGGTCTGCTGTCGATTCTGATTAGAACAACCCGATCACTGAACTGTTCAGAGTAACACACCCTCTGCCCTACCTTCCTATTCATAAGGAATCCTACACCTGTTGTACCATTTTCTGCTGCTGTTGATATTACCCGATACTCATCTGACCAGAAATCCTTGTCTTCCTTCCACTTCACTACACTGACCCCTATTTTATCTAGATTGAGCCTTTGCATTTCTCTTTTCTGTTTTTCTAGTTTCCCTACCACGTTCAAGCTTTTGACATTCCACGCCCCGACTCGTACATCGTTATCCTTTCGTAGGTTATTCAATCTTTTTCTCATGGTAACATCCCCGTTGGCAGTCCCCTCCCAGAGATCCGAATGGGGGACTATTCCAGAATCTTTTGCCAATGGAGAGATCATCACGACACCTCTTCAAATACGGGCCACATGTCCTGTGGATACACGTTGTGTGTCTTTAATGCAGTGGTTTCCATTGCCTTCTGCATCCTCATGTCGTTGATCATTGTTGATTCTTCTGCCTTTAGGGGCAATTTCCCACCCCTAGGACAAGAGAGTGCCCTGAACCTCTATCCGCTCCTCAGCCCTCTTTGACAAGGCCGTGGGCAGAATGAGGCTGACTTCTTATGCCGGAAGTCTTCGGCCGCCAATGCTGATTATTTATCAAAATTTAGGCACTGGCGGGGATCGAACCCGGGACCGAAAACATTGTAATTATGAATCAAAGACGCTACCCCTACACCACGGGCACCTATATATAACAGAAGTGACGTACCATCAGACTTTCGGAGAAATATCATCCACTCAAGTGTAAAGTCAGCAAGAGCAGATAAATGCGAGATTTATCGAACAATCAGCTTAACAACTCATGCATCAAATTTCTGACCATAATAGTGGATAGAACAAGTTTTTTCTAATCATCAGGCTTCTGACTGGTTTGATACGGCTGGCCGTGAATTCCAATCCTGTGCCAGCCTTTTCATTTCGAGCAGCACTTGCAACAAACGTTCTCATTTATTTGCTGCGTATGTTCCTAGCTCTGTTTTCCTCTACAATTTGTACCCTCTATCGTTCCCTCAAGCACCATGCAAGCTATTCCCTGATGTCTTATCAGATGTGCTTCCATCAACTCCCTTCTCATTGTCAGTGTTTTTCATGTATTCCATTCTTCGCCTATCCTCCATAGAACCTCTTCATTCCTTACCTTATTAGTCCACTTAATTTTTAATATTATTCTGTCGCACCACATTTCAAATGTTTCGATTCTCTTCGTTTCCGGTTTCTCCACAGTCCATGTTCCAATACCGTATCTCGGTGTGTTTCGAAATAACTTTGTTAGAAACTTCTTCTTAAAATTAATGCCTTTGTTTGATATTTCTGTTGCCCAAGAATACTTTTTATGACAGTTTAGTCTGCTCTTGATGTTCTCCATTTTCCATTTAACGTGATTATGTTCCTTCCAACATAACAATATTCCTTAACTTCACTTCTGCCTTTATTACTAATCCTGATAAGTTTCTGGCTGCTCTTACATCTGCTGCTGCTAATTACTTTCGTCTTCCTCCGACTTACACTCAATCCCTGATCAGTACTAATTAGGCTGTTCATTACACTCAGTAGATCTTGTAATTCCTCTTCATATTCCCTTATCGTTCATATTCATCAACCTCGAATTTTAAACCAACTCTTGAGACTTTATTTAATATCCTTTATTGCTTCCTCTAGAGATAGATTGAACAGTAGGGGCGAAAGGCTACATCCCCGTCTAGCACACTCTTTAGTTCGAGCAGCGATCTTGATCTTTCACTGTTATTATTTGCTCTAGGCTACTGTGCTTATCGTTAAATAGCAATATTTCATTATAGTTAACGCCAATTTTTCTCAGAATCTCAAACACCTTGCACCATCTTACATTGTTAAATTTTATTCAAGGTTAACGAATCCTGTGAATGTGCATTGATTTTTCTTTAGCTTCCATTATCAATCTCAACAAAAATCAATTGCGGATCAGTTGATCTCGATTAGTAAGACTTTAGGAAAGGTAATGGCAACATAGAGGTGGTTAATACGTTGAATTTGATAGTGGAAACAAATCTGATAAAACATCGTGACACACATGTAGTATACGTCAACCTAGAAAAACCGTTCGACAATTTAAAATGTTGCAGTTATTCGAAATTCTGAGAAAATTGGAGCAATGTATAGGGAAAGAAAGGTACAATACGTACAAGAAGCAAAAGGGAACAATGACACTAGGAGACAAGTACGAACTGACCTGTTTAGGAAGGGTGTAAAAAAAGTCTCCAGTCTTACACCTGTTGTTCAATCTATACATCGAGGAAGCAAAGAAGTGAAGGCGCTAATAAAAGAAATATTCATGACTGCGATTAAAATTCAGCGTGTACGGATTTCTAGGATAATATTCGCTGATGGTATTGCTGTCCATAGTGAAAGTAAGAACTGCGGTTGTGTTCTATGCAATGAACAGTGTAATGAGTACAGAATATGAATTAAAAATAAATGACGAAAAGACAAATTATATGCGAAGTAGCAGAAATGAGAATAGCGAGAAACTTCGCTGCACAATTGACACAAAGTAGATTAATTAAGAAATTCTGCAACCTTGGAAGCAAAACACCGCATGACGGACGAATCAAGGGCGACATATAAAGCAGACTAGCTCAGGCAAAGAGGATATTCCAGGCCATGAGATGTATACTGGTTCCAAAAATAGGCCCTAATTTGGGAAAGAAATGTCTGATAATGTACTCGTAAACGCGGAGCACAGAAACATATGTTAGGGAATCATGGACAGTGGTAAACCAGAATACAGGGGAATCGAAGCGTTGTAAATGATGCACAGGAGAATGTTAAAAATATCTGGACTGACAAGACTATGAATTTACATCTACATCTACATTTATACTCCGCAAGCCACCCAACGGTGTGTAGCGGAGGGCACTTTACGTGCCACTGTCATTACCTCCCTGTTCTGTTCCAGTCGCGTATGGTTCGCGGATGAAAGACTATCGGAAAGCCTCCGTGCGCGCTCGAATCTCTCTGATTTCACATTCGTGATCTCCTCGGGAGGTATAAGTAGGGGGAAGCAATATATTCGATACCTCATCCAAAAACGCACCCTCTCAAAACCTGGCAGAGCACCTCTCTTGCAGAGTCTGTCACTTGAGTTTGCTAAACATCTTCGTAACGCTATCACGGTTACCAAATAACCCTCTGACGAAACGCGCCGCTCTTCTTTGGATCTTCTCTATCTCCTCCGTCAACCCGATCTGGTACAGATCCCACACTGATGAGCAATACTCAAGTATAGGTCTATATCTACATCTACATCTATACTCCGCGAGCCACCTTACGGTGTGTGGCGGAGGGTACTTAATGTACCACTATCTGATCCCCCCTTCCCTGTTCCATTCACGAATTGTGCGTGGGAAGAACGACTGCTTGTAAGTCTCCGTATTTGCTCTAATTTCTCGGATCTTTTCGTTGTGATCATTACGCGAGATATATGTGGGCGGTAGTAATATGTTGCCCATCTCTTCCCGGAATGTGCTCTCTCGTAATTTCGATAATAAACCTCTCCGTATTGCGTAACGCCTTTCTTGAAGTGTCCGCCACTGGAGCTTGTTCAGCATCTCCGTAACGCTCTCGCGCTGACTAAATGTCCCCATGACGAATCGCGCTGCTTTTCGCTGGATCATGTCTATCTCTTCTATTAATCCAACCTGGTAAGGGTCCCATACTGATGAGCAATACTCAAGAATCGGACGAACAAGCGTTTTGTAAGCTACTTCTTTCGTCGATGAGTCACATTTTCTTAGAATTCTTCCTATGAATCTCAACCTGGCGCCTGCTTTTCCCACTATTTGTTTTATGTGATCATTCCACTTCAGATCGCTCCGGATAGTAACTCCTAAGTATTTTACGGTCGTTACCGCTTCCAATGATTTACCACCTATGGCATAATCGTACTGGAATGGATTTCTGCCCCTATGTATGCGCATTATATTACATTTATCTACGTTTAGGGAAAGCTGCCAGCTGTCGCACCATACATTAATCCTCTGCAGGTCCTCCTGGAGTACGTACGAGTCTTCTGATGTTGCTACTTTCTTGTAGACAACCGTGTCATCTGCAAATAGCCTCACGGAGCTACCGATGTTGTCAACTAAGTCATTTATGTATATTGTAAACAATAAAGGTCCTATCACGCTTCCCTGCGGTACTCCCGAAATTACCTCTACATCTGCAGATCTTGAACCGTTAAGAATGACATGTTGTGTTCTTTCTTCTAGGAAATCCTGAATCCAATCACAAACCTGGTCCGATACTCCGTAAGCTCGTATTTTTTTCACTAAACGTAAGTGCGGAACCGTATCAAATGCCTTCCTGAAGTCCAGGAATACGGCATCAATCTGCTCGCCAGTGTCTACGGCACTGTGAATTTCTTGGGCAAATAGGGCGAGCTGAGTTTCACATGATCTCTGTTTGCGGAATCCATGTTGGTTATGATGAAGGAGATTTGTATTATCTAAGAACGTCATAATACGAGAACACAAAACATGTTCCATTATTCTACAACAGATTGACGTAAGCGAAATAGGCCTATAATTATTCGCATCTGATTTATGACCTTTCTTGAAAATGGGAACGACCTGCGCTTTCTTCCAGTCGCTAGGTACTTTACGTTCTTCCAGCGATCTACGATAAATTGCTGATAGAAAGGGGGCAAGTTCTTTAGCATAATCACTGTAGAATCTTAAGGGTATCTCGTCTGGTCCGGATGCTTTTCCGCTACTAAGTGATAGCAGTTGTTTTTCAATTCCGATATCGTTTATTTCAATATTTTCCATTTTGGCGTCCGTGCGACGGCTCAAGTCAGGGACCGTGTTACGATTTTCCGCAGTGAAACAGTTTCGGAACACTGAATTCAGTATTTCTGCCTTTCTTCGGTCGTCCTCTGTTTCGATGCCATCGTGGTCAACGAGTGACTGAATAGGGGATTTAGATCCGCTTACCGATTTTACATATGACCAAAACTTTTTAGGGTTCTTGTTTAGATTGTTTGCCAATGTTTTATGTTCGAATTCGTTGAATGCTTCTCTCATTGCTCTCTTTACGCTCTTTTTCGCTTCGTTCAGCTTTTCCTTATCAGCTATGATTCGACTACTCTTAAACCTATGATGAAGCTTTCTTTGTTTCCGTAGTACCTTTCGTACATGATTGTTATACCACGGTGGATCTTTCCCCTCGCTTTGGACCTTAGTCGGTACGAACTTATCTAAGGCGTACTGGACGATGTTTCTGAATTTTTTCCATTTTTGTTCCACATCCTCTTCCTCAGAAATGATCGTTTGATGGTGGTCACTCAGATATTCTGTGATTTGTGCCCTATCACTCTTGTTAAGCAAATATATTTTCCTTCCTTTCTTGGCATTTCTTATTACACTTGTAGTCATTGATGCAACCACTGACTTATGATCACTGATACCCTCTTCTACATTCACGGAGTCGAAAAGTTCCGGTCTATTTGTTGCTATGAGGTCTAAAACGTTAGCTTCACGAGTTGGTTCTCTAACTATCTGCTCGAAGTAATTCTCGGACAAGGCAGTCAGGTTAATGTCACAAGAGTCTCTGTCCCTGGCTCCAGTTCTGATTGTGTGACTATCCCATTCTATACCTGGTAGATTGAAGTCTCCCCCTATTACAATAGTATGATCACGAAACTTCTTCACGACGTTCTGCAGGTTCTCTCTGAGGCGCTCAACTACTACGGTTGCTGATGCAGGTGGTCTATAGAAGCATCCGACTATCCTATCTGACCCACCTTTGATACTTAACTTAACCCAGATATTTCACATTCGCATTCGCTAATAACTTCACTGGATATTATTGAATTCTTTACTGCTATAAATACTCCTCCACCATTGGCGTTTATCCTATCCTTGCGGTATATATTCCATTCTGTGTCTAGGATTTCGTTACTGTTCACTTCCGGTTTTAACCAACTTTCCGTTCCTAATACTATATGCGCACTATTTCCTTCAATAAGAGATACTAATTCAGGAACCTTGCCCTGGATACTCCTGCAGTTTACCAATATTACGTTAACTTTTCCTGTTTTTGGTCTCTGAGGACGGACGTTCTTTATCAACGATGATAATGTCCTCTCTGGTAAGCCGTCAGGTATTTTATCGTTTCGCCCAAGAGGGGGTCCCTCAAACCTAAAAAACCCCCGTGTGCACGCCACACGTACTCTGCTACCCTAGTAGCTGCTTCCGGTGTGTAGTGTGTGGGGCGGCGGTTAAAAGTTTGTAAAAATATCATTTTCTGTATAAACGCTTGCGTGTTGAATCAGTTTCTAGCTTTTAGAATGTTGTTAATGCTGTCTTTTGCCGTTCTCAACACTGGCTCTCTATTTACTCCGTGACCCCCAGAAAGTGATTTAATAAAACTTGGAGCCAGTAAATAGATATCCTAGTGCCCACTTTACCTGAGAATGTTCTTATAGCTGCAGCTTATAGCTCTGAGGAATTAGGAGATTGTCCGGGATTTCTAATCAAAAACGGTTTTCCAAAATAGTTGAGTATATTCTGAAATTCACTGATAAACAACACAAGTATCCCTACAACCTAACTAACAGAACAGTCCAGAGTCTAATACGCTGATGCAACTATAAGTGTCCGACTCAAATGTTAAAAAGAATGCTCGCCATAATTTGATGAAAATATTTCATCAAACGCCACGCAAAATTTTTGGTAGAATGTCTGTCCCGCGACGGCACGTGAAAATACGACAATACGCAAACTGAAGCTAGTTAATGAAAATCATCCCAGAATTAACACTTCACATGAAATGTTTTCATGGTTCCGCATATCTCTAGTAACTTAATACGGCACCCGAGGCTGTTTGTAGCAGATACACTGATGCGACGCGACTACCGACACAGATGGCGTGTCATTCAGCGTCTGGAGAGAACTGGGGCCTTGCTTCCTCGCGTAGCGTCCTTATATATAAAGCCGCGGTGCGGACGGCGAAGGGAACGCCTGATCTTTTCGGCTCTCTCGACTAGCCGCTGGGCTAGTAACGCACCACTTCAAGTTACGTAATAATTTATAGCTTCTTTTGCTTATGGCCGATGAAGCTCTTAATTTAAACGTGCATTCAGCACGCAGGTAAGTATTGATAATAAAATTTTGACGTGGCTAAGTTAAATACTTTGGGCGAGAGAATTAATTAAATTACACTGCACGCAGTAGATGAGCTCTGAACTGTCCCTTTTGAGATCCGCTATCGCTATAATTTCATAGGTATTAAAAAGAAACCTTACACATCTTCATAATCATAGCGGACCTCCAACCTATTTAAATCTAAACATCCTAGCCTTATTTACTAGCCTACTTAATCTATCTTGCTTCCTTCAGTTTTGAGACAAAAACCAGAAAATCATGAATTTCCACTAAAGTCTTAATATGTGAAATCCAAAGTACTGTTTTTATTAAATCATTATGAAAGATGAATCTAAATATAACTTTTGAAGTCTCTAGCTCTTTTCTGTTGCGCCAATGATTTTTCCAGAAAAACGTCCAAATCTCGGAAATGGCTGAAGTTATCGAACTGATATTTAACACACATTAATTTAGTATTATTTTTGACATGCTAGAAAAGTTTTAGTTCATTTGCTTGATTTTTAAGGTATTGCGCAACATTTATGACGTCAGAGCTAGTTACAGCAGACTGGCTGGCACACAATGGAAACTGATGTGAATTTACTACAGCGTGAGTAGGCTGCTTCCCTACATCACCCTCTACTTAAATTTTTTGTTTATGAATGTTAATGAATGAAAAAAAAATTTAATTACAAAAAGGGAAGCAAGAGTACAGTTTAACTTCCGATGAAAAATCAAAATTGAAATATAAACCTGTAGAAACATTAAAGAAAACTTATTACCTACATTAATTATTTAAATTGTAGGCATGTTCACTGCCTTTTAAACAATGTCATTACTCAAAATTTTAAGCAAAGTCAACGAAATATTTTGGCACACATATTGCCTTAGACAAACAAACACATACAAAATGAAAAATTATAAAAATCTTAGATCCATTAAATACATTTTTACATACACAAATTCAAAGAAAATAACGTGATACATAAACAGATATATATCTCATAGCAGTCTTTTCTAAACCTGAAAGAAAAAGTTCACAAATAATTTTTACACACGTGGTTGTAGCCGCTTTGGCTGGCGTCCTACACTTCCATTCACAGGGGTAGAGAAGGGGAAATTGCTATGGTGTGCGTCCTTCACGTTCTCTCTAAATTACATGGGGGAAAGGGGAGGGGTCACTGTGAGTTGTGTCCAAGTCACTCCACGCTTTCACGCAGCTACCAGGCTGCCATTATCTGGTTTGTCCTGTAGAACAAACAAAAAGAGTGCCTCAGACTCTGTTCACTTAATATCTATGGCTGGGTCACAATGAAATGGCGATATATACATTTTATCCTTCACTATTTCGCTGGAACAAAGTTAACAGAACCTTTCTCAATTTTACTCTTACGGTTACTTAACTGTCATAAAATTGGTAAACAAATGGCTCAAAACGCCGTTAGTCACGTACTAGAGAAAAGTAATGCTCAAGGCATATAATCATAAATCATATTTAATCAGAATTTATTATTTCTGGTCCGGAACACTGAACCAATGCTCGGTACATTCCTGATACATTTGTATTTTAAGCACTTAACTGACTCATCTTTGATTACCTTATTCTTAGAGATAGTATGAGTATGATTAGTGGTTGTTTTCTCAGCTTCTTTGTGCATGTGAGTAACTTTTGGTAATAGTACAGTTGTTTGTGTTCAGAACAAACTACGTTTCGTTGACTACTAAATCCACTTATTGGTCCTCTGCTGTTGTCAGTTCCACATCTGCAATTAGGTACTTACTTACTTTGAAGTGTATTTATGCTGAGCTAAAATAATGTTTCACGTCTGTCAGTATGTTATTTATTTACTTTGCTAGTGTATGAACTTATTTGACACTCACTGTATTAATATATAAAGCATAGGATAGCACATTTATTTCATATTCATAGTGTACTGCAGCTGATTAGTTTGCTCACGTGGCAATCCATTTCCACTCGATTGGACGCTCTCAGACCTACCACTAAAGTGCATCAAGTAATTATGGACGAGCGTAATGCTAAATTCCTTAAACCTATAGGACACCATGAGCTGCTCTGTCTCATCTAACATAAGGGTACCTATGGTCGCATTCACGCCTCCAACTCATAACCTCAATATGTGTAGGTGTATCCTGTCACACACTACACTAAAATAATGGCCAGCTCCAACCTTATAAATACTTCAGGGACGTGTCCTTCACGTCTCAACCACAAACACTGCTCAATTCCATTACACTGCCTTTCCTTGCTATACCAGGTGAGTTTATCCTTACAAATTATCTACATATTTTTCATAACACTAAGCAATCTCTTTTATTATTTATTAGTTAGCTCTAATGCATACACTAGGTTTCACTACCACTTCAGATCCTGCTTGTACATGAATTCATATATCTTTTTAAATTACTGGTGGTGGACCATTTCCAATAAAACAACACTTTGTAGTTACCAGGGTACTATACATAATTGTTACTCAAATACATTTTATCTTAATTACGTCATACTTCTCTATTGTTTGTCATTATTAGGTTTGTCACATTAGGTATTTTTCTTTTTTCACTAATCGGTGGATAGAATGGTTACATAACTCATGGCTTGATAGTCATAACGGAAAATTTTAGTATTTGGAGAGAAAAGGTCGAAATTTTTGAGGACAGGAAAGAGGAAGAATGAGTGAGATCTGAAATGGGAAAGAAGATCTCACACAGCTGGGACTGCACAGCTGCCACACTGTGTAGAGGTTACAGAACAACCTCCTCCCTACAGCATTCATTGGTTTATTGCTGTAAAGAAGAGTTAGAAATTTTAGGTGGATAGAAAAGATGAAGAGTGAGTGAGACCTGAAAAGGAAAGAAGATCTCACACAGCTGGGACTGCACAGCTGCCACACTGTGTAGAGGTTACAGAACAACCTCCTCCCTACAGCATTCATTAGCTTATTATTGACGTGATAATCATACCGGAAAATTTTGTGTTGGAAAGTAGAGGTCGAAATTTTTGGGGATAGGAAAGATGAAGATTGAGTGAGACCTGAAAGGGAAAGAAGATCTCACACAGCTGGGACTGCACAGCTGCCACACTGTGTGGAGGTTAAAGAACAACCTCCTCCCTACAGCATTCATTGGCTACCTATGAATCTGCCAGGTCGATCTGAAAATACTTTATGATGCCTTTTTAGAACCTGTCTCAGTTCTTCCTTTTGATTGGCTGAAATCCTATCGATTTCCTGCAATTTAGTTTCTATTTTGTCTAAAATAATTGCTTCTTCTTCTTCTTCTGTATTCAGCTTATTGTTATTAAGATTAACACCTTCGTCCCAAAACCTCCTATTTTTCAGAACTCGTATAGGCAGCTCCCAAGTTTCGTGATCAGTTACTACATGTTTATCACTAAAAGGTACTATAACTACTCCGGTTATTGGCAAGACCATTTTTAACTGGCTTCTTTCAAAGTCAACAACACTTTGATATTTTGACAAGAAATCTATGCCAATTAAAACCTCAATACTGAGATTGTTTACAATTAAACATGGATGATCAATTAAATTACCATTAATGTTAAAGGGTAGTAAAGCTTCTTGCTCTACCGTTTTTGACACCTTGCCAGTAGCACCAACTATTCTTAGTCCTGATACCCTCATTACAGTAAGTTTGTCTTTACCAGGTAATGCATCAAAGAAGGACTGAGATATTGCACTCACCTCACTTCCACTGTCTAAGAGACAACGTACATTGACACCCAACATATTCACTAGTATTATAGGGTGGCTTATTCTAGGTTGTACAGGTGGTTCCTCAGATTCATCTAGTAGTTCCTTTTGGATTTGTCTCCAACTAAAGTGATCAACATCTGTCTTCATTACATTTAGGTCACAGTGTGTAGGGGTTTCCTGAATTACATTTTCAGCTGCCTTTTCCAGTCTGTCTATTAATTTTAAATCGAAACACCGCACGACTTCATTACATTTAGTTTGCTGAACATGACCCAAATTACTGTAGTCTGAGCGATTCTGCGCCTCCGGACCGGGCATAACATTAGTTACAGCTAAACCACTTTCACCTTTATCGTCGGTTTCCTTCTCAAGTGACAACTGGTCACAGCTACTGGGTTCATCGACCCCAAACAGCCTACCCTCTACATTCCCACTTATCTCCTGTCCTAAATCTATTAGTACATTATCAACATCCTGCACAGGCACTTTAGATAAGAGCACATCATCCTCATCGTAAATATAAGCATGAATTTCTTCTGCTTCTTCACCTGTCAATTCAGTATTTTGTAGCTCATCCCTACTGTTACACTGCTGCGCCTTCTCTTTCTCTTCCCACTTAGAAAGCGTCTCTAACACGGTATCTATCAAATACTGTGAGTGATCTAATATTTCTGTTGTATCCTTAGGTGCTACCGACTCTTCATCCACATGTTCGGTTTGAGTATTCTGATCTGTCTTACCAATTCTCTTAACTACTGGCATAGGAAAAGTAACCGCCTGGTGAGCGCCAGTGTCCTCATAGACGGGAACTAGTTTTCCTGCCTAGGTCTACTACTGTTTCCTTTATTTTCATTATAGTTAGCTGGCATAGCCTTACTTTCCGTACTGTTGTTTACATGCGTATTTCTGTTTGGAACAAAATTATTATCCCTTGGACACCATTGTTGGTTCGGATAATTATTTCCCCAATTCCTACCTCTCTTAGGATGGCGAACACCTACTGTTCTGATGTTTACATTGCCAATTTGCTCGTTCCTAAAATTACTATTATTATTATTGGCGTTACGGTTATTACGTGCTTGCTCCTCATTGGCAGCAACACGTTCTACACGTTCCAAATATTCAATGAAACGATCCAGATTGTCTCTAGGGGCTGATATAATTCTAGTTTGCCAGTACCATGGCAGTTTGGCTTCCAGACCTAGTATAATCATTTCTGGTTTTAGCTTTTCCGCCAAATGTGACAAACGTGAAATCCATGACCTAGCAAACTCTTTAATAGATTCCTTGCCTGCATTGAAGCGTTTTCCACTCCAAAATTCTCTCAACACTTCATTTTGCTTATTGCTAGACCAATATTCATTAATAAAAGCTGTTTTAAATTCCGCTAATGTTTTACATTTCAACATAACATCAGCTGACCAACGCATGGCGTCACCTGCTAAATGGCTTCTAATAAATGAGATTTTCTCTCGCTCAGACCAAGTTGGTGGAATCACATCTTCAAAATCGTTCCAGAAATCTAGCGGGTGGATATTTTTATCTGGATCGAACCGCAAGAACTGCCGACACCCGATAAAAGCGGCGTTTGCAGCTACAACTTGTTGTACATTACCATTACCAGAAGTTACTGAAGCTACTTTACTCTCAATGTTAGCAATGTTACTACTTATATTTTCTACTTTCATTTCAACATTATCTACTCTTTGCACAATATGAATAGTGTCAGTTTTGATTGCTTCTACTTCTGCTTGACATATGTTTACTTTTATATTAACATCTTTAAATCTATCTGAGCACAGTTCAGACTCCGCCTCGATCTTTTCTGTTAACTTGTGCTCCAGCTTCGCATCTTCCATTTGGAAGTCTTTGCGAACCTCAGCGACTTCGGATTTTATTGTCTTACACATTTCAGAAAATTGTTGAGCAACCTTTTTCTTAATATCCTCATGATTGCAATCAATTTTATAATTCAAACTGTCTAGATCCTCTTTCAATTTATTGCAACCAGCCTTGAAAGTATCGTCCATTACCTCCAATCGTTTATTAAAATTTGTTTGGCTGGCCACAATCTCAGACTTTAATTCAGCATTACTGCTTTTGACCTGTTCACTTATTTCAGACTTTAACTCAGCATTCATTCTAGCATTACTGGCTGACATTTCAGCATTACTGCTTTTGACCTGTTCACTTATTTCAGCCTTTAATTCAGCATTATTGGATTCTAACTTATTGTCCATTGCCTCAAACCGCATATTAAAATTTGTTTGACTGGCAGCTATTGCTTGTAATATAACATTTAGATCAACAGCCCCAGCATCGTTGGGTTGCTCACGAGCTGGCTTTTTATCACACTCAGGTGACGAAAAACTAGCTCCAATACCAGAATCATCAAAACTAAATGAAACTTCTGATTGATTAGTCATATCTAACTTCTCCTTCTTAAACTCTACCATTTCTGATGACTGTTTCATTTTTAATTCATCAGAGAAACTATCATCCTATAAATTTACAATTTCTACTTTCCGCTTTACTACAGGGGTCTCTATTATGGAATCATTGCCCCTTCCCACACTACTGTCAGGAGACAACACTTCATATTTCACTTTAACATTACTACTTTCATGCATATTTACACTCGAACCGTTGTCTGTATTTACAGTTCCCTCTACAGACATAGGTTCTAATTTAAGTTTAACCTCAGTTTCTTTTGGCGGTTCCATCGCCAACAGTCTTTTAGTGCAGGTTAGTAAAATTTTTAACAGCTTTTCACTTAACTTAGTTCCTTCTGCACGACGTATGGCGTTGCCGGCGCGGCGTACCAGGATTCCTGATGCGACGTGGCACGTTGAGCTGCGGACGGCTCTCCGACGGCTGTTGTGTGTTTGCGTGGCCCGCAATTGCAGGCTCTGCGCCGGCTGCTCCAGGGGACGACTGCGGTGCGGCGAGACTGGCTTCTCGCGATGCCGGCAGCACCGCTAGACTCAGTGCCAGCTCCGTCAATCCAGAAGCGTTGTTAATCCAATTGTGTCGTCCACATGCACACGTAACACATTCACTGTTTTATACTCAGTTGCGTGTCGCATTTCACTCGCGAATCCGAATAGTTAAAAATCACTTTCACTTAGTTGATTTCCCGGCCGATGCACCATATGTGGGGCGGCGGTTAAAAGTTTGTAAAAATATCATTTTCTGTATAAACGCTTGCGTGTTGAATCAGTTTCTAGCTTTTAGAATGTTGTTAATGCTGTCTTTTGCCGTTCTCAACACTGGCTCTCTATTTACTCCGTGACCCCCAGAAAGTGATTTAATAAAACTTGGAGCCAGTAAATAGATATCCTAGTGCCCACTTTACCTGAGAATGTTCTTATAGCTGCAGCTTATAGCTCTGAGGAATTAGGAGATTGTCCGGGATTTCTAATCAAAAACGGTTTTCCAAAATAGTTGAGTATATTCTGAAATTCACTGATAAACAACACAAGTATCCCTACAACCTAACTAACAGAACAGTCCAGAGTCTAATACGCTGATGCAACTATAAGTGTCCGACTCAAATGTTAAAAAGAATGCTCGCCATAATTTGATGAAAATATTTCATCAAACGCCACGCAAAATTTTTGGTAGAATGTCTGTCCCGCGACGGCACGTGAAAATACGACAATACGCAAACTGAAGCTAGTTAATGAAAATCATCCCAGAATTAACACTTCACATGAAATGTTTTCATGGTTCCGCATATCTCTAGTAACTTAATACGGCACCCGAGGCTGTTTGTAGCAGATACACTGATGCGACGCGACTACCGACACAGATGGCGTGTCATTCAGCGTCTGGAGAGAACTGGGGCCTTGCTTCCTCGCGTAGCGTCCTTATATATAAAGCCGCGGTGCGGACGGCGAAGGGAACGCCTGATCTTTTCGGCTCTCTCGACTAGCCGCTGGGCTAGTAACGCACCACTTCAAGTTACGTAATAATTTATAGCTTCTTTTGCTTATGGCCGATGAAGCTCTTAATTTAAACGTGCATTCAGCACGCAGGTAAGTATTGATAATAAAATTTTGACGTGGCTAAGTTAAATACTTTGGGCGAGAGAATTAATTAAATTACACTGCACGCAGTAGATGAGCTCTGAACTGTCCCTTTTGAGATCCGCTATCGCTATAATTTCATAGGTATTAAAAAGAAACCTTACACATCTTCATAATCATAGCGGACCTCCAACCTATTTAAATCTAAACATCCTAGCCTTATTTACTAGCCTACTTAATCTATCTTGCTTCCTTCAGTTTTGAGACAAAAACCAGAAAATCATGAATTTCCACTAAAGTCTTAATATGTGAAATCCAAAGTACTGTTTTTATTAAATCATTATGAAAGATGAATCTAAATATAACTTTTGAAGTCTCTAGCTCTTTTCTGTTGCGCCAATGATTTTTCCAGAAAAACGTCCAAATCTCGGAAATGGCTGAAGTTATCGAACTGATATTTAACACACATTAATTTAGTATTATTTTTGACATGCTAGAAAAGTTTTAGTTCATTTGCTTGATTTTTAAGGTATTGCGCAACATTTATGACGTCAGAGCTAGTTACAGCAGACTGGCTGGCACACAATGGAAACTGATGTGAATTTACTACAGCGTGAGTAGGCTGCTTCCCTACATCACCCTCTACTTAAATTTTTTGTTTATGAATGTTAATGAATGAAAAAAAAATTTAATTACAAAAAGGGAAGCAAGAGTACAGTTTAACTTCCGATGAAAAATCAAAATTGAAATATAAACCTGTAGAAACATTAAAGAAAACTTATTACCTACATTAATTATTTAAATTGTAGGCATGTTCACTGCCTTTTAAACAATGTCATTACTCAAAATTTTAAGCAAAGTCAACGAAATATTTTGGCACACATATTGCCTTAGACAAACAAACACATACAAAATGAAAAATTATAAAAATCTTAGATCCATTAAATACATTTTTACATACACAAATTCAAAGAAAATAACGTGGCCGTGCGGTTAAAGGCGCTGCAGTCTGGAACCGCAAGACCGCTACGGTCGCAGGTTCGAATCCTGCCTCGGGCATGGATGTTTGTGATGTCCTTAGGTTAATTAGGTTTAACTAGTTCTAAGTTCTAGGGGACTAATGACCTCAGCAGTTGAGTCCCATAGTGCTCAGAGCCATTTGAACCAAAATAACGTGATACATAAACAGATATATACCTCATAGCAGTCTTTTCTAAACCTGAAAGAAAAAGTTCACAAATAATTTTTACACACGTGGTTGTAGCCGCTTTGGCTGGCGTCCTACACTTCCATTCACAGGGGTAGAGAAGGGGAAATTGCTATGGTGTGCGTCCTTCACGTTCTCTCTAAATTACATGGGGGAAAGGGGAGGGGTCACTGTGAGTTGTGTCCAAGTCACTCCACGCTTTCACGCAGCTACCAGGCTGCCTTCGCCTTTCGGCCAGGCACGCGCGAGCCCACCACTGTCCGCCATTCACCCTGGAGTGATGGCTGACCGGTAAGATGCTCACTGCCGGAAGACGCAGCGACATCAGGGGTTCCATGTGATTCCAAGGCCACCGAAGTAGGCATAGGTCTCACCACAGTTGCCCCAACGCCACTACGAGCCGACGCCTGCGCCTCGAGCTCGATGAGCCTAACAGACAAAGCCTCCACCTGCCCCCGAAGAGTGGCCAATTCTCCTTGCGTCCTCTCACAACAACCACAGTCCCTACACATGACTATGTTTACCCTACTCTATACGGTGACAAATTCCCAAGGTAATCTTCTGATGAGCTACTCTGATAATCAAGAAACACTCACTGAAATACGAGACGCGAAAACTACGCTAGGTTTTCCCAGAAAAACTATTTAAAAGGTAAGAGCAGCAAATAAGTACAAAAACGCTTTATACAAACAGTACTCGCTGCTGCTGGTGCTCTCGCTCTGGCTGTCACAAGACAACTGCTGATTCAAGTGACTAGTGGCTAACGGCCGCGAAACAAACAAAAGACGGTTTTAGGGCGCTTTCTGTTCTAAACGATCAAGAAAACACTAAGAAATCTAACACGAAAACTACGTAAAGTTTTATCAAGAACTGTTAGTTACTATGCAGAGCAGATAAACACAAATAGAATCCCTTCCTTAGTGGAAGGTCGTAAACAAAATGCAAAATAAACGCTTTATACAAACAGTACTCGCTGCTGCTGGTGCTCTCGCTCTGGCTGTCACTAGACAACTGCTGATTCAAGTGACTAGTGGCTAACGGCCGCGAAACAAACAAAAGACGCTTTTAGGGCGCTTTCTGTTCTAAACGATCAAGAAAACACTAACAAATCTAACACGAAAACTACGTAAAGTTTTATCAAGCACTGTTAGTTACTATGCAGAGCAGATAAACACAAATAGAATCCCTTCCTTAGTGGAAGGTCGTAAACAAAATGCAAAATAAACGCTTTATACAAACAGTACTCGCTGCTGCTGGTGCTCTCGCTCTGGCTGTCACAAGACACTCTGGCTGTCACAAGACACTCGAACGAGTGTTTTGTAAGCCACCTCCCGTGTCGATGGACTACATTTTCTAAGGACTCTCCCAATGAATCTCATCCTGGTACCCGCCTTACCAACAATTAATTTGATATGATCATTCCACTTCAAATCGTTCCGTACGCATACTCCCAGATATTTTACAGAAGTAACAGCTACCAGTGTTCGTTCCGCTATCATATAATCATACAATAAAGGATCCTTCTTTCTATGTATTCGCAATACATTACATTTGTCTATGTTAAGGGTCAGTTGCCACTCCCTGCACCAAGTGCCTATCCGCTGCAGATCTTCCTGCATTTCGCTACAATTTTCTAATGCTGCAACTTCTCTGTATACTACAGCAACATCCGCGAAAAGCCGCATGAAACTTCCGACACTATCTACTAGGTCGTTTACATATATTGTGAAAAGCAACGGTCCCATAACACTCCCCTGTGGCACGCCAGAGGTTACTTTAACGTCTCCATTGATAACATGCTGTGTTCTGTTTGCTAATAACTCTTCAATCCAGCCACACAGCTGGTCTGATATTCCGTAGGCTCTTACTTTATCAGGCGACAGTGTGGAACTGTATCGAACGCCTTCCGGAAGTCAAGGAAAATAGCATCTACGAGGGAGCCTGTATCTAATATTTTCTGGGTCTCATGAACAAATAAAGCGAGTTGGGTCTCACACGATCGCTGTTTCCGGAATCCATGTTGACTCCTGCAGAGTAGATTCTGGGTTTGCAAAAACGACATGATACGCGAGCAAAAAACATGTTCTAAAATTCTACAACAGATTGACGTCAGAGATATAGGTCTATAGTTTTGCGCATCTGCTCGACGACCCTTCTTGAAGACTGGGACTACCAGTGCTCTTTTCCAATCATTTGGAACCTTCCGTTTCTCTAGAGACTTGCGGTACACGGCTGATAGAAGGGGGGCAAGTTCTTTCGCGTACTCTGTGTAGAATCGAATTGGTATCCCGTCAGGTCCAGTGGACTTTCCTCTGTTGAGTGATTCCAGTTGCTTTTCTATTCCTTGGACACTTATTTCGTTTGTGTGAAGATTTAGAGAAGGAACTGCAGTGCGGTCTTCCTCTGTGAAACAGCTTTGGAAAAAGGTGTTTAGTATTTCAGCTTTAAGCGTGTCATCTTCTATTTCAATGCCATCACCATCCCGGAGTGTCTGGATATGCTGTTTCGAGCCACTTACTGATTCAACGTAGGACCAGAACTTCCTAGGATTTTCTGTCAAGTCGGTACGTAGAATTTTACTTTCGAATTCACTGAACGCAGGTTTTCCGCAGAACTGGCGAAGAAAGGAACGTATGGAAAACTGTGACATGCGGAAGAGACGGGGCGACAGGACATATGTTAGAACCTGCATGATACTAGTGGGACTTGTAGAGAGTAAAAACAGTGGGGGAAGACGGAGACAGAAATACACCTAGCAATTAAGTATGTTGGTTGGAAGTGCTACCCTGAGATAAGAGGTTGGCGCAGCAGAGGAATCCGTGGTTGACCGCATCAGGTCATTCAGAATCCTAATGACTGCAAAGAATAAATAAAATACAATAATCTGAAAGGAATCCTCTTATACTGGCTGATCCGCCCCTCCTGAGATGAAGTTGTCAATTCCGCATTATATAGTGCTGCTCGGATGCTTTCGATCACATGTTTCTAATGCGTTCCACTAACCTGTCAGCTTCCATGAAGAAGTGGTCAACGCGACGAACCCTCATACGGGGACACTGGTTCGCTTCCTGAACTGCCAGATATTTGTCCTTAGCGGGAAAGTAGGACCAGAGTGCACACATCCTCCTGATGCCATTTAACGAGCTGCTTAATTGTGAGGTCGGAACGTTAAGAACGGTCGCGATTGCGGTGTGGTGACTCCATGCCACTCCATACCAAATTCGATGATGAATGAAGATGATACAGCGATCAGCCGACTATCGCTTAGTTTTCAGGGCCTGATCGGCAGGTTTCCTTTTTCTTCATTTTCATGGTCTTTTCTGATTCAGAAGGGCTAATACGCGACTTCCAGGTAACGAACGAGATATATATCTGCACTCACTTTGGCAGTTATGTTTATGTAATGAATTCATTTTTCATCCAGCGTAAAATGTCTGTGGTAGAGGGTATTTCATGTAGAATCGTCACTTACCCACATGTATATCGGAAGAGCGATTGTTGGGTAAGCCTTCGTGTCACTCCGAATCTCAGATTTTCCGTTTATGGATTTCTCGAGAGATATGCGTTGGAGGGAGCAATGTATTGGTTGTATTTACTGGGAACATACGCTTTCTTAATTTTTACAGCTCGCTGTGATACACAACGCCTCGTATAATGTTTGGCATTGGAGAAGGATGACAACATCCATCACTCTTCCGTGCTTACTGAAGGACGTTGCGTATAGACATGCTTGTCTTCTTTTGATCGTCTCAATCATCACTTCCCCCAGGTAAATGTCCGAGACTCACGAGCAATAGTAGAGGATCGATTGTGTGAGGATTTTCTAACCTACTTCCTTCGTGGATGGACCTTACTTCCTGAGGATTCTTCCCATGAATTTGTCTGGCATCTGCCCTTCCTATGTTTCCGGTGCTCGTTGTGCATCGAATGGGTCAGTAATAGCACTCCCACATATTTAGTCCATGTTACGGCTTAAAATGTTTGTACAATATTCGTGTAACCATATAGTAACAATCTTTTCCCTTTTCTAAAGCAACACATTTGCTTTTACTGAGGATGAATAGCCAAATTTCCAACAAGCTTCCATCTTGTACAGGGCTTCCTGCATTATGCTACATGTTTATAGAGAAACGACTTCTCGATATACCGAACTATTATGCGTAAAGATTCTCATGGACATCATCATATGCAAATAGGTCTAATATTTTTGGAACGCTAATGATAAACTACAATTCTTGTGGTGTGCCCAAAGTAAAATTACGGCTGCATATTCCTCGCTGGTATTTGTGGCACGCTGTGTTTTATTTACCAGGAACAGTTCAATCCAGTCACAATGAAAGACTAATAACTACGCTTGGATTCTATACACTACGTGACGGCGTGGAACATCTTTCGGAAGGGAAGGAACACAGCATTAACCTGGAGACCGGAGAGCAGTGGATCTGGTGAACAGAGTTTTTCAACAACCATTGCTTGGTGATCTCATATTGATTCCTACACATTTTTTTGTTTCCCATAGAAGTGATACCAAGCGAGAGTAAAGCCTGTTTCAGAATCATACAACGTACAGACGGCAGCGATACAGAGTGTAATTTTTTTTTCCTTCTGATTGACAAATTGTCTAGAAAACGGGAATGAACTGTACATTTTTCTTATCACTAGGATGCTCCTCTTGAAGCTACACACGTTATTCTGCTCCCTGAATGAGAATGCTTTCACATAAAGACCCGTGTATGTGTGGCGTGTACGGATATGACTTTTCTTTTTCGAACAATACGCAATTTCGTTGTTATAAATCTTCATTGATTATTTGTGCAAGTTAACCGAAATCTTCGATCAGAAGAGACAGCCTTGCAAAATGGGATAGTTCCTCCGAGAATGTAGGCTTTGTGGTCCGATGTGTGAGTTAGTATTTACCCTAAGTTTCTATGTTAAAGATATTGTCGTATGAAGTTATTGTCCCACGAAATTTCATTACTCTAAAACACCTAGAATGTGTCGATAATGCAAAGGTCTTGCTACACAGGAATTGTTACAAATTATTCAGACATGGGGAATGTTTCATAATCACGTCTCTTACAGGCCAGAGATGAAAATCATTCGTAATACAACACTTCTCGTTCACAAAGCATGTGATTAATTAGAAAAACTCTGCTGCAAATACAGGTTTACTACAATGTTAATCTTAACTCGTATTAGGACAGAAGATAACTTTTGTAAGGACGAGTCGTAATTATTCAGTGATATTTACAGGCTTCGTGCTCAGTACCTCAGTTAAACCAGTACTGGCACCGATTACTTTTACTGTTCCCGACGAGGACTCAATATCTTAATAATCCCCATTTAAATTTTCATTGTAATTTGCAGAACGCTATTTGCGACGACAAATGTGCTGTCTCACTTCGAAAGCGCATAACTGTTCCGCGACCTTCAGCTGATAAAGAGCCCGTAGTCATCCACATAATTAATCCCTGTGATATTTAGGTAGTTATAATTTGGAGTAGCTTCATTCATTCAGCAGCCAGCATCAAACTGTGTCACTTTGACGTTATTCTACAGAGTGTTCATTTTCATTGAATATTGAGATATCTCGGAAACTACATATCAGATGAAAAACAGCTACAATTCCATTCTGTTTTTCTCAGAGGGGGACATCCAATTATACCAAACTCGACAGCCCACACCCCACCGTGAGGGCTCTAGTGAGGGGCAACTTCGGAATCTTGAACAGTAACCCTTGCTTTGCAGATTACTACAGCAAATTCTACATACGTGTCGTCTGAAGAAATTTCTTCGTTTCTCCGCAGGTGGTGCTTTAATCCGAGGAATAGAAAGGAGTACATAATCGTAATTTATAAAATGCTACTCAATAGCGATTGAATATCCAATGGCACATGGGACCCAACCTCAACGCAGCGGGGATAGGAGAGACCAGTATCTCATAACTGCTAATTGGAAATCCCAATCAAAACGTTGTATTCCTCCGACGTATCGAAGAGGGGACTACGTGACGCGCCACCGTGGTCATATACAGAACTACGAAGAGAAGACGGTTTGTATCAACTTTTGGCGATATAAAGCGTTCCTTCCGCCATCCTTCCATCTCGGTCCTGTTGTTCTCCCATTCGTGGACACAACTAAGTTTCTGGGGCTCACGTTGGACAGGAAACTGTGTTGGTCTCCACATGTCTCTTATTTGGCGTACCGTTGTACACGTTCCCTTAATGTCCTTAGAGTTCTTAGCGGTTCATCTTGGGGAGCAGATCGCACTGTCCTGCTTCGCTTGTATCGGTCCATAGTCCGGTCGAAGCTGGATTATGGGAGCTTCGTCTACTCGTCCGCTCGGCCATCCCTCTTACGCCGGCTCAACTCCATCCACCATCGTTGGATACGTCTTGCGACCGGAGCCTTCTACACTAGTCCTGTCGAGAGTCTTTATGCTGAAGCTGCCGAATTACCATTGACCTACCGGCGCGACGTACTGCTGTGTCGGTATGCCTGCCGGCTGTTGTCTATGCCCGACCACCCCTCTTACAAGTCCTTCTTCGCCGATTCTCTCGACCGTCAGTACGGGTTGTATGTGTCTGCCCTGCTGCCCCCCGGAGTCCGCTTCCGTCGCCTGCTTCGACAATTGGATTTTGCCCTCCCTACCACCTTCAGAGAGGGTGAGAGCCCGACACCACCTTGGCTCCAGGCTCCGGTTCATATTTATCTCGACCTCAGCTCACTCCCGAAGGAAGGTACTCCAGCTGCAGTGTATTGCTCACGGTTTGTCGAACTTCGTGCTCGCCTTGCCGGTCACACCTTTATTTACACCGATGGCTCCAAAACTGACGATGGTGTCGGCTGTGCCTTTGTCGTCGGGGCCGCCACCTTTAAATACCGGCTCCTCGACCAATGTTCGAGCTTTACGGCCGAGCATTTTGCTCTCCATCAGGCCATTCAGTATGCCCGCCGCCACCGCCATTCATCGTACGTACTCTGCTCTGACTCACTCAGTGCTCTTCAGAGCCTTGGAGCTCCCTATCCGGTCCATCCCTTGATTCAACGGATACAGCAGTCCCTCCATTCTTTCGCTGATAATGGTGGTTCTGTCAGCTTTCTGTGGGTTCCCGGACATGTAGGAGTGCCTGGGAATGAGGCTGCGGATGCTGCAGCCAAGGCTGCAGTCCTCCTGCCTCGGCCAGCCTCCCACTGTCTCCCGTCATCTGACGTTCGTGGGGATGTATGTAAGAGACTTGTGTCGTTGTGGTGGGATGCTTGGTCATCCCTCCAAGGAAACAAGCTCCGGGCAGTAAAACCGCTCCCAACTGCTTGGACAACATCCTCCCGACCATCTCGGCGCGAGGAGGTCCTTCTGACCAGGTTGCGGATTGGGCATTGCCGGTTTAGCCACCGCTACCTGCTCTCCGGTGACCCAGCCCCGCAGTGCCCTTGTGGTCAGGAATTAACAGTGCGCCATGTTTTATTGTCGTGTCCCCGTTTTAGTCAATTTCGTGTTGTCCTGTCCTTGCCATCTACTTTACCGGATGTTTTAGCTGATGAGGCTCGAGCAGCTGCTCGTATTCTGCGTTTTATAACTTTAACTGGCTTGTCCAAAGACATTTAACTTTTTTACTTATTTTATCTGCATCTTTGTCAGGTCCTTCTGGTGTCCCCCCATCTCCTTGAGTTTTAACAGATTCCATGTGCTCTAACAACAGTGACAGGGCGCTAATGACCTCAGCAGTTGAGCGCCCTTAAACCCAAACAAAAAAAAAAAAAAATATGTACATAACTACGACGTATCATATCACACAGTACACTGCGAGAAGGTCGTTCCAAAGATGGACGAGCAACATTACGGTATGCAGACGACGTCGGAGCTGTGAGGAACGTGTAATCCTGACACTGCTGGATGGTGAGTGGCGGGTCCCCAGCCTCAGCACAGATATTTGGGATTGGTCCTGTAAACATCCATGGCTAGCCTAACCCTCTCATGGTAGATAGCATCAATATTTTCAGGTACAAAGACCTCGCTGAACCGTACACCATGCACCCAGAGTCCACACTCGAATGCATGAAAGCCCTATAAAATCGAAGCAGTCGTGCCCTTTGTGCTCCTCCAAGACCTGCAGCTAAGGCACTTCAAGATATCAGGTATCTGAGGCGGCTTAACTATGACAGATTCATAAATATGACCCACAAATCTCAATCTTTAAAATGTACAATGATACCCGTCTTATGCAAGTGACGTAAATTATAAATCGAGAGAATGACCAAATCGAACAGACACAAACTTATCTACAGGAAACTGAAACAGTGCCTTTGCAGCCCACTTCTCTAAGCTCCATACCCAAATTTCAACTGACGAGTCACTGTTGCAACAGCTGAGCAGGAACATATAGCAGCATAATCGTTCACAAACGAGGAGCATTGTATGTAGCTCCGTGTAGTATAAATGATACTGTTTATAGCTGTGGGAAAGACAGTAACACTTAAAACACTGCCCTGAGGGACACCATTCCCTATTCAAAACAATATGACAGCGCGTCACAAACTCCGGACCTAAAACTCCTTTTGGACAGGACTGACCGTATGCATATGGGGAGGGGGCCACGAAAGCCCCGTTATGCAGTTGTAGAAAGAATACTGAATCTCCAACTAGTATCGTCTTCCTTACTGATATCACAGAATATGCCAAAGCAGTCTTATTTAAGCAGGAAAGCCTGAATAGCCTCCTCTAGTAGGATCAGGTTGTCAACAGTGGAACAAAATCTCCAAAATCCTCACTGAGAGCAGCTGAGGAGTTTCCTGCTGTCTAACAGCCAGACCAGACGACGGTTCGCCATTCCCTCCATGGACTTTCCTACACAGCTCGTGAAGGGGGTACTCAGGTAACTACAGGGACATGTGCTGCCCTTTCCTGGTTTGAGGAGAGGTATGAAAAATGCTTCTCTTCCCGAGTTGGGAACTGACTCTTCTGCCACATTAATTTAAAACATTTGCGGACGATTTGGTCGTGACGCTGTATCACCAGTCTCAGACAGTGCCGATTCCATCTCCCAGATGGGTAGTTTTTGCAGAGTAACCCGCCACCATATGTGCTATGTCTCCTGGCATTGTCCTGAGACATCCTCGTTTCTGTACCTGTGATACTGGGAGTAAATGAGTTGTTTACCACAAATCGTCCTGACAGCATCCCATACTTCTGTAGAACAAATGGAATGTTGATGGAGTTCAGAAATACTTCCCTCGATCACTCCTCGCCCTCCTTCATTATACGTCGAGCCTAGCTTACCTGAAATCCTGTGAGGTTCACTGCTGTTTGGAGGCTCTGAAACAATCGAAGAGCCACATATCTGACACAGGTTTCTGGGTGGCACTCACCAGTCCACCAAGATATGGGTTGAAGATAGCCTGAGGACGTTGCGATGGACAAGTCAGCGGCATCATGTAATGTGACCCATACTTTCGTCCACTCTGTCATCGTGTACAAACACAGCCCGTTCACTGAAGAGCATTCAGTTATCCCGCCTGACCATTCATTTCAGTGGCCTCTCTTCAGGGAATGCCCCATGCGGTAGGTGAATGCGGAGTGCAAAGTGATTACTCGACTGAAGGTCGTCCATGAATTCATACTGAACAGAGTCTGCGAGAGCTGCAGATGGCTCAGAAGGACACGGTAGCAGCACAGAAATGAGTGATAGCACTTGTGTTGAGACAGAAATTAGTGGTAGCATCTGTGTTGAGGATCTTAGTTCATGAGACGTCATGAGGCTCTCCAAAACTCGAACCTGAGGACATAATGAGCATTGAAGTCTCTCATCAGGGTAAATGGTCATTCGAGTTGATCTGTAAGATCTGTGAGAGCCTAACAGACTGTTTCATCTTGCAGAGGTAGATACATTGAAAAAACAGTGATCCTCTGACACACATGGTTTTCAATGGCAACTGCTTGCAGGTCAGTTGCCAGGTGGAGAACAGGAATGGTATACTGTATTGACAAATACAGCACATCTCACTTGGCTCTGTCCGTAATCAAGTCAATCTTTCAGTGGAGGGTATAGTCGCATAGCACAGAGACGTCGGAGGCAGCGGTGGCCGAGCGGTTCTAGGCACTTCAGTCCGGAACCGCGCGACTTTTACGGTCGCAGGTCCGAATCCTGCCTCGGGCATGGATGTGTTGATGTCCTTAGGTTAGTTAGGTTTAAGTAGTTCTAACTTCTAGGTGACTGATGACCTAATATGTTAAGTCCCTTAGTTCTCAGAGCCATTTACCACAGTGACGTCAGTGTCTCTACAAAGAGTTTCTTGTAAACACAGGCACACAGGTTGTTCCAGTGCTAGCAGCTTCAGTTCCTTCATATGCACACGTAAGCCATTAATGTTTCACTGTTAATATGGTAGCCATCTATCGCAGGTGCTGCACATACACCCTGTCTTTCCCTGTGGATGGGGGAGCACGTAATTGGTAGAGGCTCAGTCCTGGGGTGAGATAATTGCCCCAATCCGACATCAAGTTCATTTAGCTCTACAGAAGAGTAAAAAAAGACAGATAGGATGTCAGCGACATCATTGAACTTTTTACTTCCCAGCTCCTTTAGTGGAAGACGCTTCACCTTTAACTCTTTGTTCTGGGTCGGCTTCGAAGCCACAGCCTTAGTAGTGGAGATGGATAGGTGGGACAGTGTACCAGACTGAACCTTTGGAGGAGCAGGGAGCTCTGAAAAGTTAGCTACGGCTGCCTTGTCTGAGGTTTTGAGAGGAGGTGTAGGCTTTGAGGTACTGCTCTGGTAAACGCAGCTACTAGTGCTAACATTAGCAACCTCCGTTTGTGTAGGAGCACGGTCTTCTAAAATAGCTGTTTAAGAAAAGTGGCAAAGGTGGTAGCGACCTTACAGGGCTCCTTGACCTTATTGATCTTTCTGTCATCACCATGAGAGATACACTTAGCTGTTTCGATCTCCTGTATCTTCGTTTCTTCTAGGAAGACATTGCTGTCCGTATTCCTAACAGGGTGAACCCCAGAGGAGTTAACATACTTAGGAGATGAACAACTAACAACTTCATGGGTGGCCTTATCACATTTGACACAAATGGCTTCTCTGTTTCAACCAAAGACGGTGTGCCCAAAGCGCTGGCACGTAAAACAGAACATTTGGTTGAGAAAATAAGACCGCACACTGAGGCGAAGAAACCGGCCGTAATGTGCTCTGAAAGTTTTGTGCTGCCGAAAGTCAGTATAAGCTGAGTTCACAAGATCGCCATACACCCTTTCATTTCGTTTTGCACATCAACGACGCCTTACTGGGACCAATCAGCTTCCAGTTCTTCTCGGGGAATGTCAACTTTATCCCAGCAGGTGAGGACAGCTTTGCTACATATCAAGGTGTGGTGCAGTTCACTTTCTGTTGAATACTGCCCGAAACAGTGAGTCTTCTGGATGTTCTTCACTTGTTGGGAATTAGATGTTACTACAATCAGGCTCCTGTTTCGCAAACGCTTGACAGAAATTAAACTCCTAGTGATCCCCTCTCAGTCCTTTTGTATGTAAAAACCTGAAACTTTCTCAAAGCTCGACTCCTCCCATCTAGCTACAAGAAACTCATTTTGGCCACCAGCATCGGTTACTCGCTACTTAATGGCCCCGTGTAGTACCCCTAGCTGGAGGACTTTCTGCACATGCCCTTCTGTTTGATTCGGTGTTGGTATCTACCAGCAGCCCAACCTTTCCGGCGGAAGGAAGAAGCGAAAATTCTGGAGGATCCATTCCGGCCACACGAGCAGCTAGGGAAATAAACATCCGTGGTGACAGGGCCCTGCATGTGTGGGAGAGCCTTATAAAATTGAGGTCCGGCTGGTTCACGAGGTAACGAGTGTTCCAAATCAACTGCCATGTAGCTCATCAGCGTGCAGCACACCTTTAAACTAAGGTTTTCTTTTTGGTAGAGGTTTTTTCCATCGCCGATATCTGGGTGGTCCATCCAAGATCAACACACAACGTTCCACCGCTGGGGGACACTGAAGCAAGCACAGAGCCTAAGGTGACATGTGACTGGCGGCGCTTACCAATACCTAGCTCAGGAATCGCTGCGTGGTCAAGCCTATACGAATGCTGAATCCCTGAGAGGCTGTCGACATGTAACAACATTGTAACTCTGGTAATACCTCTCATACTGTTAGTCAGTGAACGGTCAATAAATTGAATTTGTCAACATAGAGACGTTTAACAATTCGCAACTCCTCAAGTAGATCCAGCTTTTAGCCCTTCTGAACAAGATGTAGTATTCTCAAGTTTTCTAGTGTGGAAGAGTGGTGCTGACTTGACTTACGATGCTCAGAAAAAGCACAATTATGTTTAAGCTGGCATTTCTAGGTTAGCACGTGCTCGCTGAACCTGTTCTTATACCCTCTATTAATTAATTCTACTCATCTGCTCACGATTACTGTATTCTAATCAGTATCACACGACACATTGTACTTATAATGATGGGGACGCTCATTGTCAATGTAGCTATGTTGGAGCTTATTAACAGTAGTGCAAAAGGCACGCAAACCCTGGTTGTTAAAAAGCTTGCCCACACCATAAGAGACTTCCTCCATGAATGGAATCTTCACAAATATGAACCTCGAAAAATGCGATACGGAGGGACCTCTCGTCTAAGCTACTGGCGTTCTTCATTTTTTTTAGCTTATCAACGATTACAAAAATATATATTTTATAACAATGGAAAATGTAGGATGGAATGTAACAACTTTAAGAAAAGGATAGTTGCTGCTCGCCACATAGCGGAGTTGCTGAGTCGCTAATAGGCACAACAAAAAGACACAAAATAAGCTTTCGGCCAACAAGGCCTTTGTCAAAACTGCCAGCCTGGCTTCAGCAGGTCGTGTGTGTGTGTGTGTGTGTGTGTGTGTGTGTGTGTATGTGTATGTGTGTGTGTGTGTGTGTGTGTGTGCGCGCGCGCGCGCTGCATCTATTGTTGGAATAATACGGATGATAGTGCGCCAAGTCACTGGGCCACAATTGCTCGCGCTCGTGATTAATTTGAAGAATGTTCAGGACAATCGGAGCGAATGATGTGACCACACTTATTAAATTCGGCACATATTACGACTGTCGTCTTACTTGCATGCCCAGAGTTGGTAACAATTAGTCGCTGTCGCAACTTTGAAACTGGCATCTGTGAAACGTGCACATCGTCACCTCCACCCCGTTCCGATGAAACAAACGGCGGCATTTAAGTGGTGTTTTCACTGGCACTACGATCTAAGAGCAATACGCAATCACTTCCATGCATTGCTACATGTCGACCTGTGTGGCAGTACCTATTTGACATCCATCCGCTGTTGCAGCTCTCAGTTTCTCTTCTGCTAGATGGTGCACATCGAAAAGACCACGACGTCTCCATCGGAACCATTAACGCCGCATAACCGACAGTGCTGCCATACAATCTACGAGTTTGCGATAAATTCACACAGATGCTTGTCGATGATCTCGAAACAAATTATGATTGATTATCTCTTTTATATATACTTTTATCATAGATTGACGTTATTTCTTCATCTGTTATTAGATTTCGTGTGACCATTTCGTATATAGTTTACTGTTTCAAACGTTTGATGCACTGTATGCCCGATTAGCTACCGCAGTTGTAATTCGGTGTGCAGTGGGCGGAGCATCCCGTATTTTACCAACAGCAGCATTGCTCTCAGCAGTTAGCGTTCTTGGAGCCGTAGCGCCTGCTCCGTTCACAGATACCATCAGCAATCACGGGTATAATATCTTCGTTTATTATTTGTTATGTAAGGTGTAGTTTATGTATTACTACGTCCGTCTCGCTCTATTGTATGTAAATACTTCAGTTTGAGGTCTGAAGATGATCTGTATCAAACCGAAACCGGTGACCTTATAAAACAAAGAAGTTTCTTGCTGTTGTGACTGTTCGCGTTCATTTGTAATTTAGTCAGAGCTATAGTTTCGGAGAAGGACTCCAGATGAAAGAAATCTGTGTACCTACGAAACTGGTTAAAGGATTGTCGTTGCCCTCAAAATTAACCTATTTCGGTTTACACATTCGTATATGTTGCTGTTCGGCCAGAGTCTGTGCAAACCTTCTGCCAGTTTTGAAATGCGCTGGAACGTAACAGCACATCTGCAAACAGCTCGTCCGTTTCCAATGCATGGATTGATTTTGAGCACACGTAAAGACATGATGAAAGACTGAAAACTGATCGTGCGCTTGTATGGCAAGATGTATAATTCCTGCGTAATGTGAGCATCCACATTGGTTTGCAGTGGTGGTAGTTTTTTAGAATAATTAATAAATAAGAAATCCGATCTGAATTTAGAGAAATTAGATTTTTGCCGTAACAACAAGTAGACACACGATATATTACAAACAGTGAATTTGTGTACGAGTAACCAGAAATCAATATGTTGGTTCATAAAGAGTGAACCGATTTCAGTTGTTTTTAGACAAATTATGAAACACAGAAACACATTGCTAATGTCATTGTGTAATGATTGATGTACAATGTTACTTAAGTTTCATCCGCCTGGTCCATTGATGAATGAATGGGAAATTTTCATTCTTCACTAAATTCATTCACATTAAATGATATCCGAACTACTCACTCGTCTTGTTAACAAAACGCCGACAAACTTCACTGCTGACTTCCACTTTAAAACCGACTGACAAAACAACTACTCAACAAGTAACTCGCATCCTCACTGCATCGTTTTATATAGAATTTTAACAATAACTTCCAAAATAAAACATTATTCATTTTGTACGATTTTGATGTTACAATTAAAGTTTCAAAACGTAAAGAAACTGATGTTACTGCCGAATAAGGTATAAAATACAATGTTGAATGACAATATTTTATAGTAATATCTTTAATTTTCCAAAAGAAAATCATTCTCTCGTGCTATTTTAGTTATGTAATTAATTACAGTTTGTATTTGATTACTAACATGTAATGGTAGTACAGAGCTCATACTTTATCCGATTAAATACATTGAATACACAAATAACGCCTCAATTTCAGGAAATTGGATAACTATGAGATGTAAACAATTTGAGAGTTTATTAGAAATGTAAGTACAAAGAATATTAATTACAGAGGAAGACATAAAAATAAATAACAAATGAAATACATCGCTTGGTTATAACTTTTAAGTTGTTTCTCAAGACAGTGCGGTCTAAGGTTACTGGATTTTTAGATTACCATTTTTTTATTTAGAAGCACTGATTTTTCATGCTAACATCTCTGCAGTCTCTGGTTATTTATTTCTAAGGACTTATTACTTCAATTTCTTGATTAGTTACTTAATTTAGTGTATGTACATAATTATATCAATGACTACAATCTATCGATAATTACGACAATGCACGTCCTTCCAGAACATTCCACATCCCTTCCCAATGAATATCAAGTTTTTTTTATCAAATAGGATAGAATGATACATATAAAGGCACATATACAAGCCTTAGGAATCACTGAGTTGTCTGATAACTATTCGGATGCATGTAAAAAATGGTGGTATCGGTTATTTCATATGAGTCCTGGAAGAGGCTGTACAGTTATAACTGGATACAGAAAGATTCAAAGTTTTTTTTCTCGCAGACACGACACCGTACACACAACATGAGCGCCATTCGTTGTTCGCAAAATATTGAAATTGTGGTACATTTCATTCCGCACATATATCAACAGATCCTTTTTTACTGAATCGACATCTTCAATAGTTCGTTCACAGCTGTTGAAGAGTAGCTGCCATTGGTGGGACAAAGACTCTGACCTGCATGTATCACCAAAGAAAAAGTCGCAAAGTGCGAGGTCTTGTTACCTGGGAGGACAAAAAGAATGAACTAGGTCTTGTTTTCCCCCTCTTCTAATCCATCGTTGCGGGATGGTGTTAAGATAACGCTGCACCTCACAGCAAACGGGACGTGGAGCGTCGTAATGCATATAAATGAAATCACAGGACTCTCCGTAAAGTTAAGGAAACAACCGGGTTTTCAATATTTCCAGTTATGACATTCCTCTATTTCCTAATCATGAAAGGAAGGTCCACAAACTTTGTGATCAAAAACGGCACAAAATACATTCAGTTTCGTTGAGCCTCTTCTGTGTTAGACAAAGACGCCAGGATTTTGGACCCCGAAATTTTGTTTTTGTAGAGGCGTCTTCTTGCTGAATCATTGACGGAATGCTGATGGCACTTAAGCAATGGGCTGACATCGCGGAAATTCCAACACACAAAATACTTTCTCTTGTGGCTTAGTGGTCATGTGTCTACAAACAAACCACAACGCTGCTGTCTGAAAACTTTCCTCTATCCGGCAACATCATTTGTAGTTTGTCTGCGGTAAGTAATAGGAATCTGCTTTCTTTGAATCATCCAGTACAGCTATGGATATATTCTTTAACTGTGAAAATTTTATGTTCGCGTTAATCGTGACTGTCGTGATCAATTAGAAGGAGTAGAAATATCAGTAAAGAATCACAACATCATACCGCAACATTGGATTAGCAGAGGGGGCAAACAAGATCTTGTTCATTGTTTTTGTTTTTCGAGATCACAAGCCCTCAAACCTTGTAACTTTTTCTGTGGCGATACAAGCAAGTCAATGTCCAACCAGTTGAAGCTACTCTTCAGCAGCTGCGAAATCGAATTAGTCAAGATGTCGATTCAGTAAGAAATTACGTGTTGAGACGTGTGCAGAATGACTGTACTTTAATTTCCACCAGTGTGCAGAATGAAATGAACTGTAATTTCGGTATTTTGCTAACAATGAATAGTGCTCATGTAGAGTGTACTGTGTAGTATCTGTGCGAACAAAAGCTTAGAACCTTTCTGTATCCAGTGACATTGAGAGTGGCTGCAGTCAGTTCCAACGATTTGAAAAGTATATTGAATCAGAAAATTCTGCGTGAATTTCTTCAAGGTGCAGGAATATCCATACTGTGAAAGAATGATTGAGGTGGTATACTTCAAACATGTTGGTGTGAGGATTTGAAGAACCGTGAGTATGAAATTAAAGAAACGAGATTACCCTCATCTATGTAAAAGCTACTACAGTTAAAAGCACTCTGCGTTTTCAGGTTACCTGCTTACTAGTAGTAGAATAGTTATTCCAAAGTCAGATGATTAAATATATTGACTTCTTGCTAGACAGAAGATTTTCCAAAACGAACTTTTCTTTGTGATACTTATCATGCACTGTTCGAAAACTTCTTTGATCGGATTCGCACCAAGATCTTCTCATATCGACTGAGGTATCCTACACGCCAATGAGTACTGTATGTCCGATCCTCTTATCTAGTCTCCAAATCAACGGCAGCTCTCCTCAATGCCTTGCTTAAATAACACTTGCGAAAAATATTATAGTGGGCTGATATCATACCGAGTCATTGACGTTGCAGAAGGCTGTCGCTGTTCTGAAACCTCGTCTCGCATTAAGAAAGGATCGCATTCGTAACCGACGCACAGATTCACACTAAATTTTCTCCGAATAGCTATCAATCCATATGATCAGAGGAATAAGTTTATACTTCGCTGCAAGTTCAGTGCCACGTTAACAGTAGACCTTCTCTTACTCCAGTTCCTCTTCTTGTAAGAGAGCGAATTTCCTTAGCGGTACAATAATAATACAGCGTCTTCCTCAACCAATTAAGCTGTAAAAGGGAGACGAAGCGGCAAATGAGCGGACTTCGAACGCTGCCCAAGGCTACTCTTAATGAAGCGAGTCAGTAATATCGGCTCTTCCTGGCGTGGCGCCACAAGCTGCCAAAGGGCCTCCATTAGCAAGCTGAGACGTCCTCACATCTTCAAGGAATTTGTGATACTGACACTAGTGACTAAGAAAATTTTATACACTTAGTGGAACCTATGCAGCACTGATACGTAGGTAAGGACTATACGATTGTGTGTTATCTATGAGAAAGGATAGTGAGTAAAGTCCAAGAGCAGAGGCAGCTATATACCTTGATATGATGCTGGAAAACTTCATTCCACGTGCTTAGCGTATAAGTACAGAGACCGCTACTCATTACTGGTGGAAGATAGTGACGAATTAATACCCAACTGAATTGGACAAAAAACGTTTGGCACCACTTTCGTATCAGAAAACTTGCATGATCTTACTACGTTCATGCGGAGCAGTGAGTGGCAGAAAAAGACAGATGAATGTTCGGCGTTCTGGCCATAGACAGACCAATCGGGCCCTACAGACCTGCAATGTCTAAGGCGTTATTGAATGATACACTCCTGGAAATTGAAATAAGAACACCGTGAATTCATTGTCCCAGGAAGGGGAAACTTTATTGACACATTCCTGGGATCAGATACATGACATGATCACACTGACAGAACCACAGGCACATAGACACAGGCAACAGAGCATGCACAATGTCGGCACTAGTACAGTGTATATCCACCTTTCGCAGCAATGCAGGCTGCTATTCTCCCATGGAGACGATCGTAGAGATGCTGGATGTAGTCCTGTGGAACGGCTTGCCATGCCATTTTCACCTGGCGCCTCAGTTGGACCAGCGTTCGTGCTGGACGTGCAGACCGCGTGAGACGACGCTTCATCCAGTCCCAAACATGCTCAATGGGGGACAGATCTGGAGATCTTGCTGGCCAGGGTAGTTGACTTACACCTTGTAGAGCACGTTGGGTGGCACGGGATACATGCGGACGTGCATTGTCCTGTTGGAACAGCAAGTTCCGTGCACTATTCAGTGTCCCCTCGACGATCACCAGTGGTGTACGGCCAGTGTAGGAGATCGCTCCCCACACCATGATGCCGGGTGTTGGCCCTGTGTGCCTCGGTCGTATGCAGTCCTGATTGTGGCGCTCACCTGCACGGCGCTAAACACGCATACGACCATCGTTGGCACCAAGGCAGAAGCGACTGTCATCGCTGAAGACGACACGTCTCCATTCGTCCCTCCATTCACGCCTGTCGCGACACCACTGGAGGCGGGCTGCACGATGTTGGGGCGTGAGCGGAAGACGGCCAAACGGTGTGCGGGAACGTAGCCGGAGACAGTTGCGAATGGTCCTCGCCGATACCCCAGGAGCAACAGTGTCCCTAAGTTGCTGGGAAGTGGCGGTGCGGTCCCCTACGGCACTGCGTAGGATCCTACGGTCTTGGCGTGCATCCGTGCGTTGCTGCGGTCCGGTCCCTGGTCGACGGGCACGTGTACCTTCCGCCGACCACTGGTGACAACATCGATGTACTGTGGAGACCTCACGACTCACGTGTCGAGCAATTCGGCGGTACGTCCACCCGGCCTCCCGCATGCCCACTATACGCCCTCGCACAAAGTCCGTCAACTGCACGTACGGTTCACGTCCACGCTGTCGCGGCATGCTACCAGTGTTAAAGACTGCGATGGAGCTCCGTATGCCACGGCAAACTGGCTGACACTGACGGCGGCGGTGCACAAATGCTGCGCAGCTAGCGCCATTCGACGGCCAACACCGCGGTTCCTGGTGTGTCCGCTGTGCCGTGCGTGTGATCATTGCTTGTACAGCCCTCTCGCAGTGTCCGGAGCAAGAATGGTGGGTCTGACACACCGGTGTCAATGTGTTCTTTTTTCCATTTCCAGGAGTGTATATGGAGGCCACGTCGTAGCTGTTCGCCGTCCCTGTCGTTACCAGGTTTCTCGTGCTTGGAAGCGCTACTAATCGGTCCAGTATCTGCTCAGTAGATTCCACGAAGTCTGCAGCTCGCGGTTTTGCGGTAGCGTTTTTGCTTCTCCCGCACGGGGTCCCGGCTTCGATGCCCAGCGGGATCAGAAATTTTCCCTGCCTCGCGATGACTGGGTGGTGTTGTGTCGTCCTCATCATCATCATTCATCCTTATTATTGTTGGAGGAAGACAAGGGTAAACCACCTCCACTAGGACTTTGCCTAGTACGGCGGTGCGGGTTTCCCGCATCGATCCCTATGCTCCTCGGAGTATGGGATATCATCATCATCATCAGGTCTCACGAGGCGACGAGCACACAGTAGCATTTTTCCCATCTAGCAAAAGTTTCTGGCAGTACCGGCAATCGATCCAGGTTCTCCCACATGGTAGTCGGCTGTGCTGGCCACTCAGCTGTGGAGGCGGACAAGACTGACAGTAATTTTAAACGAACTTAAATTCAAAAGCTTTGTACTTAAGTAGGGCACATCTTTGGCAGTACATGAATCCAAATCTACTGCTGGTAGCGTCCAAAAGCTTGTTTCTCCATCCCGAGTGCTGTGTCTCTCACTGAACCTCGGTGGCTTGATGCCAACAATTTGATCATGTCGTTGTTACTCAAACTTGTCCAACACGTCGACACTGGTCCATCTGAGGCAACATAGCGTTGGAGGAAGGTTGCTGCAATGATGCACTGGAACTATTCTCAGACTTGATTAATCGGGCTCCCATTAATCAATCCCTGGAATGTTTACATCTGCAACTAATAACAACGCATGTCTTTGGAGTATTCATGCACAACTAACTTGATCTAAAATCTATAGTATCCTTTGAACTGTTGAGAAAATGACATGCAGTGAATCAATAATACACAAAGACCGTAAGGAGATATTAACTTTCCTTCATCTAAGAAGACACCACCGTCTATAATGGAAGTATCAGGATCATAATGAAGTCTTGCTGCACTGCTGTAGTCGGAGTTACCGATAGATGTGCCTATCAATGACTTGGTCTTTGGTATTTACTCGGGGAAATCACCTAAACGATAGTTGAGACATTCGACCACAGCAGCACTCCTACGTCAACACGAAAGTAGTGTGGGAAATAAAACCCACTACTGTTGCACCTCCAGTCTTTCAGAAGAATGTAAATACGTACAGGATGCAGATAGCAAAGTAGCAGCCACTGTCACAAAGTAGTTCATAATATAGGTGCCAACGGCCTAATGCACATGAAACTTTACAGGAAAACATGATCACAGTGGACCGAGTGCAAAAAATATTACGTCTGTCGCCTTCTTTCACCTCCGTCCTCAATTTACACAAACGAAAGTTCGCTATTTGTGAAGACAGAATGTGAATTTTCTCTATTGTCGATATGCGGTGTAACAATTTCTCGCGAACAATACTTAACGTAACGAATTTTAATAGAAAAAAAACAGATACATGGTAACATCACTTACCCTTTTATGATAATAAAAGGTAAAATATGCACAGGGACTTCAGAAAGTAAGTTACATATTGTTCGGGATCGTCTGATAACCTTTATTGAATGCTGCACCACACTCCCAGGTAGTATTAATAAGTAACACCGTTGCAACAAAGTCTTGGCAAATAGCGATCGGAAAGTATTCCCAATTGTTCAGTGCCTTGCTAGTAAAAACTCGCTCGTTGCTAACGGAGACATCTGACAACTGCCGCGAGAACGTCCTCCTACCTGAAAAATCCCTTTCTCTCCAGACGTTCTCAGAACTCATCGAATAGAAAAAAGATACATGGTGCTAGATTTGGAATACATGTTGGATGTTTCCGTATTTCTCAAGGATACTGCAGATGAGCAATGTCTATTGAGATGGGCGTCTGCTGAGCACTGTCCACTCCGTTAAGAATAAGATCAACGACCGCGAAGACATTGTCGTTTTTTGCTGATGTCGGCGGCCGTTCTTCCGTATCAGCATCACCAATGTCTTAGCAGCATTGGTCAAGTTGATGGCACCATTTCGCTAAGACTTGACGCGACACAGCATTTGGCCCACTTACTACCAGGATTTAAATAGGAAACTGTGTGCAATGTAGACACTTTCCCTATAACAGTTGCAGTGTCCAGCTTCCTTCAGCTTAGGAGTACTTATCCAGTTACAGCGCCATTTCACTCACACACTATGCTGCACCTATTATCCGTACTATAGCAGGACTATGTCTACAGGAAATCCGGAACATGTACTCCCTTCTGACAATTCGCCAGTCTTGATGCGCGATGGCCTTAGCGTTGGACATGTATTAAATACTTTCTGAAGTAAGTTCCTTAGTTCATAATTGAGCATCACACGTCTAAAGCAAGCGCTTTTACAGAATTCGGTCTCTTCTACATAAAGCCAGGAGTAAGAGGCTTGTTAAAATTAAACTACGCTACTCGCCATTAAGATTGCTACACGAAGAAGAAATGGAGATGATAAACGGGTATTCATTGGACAGATATATTATACCAGAACTGACATGTGATTACATTTTCCCTTCAGTTTGGGTGAATAGATCCTGAGAAATCAGTACCCAGAACAACCAACTCTGGCTGTAATAACGTCCTCGATACGATTGGGCACTGAGTCAAACACAGCTTCGCTGGTGTGTACAGGCATAGCTTCCCATGCAGCTTCAACACGATACCGCAGTTCATCAAGAATAGTGACCGTCGTATTGTGACGAGCTAGTGACTAGACGTTTTCAATTGCTGAGAGATCTGGACAATGTGCTGGCCAGGGCGGCAGTCGAACATTTTCTGGATCCAGAAAGGCCCGAACAAGACCTGCAGCATGCGGTCGTGCATTATCATACTGAAATGTAGGGTTTCCCAGGGATCGAATGAATGTAGAGCCACGGTTCGTAATTCATTTGGAATGTAGCGTCCGCTCTTCAAACTGCCGTCAATGCGAACAAGAGGTGACCGAGACGTGTAACCAATGGCACCCCATACCATCACGCCGGGTAATACGCCAGTATGGCGATGACGAATACACGCTTCCAATGCGCGTTCACCGCGATGTCGCCAAACACGGATACGACCATCATGATGCTGTAAACATAACCTGGGTTCATCCGAAAAAATGACGTTTTGCCATTCGTGCACCCAGCTTCGTCGCTGAGTACATCATCGCAGGCGCTCCTGTCTGTGATGCAGCGTCAAGGGTAACCGCAGCGATGGTCTCCGAGCTGATAGTCCATGCTGCTGCAAACGCCGTCGAACTGTTCGTGCAGATGATTGTTGTCTTGCAAACGTCCCCATATGTTGACTCAGGGATCGAGTCGTGGTTGCACGATCCTTACAGCCATGCAGATAAGATGCCTGTCATCTCGACTGCTAGTGATACAAGGCCGTTGGGATCCAGCATCGCGTTCCGTATTACCCTCCTGAACCCACCGATTCCACATTCTGCTAACAGTCATTGGATCTCGACGAACGCGAGCAGCAATTTCGCGATACGATAAACCGCAATCGCGAATGGCTACAATTCGACCACTACCAAAGTCAGAAACCTGATGGTACGCATATCTCCTCCTTACACGAGGCATCACAACAACGTTTCACCAGGCAACGCCGGTCAACTGCTGTTGGTGTATGAGAAATCGGTTGGAAACTTTCCTCATATCAACCCGTTGTAGGTGTCGCCACCGGCGCCAACCTTGTGTGAATGCTCTGAAAAGCTAATCATTTCCATATCACAGCATCTTCTTCCTTTCGGTTAAATTTCACGTCTGTAGCACGTCATTTTCGTGGCGTAGCAATTTTAATGGCCAGTAGTGTAACTACAGCCCTCGGTCGCAAAAATGTAGCCTTTTGACCTGGTTTCGGCATTTCTGTGAGTGCCTTCATCAGAAGTGCCGAAACCAGTTCAAATGACTTGATTTTTGCAACCGAGGGCTGTAATTGCTTTAATTTTAATTTGTAATCGGTCGCTGACCCGCAGCCATATTTAATATTTTAAGTGGCTTGTATCAAATGCTCGGCGAAGATGATTGAATTATTGTGAGGTACTATTATTTACTAAAAGTTGTGTCGCAATCGCTTTTTTATGACACAATCATAGCCGGTTTGGGCACTCTCAACTAAACATAAAATCGATTTTATTTTTAGTTGAAAGTGCATGAAGACTTGTACATTAAACAACGCGTATAGTATTCGAAGGTGGTCTTTGAAAACTGAAACCGGTTATGGTTGTACAGCAAAAAATTGATCGTGTAAAAAATAAAAAGACTTATAAGATGTTTTATTTTCGTGCTGTGATAATGTCTCCGAGGTGAGAAGATGGAACAGATAACAAAATAGTAAAGCAGGCTAATCGATACGAAGCAGGAATTTCATCATGGAAAATTACCCTTCTAGTTAATAACATGACATTAGAAGCTTTGCGTCACGTCGTTACATTAGAAATAGGGGAGAGCCGGTGAACAGAGGTGCATTGATACACCATAATGAGTAATAGCCACTCTCCCCATCAACCGCATCTTCCAAACCATTACTGCAACGACGTATGCAAATTACTGGTTCACTTTATGTTCGTTCTAACTGTCCTTTCAAGCCTTTATATGCCAAGAGGTTCTCTCTGACCTCATTTATCCGTCTGTAGGGGTTTTCATGTTTATTATGCAGCAAGTACCTGGAGTACTAACTGGTTAAGGAGTTGGCGGTAAAGGTTAATTCGAATGAAACAATCTACATACGTCAATTTTTCAACGATTACAGTGGTGCAACTGATTACAGAGATAAGTTTTCATTTCACGTCTTGGTATTCAGTTTGCTATGGGTTTTGTTTTCATTTGTCAATTTTATTTGGATTTCAATGTGACAAGTTGTGCTTGAGTTTACAGACTTGAATTTTTCAACTGTGTAATTTTCATTCGAGTGCCATTTACAGGGCATAAGTAAGCGTGTCATAAGTCTTACAAATGCCTATTAAGGCGTGGTGGTGGTGGTGGTGGTGGTGGTGTGTTGGTGCTTATGGGCGCTCAACACCGAGGTCATCAGCGCCCTGACACACATTAGAAGGAACGAATGTGGACAGACCTAAGAAAACTAAAGCACACACTCAAAGAAAGCAGGAAAACAAGGAAAATGCTACATAAGAAAGTAAAACCTAAGGAAAGGGGAAACATAGCAACAAGAATGTCACAGGAAATTGTTATTGGCTGGCCACTTACATAAAATATGGGCGAGCTTGTCACACAGTGAGCAAATTAAAATCCTCTCCCTAAAATCTTTGTAAAAACATTTGACAGGGCACAGAACTTCGTCCGAGTGTTGCCTGAAAGAGATGGCAGGTCCGCTGGCAAGTCAGCCGCGACCCGCTGGTCAGAAAATAAAACCTAATCCATTAAAACGTGGCGCACAGTGACCTGGACGCCACAAGCACCACAAATTGGAGGGTCCTCTCGCCGGAGCAGGAAGCCGTACGTCATAGGGCTGTGGCCTATTCGAAGCCGAGTGATGAGAACCTCGTCCCGTCGATGGGACTGAAAGGAAGTACACCACACACGCGTTGTGGGCTTGACTATACGGAGCTTATTGTCAGTCACTTCCAGCCACTCATCCTCCCACCGGCGCATGACCCGCGAGCTCAACAGCGAGGGTCAACAGCACGGGGTTGAGATCTGGTGGCCCAACCAACCGGTGTCTTGCCTCCCCGCTGAAATGTGCAGGGGGACACCGTCCGCAAAGCAACATAAGTAGATATGCAGGCGGACACGATAAGTCAAAGTTATGTACTGTTTCATGACGTAATACCTACCGTAAATGATTTTATACATCATAAATCGCAAATAAAGCAGTTCCAGACAAGATTTTATTAACATTTTATTCATATTGTGAGCCATGAATTACACTCACCAAGCGCGGACATTTAGTTTTGAACCACACAGTAACTACAAAGTGTGAATGAAGCTACCTTACTGGTAGTACAAACACGAATATCTGCTAACACCATTTTAGGTAGGGGAATACAACACATCTTGATATGTATAATTAATGCTAGTGAAAGGCTAATATATCATTTTTATTACGAAGTAGGCTGTATACATGGAAGAAGCCTGGAGATACTGACAGGTTTCAGATAGATTATATAATGGTAAGACAGAAATTTAGGAACCAGATTTTAAATTGTAAGGCATTTCCAGGGGCAGATGTGGACTCTGACCACAATTTTTTGGTTATGAGCTATAGATTAAAACTGAAGAAACTGCGAAAAGGTGGGAATTTAAGGAGATGGGACCTGGATAAATTGACTAAACCAGAGGTTGCACAGAGTTTCAGGGAGAGCATAAGGGATCAATTGACAAGAATGGGGGAAAGAAATACAGTAGAAGAAGAATGGGTAGCATTGAGTAATGAAGTAGTGAAGGCAGCAGAGGATCAAATAGGTAAAAAGACGAGGGCTAGCAGAAATCCGTGGGTGACAAAAGTAATACTGAATTTAATTGATGAAAGGAGAAAATATAAAAATGCAGTAAATGAAGCAGGCAAAAAGGAATACAAACGTCTCCAAAATGAGATCGACAGGAAGTGCAAAATGGCTAAGCAGGGTTGGCTAGAGAACAAATGTAAGGATGTAGAGGCTTATTTCACTAGGAGTAAGATAGATCCTGCCTACAGGAAAATTAAAGAGTCCTTTGGAGAAAAGAGAACCACTTGCATGAATATCAAGAGCTCAGATGGAAACCCAGTTCTAAGCAAAGTAGGGAAAGCAGGAAAGTGGATGGAGTAAATAGAGGGACTATACAAGGGCGATGTACTTGAGGGCAATATTATGGAAATGGAAGAGGACGTAGATGAAGATGAAATGGGAGATAAGATACTGCGTGAAGAGTTTGACAGAGCACTAAAGACCTAAGTCGAAACAAGGCCCCAGGAGTAGACATTAGAAGCTAGATTAAGAAAATGCAAACCTACGTTTTTAGCATTTGTAGACTTGGAGAAAGCTTTTCACAATGTTGACTGGAATACTCTTTCAAATTCTGAAGGTGGCAGGGGTAAACTACAGGGAGCGAAAAGCTATTTACAATTTGTACAGAAACCAGATGGCAGTTATTAGAGTCGAGTGACATGAAAGGGAAGCAGTGGTTGGGAAGGGGGTGAGACAGGATTGTAGCCTCTCCCCGATGTTATTCAATCTGGATATTGATCAAGCTGTAAAGGAAACAAAAGAAAAATTCGGAGTAGGTATTAAAATCCATGGAGAAGAAATAAAAACTTTGAGGTTCATCGATGACTTTGTAATTCTGTCAGAGACAGCAAAAGACTTGGAAGAGTAGTTGAACGGAATGGACAGTGTCTTGAAGGGAGGATATAAGACGAACATCAACAAAAGCAAAACGAGGATAATGGAATGTAGTCGAATTAAGTCGGGTGATGATGAGGGTATTAGATTAGGAAATGAGACACTTAAAGTAGTAGAGGAGTTTTGCTATTTGTGGAGCAAAATAACTGATAATGGTCGAAGTAGAGAGGATATAAAATGTAGACTGGCAATGGCAAGGAAAGTATTTCTGAAGAAGAGAAATTTGTTAACATCGAGTATAGATTTAAGTGTCAGGAAGCCGTTTCAGAAAGTATTTGTATGGAGTATAGCCATGTATGGAAGTGAAACATGGACAATAAATAGTTTGGACAAGAAGAGAATATAAGCTTTTGAAATGTGGTGCTACAGAAGAATGCTGAAGACTAAATGGGTAGATCACATAACTAATGAGGAGGTATTGAGTGGGATTGGGGAGAAGAGGAGTTTGTGGCACAACTTGACAACAAGAAGGGATCGGTTGGTAGGACATGGTCTGAGATATCAAGGGATCACCAATTTAGTATTGGAGGGCAGCGTGGAGGGTAAAAATCGTAGAGGGAGACCAAGAGATAAATACACTAAGCAGATTCAGAAGGACGTAGGCTGCAGTATTGGGAGCTGAAGCTTGCACAGGATAGAGTAGCATGGAGAGCTGCATCAAACCAGTCTCAGGTCTGAAGACCACAACAATAACATTACGAAGGACATTCAAGAAGTAATGTGGCACACAACTATTTTTCTGAAAGCAGGTTAGTTTCATTCAGGAGTCGAATACATCATGTAATTCCCCACTCTTTTGCATAAATACTCTATTTTGAAACATAATCTCCGTTCATTGTGACGGCCTTGCGCTACCTTACTGTGAGGGCCTATAATTCCGCATGGCACCACTCTACTGGACGATGCTGCCCGCCATCGTCTTCCTGTACCTTTCTTTGGAGGAGGAATGGTCTGGTGCCACTACTTGGATTGCCATTTTTCCGGTTTTGAGATATGAATGTGTGTTTCATCACCTGTGATGATAATCAAAAAATGGTTCAAATGGCTCTGAGTACTATGCGACTTAACCTCTGAGGTCATCAGTCGCCTAGAACTTAGAACTAATTAAACCTAACTAACCTAAGGACATCACGCACATCCATGCCCGAGGCAGGATTCGAACCTGCGACCCTAGCGGTCGCTCGGTTCCAGACTGTAGCGCCCAGAACCGCACGGCCACTCCGGCCGGCTGTGATGATATTCGACAAAATATTGTCACTATTAACCTCATAACGTGAAAGCTATTCCGCACGTATTGCCCTTTATTGCTGCTTATGGTCTTCCGTTAGGTGACGACGAAATTAGTGGGCACACACCTTTCAGTACCCCAACAGGTGGACGATTATTTCAGCGCTACCAACAGAGACATCCGGATGTGGACCGAGGTATTACATTGTGATCCGTCAGTCAACTAGAATGAGAGTGCACGAACGTTCAAACGTTGCATGAGTCACAGCTGTGTGCCGCTGAGTGGTATGCAGGAGATCGTGAAACCATGTTGCTTTGATGACAGGCTGTTACTCACTGCGCTTTTGTTCACTGCCAGGTCTCCACAGACACTTTGGGAGCAGGTATGAATATCTGTGATTCTCTCGTTTTCCGCCGAAAGAAAGTCAGAAACAGTTATCTTCTTGGAATTCACCTCCCTTACGGATGCCATTTTTAAGGCTAGGTATACTGTCGACACATATCCGAACTCTGTCAAACTATAGGTGTTGAAGGGTAAGTACTCCATGATATCCCAATTTTTATCAGGCCATGGTGGCAGAAAAAAGATATATTAAGTTAGTAACTAAACGCCCCTTGCACTTCTGGTCTTGCATCTACCTATGTTATGTCCCACTAGCAAACTTACAGAAACATTTTCCAAAAGTTTTCACAGTAAGCTGTATTAAATACGACATCCTTTAGGAAATTTCTAATACATCATATCAGTTAAAATGCATATTATCAGAACTTACTGCTATAGCTTTGAAATGCACCAAATTCTATATGTAAAGATTGCTTAGTGCAGGTCCACAAAGAACTATTATTCTGAACAAAAAGAAAACTTCACTGATAAGTAAAGGAATGTGCATTATAGGTCAAAATTCGTTAATGTTTACTTTATAAAAGTACCAAACAACTATGGCACTACTACCGTAACATAATTGCTCTATTACGTTAAAGAAAGAGAACTCACATATTGGCACTACTGATGTAAGTTACAGGTGAAAAAAGGTTACATGTGAAAAAAGAGTAGAGTCTAATGTCCCATCGAAAGCGAGGTCATCGGATATGGGCCATAAACTTGTATTACTAAAGGATGGGGAAGAAAACCGGCCATTCCCTTTCTAAGACAACAACTCCAACACCGACATAGAGCGATCGAGGGAAACCATGGAAAACCTAATCTACGATGGCCAGAAGCGGATTTGAAGATTCATTACTCGAAATTCAATGTGCTAACCACTGTGTCATCTCGATCTTTAGCTTAACGATTAAGCTTCACTCATTACTAAGCTAGATTCGGTTATTGTACTACACTTTCAAATAATCAAAGACTGTATTATCTATTGAACTATTTAAATATTTGTCCTACAACACCAAAAAACACACGCAAACACTGGTGATTTCATTTATACATTAAAGTACACTTGTAAACGGAAAAATTTAATGTTTTTCTAACACACATTAAGAACACAAAAAATTATGTATTATGGAAACATACTGGTATTGTGTGCTACGGCTCTTGCGAGTCCCATATTTCCTCCGCAACATCTTCATACTATTGTTGACAATTCAAATTAAGACTCACATTTCCCAAAAATGTGACATATACTTTACTGAATATTGTGATTCAGTTAGACAGGACTACTTTATTCTATACAAATCTCAAGTTAGGAATTATTTCCCGATTTATTCTATCCCCTAACCCTATAATTAATTTAAGGCATAGCCATCTCATGGCATATTGTAAATTCTTACAAGGATATAGTGTCATTCTGCTTTACTTCTATTTCAGTGTAAATTCCCCTTGTGTGTTTTACTTTGTTGACAGGAGCCATCAAAGTATAACAGAGGTTACATAATATGTTTACACTCTTTGAATTGACACAATGTTTGATCAGTGATCCATCACAGCAGTATGGCTGATGGAATAAAAAGGCTCTTCAACGTCTATAAACCCTATGCACGTTTGCAGTGGCATTTCATAGTTATTGGCAGAAGTAGTTACTTCAGGTAAAGTCTGTATAAGATCAATTTTGTTATGACAACTGCGGAATCATTCTAGTTTTGCAGGTTCTGAGTTTTGCACAGTAGCACCGATCTCATTCGTCAAGAATTCAGTGTAAACTTTGTAGATAAAAGGGATGGTATTGTTATTCTTCCAGTCGCCAATAATTCGTTTTGTATGTGGTGTAAGACGCCGTGGTCTCCTGACCTTCATTGCTTACATATTACACCCTCACGATCATATTCCGCACATCAAGACGCTTTATTCGGACCCAAACTCAATAAGATAAAGTCAATGTTGTATGAATTCATGTAAACGATATGCAAATAACAAGTAAGCGCACCGTGGTTGAATTGCTCCAGGCTGGCGTACACACACACACACATTCAAGACACGATGGCCACAAAAGCTTTTAGTTTGGGAGAGGCAAACACCACACGCTAGGACCCTGATCCCTTCAGAGGTCTTCACAGGGAGCTATCTATGCCAGCCGGCGGCCGCCCCTGGAGCAGACAGCGTTTGCCCAAGTGAAAGGGAAGAACGACCCTGTGTTTGGCTTAAAAGCAAATTCCGCTACATTGTGTGGGGGTGGTCAACCTACGCATTCTTACACATAGCATGCAGTTTCAGAGATCTTCACAGGCCGACAGCAAACGCCAAATGCCGATGCTACAGATTTCCGGATTAGTCGCCTTAAACGAAACATGATCCTCCCATTTTTGAAGAGCAATGATTGGCAGACGATATTTCTGATGCCTTGAGCTGAAGGAGTAATGGAGAAGACCGAAAGATATACCCCTTCACGTCTGGCCGTTCCATTGTCGCTCCTGGAGCGAGAACACATAACGAGAGTGTGCGCGCCCGTACATGTACTCAAAGAGCAAGGAACAAGTCTCTCCTCAGTACTTCAATGGGAGAGCACTTCTGTCGAGAGCAAATCGAAGTGTGACTCTATATTGAGTCCTTTCGATTTTCCGTTGTTCACTGTGTTGGCATCCACACTTATTGTGCAGTGTGAACTGACAGTTATAGTTAAACGCCTGCGAGCGAATTTTTGAGCGGCATCACAGTGGACTGGTTATCTGACTGGTGTACCACGCCAATAGTTAGACGAGGGGCTAATAGGAGTCCTTGACTTCATCAAGGCGTAGGGAGAGTTTGATTGGCGAAGGTCAATACAAATAGAACGAGAGTTATCTTACTTGTCAGCAGCGATGGGCGCAGACAGCAGTCATCGCAGCTTACGGTATTGTGTGCTACGGCTCTTGCGAGTCCCATATTTCCTCCGTAACAGTACACTTCACTACATTTCACACACAACAGCCTCGACTGTACCTAGCAACATTCTAATGGATAATTACTCGAGTAGGCGCAGCTCTCAGCCATTCTGGAAAGTCAATAACAATCTTAAACTTTGTATAGAAATTTCATTAGCGAATCCTATCATAAGAGGTAACTTCACATTCCAAAAAGAACCTGGAAATAACGTGTTAAGGTCATAACTAAAAGTGCCATTGTGATTTCTCAGAATTTTTACTAAAATAAATAATAATTTTCGTGAGTTTTATGTTTTTCTTACACTAACTAGCACTACTCCAGTACCCAAGTATCCCACTAGTTACGTAAGATATTTTGTGAATTTTCTTGTCATTTCCTTACAGTGGATGACACCAAAGATATTTATTGCTGAAAGTTTTTCAGGCATTTCTCTTTAGAACGTTAGGAGCGTCTGTCTCACTTCTGTAGGGGTGGAAATTGCGTCTTGCAGGAGCAATAGGGTATAGGGTAAATCTCAGATTAATCCGTTGCACAGAACGACAGAATAGCAAACCCCATGTTCACAGTGGGTCGCAGAAATACTGTCTTTCTGTACACAAGTAGTAAACGTATCCCCCTGCGGTTTTCTGTTTGTTCACCATTAGGTTTAGGTACTTCAGATTTAGCACTAATAGGGTATCCTGTTTTTTTTTTCTTATAAGTATTATTTATAGGATTTCTTATTCTTATTGGGAGGATTTGGGGGAATTGAACTACATTCACATATGTATATCTTAGTGGCTCTTGCATCTTTTTCATAAAGTTTGCCTTAGAAATTACTTAAGTGGTTGAAGTACTACATTCACAGACTCATGTATTTTATTTAATTTAACGTCGCAAAATCCATGGAAAGCACTAAAATGTGCACTTATATATTTATTTACTGTAAATAACTTAAAATCAAATAACGGATGCCAATTAATCTTGTAAATTGAAGTATATTTTCATAAATACAATTATTTCATTATCTCCAATTTCTGCTCAATTTCACTTACTATATGTTTACGCAGAGGTAATATTTAGTGTTATGTACCACTGTACATTAGTAGATTTCTGTAAGGGCTTTACTAAAGCAGTCCACTTGTGGTGATCCATTAACTCGGGCCGGCCGCTATTGGCCGTGTGTTTCTAGGTGCTTCAGTCTGGAACCGCACGACTGCTACGGTCGCAGGTTCGAATCCTGCCTTGGGCATGGATGTGTGTGATGTCCTTTGGTTACTTAGGTTTAAGTAGTTCTAAGTTCTAGGGGACTGATGACCTCAGATGTTAAGTCCCATAGTGCTCAGAGCCATTTGAACCAAGCCATTAGCTCGGGACCTAATCTAGGAATTCCTGTGTCACAATTGTTCATCATATGAGAATCAATCTTCTTAAGAATCTTTGGCAGGCTACTACCACAGCGCAACTACATCTTCTGTGTTGCTCGATTTGGTCCATTACAGGTATTTCATTTCTCCCTTACCACCGAATATGGGACTTTTCCCAGATATGTCACCTGAGGAAGTTTCCAATGGGAACAATTTGTTACATTTCATTTGGGGCAATGGTAGGCACAATGGTAGTCTCTATGTTAACTGTGCCTCTCATCACCATAGCAGTATAAATTAGATATTCAGGGTAAAGCTAATCATCATAATTACATTAATACCAGTCACGATATCAACTAGCCATCATTAGCCGAATATATCCACATTCTGTTCGCTGTTATGGCAGTCACAATAATCAGTGTAATAACGGTCTGAATATTAACTGACCATCAGTACCTCACCAATATCCCTTTTATACTATCATAGGGTTTCTATGGTATCACAGCAACGAAGGTGAGAAAAAACTGTGTTAGCAATATACATAAAAACTACATGAATATCCAAGTTTCGTATAAAGATCGAAGTATTGTCTGTGAAAAGTGTATTTCAACGTTCATGTTAACTCAGTAGCACCGTTTAGTAACCCATGTGTGTTCTGCTATTTAATACAGACAGCTTATTGGTTTCTTTAAACCATATTACAAACATCAAACATTTCTCTTTGATAGGTTCACATTATAATGAAGGTTTAAAGTAGTTTTTATGTGTGTTTTCAAACTGTTATTGTTGTAGGACATTTTGATAAATAATACAGATAATTATTTTTAAACTTGTTATAGCTGGGATTCACAGTCATTAAGAATTTTTTTAAGGACATCATCTTTACACCAGTGACTGTTATAAGTTTTTATTACACTATTGCCATTTCGGCCTTAGGCCATTATCAAGTGCTCATATTATGGCTTTAAGCTGACACATTTGTATGTCGTTGTCAATACTGTTAAATACACCGGTGACATTGTTACACAGTGCGAGCACACGTATTAAAACATCATAAAACAACATAATCTGTAAGTGCACATGTTCGTTAAACCATCACTGGTCACAAATGCATTAGACCATAGCTGCAGACAGTCTTAATAGATAAACAAAATTAAAAATCTGTACTAAATTCACATAAAGTGATATGTCGTTGGATAAACACAGTGGTGGAACATAACTACTTCATTGGCCAAGATAAAAAGTAATAAAAGTATGTAGAGACAGTCAATAATGTTTTAAAACGTGGTAGTTCAACACAAACAAAGGTGGGTCTCTAATCAAAGTAACAGAAGGAGATATCAGTCAATAAAGTCAATTGCATGTGATATTTTCTTCCCCAGATTGGTCAGGTTCGATTTTGTACTACCAGTAAGAAAGCTTCATTTATGCCAAGAGGTAGTGTTAACTATTACCGCATCCTGGGAATAGTGTTGTTGCACTTAATTTGAGAGCTCATTGTTATTTTTTTAAGTGTCAAATGTATTTTAACTAGGAAGTAACAATAACTGCACTCTTTGAGAGATTATGTATTATTGGAAAAATAGTACAGGAATGGAAATACTGTCACACCTGTTATATTTTAACAGAAATGATAGAAATAACATTATGATACTTGAGACAAATTGTCTGTGGGTGTGTTTGTGTGTGCGTGCTTTTAATGAAGCTCATGTAATCTTAAAAAACAGAACATATGCTATTTTGGTGTTAGTTACATCAGTATTTTCCATATCTGTTTTATATTTTGACTGCCGTTTTAGTCACAGAAATATCATTGTGTTATTAAGTGTACATCACTAGTGTGTCAAGAGAACTACGTGGGATTTATAGTGTTATAGACAAAAATAGTTTCCTATTTTGGTAAATAATAGAGACCAGTTAGATGTGGAAATATTTAATTCTGTCTTGCTTCAAGTGTGGTACAATTATAGAACTATACTCTCTGTAAAGTGTGAATTATAGAGATAAAATAGGGATCACGTAGTCCGTTTTAATTTCTGATTTCTGTTAAGGTATTTCGATGCACTTGTGAAACCAAATATGTGTGTGAGAGCTCTGTGAATGGTCAAATGACATTGCTTAAGATGAAGTAGAAAAGTTAAAAACAGGATGTGATTAGGATATCTAAATATAATTGTTGGAATAGAATCTCTTTGAGTGGTCTACTTTTGTAGTGTAAGATGAAGTTTATTTGAAAAGTACTGAGGTGTGGTTGGGAGCTCTAAATACGAGTGTGTTACTTAAAAGATTTCTGTTTGTTGTATTTTCAAAAAGGAGGCTTCGCTTAGGAGAGCAGTGACGCATGATGACGCTTGGAGATGATTGTGTGGTCAGTGACATCATAGGTATGGCACATATACGGATATGGTATGTATATAAGCCTCAGAAGTGTGCAGAACGCCTGCAGCTATTAAGAATATTGTAGTTTTGTGTCCTCGATTTTAACTGTATGTCCTTATTCCATAATCGGTATTGTGATAACACAACATACGTCCCAAAGACTGTACAATTACTTATTTATATATTATCTTTATAGGCGACTTGGTTTAATTGCACTTTTCATTCTCTGTCCCAGTGACTAGATCAAATTACATAAGATCGGGTCATTTGTTATTTTTCTCAACAATTTCCTAAACCACCTGGTGTTGACAGAAGGAGGTTCCAAATGGCGAAAGACGAGCGGGGGTTTCCTGTTCTAGCGATTTCTTACCGACAAGGCAAAAGTCTTCAGGAGCTTGGACGGAACTTTGTCATTGTATCAATTTTTAATTTATTTTGGGTCAGTGCATTCCATACACGTATTTCGTTATGAGTATGAGTATGTTTATGTTTGTGTGTGTGTGTGTGTATGTGTGTGAGTGTTTGTGTGTGAGTGAGTGTGACTGTGTGTGTGTGTGTGTGTGTGTGTGTGTGTGTGTGTGTGTGTGTGTGTGTTTGTGTTCGTGTTCGTTTTTTGTACTCACTTTATATCACACATGTGTTACCGTTTTTTTGTTTTGTACACAGTAAACAACTATTGCTTATCACTCTTCGTGGAATCTTTTCTCCACCAAACAAATTTTTCCGCTAACTCTTGACATTTACCTCCAATTTCAGCTTTTGATCATTACTATCGACGTAAATGAGAAAAATGGGGCGAGGCATTGAATAATAGTCACATGTAGATTACTCCATTGCCAGGTGGAGGACAGTAAAACATTTGTGTCGCCAAGGTAGTATATTTGTCAATTACAGCACCAAATGGACGCAGGCAACATCAATCGTGTAACTTGAGTTAATTAAACAGCATCGTGCCCAGGCAGCGGAGAGCTTCAGATTAACTGCTGACGTAATTGTTTTCTCGCAACTGCTGTGTTAGATTGCCTGTTTCCATTTATCCTTCAGATGAGTTTCTGTTTCGCACGTGGTTCAAAGCCCTGCTCCGGTTTTCCACCCTGTAGTCCACGTGGCACGTCCCACACAGTCATATGGGACTCATAAATTCCTCTGAAAACTTGGACGTTTATACGAGTACATCACAGAAATGAATACCTACAATAGTAATGGCGTTATTGTTTAATATTAATGGCGTTTATACATATAACGAAGGAATATCTACTTGATATGAAAGATCGTAATAAGATCATTTCTAAACCCTCCCACATTTATCCCCCTATATCCATTTCGATCGTTGGAATTAAAGCCTTACGTCACATTTCTTTTTTATACATACAACTGCAAGACTCTCATAGTAAATGACACTTTGTCCCATCGCTATCCCTTCAAACACATTTGATCTTATGTCTTCCCAAGTTTCCTTAAATTCTGATTGTTCTGATTGTAATACTGGATCCCCTATCCCTTCTAATTCGACTCCTGTTTCTTCTTCGTTCTCATCAGGCAAATCTTCCCCTCATTGAGGCCTTCAATGTACTATTACCTCTGCATTTAGTAGTCAAATTCCCGTTGCACTCTTAATGTTACCACGCTTCCCCTTCATTTCCTTATACTGTGATAGGCCTTCCCAAATCATTCCTTTTTCGATTTCTTCACATTTTTTATGCAGCGTTTTCGATTTAGCTTTCCTGCACTACGTGTTTATTTCATTCCTAAGCGACTTGAATTACGTATTCCCAAATTGCCCTGAACATTTTTGTACTTTTTTCTTTCATCGACCATCTGAAGCATTTAACCTTTTATCAATTGTTTCTTCGCGGCCCCCTTCTTTAAACCTATGTTTCCTTTCTAACTTCTGTGACTGCCGTTTTTCGAGGTGCCCATTCCTCTTCAACCGTACTCCCTACTGACCTATTCGTTATTGCTGTATCTACGGCCTCACAGAATTTCAAAGATGTCTCGTCATTCTTCAGTACTGCCGTATCTCACTTCTTTGCTCGTTGATACCTCCAGACTAATCTCTTATACATCAACCTACCCTTCACCTCTATTACATTGTGATCTGAGTCTATATCTGCTCCTTGGTATCTGATTTAGGAATCTGATTTCGGAATCTCTGTCTATGATGTAATCTAACTGAAATATTCCCGCATCACCTAACCTTTTCCGAGTGTACCTACCCCTTTTGGGATTCTTGAACAGAGTATTCGCTATTACAAGATGATATTTATTACACAGGACTCATTTGTCTTTCTGTTGTCTCATTCCTTGTCCCAAGCCCATATTCACCTGTAACCGAGTCTTCCTCTCCTTCCCCTAAAACTGCTATCCAACCACATACAACTATTACATTTTCATCTCCCTTTACGTACTGTATGAACCTTTCAATATCCTCAGATAGATTCTCTATCTCTTCATCTTCAGCTTGCAACGTCGGCATCTCTACCTGAGCTATCGTTGTTGGTGTTGGTTTGCTGTCGATTCGGACGAAAATAACGCTATCATCGAACTGTCCACAATTACACACAGTCTGCCCTACCTTTCTATCCTATTCCCGTTATGGTGTTTTCTGCTGCTTTTAATATTAGCCTATACTCATCTGACCAGAAATCCTTTTCTTTCCATTTCACTTCGCTGACACCCACTGTACCAAAATTAAGCCTTTCCATCTTCTTTTTCTGATTTTACACCTTCCCTACCACGTTCAATCTTGCAATTCACGCCCCGACTCGTATAGCGTTATCCTTTCGTAACTTATTCAATATTTTTTCTCCTGATCACCCCCCCTCCACCCCGCCTTGGCAGTCCCCTCTCGGAGGTCAGAATTGAGGACTATTTCGGAATCTTTTGCAATGGTGGGATCATCATGACACATTGTCAATTACAGGTCACATGTCCTGTGCATACACGTTATCTGTCTTTAATGCAGAGGTTTCCATTGCCTCTTGCATTCTCATGCCGTTTATCATTGCTTATTCTCCCGCCTTTAGGGACAGTTTCCCACCCCAAGACCAAGACAGTGCCCAGGACCACCGTCTGCTGCTCCGCCCTCTTTGACAATAATTTTGGCTGAACGACGGTGCCTTATGCGGGACGTTGTTCGGCCGCCAATGGTGATTATTAATTAAAATTTAGGCGGTGGGGAGTTTTTAGCCCGCATCAGGCACTTTTTGATTTACAATCAGACAGGTTACTCCTAGACCACGGGTTCACCCAACATCGACTACACATGCAGAAATTATGGAGAGGGGAGGAGTAAAAGGGAATGACAGTAGACGAAATGGCCTATGTTCTGCAAGGAATCACCTACCAAGGTCAGATGGAGTTCGCCCGGCTACTGACTGTCTGTGAATTCGTTTACGTGTACAGAAATCTGCAGATATGTCACGCGTTCTTGTGATAATAATCTAGAAGTTCCCTAATTAAATGCAGGGTGAATAAGATGTGCAGTTCCCTAACGATTTGTGAAATTAATATGTTTAAGCCAGCGAGGTGTTAATTCGTTTATTGCATACAGTTGGAAGCCACGTGTGATGTATCTACATTTGCATGTTTATACTTACTGCACGAGACAACACACATGGCGGAGCGTCTCTTGCACCTGGGATAGTTATTCACTTTCCTGCTCCACTCCCAACTAAGGCGAGGAAATAACGATTGCCTACATGCCTCTGTACGTACCCTAATTTCTTTTATCTTGTCCTCAAGATCGTTAGGCGAGATGTACGGCGTTTGGACAAAAGTGTAGAAGTACTGCGAGAAAAGCGTGATTGAACATAATTGCAGATGCGAGCCAGTCTGCAGACGGTGCTGTTATACTTGGAAACGAATGGCACCTCTTAAATGCTCTCAATACACGGAACTGGTCAGGCGTGGTCAGAAAAGTGTTCCGTGTAGTTGTGAGTGCACTATGTCAGAATTAAGCTAATTCGAACATCGGTAAATTGTTGGTGCTCCTATGGTGGGTGCTAGCAGAAATGAGGCGGCCGAAGTCTAGGGATTACTAGTGACACCGCGACGAAGCTTCCACGACGTTCAGGGAGAGCGATGTCATCTTATAAATTACAACGGAGACGAAATTGTATGTTGCGTGATCGTAAAAGACGCTAATTCTAGAGAAATGCTACGATAAATATAGAGGTGAGCTGCAAAAGTTACCGTAGAACTGAATGTCACACTTGCGAACACTTTCAGCAAACAACGTGAAGGGAACTCCAGAAGCTGGGAAATGCTTGGTGAGCTCCTATTCCAGAATCACAAGCCTATGATGCAAATGCCTATAATAGGGAAACGAGGTGCCAAGATCATTAAACCTGGGCTATTGAGAAATGGAAGACAGTCATTTGGACGGCTGAGTCTTGTTTCACACTGTTTCCAACCTATGCAGGAGTATGTTTTGCCGTAGTTTTCCCAAATGTATCATACAGATTGGTAGCTCTAAAGAGTGAAACAGGACTGGAGTTAAGATAATGAATTATGCTCAATTATCGTGGTTTACAAGGGTACTACTGTTTTTCTGCAAGTCTAAGTACTGCCACGGATTGTTTTTCTTTCCCTTGCTTCATCAGATTTATGATTTGTTTGGTGCGGTCCCCGACCAATTTCTCTGCAGTGTCAAACTCTACATGTCATCGTAACACTTGGACGCTACCTACTCAATTATCTCCAGGATGTATTTCAAGCTCTGCCGTCCCCTACAGTTTCAACACACCACAGTTCTCTCCAGTACTATGAAGGTTATTCCCAGTTGCCCGAACATGTTGTAGCTTTTTTGGTCAGTGTTATCCGTATGTTCTTCTCTACGCATCTTCTGCGGAGAACCTCCTAATCCCTTACAACTTTATGTACGTTTCTTCATTCTTCTAGAGCACCATATATTCAATTCTCCGTTGCTATGGTTTTCCCATCGTCGACGATTCACTACCAAACAATGTTGTGCTCCAAATGCACATTCTCAGAAATAGCTTCCTCCAAAGACCTACCAAAAAACTACCGTGTTCCTGATACGCAGTATCAGTGATGTATTTCGTTACAAGGACTGACAAACAAGCTATTAAGTAGGTGGTCATAATGTTTTGCCTTATCAGTGTATATCGAGCCTTTGTATTCCTCATTTATGATTTTCTAGCTTTCATACTTTTGTATCCCGCCTTGATAGGCGGTGCGTGAGTCTGCTCCTGTGAACTGGTTCTGTAATATAGGCCGAGAGTGAAGGAAGCGAGTAGGAGCAGGAGAGGCGAAGCACGTCGGTACTGCATGACATTTAACACTTTTAATATAGTCAAAAACATAAGTAAATATCAAATGCGTACATAACTTTGGCTAGGATAAGCACGTAGGTGTGAGGCCGTAGCCCATGTCTACTCCTGTAAAGTTAGGATGACTGTTCTGTATAATCTCAAAACTAATAAAAACTCGTTGCTGTCCAAACTAGAACAAAGTCTCAATAGAAACATAGCCCACTCGGTAGTAGAAGCGATATTTCCAGGCCGTCTGCTATTGATGAAAAGGGCGAAATCAAGCCTGCACTCTCTGACCTCCACAGCGTCGGCCAATGGGGGCTGTATCGGCGTAGTTCGTTTTCTCTCGTAGTGCCAACTTACGAGAGCGTGTACCAGTGATGTGGCATCGTAACTATCGACGACACACACACATACCTTAAAATTTCTGACATTCTGTCTTGTAGAAAGTTATCCCTTCACTGTCACCTCCTCCCCTGGCAGGCCCTTTCGTGAGATCCAAATGGAGTTCAACTAAAACATCTTCTATCAATAGAGCGACCATCACAACACTTCTGAAAATATAAATGTACTGTGAAAAGACATGTAATTTTAATGCTTTGGTTGGAATTGCATTTAAGGAGCAGTTTACCACCCAAAGAGCAAGAGAGTGCTAAGAACCTCTCTCTCTACGGCTCCACTCACTTACACAAGAGAGTTGGCAGAACGATGGTGGCCGATTATGCCGGAAGTCTTCAGTTCCCATTGCTGATAATTCTTATTCAGAAATTAAGCAATGGCTCGAATAGGGTCGATGACCCAGTGGGCCTTGTATAGTATTACAAAACATTACTCTCAAACCACGGATGCGACGGTAATGTGACTATTTTAGCTGATCAGGTCCATCCCACCGTACGATCGTACGATATGTAATCCTTTAAGGGGATGCATCGTTCAGAGACGACAGGGCCATTGTTCTCAAAGCTCAGAGCGTCCAGAACTGGTTTTGTGAGTAGGATGATGAGTTGTCGCGTCTTCCATGACCGCCACAGTCACCAGATATCAATATCATTGAGACCTGGTACTCTGCTTTCGACAGAAGGATGCGTGATCGCTGTCCACCTCCATCATCGGCACCTCAAGATGCCACTGCTTTGCAGGAAGAATGGTACGCGATTTCTTTGAACATCAAACAGTAGACGTACCTGCATTTTTCCATGATGACTGATAGCTGTTTACAATGACTAAGGTTATCCTACATCGTAATAGGTGTGGTAACGTGTTATGCATAAGATGTTTCTACGTATTTGTCCACACCCTGTATATTCACGGCAGTGCAGTCGTTCTACAGTTGGAAATTCCGGTTCTCTAAACTTTCTCTTTACTATTTTACATGAGATTGTTTATCCCTCGAGATGTCTCCTTTTAAGTATGCGAAGTATTTCGACAATAGTTGCATTTTGATCGGGACTGCCGATAACAGATCCAGCAGCCCAAACAAAGGAGCAATATCCAAGAACACAATAGTTTTATGCGCAGGAACCTTTCTACGCTAACTACAATCACCAAGGAGACCCCCCCCCCCCCCTCCCCAATAAACAGAAGTGGATCATTCGTCTTCCTTACAACTCCCATATGTGCTCGTTCTCTTTCATGTCGCTTTGTAACTTAGCACCCACATGTTTAATCTTCGTGATTGTGTCAATCAGCACGCCACTAACATTGTACTCGAATGTTTGATACATGTCTCCAACGCATGTGTAGACTAAGCCGCGGAGAGACGGCTAGGTTTATCAATAAAATACGCGTACGAAGCCATTTGTAGTTGTACTATGTGAGCCGAGTGGCTCGCCGCGCTTTATCGATTTGGTTTTGTGCACTTTGGTGGCCTCCCGAACCGTCTGCCGGACTTTCCGCGCAGCAGGGAGATGGCCCAGAGGCAGAGGGGATAGCTGACAACGGATACCGCACGGTACCTGACCTCGCCGTTTTTCGTCTGCAGCCTGGTGTTTACCATCTCCGCTGCTCTGCGACGGGAAGGCTGTTGCGCGAGCGCTGGACGATTGTTAGTCAACTGGGTGTGGGTAAGAAAACTTAGTTGAGGGTAGCAACCGACCGGGTTTTTTTCAGGTTAATGCAGTGAATATTGTACGTTAGCGTAAGTATTTCGGCTATGGAACTGAGGGCCATTAGTATGAATATTCGGTGTTTCGCCGGCCGTTCCTGCTCAGACTAAACTGAATATAGGTTTTGTGTCAGTGCGTTGTACGCAATTATTGATTAGATGGTACCGCAGAATGATTACTGAATGTCTTTTGAATCCTCAGAAGCACCGGTGACAGTAAACTATAGAATATATGTACCTGGCCTGTATCGCTCCGGAGAATTTCCCCGTAGTTAATTGAATCATATCATAAGAGGGCTGTTAGATTGAACTATGTAGTGTCTTAAATTGAGTGTAATATTAGTTCTGTTATTCAATACCATTTCAATGAGTTATTCGTAATAGGCGACAAGTTTATTTAGGCCAGGACTGGTTGCACACAACCGTTAGTCGGCTGGCCAATGTACTGTTTCGCTGGGTCACTCTGTTTGCAGTTACAGAAGATCGGTCAGGTGTGGGTGATTCCTCAGTTCCTCTTCCTGCTCTTTCTCTCACGTGTTCGACTTAAGGGCCGTGCTCACTTGTTGGACTTCTGTGTCACTCAGCCACCGTTACTGACGCTTGTGTGTGATTCATTCCCAGGCTTGTTAATTTCGATGGTTTTCTGCTCAGTCAACTGCTTATTTCAAAATCCTCTACATTCTTGTTTGTTGAAAGCCCGAAGTTTCTAGGATTAAGTTTTACTGGTGAAAGTAAAAGGTCTTACTACCATCGTCATTTGGGCGCAATATCCTGACGCTCCGTAAGGTTAATTATGTAGCAGTTGGTATACAATTTTTTTTTGCACTGAAGTTATTTAACATTGCATTTTATTAATCATGAGTTTACAGGAGATTTATCTAGTTAAATTTTTTAACTGAAACTGATTTAAATTTCCAGTGATTTAAATTTTATTATTTACTCTTTAGTAGGTGAGTGTCCTATCTGTCAGTTTTTGAACTGAATTTCATTTAAAACTGTCAGTCATTTAAATTTTATTAATCACGCGTTTACTTGAGAGCTGCTTGTCTAAGTCAGTTTTGTAACTGAATCTATATTAAAATTTTCAGTCATTGAAATGTCATTTAGTCTGAGCAGTAAACGACTGTGTGTTTCACTAACAATGCTGTTGCCCCTATACGCATACATCGCTCAGCCCTACATTCTACAGCCACGTATGCTGTCCTTGCGTCGCTTCCTTCCTATTATTTAATGTAATGTGACGCATATCGCTACACAGAGCTGTGGGTGGTCAAGAAGGCACTGGAGCACATAAAACCTCATGGCGCTGTTGTATGCACTGGGTCACTAGTTTCTCTGAGCAGGATTTCTACATCTACATCTACATTGATACTCCGCAAGCCACCCAACGGTGTGTGGCGGAGGGCACTTTACGTGCCACTGTCATTACCTCCCTTTCCTGTTCCAGTCGCGTATGGTTCGCGGGAAGAACGACTGTCTGAAAGCCTCCGTGCGCGCTCGAATCTCTCTAATTTTACATTCGTGATCTCCTCGGGAGGTATAAGTAGGGGGAAGCAATATATTCGATACCTCATCCAGAAACGCACCCTCTCGAAACCTGGCGAGCAAGTTACACCGCGATGCAGAGCGCCTCTCTTGCAGAGTCTGCCACTTGAGTTTATTAAACATCTCCGTAACGCTATCACGGTTACCAAATAACCCGGTAACGAAACGCGCCGCTCTTCTTTGGATCTTCTCAATCTCTTCCGTCAACCCGACCTGGTACGGATCCCACACTGATGAGCAATACTCAAGTATAGGTCGAACGAGTGTTTTGTAAGCCACCTCCTTTGTTGATGGACTACATTTTCTAAGCACTCTCCCAATGAATCTCAACCTGGTACCCGCCTTACCAACAATTAACTTTATATGATCATTCCACTTCAAATCGTTCCGCACGCATACTCCCAGATATTTTTCAGAAGTAACTGCTACCAGTGTTTGTTCCGCTATCATATAATCATACAATAAAGGATCCTTCTTTCTATGTATTCGCAATACATTACATTTGTCTATGTTAAGGGTCAGTTGCCACTCGCTGCACCAAGTGCCTATCCGCTGCAGATCTTCCTGCATTTCGCTACAATTTTCTAATGCTGCAACTTCTCTGTATACTACAGCATCATCCGCGAAAAGCCGCATGGAACTTCCGACACTATCTACTAAGTCATTTACATATATTGTGAAAAGCAATGGTCCCATAACACTCCCCTGTGGCACGCCAGAGGTTACTTTAACGTCTGTAGACGTCTCTCCATTGATAACAACATGCTGTGTTCTGTTTGCTAAAAACTCTTCAATCCAGCCACACAGCTGGTCTGATATTCCGTAGGCTCTTACTTTGTTTATCAGACAACAGTGCGGAACTGTATCGAACGCCTTCCGGAAGTCAAGAAAAATAGCATCTACCTGGGAGCCTGTATCTAATATTTTCTGGGTCTCATGAACAAATAAGGCGAGTTGGGTCTCACACGATCGCTGTTTCCGGAATCCATGTTGATTCCTACATAGTAGATTCTGGGTTTCCAGAAATGACATGATACGCGAGCAAAAAACATGTTCTAAAATTCTACAAGAGATCGACGTAAGAGATATAGGTCTACAGTTTTGCGCATCTGCTCGACGACCCTTCTTGAAGACTGGGACTATCTGTGCTCTTTTCCAATCATTTGGAACCCTCCGTTCCTCTAGAGACTTGCGGTACACGGCTGTTAGAAGGGGGGCAAGTTCTTTCGCGTACTCTGTGTAGAATCGAATTGGTATCCCGTCAGGTCCAGTGGACTTTCATCTATTGAGTGATTCCAGTTGCTTTTCTATTCCTTGGACACTTATTTCGATGTCAGCCATTTTTTCGTTTGTGCGAGGATTTAGAGAAGGAACTGCAGTGCGGTCTTCCTCTGTGAAACAGCTTTGGAAAAAGGTGTTTAGTATTTCAGCTTTACGCGTGTCATCCTCTGTTTCAATGCCATCATCATCCCGTAGTGTCTGCATATGCTGTTTCGAGCCACTTACTGATTTAACGTAAGACCAGAACTTCCTAGGATTTTCTGTCAAGTCGGTACATAGAATTTTACTTTCGAATTCAATGAACGCTTCACGCATAGCCCTCCTTACGCTAACTTTGACATCGTTTAGCTTCTGTTTGTCTGAGAGGTTTTGGCTGCGTTTAAACTTGGAGTGGAGCTCTCTTTGCTTTCGCAGTAGTTTCCTAACTTTGTTGTTGTACCACGGTGGGTTTTTCCCGTCCCTCACAGTTTTACTCGGCACGTACCTGTCTAAAACGCATTTTACGATTGCCTTGAACTTTTTCCATAAACACTCAACATTGTCAGTGTCGGAACAGAAATTTTCGTTTTGATCTGCTAGGTAGTCTGAAATCTGCCTTCTATTACTCTTGCTAAACAGATAAACCTTCCTCCCTTTTTTTATATTCCTATTAACTTCCATATTCAGGGATGCTGCAACGGCCTTATGATCACTGATTCCCTGTTCTGTACATACAGAGTCGAAAAGTCTGTTTGTTATCAGTAGGTCCAAGATGTTATCTCCACGAGTCGGTTCTCTGTTTAATTGCTCGAGGTAATTTTCGGATAGTGCACTCAGTATAATGTCACTCGATGCTCTGTCCCTACCACCCGTCCTAAACATCTGAGTGTCCCAGTCTATATCTGGTAAATTGAAATCTCCACCTAAGACTATAACATGCTGAGAAAATTTATGTTAAATGTATTCCAAATTTTCTCTCAGTTGTTCTGCCACTAATGCTGCTGAGTCGGGAGGTCGGTAAAAGGAGCCAATTATTAACCTAGTTCGGTTGTTTAGTGTAACCTCCACCCATAATAATTCACAGGAACTATCCACTTCTACTTCACTACAGGATAAACTACTACTAACAGCGACGAACACTCCACCACCGGTTGCATGCAATCTATCCTTTCTAAACACCGTCTGTGCCTTTGTAAAAATTTCGGCAGAATTTATCTCTGGCTTAAGCCAACTTTCTGTACCTATAACGATTTCAGCTTCGGTGCTTTCTATCAGCGCTTGAAGTTCCGGTACTTTACCAACGCAGCTTCGACAGTTGACAATTACAATACCGATTGCTGCTTGGTCCCCGCATGTCCTGACTTTGCCCCGCACCCGTTGAGGCTGTTGCCCTTTCTGTACTTGCCCAAGGCCATCTAACCTAAAAAAACCGCCCAGCCCACGCCACACAACCCCTGCTACCCGTGTAGCCGCTTGTTGCGTGTAGTGGACTCCTGACCTATCCAGCGGAACCCGAAACCCCACCACCCTATGGCGCAAGTCGAGGAATCTGCAGCCCACATGGTCGCAGAACCGTCTCAGCCTCTGATTCAGACCCTCCACTCGGCTCTGTACCAAAGGTCCGCAGTCAGTCCTGTCGACGATGCTGCAGATGGTGAGCTCTGCTTTCATCCCGCTAGCGAGACTGGCAGTCTTCACCAAATCAGATAGCCGCCGGAAGCCAGAGAGGATTTCCTCCGATCCATAGCGACACACATCATTGGTGCCGACATGAGCGACCACCTGCAGATGGGTGCACCCTGTACCCTTCATGGCATCCGGAAGGACCCTTTCCACATCTGGAATGACTCCCCCCGGTATGCACATGGAGTGCACATTGGTTTTCTTCCCCTCTTTTGCTGCCATTTCCCTAAGGGGCCCCATTACGCGCCTGACGTTGGAGCTCCCAACTACCAGTAAGCCCACCCTCTGCAACTGCCCGGATCTTGCAGACTGAGGGGCAACCTCTGGAACAGGACAAGCAGCCATGTCAGGCCGAAGGTCAGTATCAGCCTGAGACAGAGCCTGAAACCGGTTCGTCAGACAAACTGGAGAGGCTTTCCGTTCAGCCCTCCGGAATGTCTTTCGCCCCCTGCCACACCTTGAAACGACCTCCCACTCTACCACAGGTGAGGGATCAGCGTCAATGCGGGCAGTATCCCGGGCAACCACAGTCGTAGTCCGATCAGAGGATGCGTGGGACGAGCTGGCCGTCCCCGACAAACCCCCATCCGGACCCCCACAGTGATGCCCATTGGCAACAGCCTCAAGCTGTGTGACCGAAGCCAACACTGCCTGAAGCTGGGAGCGAAGGGATGCCAACTCAGCCTGCATCCGAACACAGCAGTTGCAGTCCCTATCCATGCTAAAAACTGTTTTACAAAGAACTTCTGAACTAATCTACAGAGAGCGCAAACAAATCGACAAAATTTAAACGGTTATTAAAATACAAGATTGCCTAGTAAATGCAGTAATGCTGCTACTTGCGCACTGCTGACACTGCTCGGCGGCGGAAGGAGACTACGCGAAATTACACTATTCAGGTACTAAGACGCGATGCTACACTCTCAAATACTATAATACGCCCGAAATTTATGAATTAAACAATGCAAGTACCAAAAAACACGCAAAGAAATTAAGAATTAAACTATGTAACAAACGAGTGAGCTAGGAGTATACGACTTGCTGCTCAGCTGCTTATCCAACGGCGGCAGGGAGCACACTCACTGTGACCAATCGACACTGGCCGTTCAAAACAAAAACAGTAGACAAACGACTACGCGAATTTACACTATTCAGGTACTAAAACGCGATGCTACAACTCTCAAATACTATAATACGCCCGAAATTTATGAATTAAACAATGCAAGTACCAAAAGACACGCAAAGAAATTAAGAATTAAACTATGTAACAAATGAGTGAGCTAGGAGTATACGACTTGCTGCTCAGCTGCTGATCCAACGGCGGCAGGGAGCACAATGACTGTGACCAACCGACACTGACCGTTCAAAACAAAAACAGTAGACAAACGACTACGCGAATTTACACTATTCAGGTACTAAAACGCGATGCTACAACCCTCAAATACTATAATACGCCCGAAATTTATGAATTAAACAATGCAAGTACCAAAAACACGCAAAGAAATTAAGAATTAAACTATGTAACAAACGAGTGATCTAGGAGTATACGACTTGCTGCTCAGCTGCTTATCCAACGGCGGCAGGGAGCAAATGTTTCCACTAGACAGGATAGTTCACTTGGTCCAAGACACCACCCACCTCCTGCATAGGCAGGTTAAAAACGTGCCCTTCTGCTGGTAACGGAAAGCAATGGGGAAGGTTACACAGTAGTGACAACAGTCTGCCAGGAAATGACCACTGGTCAACTTAACGTCTCCCTAGAGGCCATCTGTTGTGGGTAGTTAAGAATGTGTTGACAGTGGAAAAGATTTTGGCCGTAAGCGGCCAACAACAAGCTGCATTCGGTCAAACCTCTGTTCGCCCATGGAGCACTACCGTTCAAACTCCAGCCCAATGATACATGGTTATCTCTTGTGGCATGACGACTCACTGGGTTGCAATGTTGGTCGCGTCACAGTCATCACAGCCACCGTGTGTCGCATTTTAACGTCCTTTGTTTTGTAGGAGTTAAGACTATGGCCTACCAGGGTACTTAATCTTCCATTTTAGGCGAAAAAGAAACAACGGCAGGGTAATTATTGAAATTTTTTGTGGCGTCAGGGAACTCGTGCAATTCATTCAACGGTGGTTTGAACTTGTCTCCCAGTGGCTGGCCCGTCCAGTCATATTACTACCATACAGTGTTGTATTAATTGTACTAACGTATGGTAATGATATGAACACCTTTACTCGAGACTATATGTGAAACATTTTATTACTGTGGGAGTAGTTATATGGTTTACGTTTAGCCAAAAGTTGTCAGTCATTCACCAGTACCACTATCCTGTAAAGGGGCGCTGGTGGTCACACTTTACAGCGTCCAACAATTTAAAAGCCATCCATTCATCACCTGTGCAAGCGCCAAGCAACAGGCGTCACCACCTACAACTTGCAAATCCCAGCGTCTTGCAATTACCAAAGCTGCGAAGCTACAGTTTCGGCAGCTGCTTCCTCCAAATCCGAGATGAGGTCCTCTAGTAGACGTTCGGCTTCTTCCCAGCGCTGGACGCTTCGTCCCTAGCGAGCTCGTAACAAGCTTTCTTTAAATAGAAATTTCTGGCCATGAACGCCAGTTTGGATCCTGTTCAAGGAGCAACCACATGTGCTCTTGTTGGGTGAATGGGCGTTTGACGCGAACAGGCTACAACCACCTCTGACACTGAGCTGAGTGATATTTCCTAGGATCTGGAACGCTGTATTGTACCTTGGCACTAGTGCACATTGGCGAAACAAGCGACACCTTGTGTACCCCCATGTAATGCGCTGCTAACCGCAACCCTACTACGGCTCCAGGCAGCAATCTGGAGACCATAGAATTTGGCGAACAGTGTATTCAACTGCCATCGGCTCCTCCTATGTCAGCACACATCAAGCACACTCCCTATCCGTGTTACTACTTTAATTCGAATGAAAAAATTAAGTTACTGTACTCTGATGCCGTGATTAGGGAATTATGTGGTTAAAATCACTTTTTAATGAAACTCTAATCTATAAAACCACGGACGAACTCTTAAGTGGACGTAACAACACGAAGACTATCTGTACTTCGTGAATAATATTGTTTAGCACCATGTCATATACAACAAAGTGGCAGTCTCTAAATTAATGAAGTTGCTTTTCAGCTATAGTCAATACTTTCAGAGGTAGACATTATATATTTGTAGCTTTGGAAACGTACTTTCGTCTCACATCTTGTTCTTTGTACTTTAAACAAGAAAAGTAATAACCTTAGTTATGAGCCTTTCTTGATGTTATGTTTCTGTCGTTTCAATGGAAACTTTAGAGAGTAGAGTCAAATGCGAAATAACTATCTACAAACCGCTTTAAACAGAGTAGTTATCATCCAGATGTTATATATGTAGATTACATAGACAGACAGATTGTAGTGCTGCCGTCACTATCCTTTCTCCTAACATCCTAAAAAGATAACATTATTTATTTATTTATTTATTTACTGATTTTCCAGAATCTAAGATTTAGCCACTCGACTAGGCGTGCAGATCAGATCAAGATAGGTCACTTAAAACACAAACTGTAATGGAGACTTCAACAAAACCTAGATGAGTACAGTTTAACTGAGGTGTATGCTTTGGTCTCACGTTGTTGTCCCATTTGAAGTCTAATAGAAAGGAAGAATGATACCGCGGGGTCACGAACACATGGTGACTCTTGAGCAAAGCACATTACCACTTCAAACAAACGTTCTTGCTTTTTTGTCGCTGCTCTCTTGACAAAGCCTTGGAGAAAATCCTGACTGCGTGCAATACACTTCGTAGCCCCAGCTCGCGGTGTGATGTAGTGCAACATTGGACCCGTGGGGGTGATTTGGGAGTTCCAAGGTTGCATACCAGCTGATGTGAGAACACAGATTTCCACTGGTATGAAGACTAGGAGGCGTGATTACTCAGTGTCCACCGTTCCTTGAGTGGGTTGAAGACTGAGCCCACCAACGATGTGAAATTGCGCGCCATAGAGGGCAGAGTGGGGGTTGTCTTATTAAAAACCAGTATCCGTAGATCTCAAGTCAGTCAGTGCAATAAGTCTGAGATATATCAACTACCGATTCATAGTTACAGTCAGAAATGAACTGACAGGAGAGAGAGACAATGAGTACTCCATCCAGAACCATAGCCACCTATTGTTGACTCTGTCTTCAGACTATGTCATATCCCTATTTTCCTTCCGAACGCATTCGAATCTCAGTTTCCCAATACTATGCTGACATTGCATCTGGGAAATAATACCACTGTTAACTGATCTAGAGCACGTGTACAATAATCCACAAATTGCCGTTTCCATGTTCTACCTGAAGGACTAGGTCATCCATCGGGGAATTGGGAGCGAATTAAACCTCCAAACTTGAGAACACCGAAGATAAAAAGCTGCTGTCTGTCAACAAAGAACGCCGCGTTGCGCTGATATTGTACCTACTCCACAAGCCGTCATGTAAAACAGAGTCTGTCGAGTTGTAAAGGTCGGTTAATGCCGCCTAGCCCCCTCCCCTTCCCTCTTCTACTTGCCTTAAGTTATGTCAGCGCTTATCAAATCAGTCCTGACACTATATTTGTATTGTTGAGCTAATAATAGATGTAGATGTTTCCACGTGTTAATCCTTCAATTAATTTGGATGCTGTGACTTACTACTCATATGATAGTTCTCAATTAATTTGGATACATTACCTTTTAGCGTCTAGAGACGGGCCACGTTATTCGCCGTTTTTCATATTAGTTTCACTACAATATATTTGTTGTGGGTAAGCGCTACTGTGAGATGAAGTGATTGACACAGGAGAGGAGGTCTTGATAGGATGCATCAAACAAGTCAGATGAATGATGACCCAAGACACGAGACACCCGGGGCTTGGTTTGGTGAAGTTGTATGGTTACTACATACAGTTTATGTGTGGAAGAATCACTGGTTTAGTTATTGGTAGGCTTGGAGGATCAGTCCTACCTCACAAATTTTGAAGAAGGACTTTAGTTCAAATAAAAACGCTATAACTCACACTCAGAGATTTTCCTATCCGCAGACGGCGGATATATTATGATGAGTCATGACAAAAAATCCTTGAGAAATACCCCTGCAAACTCTTAGCAACTGCGCCAGCAATTCCTACTCTCAGGATCAAGAAGACGAAAGCCACGTAGCCCTTGCGCAATGCACTTCGTCGGATGGAGAAGGGAGAAAGGCGAGTCTCTGGAGTTTCCAAAATCGGACTTTTCGGCTAACAAAGACAACCCATATGAACTATCAGGCAGGGTGCGAACCCCAGAGGTGACAACGCAGCAATGTGACACTGTGTCCAGCGCTAGTGATACGGACTTGAGATGATCACTCTGAGAATCATCTGAGACAAGTCTCAGATGAAAGGACAGTCAACAAGTACGACGATTGAAAATAGTAACAGAAATTTGGAAACGAAGATCGTCTGAGAATAGCGACATGGTTACAAAGAAATACGGCGAACAAATCAAAATTTTATTGAAGATATTAATTACAGAACAGAGGATGGATATAGCTTTTAAAACACAGGCTAAAGAAAGTAGAAGACTCCAAAGATTTAGGAGAATACGCTATGAGTTGTAGTGGAGTCCCATTGGAAGCAAGGGCACCATCAGCAGCTGAAATTTACATAAACAACAACAAGTTGGAAAATAATACTGATTTGTACCAATAAATGAACGGAAAAATTTTAACAGTTGGATTCATGGTGGAAAGAAGACATTTAAGCCATATGCACATACTCACCACTAACTGGAAGCATGGAAGATTCTGAGGACGCCTATGAAATATCACAAGAGACATTAAACACATTACGCAAATATAACTTTTCGTAATTGGAGGAGACATGAATATCACTAGATCTGGTAGTATTGAATTGAAAGACTTATTCAGAAAAGATAATTACTAGTAAATGTCTCCCGCTTTAATGACTTCCAATCAATGAATATAATTTTCTGACATAAAGAGTGGAACTGGGTAACATGGTGTGAAAGAAGACAGCAGTCGATGAGAGATATAATTTAACGAATCAGGAGACAACTATAACATTTACACATCTAGGAGTACACAGGTGTGCTGAATTCAGTTCAGCGTATTATTTGTTAGTGAAACTTTCTAAAACACGATAGATGAAGAACAAGGCCTATAAAGCTTTGAGAATAATAGAAGGAATACACATTTGGTAAAATATAACTTCCTATCTACCTAATCAACGTTGATGTATAGAGCTTAAATAACTTGAAATGAATACATATAGAGAGAACTAAGATCTAGAAAAGGAACACAAACATTTAAAATGCAATAGAGCAGGCAGAGGATTAAGGACGTCGAATTGAAATAAGGAACCAAATTATTCTACGATATTACTCTTCGCTGGTGATCAAATTGCTTCCGTTGATGGCGAACATACATTCCTCGTGTTTTATCCACAGCAGATATATTATACGACTTATTACTCTCTTTCAAAGGAAACAAAAGTAATGGCATTCAGGGGCCAGGAGCATAGACCCAGTGAAATAATAAATGATCAGGAAATAAAATGACTTAAATCTCGTCCACTTCTTAGGAAATACTGTATCATTAATAACAGAAATTGACACAAAATCTATAGTAGGAACACTGAATTACGTCAATTGGAAAATCTATAGCACCCGCAGAAATAAAGGAAGGAAGGAAACTACAAAACCATGTCAGTACCCACCGTGATGTATGGAAGTGAGATATGAACTGTAACAAAAAAAATGTACGAAGCATAGCAGTTATGATTCCAGAGAAGGTTAGATATGTGAACACTATTCGGCAGGTGAAGTAATGCTGACAGCAGAGAAGTACAGGAGTGAAAACCTGAAATGAGCAGACTGGGGAATACCGAAACAATTAGAAGGACTATGCCAAAACAACCGAAGACGACATATAAGAAAAAATTACGGTTCATTTCACAGCAAACAGAAGATCTTCAGAAAGAGCGAGGAAAGGGTGGAACGAATAATTACTTCGACCAAGAGGGCGCAACAAGCGAGTGCTTAACTCACGCGGAAAGAAGAAGAAAAGTAAACGGGTTGGTTGAAATGCTTACGATAAAAGGAAATATTTACTATCTCACCCACAAACATATTAACTTTCTAACTTCAACTTGACTGAAACGATTCACATAAGTGTTTGGCTATCACGTAGTGTTGAGCGACATCAAGTGCTGATGGAGATTCCCTATGTAATCATACTTGACTTAGGGAGTAAAACACTCTTTGAAACTGACTTAATTTAGTCGCCCAGTGATATCACCGGAGTACTTTTCATCACATAATGGCATAAATGAAGTTCAAACCGTTGTTAAAGTGATGAAACGTATTGCGCTTGCAAGTTATTTGCATCTATAGTCCTTACTGGCTCTGGACGGTGTGTGCCTCGCACTCAGATACATGACGTGGAACTGATTTAACACTTTATCTGTGGATGAAAAGCTGACCACTTGTAATATACATAACCGTGTCTGCTGGACTGTTAGCAATATTGATTACTGGTGGCATTTGTTAGTTTGTGAACCAAGGCATCGTATCTGAGCAGCTGTTTTGTCTTCCACTTATTATATTAGAAAGTTCAGTCTTGGACATCTGTAACACATAATTTTCTCCTTCACCTCTCCAAAATTAAGGTCACGTTTTCTCCTTATGTGCCAACTGCATTAGCCATCCCCCAGTATGCTCTCACATTTTCGCCATGTATAGGAACTTCTAAACTTACTCATTATGAGGGCTGGTAACTTCCACTCCATCCATTGGTGGCGTTTCACAGTGCCAACTTCCGCACACCACTTACGTTTGCATTTTCGTTCCCTTATTGTTTTCTCTTCATTCAGATGCTGCGTAGTGGCCTAATCGTCTCCACTGACTATGCTAAGATCTATTTCCGTATAGATATTTCTCTGTCATATCGGGCGGGATTCTTTGCCATGGCCCATGTTAGCCTTCTCAAACAAAAGCGTTTCCACGAAGTTTGTTAACCTACCAACAGTCAACTGATGGGCGAAGTCGCCTATTTGAAGCGATGCTTTAGCGACTCTTCCGCCCGTGCTGCTACAATACAATCTGCCGTTCACCGCTATGCATTGTAAACGTACTGGGTGAACCGTTGATGGAACCGTACAGTTGTCATTCAATTCCGGCTCCCGGTCCCGTCCATAGTACGTAGTCACTACAAAAAATATACATTTTTCTGAAATAGATTGTTATTTCTTGAATATATTGTTTAATTCTGGTCAGCCTTAAACCATCGGAGGGCAAACTGATTTATCAAATGGTTTAATATATTCTTCTTTTGTTTACTCAAACACAAATCAGAAAAGTTTAAAGAAAAGCATTATTAAATGAACCTTGTTTTAATTACTTTGTACAATTGAATTATCTAAATTATCTGTACTTTCTGCCCTCATCAACGGCCACGGTATATATACCTCCCGATGAAGCATGCGTAGTCCAGTGATCGTTTTTATACCATATCGTCCATCCATTCTCTTTGCTGTGTTGTAGTAGTATACAGTAATGTTTATTTTTCTTTGTTGTAGATACTGAAGATGGCTATGGTGTAGCCGAGACCGGTAATTCTGTTCAAGAAATCTAGGATGAAGAGAATGAAATTAAAAATAACGGACAGGCATTGGGCTCTGCTTGTTTGGCACAAGATTAAAATAAACGTATCATAATTGCCGTGCTCTTGAAAACCAAACACACACATTTCACATGTACGCATGGAGCACAGTATTGTATGGGAGGAAATTATGCCCCGTAGAAAGTGGGAAAATAGAGAACTGTTTGAAAGATTGTGCTACAGAGGAAGGCACCGATAGGAAGACGGGGCAGGATGATGGGACATGTGTTGAGGAATCATGGAGTAACGTCTATTGTACTTGAGGGATCTTCAGATGGTAAAAATTGTAGGGAAAGATAACTATTATAAAACCGCGAACGCTGGATGCGAGTGCTTATCTGAGATGAAGAGGTGGGCACAGCTGAGGAATTCTTGAGGCGCCGCATTGCAAACCAGTCAGAAGACTGTTGACCCAAAAAAGTAAAAGAATCGACTTATGTGATGCGATAGTGAGTTCATGGTCCAGTGTAACTACAGGTTGATACGCCTGTCGCACAAAGCAAACACAGTGTAGAGGAAGTCTTTTCATGTCTGAAATATCAGTTCCACACATTTGAGACCGTTATAGGTGTGAATACCCATTCCTTGAAACAACTGCAGCTCTTAGGAAACCGTCTGCATATTTTGCGTTCGTTTACTATAAATGATGACTATGTTACAAGTACAGTACTGATAATGAACACAATATGCGGACTTGCATTTCCGTTGCAGTGCACAGAATTTGAAGTTATTTAGCTAGAGAGACATATAGTTATCACTGTGGGCAATCTCTGTTAGAAAATGATGACAATTGGATACTGGAGAAAGTTGAGAGGATACCTACGTCTTTGAGAGTGTAGATTTTTCTATGGATTCCCCAGATAAAATCTTCTGACTGCCAACCGAGTTGCAGCTTCGTTTTCGAGAAATGTTTCGATGAGACATTTCCTACTTGTTGTTTTCAGCTGACCCCCCACCTGACTGTAATGGATAGGAAGTTCGTCAAAATATTTCTCCTTGACGCATAGAATAAGAAATGTTCATCGCCTTTCTTTCATTTGCTGAAAGCCTACAAAGTATTACAGTATTTCTTTATATCGCCAATAGGTAGTATACCATAGTCTATGTATTCGTTATTCTAATTATTACGTAATGTCAGGCTCCTTACACGAGTCCATCAATTTTAGTCAATCAGCGATTTTCGACAGCAGATTTTTTTTTTTTAATCGTATGGGACTTAACTGCTAAGGTCATCAGTTCCTAAGCTTACACACTACTTAACCTAAATTAATCTAAGGACAAACACCCACATCAATGCCCGAGGCAGGACTCAAATCTCCGCCGGGGCCAGCCGCAAAGACCACGACAGCAGCGCCTCAGACCGCTCGGCTAATCCCGCGCGGCTTCGACAGTAGAGGCGAACTGTCACCAAGCACATCTGCTACAATTTTTCTCGCAAGAAATGGGCATAAAAAGCGACATCAGACTGCTTATGACTGAGAGAAGATGCGTAATTATTGTGAACTGTGATCCAAAGACCCTAACAGAGTCTAATGGAATTACTTACATGCTTTTGTGGATGTCGATCTACCTATTTGATGGGTTCCTTTCGAGAGGAGTATCTTGGGATAAGTTTGCATACTCATCATCTAATCATCCTAAACATTATCAAAATATCACTCAAACAGACTGCGTGAGTAACAGTCTTCCCAGTACAGTACCTAATTATGTGATTAGTAGACAGTATGGTCCGATGGAAGATAATGACAAATAACAGTAGTGGTTACCCTAACAACATGACAGCAAGATAAATCCACATTATTCACACTATGAACACGCAATTACAGAGCTTTATAAACGTATGGTAATGTTTAAGTCATTAAGGAAGCGTATCAGTTATGGGAAAGAAATGCACATCCAGTTCCATCTAGTGTTGATGTGATATTACACTTACCTACTGCTTTGATTTTGCTTCACTTTGTTCTTCAATATGATTAGCTGTCCCTCGACGGATGCTATTAAACTACTATCTGATTTACAAGCTGTTGTATAAAGCAACATCCACATTCGGCAGTCCCGGTTGTTCACATAGTAGCAGTACGCAAACATCCGTTGTAGCCAAACAGGTTTAAAACAGAATAATCTCTAAGTCAATAATGCGAGCAGTTTCGTGACACATTGTAGTTAAAGGCCACTGAATCAGCGTAAATTGGTAACACAGTCATGAAAAGACTTGCACTACACTGTGTTTGCTTTGTACAGCAGGCATATAAACCAGTAGTTACACTGCACCATGAACTCACTGTCGATTCACATAGATCGATTCTTTAACCTTTTGGGATCAACAGTCTTCTGACTGGTTGCAATGTGGCAACTCAAGAATTCCTCTCCTACGCCCACCTATTCACCTCGGAGTACTACTCGCATCGACCGTCTTTGATTCATAATCAAAACGTCTTCGGTCCCTGTTTCGATCCCCGCCACTGCTTAAATTTAGATAAGTAATCAGCATTGGCGGCCGAAGACTTCCGGCATAAGAAGTCAGCCTCATTCTGCCAACGGCCTTGTCAAAGAGGGCGGAGGAGCGGATAGAGGTTCAGGGGACTCTCTTGTCCTAGGGGTGGGAAATTGCCCCTAAAGGCGGAAGAATCAGCCATGATCAACGACATGAGGATGCAGAAGACAATGGAAACCACTGCATTAAAGACACGTAACGTGTATCCACAGGACATGTGGCCTGAAATTGAAGAAGTGTCATGATGATCTCTCCATTGGCAAAAGATTCCGGAATAGTCCCCCATTCGGATCTCCGGGAAGGAACTGTCAAGGGGGATGTTACCATGAGAAAAAAACTGAATAATCAACGAAAGGATAACGATGTACGAGTCGGGGTGTGGAATGTCAGAAGCTTGAACGTGGTAGGGAAACTAGAAAATCTGGAAAGGGAAATGCAAAGGCTCAATCTAGATATAGTAGGGGTCAGTGAAGTGAAGTGGAAGGAAGACAAGGATTTCTGGTCAGATGAGTATCGGGTAATATCAACAGCAGCAGAAAATGGTATAGCAGGTGTAGGATTCGTTATGAATTGGAAGGTAGGGCAGAGGATGTGTTACTGTGAACAGTTCAGGGACCGGGTTGTTCTAATCAGAATCGACAGCAGACCAACACCGACAACTATAGTTCAGGTGTACATGCCGACGTCGCAAGTTGAAGATGAACAGATAGAGAGAGTGTATGAGGATATTGAAAGGGTAATGCAGTATGTAAAGGGGGACGAAAATCTAACAGTCATGGGCGACTGGAATGCAGTTGTAGGGGAAGGAGTAGAAGAAAAGGTTACAGGAGAATATGGGCTTGGGACGAGGAATGAAAGAGGAGAAAGACTAATTGAGTTCTGTAACAAGTTTGAGCTAGTAATAGCGAATACCCTGTTCAAGAATCACAACAGGGGGAGGTATACTTGGAAAAGGCCAGGAGATACGGGAAGATTTAAATTAGATTACATCATGGTCAGACAAAGATTCCGAAATCAGATACTGGACTGTAAGGCGTACCCAGGAGCAGATATAGACTCAGATCACAATATAGTAGTGATGAAGAGTAGGCTGAAGTTCAAGACACTATGATTGTCGGAAGGACAGACTCAGCATACACTCTTAGGAAAGGCAGACTTGCTTTTGACTTCAGGCTGACTTATGCTAAACAAGTACTACGTTAGTTTCTGTACTGTACTTCCTATACTCCATATATGTGTATAGCCAACATACAGAGATTTACATTATCCCTAATTTCTTTAGGCTTCTGATGACTAATCTGTTGAAACCAGTAAAGCGTAGTAATAATATATTTGCAACGGACGACTGAATTTTATCTCCAGTTTCATTGCAATGTTCCGCTATTGCTGGTGTTGCTGTCACGTTCCATAAATCTGTCTTCAGTTATGCAGTCGTTTGTGCAGTAAAAGTTTCCCACATTCACACCGTACTTAGTACAACCCATCATCTTTGAGACCTAGGACTTTTTCTACTGTCCGTAATAAAGTTCTTACTTAGGTAGATGGGTGGAGAACTCGCGTTATGTGGTGCTGTCGCATTAGTCTTCCAGTTTTTCACGATATATTGCCAGCAAAGAGGTTCTATTTATATTAAACTGATACTCCTGATACACACTAAGCACAATCGTTTGAAAACTGCTATGGAAGCCAAATTTAAAAATAATGAATACAAAGGGAAAGAATATTTTATTGAAAACAATCGTAGTCAAGGTTGTTAAATGTTACCGTCTATTTATTTCAAGACTGATCACGTTAGCGGACACATCCCGCCACCGGGAACACAGCACATGAGTTTTCCGCCTGTACCCATGCGTGTCGGGTTTGCAATCCAACAACGTTAGTACATTTGTACGTATGTACGTAACTGAATAACTAATTACACAGCACAAATAACTATTTATAGAATCTCCTGTTCCACGGGTAGGTGACGATACAACGACGAACAACACATTTCGCATATTGATTTTCGGGTAAGTCACTTTCGGTTCAGGGCTCCTTATATCATGTTGAAACATTTGTCCACCTCTACCACTTCTCAGTATTGGCAACATGAATACGGAAACATACAGGGTTAACGACGGGAGTCAGACAACATGGTGGTGTCACTACAGGTACGTTATCAGCGTTCTGCGTTTCCCGCTTTAATTACACTTTGTGCAGCCTGGCGATAGCGATCTGATTTACGCCGGACAGCTGGGCAGCACAGCACGCGGTGCGGCTGGCATTAACGGCGAGTTACCATCAGCGCAATTACCGGCTCCGAGGTCATTGTTCGCCACTACTAAATCCTCGATCTCAATGCACGTGGAAATGTAAAGAGTGATTACAGCTCTCCGTCCGAGCAACTCCACGCTAAGAATACAATTCCTACTTAGACACCATTACACGTAGGAAGTGCCATTTTAATCTCAATGCTGGAGATGCAGAGTGGAACCTTATTCTCCTTATTGGCAAAACTGTGATAATGTATACTAGTATAAGGAGACTGACAAGGATGGTGACCATCTGAACTGCTTTTTAAGGATAGGCACTAATGTATTATTTATGAGTATCCATGGCGTGTCCGAAGACTACTGCACGAAAACTATTAGACATATAGCAAACGAACACTTGCCAGTGGAATGAGAATACATCCTGGATTTTAACTTTTCCAGAATTTAGGGGCCATCATTTTATATGACATTAAGGAGATTTATCTTTGTGCTTTGGAATTGCACCTGACTCATCCTTTCTATTCAGAGCGTAAACTGTCAGTAAGGTTTGCACTAAGAAATGACGACATTACGTTAATGTATGATGTCCTATATGGTGTGTAGGAATGTGTAGACCGTACCACTAGCATCAGGTACCAAATGCTGCTGACATAACAGTACTTCATACTTCCGGTACTGGCTGTTGTTGGGTTGGGTGAAGTATGGGGCTGGATGAGTCCGTGGCACCTGCACTGAAACTGCTAGAGTAGGATCACACACGTGGTTCTGCAGCATGGTGGCATGGATTACTCTGTTCTTTGTCCGTGGTCGGCTGACAGGCATGTGTCTTCTTGTCGGGACAGCAAATCGATAACAAGTTTATCGAAATATTAACTCACGGCAATCTTGAGGTGTGATATTGGATTAGGCCTCTCTTGTGTTTGGTGTCGATCCGAGTACAGGAGTATGTGACATATTCTTTTTTGAGTCATCTGTCTTCTGACTGGTTTGATGTCGTCCGCCACTGATTCCTCTCCTGTGCCCACCACTTCATCACAAATTAACACATATGTCGACAGTTATTTGCTGGATTCCTGTCTTTTCCTCTGCAGTTTGCTCTCTACAGTTCCCTCTAGTACCATGGAAGTCATTCCCTTACGTCTACAGATGTCCTATCATCCTGTCCCTTCTCCTTGCCAGTGTTTTCCACGTATTTCCTTCTTCTCCACTGCTGCGCAGAACCTACTTATTCCTCAGTCCTTGCAAGCCGTATTGAGGATAATTCAACATCGGTGTGCGCTGCCTACAGATGGAATAGCGCTGTTGGCCGCTTCTAGTGATCTTCGTCGTCATTCCGTTTCCCGGATTGGTCGATGAGGGGGTTCTGGGAAAGTCGTGGCTTGGTGGTAGGGTATTATTTGCACGAGCTGATAAGTATCAAGGACGTGGGGCTCGCCAGCCACATCATACAGGTTGTGTGCTGGACAGTGGTAGGGCACACGCAAAAGTCGCCTAGGAGCTCCATTTCCCTGTACTGCTTCAGTTTACGACAAGCTAAGACGATATTGAGACCGCAATTGACCGACAGAGAAATATCTTGGAACCAGTGGATATAGCATGCCAAGACTCGGGGTTATTTGCTAAGGTGCGTGTATAATTTACTCCTTCCACGTGAGAAAGCAGAAGAGCACTACATTGGCGACCACTGGCGGGCGACTTTTCGTCACGATCATGGACCTTGCCGTTGGTGGGGAGGCTTGCGTACCTTAGCCATACAGATGGCCGTACCGTAGGTGCAACCACAACGGAGGGGTATCTGTTGAGAGGCCAGACAAACGTGTGGTTCCTGAAGAGAGGCAGCAGCCTTTTCAGTAGTTGCAGGGGCAACAGTCTGGATGATTGACTGACCTGGCCTTGCAACATTAACCAAAACGGACTTGCTGTGCTGATACTGCGAACGGCTGAAAGCAAGGGGAAACTACGGCCGTAATTTTTCCCGAGGGCATGCAGCTTTACTGTATGGATAAATGATGATGGCGTCCTCTTGGGTAAAAAATTCCTGAGGTAAAATAGTCCGGAATTCGGATCTCCGGGCGGGGACTACTCAAGAGGACGTCGTTATCAGGAAAAAGAAAACTGGCGTTCTACGGATCGGAGCGTGGAACGTCAGATCCCACAACGGGGTAGGTAGATTAGAAAATTTAAAAAGGGAAACGGATAGGTTAAAGTTAGATATAGTGGGAATTAGCGAAGTTTGGTGGCAGGAGGAAGACGACTTTTGGTCAGGTGAATACAGGGTTATAAACACAAAATCAAATAGGGATAATGCAGGAGTAGGTTTAATAATGAATAAAAAAATAGGTGTGCGGGTAAGCTACTACAAACAGCATTGTGAACGCATTATTGTGGCCAAGATAGACACGAAGCCCACGCCTACTACACTAGTACAAGTTTATATGCCAACTAGCTCTGCAGATGTTCACGAAATTGAAGAAATGTATGATGAGATAAAAGAAATTATTCACGTAGTGAAGGGAGACGGAAATTTAATAGTCATGGGTGACTGGAATTCGAGAATAGGAAAAGGGAGAGAAAGAAACATAGTAGGTGAATATGGATTGGGGCTAAGAAATGAAAGAGGAAGCCGTCTGGTAGAGTTTTGCACAGAGCATAACTTAATCATAGGAAACACTTGGTTCAAGAATCATGAAAGAAGGTTGTATACATGAAAGAATCCTGGAGAAACTAGAAGGTATCAGATAGATTATATAATGGTAAGACAAAGATTTAGGAACCAGGTTTTAAATTGCAAGACATTTCCAAGGGGAGATGTGGACTCTGACCACAATCTATTGGTTATGAACTGTAGATTAAAACTGAAGAAACTGCAGGAAGGTACCGCACGACCGCTACGGTCGCAGGTTCGAATCCTGCCTCGGGCATGGATATGTGTGATGTCCTTAGGTTAGTTAGGTTTAAGTAGTTCTAAGTTCTAGGGGACTTATGACCACAGCAGTTGAGTCCCATAGTGCTCAGAGCCATTTGAACCATTTTTGCAAAAAGGTGGGAATTTAAGGAGATGGGACCTGGATAAACTGAACGAACCAGAGGTTGTACAGTTTTTCAGGGAGAGGATAAGGGAACAATTGACAGGAATGGGGGAAAGAAGTACGGTTGAAGAAGAATGGGTAACTCTGAGGGATGAAGTAGTGAAGGCAGCAGAGGATCAAGTAGGTAAAAAGATGAGGGCTAGTAGAACTCCTTGGGTAACTAAAGAAATATTGAAATTAATTGATGCAAGGAGAAAATATAAAAATGCAGTAAATGAAGCAGGCAAAAAGGAATACAGTCGTCTCACAAATGAGATCGACAGGAAGTGCAAAATGGCTAAGCAGGGATGGCTTGAGGACAAATGTAAGGCTGTAGAGGCTTACCTCACTAGGGATAATATAGATACTGCCTACAGCAAAATTAAAGAGACCTTTGGAGAAAAGAGAACCACATGTGTGAATATCAAGGGCTCGGAAGGAAACCCAGTTCTAAGCAAAGAAGGGAAAGCAGAAAGGTGGAAGGAGTATATAGAGGGTCTATACAAGAACGATGTACTTGAGGACAATATTATGGAAATGGAAGAGGATGTAGATGAAGATGAAATGGGAGATACGATACTGCGTGAAGAGTTTGACAGAGCACTGAAAGACCTGAGTCGAAACAAGGCCCCAGGAGTAGACAACATTCCATTAGAACTACGGACGCCCTTGGGAGAGCCAGTCCTGACTCTGCCATCTGGTGAGCAATATGTATGAGACAGGCGAAATCCCCTCAGACTTCAAGAAGAATATAATAATTGCAATCCCAAAGAAAAAAGGTGTTGACAGATGTGAAAATTACCGAACTATCAGTTTAATAAGTCACAGCTGCAAAATACTAACGCGAAGTCTTTACAGACGAATGGAAAAACTGGTAGAAGCCGACCTCGGGGAAGATCAGTTTGGATTCCGTAGAAATGTTGGAACACGTGAGGCAGTACTGACCCTACGACTTACATCAGAAGAAAGATTAAGGAAAGGAAAACCTACGTTTCCAGCATTTGTAGACTTAGAGAAAGATTTTGACAATGTAGATTGGAATACTCTTTCAAATTCTAAATGTGGCAGGGGTAAAATTCAGGGAGCGAAAGGCTATTTACAATTGGTACAGAAACCAGGTGGCAGTTATAAGAGTCGAGGGGCATGAAAGGGAAGCAGTGGTTGGGAAGGCAGTGAGACAGGGTTGTAGCCTCTCCCCGATGTTTTTCAATCTGTATATTGAGCAAGCAGTAAAGGAAACAAAAGAAAAATTCGGAGTAGGTATAAAAATCCATAGAGAAGAAATAAAAACTTTGAGGTTCGCCGATGACGGAATGGACAGTGTCTTGAAAGGGGGATATAAGATGAACATCAACAAAAGCAAAGGGAGGATAATGGAATGTGGTCGAATTAAGTCGGGTGATGCTGAGTGAATTAGATTAGGAAATGAGATACTTAAAGTAGTAAAGGAGTTTTGCTATTTGGGGAGCAAAATAACTGATGATGGTCGAAGTAGAGAAGATATAAAATGTAGACTGGCAATGGCAAGGAAATCGTTTCTGAAGAAGAGAAATTTGTTAACATCGAATATGGATTTAAGTGTCAGGAAGTCGTTTCTGAAAGTGTTTGTATGGAGTGTAGCCATGTATGGAAGTGAAACGTGGACGGTAAATAGTTTGGACCAGAGGAGAATAGAAACTTTCGAAACGTGGTGCTACAGAAGAATGCTGATGATTAGATGGGTAGATCACATAACTAATGATGAAGTATTGAATATAATTGGGTAGAAAAGGAGTTTGTGGCACAACTTGACAAAAAGAAGGAACCGGTTGGTAGGACATGTTCTGAGGCATCAAGGGATCACAAATTTAGCATTGGAGGGCAGCGTGGAGGGTTAAAAATCATAGAGGGAGACCAAGAGATGAATACACTAAGCAGATTCAGAAGGATGTGGGTTGTAGTATGTACTGGGAGATGAAGAAGCTTGCACAGGGTAGGGTAGCATGGAGAGCTGCATCAAACCAGTCTCAGGACTGAAGACCACAACAGCAACAACGTGTCTTGACTTTAACAACAATAAAACCGACCCTCCAGTTCACATATCGTTCTTCAAGCTGGTTGTGTTGAACATCGGCCACCTGCTGCATATGAGAAGCGCTTTGTCAACGGCGTACATGGCACTAATGATTCTCGGCGACTTCGGGAGGTGTGCAGTGTAGGCTATATACAGCAGTCGATCTAAAATTGAAACCTGCGGCACTCTGTACTTCGTGTTCTTTTCGGCATACATCCCCAGCCCAGCACGATCGATGAAGGTACGATGCTGAAAATAATTGGTAAGTGGTTTGACAAACGCTGGGGTGACGCCCTGCACGACAACCTTATACAGCCGTCCACAGTGACAATCGCTGTCAAACGCCTTTGACACACTCAAAAGTAAGGCCACACAATCCTCTAAGTCGTTAAAAGCTAGGATAACCAACAAATCAGTGAGTGACTGAGTACTGTTGGCGGAAGCCGAATTCCTCGTAAGGTAATTCGACGTCTTGCTCCATATGCAGGTGCAAGGAAGATACTCTCGCGGGGCTTACTAATAGTTTAATGGAGGTATACTTGTAGGATCCTTCCTGTCTTTCCCAGCCTTCAGCACGGCCACCACAGTTGGATGTATCTAAGCTTGAGCATAATGCTTCTGTCTGAGAATAACGTCAAATAACTTCGTGATGTAAGTAATCCCCGCCGCTGGTAGTGGATTGAGAGCTCAGCCCCCGACCTTACGTGAGAGCTTTTGCATTTGGAAGACGACAGAGATGACCTTGCACCTCCCTCCCAGTGGCAGGCGTGATAGCGTCTTCGAGGGAGACATCGGTAGCGAAGAGCTGAAGCCTGGGTTCACACTCTGTCATCTGTGGCGGTGTTTGTGGAACAGCGCTGAAATAACACGCCGGTGGCAGCGGCGAGGCAGCAGGCAATAGCAGGTGGAGTGTCTGTGAGAGGCTCCGAGAAGCCATACTGCAGTGGCGGAATGTTAGAAGCACAAATCACTGGTTGAAGGATAACAGCCGTTTTGAGCATTAAGCACCGTTTGCCAACAACAGTGCCTGTTCTATGGTCATATTGTAATGCGCCTTGCTTTACTCGTGACGCATCTGCTTGATGCATATAGTGTAATTATGACCTGCGGGTCCTGACAATAGGCGCGTTCAATAATACCATCGTAAGAGCTTTAAGTTATTTTGTGTGATCCTGCACATTTTGAGCATCGTACACTGCTGCCACACTCTTTCTGGATATGGCCATGTCTAAGTCATTTGTACCACTGCACTTCATTCTGTACACAAGGATCGACAGAGCAGACCGATGTCGAAGTTTATGACCAGCAAAAGTCAATTTATCTTCGCTGTGTCTAGAGTCTTTTTTTTACGGTAAGGTGAACATCTAAAATTTTCATTATTCAAGCCAGTACCTCTTACAGTTCTCCATCAGAAAATATACTTCTTCTAGCAGACCCTCATTCATGATAATGTAATAGGAGATATGAAACTTAACTAACCTACAGCTTGCTGTAGATCCAACACTTTTCACCGACTGCTACAATCTGATCTAAATCTACGCGTGGCTGGTACCTTTCGCAAACATAATTAACGTGCTCTCCTTTACTCTGGGCATAAAGTCAGCCTATCGGCATGTGGCACGACCTATGTTTTCCTCGAGCTGCCCAAATGCTGACACATACCTTCGGTGCATTCGAGAAACGGAAAACAGCCGTCTAATGGGTGTTTCTTAGAGTCATATCGATCCTCTGTCCCGTTCATTTTGTCTAGTCTCTCTGTCTGTTATTTTGACACGTCGTGAGTGCTCCATGAGGTGGGCGAACTAACGTAGTCACCAGTTTCCATTTCTTCCTTACTACACGAGTTGCCTGGATTCTATCTACGATGAAGGGTGATCGTTGTTTCAGAATAATTTAAATGTTGGTTCCACCGTCGCATGCTGTAGCAGTCTTAATATACGTCCATTAAGTTTGGATATATTGTTGATCATAGCACGTTTCCCATTGTGGATGGATGCCTTTTCAATATTTATATTTCCTGGTCTACACGTTCTTCTGGAACTGAGCTCGAATATTTCTCTGCAACTTTTCTGTCTTTGTCTACAGCTGTTCTCGTACTGGCGTACTCCAGCACTGTGTTACCCAGACAGGAATAACGCACTTCCGAAGGTTCGCGACATTATTGCCCGTCGTTGATAACACATGGTTCTCTGCAAATTCGTTCGTCAGTAGTCCTACACAGTCAGTCTCCATGACGAGGGTAGCCCTAAGGGCTAAACTCCCGTTAAAAGTTCACACGATTTCCCTTTTTTTTCGTGTCATCACTCTTTGGCTTGATGCGGCCCTCCACGAATTCGTTCATGTCAGAGTAGCATTTGCAGCCAACGTTCTCAATTATTATAAGGGTATATTCCAATCTCTATCTTCCTCTACAGTTTTTGCCTTCTACAGCTGCAACGGAAGCCATTCTCTGATTTCTTAACATATGTCATCCTGTCCACTCTACTTGTCAGTGTTTTCCATGTATAATAACTTCCTCTCCGATTCTGCGAAGAATCGTGTCATTCCTTACCTTTCCAGTCCACCTTACTTTCAACATTCGTCTATGACACCACACTTCAAATGCCTCGATTCTTTTCTCTTCCGGTTTTCCCACAGCCCATGTTTCACTACCATACAATCTGTGCTCCAAACGTACATTTTCAGAAATTTCCTCCACAAATTAAGGCCTATGTTAGATACTAGTAGATATCTCTTGGCCAGGAATGCCTCTTAACCTGTACCGACGCTTGTGTTAGATAGCTGCTACGAAAGCAAAGAGAGTCCACTGCCAAAGCCTCACAGACGAACAAAAACCGAACAAAGACAAATTAGCGTTAGCATAGCCAAGCCCGAATTATTCAAAGAACACGAAAGAAAATTCTTTGGCGAATAATCCTAAGAGTTTCAGTCTTAGTAAATGGATCAAAGCCAACAGTCCAAACACTCTGTGAACGTATTGGCATCGAAATAAAGGATGATGAAGAGAAGGGCGAAATATTAAACGTTTCCTCCTAAACTTCTTCTCTGAGGAATGTCGCACTGTACTTCTTCATTTAAATCGCCGCTAGAACGTCAAAATGACATGTATCGAAATTATTGACGATGAGACAGAAAGGGAACTGAATCCAGTCATCAGAGGAGAGGTAATTCGACCTAAAAGGACAGCAAAACGTTTCTGCCTAGAGTGTACGAAATAACTAGCTCCTCTTCTATCAACCGTGTGCCACAGGTCTCTATCCCAGAGAATGATTCCCAGTGATCAGAAAAAAGCGCAGGTCAATCCCGCTTTCAAAACTGGTCATCGAACAGGTTCACAAACTTATAGTTGAATATCTCAGTCGTCTGTCTGTTGTAGAATCATAAAACATGTTACATTAGATTCAGTTTTCGTTCAAGAGACACACAAAAATGAGATGATTTTTGTGGGTGTGGAACAAGTCAGAAAGTATAACATAAAGATATAAAACATTTCAATATAATACTCACTACCCAGATCATCTGTCAGGAGATTGACAAAATAAGTGAATATGTTACAGTAGACAGGAACCGCTAATATTTACAGAATTACTACACCGCCAGAATGAAACATTAATAAATATTGACGGTTGCAACAAGGTGCCGTCAAAACTGAAATCTAAGAGACATTTTTACTTAGGGAGGTCCCTGTTAAGATATTCACCTGTGGAGATAGGAGTTGTCTATCAAAAAGGCTTTAAAACTCGGTTTACACTGTGCTTTATCTGAAGCCAAATTTTTATTCGTTGCTGGGAATTTATTGATAATTTGAGTTCCTGAATACTGTGTTCGTTTTTGGAACAAGGTAAGTGATTTAGGTCTGTAGAATGATATTATTCCTAGTATTGATACTATGAATTGAGTTATTGGTCGGAAACAGAGATATATTACTTGGAACAAATTTTAAAATGATATTAATACACTGAGAAGCAGTGGTTAGAATAAAATGTTTCTAGAACAGGTTTCTACATGATGTTCTTGTACGTACACCACAAATCATTCTTACTACACGCTTTTACTCGCGTTTTGTGACATTTCTTAGGGCCGAAAACTTCCTCTGCTGGAATTAACACGGAGTTCCGAAAAGAATGATCGTGAGTGACTCAGCCCGTTCTGTTCTACCACGAATCCAAAAACCAGTAGATACACGCGCCAAGGTGGATGCATCGTTCCATGACTTGGAAATCGTTCGACATAGATACGCACTGCCGCGTAAAGAAAAAAAATACCTGCCTACTTAGTATCATATCAGATGTGAAGGGCTTCAAGTAGTCACAACACAGTACACAATATTCAACAGAGAGAAAGCTTCACACTTAAACGTGACTTAGTGCGAACCCTAATGCAGTGTTATTGGACCATTATTTTGAATGTGAATGAGCAAGTCGATGACGTCGGGAGTGGAATGAGGCTTTTCGCGGGTAACTCTATAAATCTGTAGCGGAATGGCAAGGCCTGTGTGGGACCTACGCTTGCAGCACTGGACTGGCTGTTGAGAATGATCATAAATGTAACACACTGCGCAAAAGCAGAAAAATAAAGAACTACGGGAATATTAGTGGAAAGAATTTCAGCCATTAAAAATGTAGCAGTGTGAGAGCGAAACGATTTAAAATGTTGCGCTCACCTAAAACAACTCGCAGGTAAAGCAGATGCCAGAGTGGGATATTTGAATATTGCCTATCTGTTTGGGATCCGTACCAGTTTATGGGAAAAGCAGAGAAGACCCACAGAAGATTAGGGTGTTTCTTCGGACGTTTATTTAGTAATAGCCCATGCTTTACGGATATGCTAAGCCATCTCCACTGTCAGATGCTGCAAGAAAGACGATTATCATCAAGGTGTGGTTTACTGCTAATTATACAAGAGCGTCCATTACGACAAACTATATATTGCTTTCTCCTACCTATATCTCATGAGTGAATCAAGAAGTTAAATTCAGAAATATTTAAACTCACCAGGCGGCTTACAAACAGTCAAATCTGTTTCTCGTGAACCTTTCGTGACGAAGTGGTAGTGATATTGTAAAGTTGTTTTAGTTTTACTAAATTATTCGTGTTTGTTATTGGATATAAATTGCCCAATGTTTGTTTTACGAAAAGTTATTGTTTAATCTGTTGCTGAGCAAATGGTTTGCTTAATCAGTTTTACAGTATTCCAAAGAAAAATTAAACAACTAAATCTGGAATACCAGTATGTAAAGCCCATAATCAAATCAATCCCTGTGAAATTTACTCAGTCTCGTTAGCGCCGAGTTCTATGGCCCTGTGCAATAAACTGGTAAATTTCCCTACGCGCATAAACGATGAAATACATTTATCTTAGCTCTTGAGTCGCAACGGATGTCATCATGGTATTCTGCACAGTAGGCAGAGAAAATATTGTCTTGTCACAGCGAAGTACAATGACCGCCGTAAAACGGCTTTATACAAATAATGCCAGTAGATAAGTGAATAACCATGCAAATGTTGAGTGATAATTTTGGATATTGTCTCAGCGCTGTGTAATGCTGCCCGCATTAAAGCAGTTACAAACATTAATACTTTTCTGATTCCGGCACATTAAATTCTTTCTGACTCCGAATGAAAAATCAATTCTTTCAACAGCTCAGTTCTTACAGCTAGCCACTAGCTTTAATTCTTGCATCATACCTTTAACAGAGTGCAACGGCAACTGCTAGTGCGCTCTGTGTGTCTCTAATTACAATCGATTTGGCCACTCAGGCAACATCTTTGGTTCAGTGGTGTCAAAGATACAATCCCTTCTACGTGCTATATCAATTTCATGTCATTTTGCGTGAAATATTTTACAAAATCGGGCTCCACATACAAGTGTACCCCTCACATCTCGTGAGCCACTCGTGACAGGAAGTGGCATTCATATGCCAAGTACTCTCCGCCAAACAACGGAAGGTGGCTTCTGGTGTGTATATGTAGACTAGCCTGACACAGTGTAATTGAGACAATAGTTCATTATGTACCCAGATATCTACTCAAAGATGCAGGAAAGCACTTCTTTTTCTGGGTCCCACTTGCGTCCTCCATCTCCTTACCCTTCTCCATTCACAAATGATGTGCGGTAAACCTCCACACGAGGCTTCGATGATTTTATAATGATAACGTTCTTATAAAAAAGAAACTAGTATGCAAGTTTTCGGGTTTTTCATTTATGGTAAAGCCTTTTGTGTCGTTAGAAAGAACCACAGTGCTTTTTTCTTATCTTTTCAGAAATCAGTATCTCGATCTCTCTCCTCGAATTTTCTACAGGATGCTAGTAGTCTCTTCGGATGGCCGAATACAATGACCCTTACACCTATAAAGTGTTATTCTCCCACGTTTTTGAAGAGAAACGGATTTACAAGGTAAAATTCATCAGGCTGTTTGGTGGATCGTCGTCATTTCGTCATTTGGAAGATACTGAAAACAGATGTTAAAAGCGCGCAGAAATTTTAGATATTAGTGGTACGGTTGTTGTACAGCCTCGGTTCTTTCCTGCTGTTTCTATATTTTGCTCGCAGTGGCTTAGTGTTTACTTTCTTCACAGCTGGTAGGCACGAAACTCGGAATCGTACTCCCTATCGACATTGAAATTAAGCTGAAGCTCCGAATAATGGCTCTCTACAACTTTCAGCACAAACCGGCCGTGGTGTCGTTTTCTTCCAATGTTGTAATCGGATGTCGTATTGACATGACCTTGGAGCCACTATTTAGCTCCTGCATTAGCTCAACGAAACGTGTAAACTCTGTTCCAGCCCTGTCACTAAGATAAAATCCCTGACTGCACCGAGAATCGAACTGGGGTTTTCCGCACAGCATTAGAAGCTATGGAGGTAGATATTGTAAATGCATTCGTTCTTCGTCGCTTTAATGGAATTTTCTGCAGTAAATACTAGTTTCTGTCGCTGAACGCTCTTGTGTCATTACGATCAACGAACTAAGCCTCAAGGGAGTTACATTTTGCCTTACGTTTGAAACGAATGTTCTGTACATTTTAACAACAGTCCGATTTGTGATGATAAAGGCATTTTGATAAGAAACTTCATAACGATCTCGCGTTATCTTATGGACCCGTGAAGAAACACACCTCTCCTCTTTATGTCGTCTTTTAACCTCACGTGCCAAAGCATCCGACAGTCACCTGCATTACCTAAGAACCTGTGGAAGAGCTTTCATGCAAGCCACACCTTTCGTGAATGAGTTACATTATCTTGAGGATTATGCCAGTCAATCTCAGACTTATTTCAGTTTTTGGCAAAATTAATTTTATACTACTGTTCCAATAAATGTCGGTCTACAAAACTAGTGCCTGTCATTTTGCGGCTGTTGGTTTACTCTGAGACTGCCTGCCAATAGTTTAGTCTATCATTGCTTCTGTATATGTGAACCACGTTACATTTATTTACTTTCAGCATCAACCATGACGACATGCACGGAGTGTCGATTCGCTGTAGGTCTTCTTACATTTTGCCACGGTTATCTGCCATTAGAACTTACCCGCATGGAAAGGCCTTGTCCACGACCAGCTTTGTCGAGGTCACGAAATTATCCATCAGTTCATTTATTGTAATCAGTAAATACTTTGTAATGCTCGTCTGCGATGCTCCCTAAATTATATGTCTGGCGATTTCGTTATGATGAGAATTATGCGCTGATTTCTTTGTGATTCGCAGCAAGCTTGCACTCTGTCGAGCCTCTACCTGTGGACACCGAAATGCTCTCGGTGTAGATACCTCAACCTCTTTAATTCTATTTAAAATCGAACGTTGGAAGGTACCACCTATTACCATGTAGTAAAGCTTCCGTTTTATGATCCCACAACAGTACGAGATGGCGATGGTCGTACCGTTAAAACGTGATTGGTATCTTTTATGCGCTGTTAACTGGCTATAACAGTTCGGAGTAACGATCTGCGTATTCGTCGTCAGTATTACAAACCTTTTTCAGGACAACGAACTTATTAATCGTCCTCCTGCGTAACGGAAGGGCAGTTTGCATAATTTATATGCCGACAACGTCTAACTTCAGTGTGTAATGTGATAAAGTAGAACGGTAATGAAAAAATACTGTAACAAAATTCTCTCATCGTCGCGTCGGGGTCACGACGTGGAAATGGAGTCCATATATGACATCGTGTTTTTTCCTGACGGGTCGCCCCGACAAATGACCATCGACTTCTATTCAGAGGCATTGTTCGAAAAGTACTCGGCTCTACTCTCAAGTGGCCGGATCATGCATACATGAACAAAACAGAAAAATATAGTGTCTTGTTAGAAATGTATCTTTCGATTTCAAAATAACAGTGATAATTCTCTTTTTATTGTTAGATGCCAACTGAAATGTCGAACAAATTAAACTTGTGTGACAGTATTCCTCATATCTCTTTAGTGGTCGACGACAAGGACTTCTTAAGCTCACTTCACAATATTACTTTCTTCTGATAAGTAATTTTAATGCAAATTGTCTATACTTACGTTGAAATAAACGAACGCTTTATTTCATGATTTAAGAGTCCCGAAAATACCAGTGGCAGGGAAATACGACTACTATCATAGAATTACCTTCAGTCTCCTACATCTATGTTGATGACAAGAATAATATACAGAAGAGTGGAAGAGGAAATTGAGAATTTGTCAGTTTGCTTGTAGGAGACGAGGTGACACCAGAGAGGCCGTTCTGACTGATAATGGAGGAAGCAAGACTTAGGAAGTTAAATTCACTTTCATACTATTCTTGGACTTAAAAAAAACTTTCCACAGTGTAATATGGTTCAAGATACCTAAAATTCTGAAGAAACAGATGTAAGCTTTTGGTAAGGTAGGAGAACACACCGCATCTAAAAACTAAAGAGGAACGATAAAAATAGAAAGTAAAAAAGGCAATGTTCTAATTATGGTAAAAGGGGTGTAAGACTGAGACGCAGCCTTTCGCCACTATTTTTCAGTTTGTACGTAGAATAATCAATGACAGTAACAAACTTAAGGGAAAGGTCCCGACTTCGAGTCTCGGTGTGACATTGAGTTTTCTTCTGCCAGGAAGTTTCATATCAGCACACACTCCACTGCAAATTGTAAGACTCGTTCTAATGAACTTAAGTTTCAACAGTGGGAAATTCCAGCGTGAAAAGAGCGAAAAGATGACAAGGATGAAATTCGCTATCGGCAGTGAAAGTGAAGAAGCGTCAGCGGACGTTGTGAATAAAACGAAGTCTAATGGGGGCGGGAGATTAATTTAGAGTAAACCAAAGAGAGATGAATGCAATGAGGAGTAGCAGAGATTTGGCTATCTACAAACTGAACGTCAGTACTGACTACCAAGAAATGAATAAGGTGATGGAATAGTGCTACCTTCATAGCAACATAACGTACGACAGACGAAGCAAAGACACGAAAAGTTGAGTTGGGTATGTGACAAGTGCATTCCTGGCGAAAAAAGTGTTCAAAAATCGAATATCGGCTTTAATTTTAGGAATAAATATCTGTGAAAGTACGTTTTGAGCACAGCATTGTACACAAGTCAATCACGGACGATGGATATACTGGCAAATAAGCGTTTGAGATGGGGCGCTACAGACCGATGTAAAAAAAAGTAGGTTCTTCACGGGATCTATAAAGATAGAACAGTAGAAAACACTGACGAGAATGTACAGGTTTGATACGACATATGTTAAGAGATCAGGGAAGTTGTTCCATTCTACTAGAGGGAGCCGAAGTAGAATAAAATGATAGTGGAAGACTGAGACTTAAATACATCCAATAAATAATTGAGGACGCAGGGTGCAATAATAGCCTTATATGTGGAGGCTGGCACAAGGGAGGACTTAGCATCAGAGCAGTTAGAAAACTGATGACTCAGAAAATCCTTACACCGGTATAAGTTAATGATGATTTTCGAATTACCGTAGGAACATAAATATTTCAGTCACATACGGCAGAGATGAAATTTGATATAGTCTGTTTTCGATGTTAAACGTAATATTTGCGTCATGTATCTGCATACTAATGTCATCTACTATAATTATATGTAATTTTTATGTTATGTTGAATTCTGGTGGTTTTGAACTTAACAGTCCTATCATTAGTTTCGCTATCGACAGAAATCTGATTGCCAACATAGAGTCTTCGATTCAACGATATTTAGGTTTGCTTTACAAGTTTATTACATTAAGTGTAAGTTAAATCATTCAAATCTAGTTGTTTCTGCATTCAGTTAATTTATTGTCAGCGCTGCGCACAACATTGAGTAGTTTGTTGTCTTCAACAAGCATATCAGGTGACGTCTGGAGTGGTGCTCAGTTGTACTGTTCATATGTATGGAGATTAACTACGGAAAAGGATCAGTTTCTCGTTAATTTCAAGCTGAAGTAAAGGATACATGGGGAAATTCGTGACCACGTACTGATCCGTTATCTGCTCCGTACTATAGGAAAGTAAAAGTTACTACTTACTTAGCTGATTCCGAAGTTGTTTGTCTATAAGATGTAACTCTTTCAAGAATAGCCGGATGGTGCGACAAACACTTCAGCGTCTCTCAACCTGACAGATATCTTCTGAAATTTACTGCTCTTTCGAGTCGCCGTCGTCATCACATCTCAACACAGTCCAGAAGAGTTAGTTTGTTCGTACCTCACAGTTCATGCACCACCTTGCTACCACCAACCCACGGCTGCGTTAACAATTTTCAGCAGTTAACGTAACTTTGTCACTCATCATCTACTTACCACGATACTAGACTTGTAGGATTATAGGTAAAACTATCGCAATTAGGTCTCGTGTAACAGATACCCACTCAATTCCTTCGGGTTAGTGTAGCATGTAAGTATGTGTCATGTACAAATGGCTCTGAGCACTGTGGGACTCAACATCTTAGGTCATAAGTCCCCTAGAACTTAGAACTACTTAAACCTAACTAACCTAGGGACATCACACACACCCATGCCCGAGGCAGGATTCGAACCTGCGACCGTAGCAGCCTCGCGGTTCCGGACTGCAGCGCCAGAACCGCACGGCCACCGCGGCCGGCGTGTCATGTACAGTCAGTTTAACTTACGCTACACTTCTTGCAAGCGAAAGCAAGAATTTTGTGCATTCTGCGTTTGAGATACTTTACTGATGATATACACATCACACACTCGTTGATATCAACATTAATGTAGCTACCAATTGCGTATGCAAGTTGAAAGTGTATTGGTTTTACATAGGGATCACACTGCATTTGGCGATTGAAGACGAGTTACAGTATTACAATTAAATCCACTTAGACCAGCAGTTGTAAAGGCTATAAAGGTGTTGAATATTTTCTCCTTTCGTTTGTAGTCATGCATGTATGCGTATTAGAAATTTGTCTCCTGAAAACGTCAGCTGAATTATGGTTGCTCAATATTCTGCCCCCTTCAGCCTAAAGGATGATGAATTTCGGCCTCGATCGTACGAAAGATTTGTCAATCAAAATCTGTTACGTCGATTGGTGAAGTTGTGACACAATACCCTTCACACGAACAACCTTGATTATTTTTAATACTGTTTATCTTCTTTTCAAATCGTATTGCTTATAATGAAGTTCGGTTTGGAAGTTTACCACCTTGAATGGGCAGCAAAGTTTTTGTCTAACTGTTACTGTTTACTTTTACGGCTGTATTAAAGACTATGGCATAAAGTAGACTGCAGTCCGTAATCTTTTCTTAATACAACAAAATATCCTCGTACTATTGGTAGATTCACACATAGACTCATTCGCATATTCAGTTTGCTATAATTTTACAGTTATGAATTTTTTTAATGTGGACCCCTGAATTACCTACTGCCAGATCTTCTGCAGCGTGTGCACTGGTCTCAATGTGAACGTCCTCCAACTGGTGATGTCACCATGTGGCTTCTAATTCACTTTTCTGCTGCAATTTCCTCAAAATAGGTTCTTTACCAAATTGTAACGCCCACAAGGATAACATGTCCAATACGTAACCGGTAGGATGGGTGAAACTGTATGTCATGCCTCGTCGAAATAAGAATGTAAGGGAGGTGCCACTGGGTAACGTAAATGGTAGGCGGGAAAAAGGTCTGTGGATTCTTCTTTAGTCTCGTAGAGAACATGCTGATACGAGAGTAGTGCCTGTTTGGTAATAATGCATATATAACAGCTATTCGCAGTGACAGTAAGCACTGGACAATATAGAGAGACGAATGACTCTCATTTTCTTTACTCGAAGCATTAGCACTGCAAGAAGTTAGCACCTGTTTGAGTCGACGGTTGAGCTGTATCCGCAGCATACGGGGCGTGTGGCAAACTGTTTTCCGTCCTTTCGAAATCCAATACACTACAAAATAACATGTGCAGGTACATGCGGCTGAAGATGGTTTATTGTGCGAAATATAATACTTTGAACTTGTCTTACTGATATGGCAGCAGAAATACAAACGGGTGAAAACGGTTTATTATTCAAAATAAAATACGAAATGGTTTTCCAGATATGGCCACTGTGATATTAAATCGCTGCATCACTTCAGTCTGTGGCGTAGAGGGTCGTCTGGAGCAGTATTTGGATCTTACTCTGAGGCAGGTCCATACGAAGAACGATGGTTATCAACATCTACTTACACTGATCGTCGAACCATAAAGGTTTTGTACAATTTTCTTTCAGTTTGGTATTTGGTACTTTATACTTTGGAACCATACCTTACTGCATCTTTTCGACATCCCAGTTTCGTTGTAGTTCTACATCTACATCTACGTGATTACTCTGCTATTCACAATAAAGTGCCTAGCAGAAGTTTCAATGAACCACCGTCAAGCTGTCTCTCTAGTATTCCACTCTCGAACGGCACGAGGGAAAAACGAGCACTTAAATTTTTCTGTGCGAGTCCTGATTTCTCTTATTTTATCGTGAAGATCATTTCTCCCTAAGTAGGTGGGTGCCAACAGAATGTTTTTGCAATCGGAGGAGAAAACTGGGGATAGAAATTTCATGAGAAGATCCTGTAGCAACGAAAAACGCCTTTGTTTCAATCAATGCCACTCCAATTCACGTATCATGACACTATCGCCCCTGTTTCGCGATAATACAAACCGAGCTGCCCTTCTTTGTACTTTTTCGATGTCATCCGTCATTCCCACCTGATGAACATCCCACACCGCAGTGCAATACTCCAGAATTTGGCGGACAAGTGTGGTGTGTGGTGTAAGCACTCCCGATAGTAGACCTGTTGCACCTGCCAATGAATCGCAGTCTTTGGTTTGATCTGCCCATAATATTATCTATGTGATCGTTCTAATTTAGGTTATTTGTAATTGTAATCCCTAAGTATTTAGGTGAATTTATAGCCTTTAGATTTCTGCGACTAACGGCGGAATCGAAATTTAGCTGATTTATTTTAGTCCTCATTTGAATACCTTCACACATTTCTTTATTCAGTGTCAATTGCCACTTTTCGCACCACACAGATATCGTATCTAAATCATTCTGCAAGTCATTTTGATCATCTGATGACATTAAAAGACGGTAAATGAATGCATCATCTGCAAACAATCTAAGACGGCTACTCTGATTGTCTCCTATGTCGTTAATATAGATCAGGAACAATAGAGGGCCTATAACACTTCCTTGGGGAAAGCCGGATATTACTTCTGTTTTACTCAATGACTTCCCGTCTGTCACTACGAACTGTGATCTATCTGACAGGAAATCACGAATGCACTCGCACAACTGAGGCGATACTCTGTAGCCACGCAGTTTGGTTAGAAGACGCTTGTGAGGAACGGTGTCGAAAATCTTCTGGAAATCTATAAATATGGAATCAATTTGACATCCCCTATCGATAGCACTTATTACATCATGAGTATACAGAACTTGTTGTGTTTCACAAGAACGATATTTTCTGAAACCGTGCTGACTATATGTCAATAAATCGTTTTCTTCGAGATACTTCATTATATTCGAAAACAGTATATGTTCCAAAACCCTACGTCAAATCGACGTTAGTGATGTAGGCCTGTATTTCAGTGGATTGCTCCCTACTTCCCTTTTTGAGTACTGGTGTGACTTGAGGAATTTTCCAGTCTTTAGGTACGGATCTTTCTGTGAGCGAGTGGTTGTATATAATTGCTAAATATGGAGCTACTTTATCAGTATACTCTGAGAGAAACCTGATTGGTGTACAATCTGCACCGGAGGATTTGCCTTCATTAAGTGATTTAAGCTGTTTCCTTACACCGAGGATATCTACTTCTATGTTTCTCATCTTGGCAGTTGTTCTTGATTATAATTCAGGAATATTTACTTCGTCTTGTTTGGTGAAGGAGTTTCAGAGAACCGTGTTTAATAACTCTGCTTTAGTGGCACTGTCATCAGTGACATCACCGTTGTTATCGCGCAGTGAAGGTATTGACTGCATCTTTGCATCTTGCCACTGGTGTGCTTTATGTATGACCAGAATCGCTTTGGATTTTCTGCCAGATTTAGAGACAGAATTTCGCTGTGGAAATTATTAAAAGCATCTGGCATTGAAGTAAGCGCCGTATTTCGAACTTCTGTAAAACTCTGCCAATCTTGGGGCTTTTGCGTTCTTTCAAATTTGGCATGCGTTTTTCGATGCTTCTGCAACAACGATCTGACCCATTTTGTCTACCATGAGGGATCAGTACCATCACTTATTAATTTATGTGGTATATGTCTCTCAATATGCTGTCGATACTATCTCTTTGAAAAAATTCCACAACTTTTCTACACTTACATGATCAAATCAGGAGTGAAGGCTCTCTCTTAAAAGACGTTAAGGGCATTTTCATCAACTTTTTTAAGTAGATATACATTCTGTTTCTTTTTGATGGTTGTAGGTGTTACGGTATTCAACCTAGCAGAAACTGCTTTGTGGTCGCTGCTCCCTGTATTCGTCATAATACTCACTATTTGTCCAGGATTATTTGTAGCTAAATGTTCAAGTATGCTTTCGCAACCATTTACGATTCGAGTGGGCTCATGAACTAATTGTTCAAAATAATTTTCAGAGAAAGCTTTCAGTAAAATTTCGGATGACGTTTTATGCCTGCCGCCAGCTTTAAAAGTATAATGTTTCCAGCACATCGAGGGTGGATTAAAGTCACCACCGACTACAATTGTATGAGCATGATACTTATCTGAAATGAGACTCAAGTTTTCTTTGAACTGTTCAGCAACAATATCTTCGGAGTTGGTGGGTCGGTAAAATGATCCAATTAATAGTTTAGTCCTATTGTCAGGTATAGCCTCTACCCATACAATTTCACACCCATACTATCCACTTCAATTTCGCAACAATGCAAACTACCTCTGACAGCAATAAATACTCCACCACAAATAGTATTTAATCTGTCTTTTCTGAACACTGTTAAATCGTTTGAAAAATTTCGGCTGAACTTACTTCCGGCTTTAGCCAGCTCTCTATACCTACAACTATTTGAACCTCTTTGCTATCTATTAGGGCTTGGAGCTCTGGGTCTTTCTCAACACAACTACGACAATTTGCAACTACAATACCAATCATTTCTACAATGCCTTACTGTGTTTTACCTGCCCTCTTTTAGACGGACGTCCCTTCTGTGGCTCCCTGAGACCCTCTAACCTAAAAAACTGCTGAGTCCCTTCCACACAGCCCCCGCTACCCGTGTAGCCGCCTCCTGTGTGTAGCGGACACCTGACCTATTAAGCAGAACTCGGAAACCCACCACCCGATGGCGCAAGTCAAGAAATCAGCAGCCTACACGCTCACAGAACCGCCTCAGCCTCTGATTCAGATCCTCCACTCGGCTCTGCACCAAAGGACCACAGTCGGTTCTATCGACGATACTGCGGGTGGTGAGCTCCACCGTAATCTCAGAAACAAGACTGGCAGCCTTTACCATTTCCGCGAGCAACCCGAAACCAGATAGATTCTGCTCCGATCCAAAGCGACACACGTCTTTGGTACCGACATGAGCCACCACCTGCAGTTGGCTGCACACAGTACTCTTCATGGCATCCGGAAGCACCCTTTTCATATCCGTAATGACTCCCCCCGGAATACACACGGAGTGCACACTTGCGTCCTTCCCCACATTGGCAGCCATGTTTCTAAGGGGCCACATTACGCGCCTAACGTTGCAGCTCCCAACTACCAGTAAACCCACCCTCTGTGAGTGCCCAGACCTTGCGGGCAGAGAAGCTTCCCCTGGAACACGGTGGACGACTGCATCCGGCTCAGAGACGTCGTCATCCCCAAAACTGTTCATCAAACGAACCGGGGTGGCCCTATACTCGGCCCCTTGGTAAGTTCTTCGCTGCCTGCCAGACTTTTGAATGATCTCCCACTCGACCATGGGGTAAGGGTCAACCTCAGTGCAGGCAGTACCCAGGACAGCAAGAGCAACAGACCGATCACAGGACATGTGGGACATGCTCGACATCGCTTGCATCACTGTGTTCGATCCCCCAAAGTGACTCCCCTTGGCAGCAGCCTCAAACTGTGTGACGGAGGATAAAGCAGCCTGGAGCTGTGAGCGAAGGGTCGCCAGCTCAGCTCGCATCTGTATACGACAATAACAGTTCCTGTCCATTACTGCAGTCGCTCCTGATTCAAGCTCGTAAAAATATGCAATAGACGATTGGTGTACTCGCCTTATTAGCAGCGGGATATCGAGGTGGTCTCTCACTGACGGTCTAACCGACACTGGGCTGTTCAAAGGAAACAAACGAAAGCCTGTACGATACGACGGTCGATAGCAACGGCGGTACTGTACACTATACTGTTATTGAAATAAACTTTTGTGCCTAGTAAGCACTCAAACACGTGACAAATTATAAAAATAAACTAGTAATTACCCAGGTAAACAAAAATAAGTCGCTCCTGTTCGAAGCTCGTAAATATATGTAACAAGTGTACGGTGTGCTCGCCTTGTTAGTAGCAGGAACTTGCAGTGCATTCTCACTGCCGATCTAACCGCCACTGTTGCTATTGTAGAACATAAATAACTGAATTTTCAACATTCACTCTATAACTGATTACTCTACATCTGATCAAATGTTTCCTCATTCCTTTCATTTAGTGATACCATTTATGAATGTCTCCAACTACCACCTCTGCTGTTAGTAATTTTGAGTTTAGATCCCATTTCATTAGCATCTCAGGACATTTTTATGAACTTCTTTGTGGTAGACTCAGCTGTTATGTTTCTTATAGAGAATTCCTTTCTGTATCGCAATGGTTATTATTATCGAATTATTCTTCTTCTAAGCTGCAGTTCTTGTTTCCCACCCTTGTAATTTTCACCACCAGGTATTTACAACCGTCAATAGATGCTGTTGTTCTGATTGTTTTATGGTCTACTAATATTAGTTCATTCAGCTAACAGTCAACGAAATTTGTTTCACTGCTTCGTAACTTTTAGAAAGAATTATTTTATTTTTTTTTAAATTTTTTTTCACATTATCTTTTCGGTTTTATAATAGTATTATATTCTGTATACTCACATCTGTTGTAAAGAGTGTGTCAGAACGCTCTATTACATAAAACAATATATCCAACTTAACGTTACTCTTTGCATTGTGTAAGCACTCAGATATCGATAGCCACAATCTCAAGGCGAAGTATGGGAGCGCGAGTCAAAGCATTGTTGTGAGACGCTCTGCGAGAGTGTAAGATCAGCATCAGTCGACAGCTCAGAGACAGAAGACGTATACCGCTGCCCTCACGTCAGTGATGGCAGACCTTACCACACTCCAGACCTGAATCCATTTTTATAGCCAGGGGATATCTAGATGGCTTAGCTACTCTTGCAGATGGAATTCCAGGTAAAATTCGCAAGCATAGCGGAAAAGTAACTATAGGGTTAGGCTTGTGATTGTTAGTCGGAGTTTTCAATATTCCCATGTTTTGCTTGTCAGTGAAAGAAGCCTCCTTATCCTCCAAATCTAAATAATATTCTGTGGTTACTAAATGTCATTGCAATTTTGAAGTTTAAATAATTTGTTAATCTGACATTCAGCCATTATTGATATCGTTAATACTTGTTCATGATGATTCTGGTGATTTAAATACTTACTTAATGAATCACATACTTAATGAATCCATTCTCAAATGTTATTTCGTAGTTAACAGGATCCAAAGAAACTCCTTTTTATTAAATTCATTCTTAGAAACAATAAGTTTCAGCCGCTGCTGCTGCATGCTGCTGCCCATTGCTGTAAACCACATTGAAAAAGCAATCATCTAACGAGGTGAGTGCCAAACTTAGGGTTTGTGCCGTTTTTACCGCGGATACGCAGGGTCGGCATGGTGAAATCGGATGTGGCAATGTTAGTTGAAGGGGTGGCTGGATGCCATTCCTGCCGCCATCCAGTGCCCCCCAGGGTAGAATTAGTGTACCCCAACTGTCTGTGACTAGTGTAATCCATGGAATATTGCGAAAGGGTTCAGGTGTCTGCGAGCCGTATAACGGAGGTGGGACGTGGGTACGAGCCCAGTATTCACCTAGGGGGATGTGGAAAACCACCTAAAAACCACATGCAGGCTGGTCGGCACACCGGCCCTCGTCGTCAATCCACCGGACGGATTCGATCCGGGGCTGGCGCGCCAACCCGAGTCCAGGAAGCAGCGCGTTAGCGCGCTCGGCTAACCTGGCAGGTCATAACATGTCATGTACTCTAGTCCAGCAATTTCCGCTGAAGAATTCAGATTCTGTATCACTTGCAAATTCTCGTTCAAATACGCGGTCAGATAGGTTATCGAAATGTCAGTTTTAAGTTTTTTATGTAACGATCTGTTAAGGGCTTAAATGACAGTGAAACTGACCCTCATACAACACGCAACCGATGTTATGCAGGTTTACTGATAGCCCAGGTTGCTTATCGAGTCCAGTTTCCCTGATGAACATTAGCTGTAGCTACGTTATAGATAACTGCTGCACAGATGTTAATTTAGCCGCTGCTGCAGCGGAATTAGTCCCATACACGTAACGTATGGCGAACTCTTTTGCTAGACGTCACCATTGGAAATTATAAAAACACATTCAGATCAACATTACACACAAAGTGGCTACAGCTGCGCTGCCGTGTTATACGTACTTCCGTCTATGTTAATTATAAGAATTACTTGTGACATATTTCACGACTCATTGTTGAGGACGAAGAGTTACAAACAATTTTTCCGTGTGACACGACTGACGAGAAACGGCAGGCAATTTGTCTTGCGTTGTCAGAAATCATTATCTCTGTTTCGTAAGTGATTTTGTGAGAAGATAGGTTCGTGGGTGAGCCATGATTTCCTGTCATACTTATTTGATTGTTACTAACGATGTCTCACAACACGAGATCCGCTATTGTCATTAGAGACCGCAGGGAACTTCCACACGCAGGCACCACTAAAGAAAGATTATCTCTCCAGAATATTCACCGCCCTCAGAGAACGAAGCGGCAAATGTTGGCGAAGATAACACATGACCTCAGCTGCAATGCGGAAGCACTTCCAAATTAAAAACTAGTGAATCATCACATCACAGTGACACATCCCGACTAATCTTTTCAGAGACAGTAAATTCAGGTTCCGTAAGTCATTCTGAGGTACAAACAGCATCTCAGACAGTTTCAATTTCCTACCAATGACTCATTTTAAACATTGTTAGAAGCCATGTTTAACAAGATCTAACAAGATACATAAAAGTCGCAACAAATCATGGCTACAAAATTCTGATAACAAACACAAATCATGTTGATAGAGTCTAAATAGGACAGACAAACAATGATAGAATTTCTGCAAACTCAAATCACGCAGATTAATACTCCGCAGACAGACTTGCAAACTCAATTTTCGCAGATTAATACGACGCAAACATACTTGCAAACTAAAGTTGCACAGCTTAAACATTTGTTCCTTAAAGCGCATACGTTATAAACTAAAATTAACATCGTTGTTACCGTGAAAACTCAACAAACAGAAAAAATCTCATGGACAGAGACAGGTTTTCAAAAGTACAAACAGGATGTGTTATCTGCCGTTAAAGCAGTAATACCCGGCACTTTGGTCACGGATCTCAAAGAGCACAGCGATCAAAATGCCTGTAAAATTACAGAAATTAGCACCAAAACAGATATTGTGGAAGAAACTGTTCATTCTATTGTGGAGAAGTGAGGCAAAATTTCTCAGAAATCTGACGACCTATCGACATAAGTTACAGACTTCTCCGACAATGTAGACGCAAGCTCTAGCGTCACTGCCCTGTACACTTCTCCCAAACGGAAAAGTATTTAAAAATGAAAATTTTATATTAAGGGAAAGTGCTCATTCACACGACAGTAAAAGACAAATTAAATTCTTTAGAATCAAAAATTCTTATGACGAAAAAATCCCAGCCCTTACTGGAGCGCAAACATATTGTGAAATTACGCAGCAATCGCATTGCGTCAGCGGTCACATACCCGTCGATCGTATGGGCGACTATATTAGATGACAGCCTCATTCAGAAGTCATTTCCACTAGCGTCCATCACCCTGAACATTACGATAGGCAACAACCAGACTAATCGATGAGATCTTATCTCCACAATTTTAAACCAAGAAGGGACTATAGGATCGATTATAAATACTTCCATCCAGTACAAAAATTTAAAATATTTCGTAATGCTCGTAAACAAATGTATGTAAGGGCCTGGCTTGATCAATTCCATTATTCTTTACCCATGAATGGCCGATTTCAAGCAAGTTGGAATTCATGTGCTCTTATTCGGCAAATGTGCTAACTTATAGAATGCGTTCAATAGCGCAACAAAGCCTATCATCGGCAGAATTTCAGCACCACTTTTTGACGGCATACTGGTCTCCCAGAACGCAGTTATGCGTAAAAACCAGAACAATACACCAGAAACCGTTCGAAAGTTCGGAATTTACCACCCCAACATTGTACTTTGAGGACATCGTGCGTAGAAACCTGTATTTAGACAATCCGGAAAGTCCAGCACAAGTTATCGGTATTTGCATAACAAAACTGCCCACTTACAGAAAACATGTCATTGTTACTTGTAGATGCAAAGACAATATTGACGAGTTCACAGGTATTTTCCAAAAACTAGGAGATGATGACGACAATCACCTCAATATGCAGGGTTCTAATAACAACAAAAGTAGAAATAATGGGCAAACCCAACTTTCTGTGAACCAGTACGGTAATAATGGCCACCCAAATGATCATTATAATTACGAAAATCAACATAACAACTTGACCATTCGCAACACTTTGCAAGGAATCCACAGTTTGTGCAGAACAATCAGCCAATGCAAGATTTTAGCAGTAGTCCTAACAACTGCGACAATTACGACCAATAAAACCATCAGCAAACACATCATGATCAATGTTGTATGCACAGTTAACAATTCAGAGGCAATTCTGGTAGTTTCGAACGAAACAGACGCAATGGAAATTTCCAGAATGGACACTTTAATCAGAAGACCAATTTTAGAAACAAGGGTAATAGAAGAAACAATTATTTTAACAGTGACAGTTTCCAGGGAAATAAAGCTCACTATAACATGCATTATAATTATGAAAATCACTGTAACCATCCGTCAGATAGCTATAATAATCAATGTGTTTTCCCATATAAATGTCATGGCAAAGCAAGGTTGGGCAATGTCTACTCAGAGTAATAGTCATAGTAATTCTGCTCCCAATTTTCACAGTAGACAACCTCAACCGTTAGCCACAGGTTGGCACCCCAACGATGTAAAGCAGCAAAATCATAGTAAATTTGTTGAAATAAGGTCACCGGATCCTCGAAACAATTCCCTTGGAACAGCCGCCGGAATGAGCTTTCGAGAGACAGCGAGGAGAGGGGGAAGCGTTTTGCTTTTTTCCTTTAGCTTGATGCAGCTGGCTACGAGGTAGGTCAAGGCCAAAAGCATTAGCGGTAGTTCCTCGCCCAGCTTAGGACGCTATTACCAGCTCACCTTTTTTGTGTGTAACTGCAGTGGACGGTTGTAAATACGTCACAGCCCACGCTGAAGCGTTCCCTTTAAGAGGGAAACAGATTTAGTACCTTGTGAAAGGAAGTGGTCACCGTTGTCTCCACGGAAACAATACCTCTTTCCTTCCACTTTTAAATAATAAATGATAGTCATTTTTGTAAGTATCTTCATAAATGAATCCAGCCTTTACTAAATGATGAAACGACTATTCTCACAGATTACGACGAGACATGTAACGTATAGAAACTACCACTTGCTGAAGCGTAATGTTAGTTTTCAGAACACTCCAGAAGTTGATGTATAATAACACTTATCAATTGTATGAGCTGCCAGTAGGAACAGATGTGGAAAGCAGAATTAAAACATCAAGATGACACCAGTCCCAGAAAAGAATTAGTGTTAAGTAATACAAGAGGATCTAAAGGAATTCCTCCATATTAAAGTAAGTAAATGAAGGCAAGATGCGTTGAGGGTCCACTGTAAACTATACTAATAAGAAGTGTAATTTGTAAGAAGGTGTGTGGAAGACACTTCGATTACTATATTATTTATCAATCGTCATTATTACCATTATTCAAGGTTAAGCAAGCTTTTCTAAGGAGTCAAGGGTGTCTCATAGTTCAGGGCATAGCTCAAAAGAGAGAAAGGGACGGAAATGTTAACTATGTAACATATATGGAGAAAGGTAAAACTAAAATCGTGGAACAGAGTAACATCAGGTTTGTCTCATATAGTTTTACACTGTCACAAGTAAACATCGACAAATACAGTGCTGTAGAATTTTAATGAATATATGTATGTCATTAATGAAATGTTTTCAGGTAATAATACAAATCAAACAAGGAAGGAAAGGACCAGAGATAGAATAAATCATACTAAAAATGGAAGCAAGCAAACCACAAAGGGTTTAAAATATTCATGTCTTAATCTTTTTGCAGGTATCAGAGGAAACCGAACTTGGCAGCCAATCCAGAAGGAAGAAAACTTATTACTTGTTAGCCTAAACACTAATTAATTTCTTCCTTTTGAAACCAAAATGACGACAAAGACGTGCTAGCACCCACTGTAACATAAACCATGAATCTAAAAATAAGAATTTTATGTAACTTTCACACTACTGTTAGTATAAGGATTAAATAAAAAAATTTCAGGTGAAACGACAAGAGAAAATATATGTTTAACAGTATTCTATACTAAATACAACAATGGGAAAGCTACCTATTCCAATCCCCTTTACTACAATTCACATCCTGTTGAAAGATGTATCCTGCTTATGTGTAGTATAGATTCCTGTGTGTTTTGTGGTAGTTGGGGTGATGGTAGAATAGTACCTCCATTCCTCAACAAATGTGTATTTCTGATCATACAAATTGTTTTTAATATTTTTAATCACTATGCTCCTAATACTGAGTGTGCAGATCAATATTTTTTTAGCATTCTTGCACATAGCTGCCTGATGCAACATAGTATATTTGTGTCATTTTTGTGTATGACGCTGCAATATACAAACATTTCTTAGGCAATATAAATTTCTTTTTGTGTCATTTATTTGTACAACACTGTATAATGCAGCACACTTTGTTCGATGTTTATCTTATAAGGAAACACTGCCTGTGCAGAAGTACTTAATATTTTATAAATAATGTTCATGATCAGATATCTCAATTAGTAATATAACATGTCTCATAATCGCTCATATTTGAGTTCTGTGTAGAATAGTTTTAGATTCATGTTAATATATTTATGTTTCATACAAAACAATTTAAAAATTTTATTCATATAAACTGCATGTGCTGTTACTTGACTATCTTCACTTATGTTTACAGAAATAGGTTAAAAAACATTTTAAAGTTCTTACGATAATTATGTTGTGTCTATAGGCTACCAAGTAACTAGGATCTTCCAGGGCACAAAGAAATTACGAAGTGCACATACACATGTGATGTCTGCAACAACGATGTCACTTTCAACGATGGCAGCAACCAAGGAGTTCTGTCATAATGAAGGGTGTCTGCAGTAAATACCTGTTCTTGAGAGGCAATCAGCGACCAGTGCTGACCATTGCTTTCGAGAGCCACAATGACACAATGCTGTTTCAGTGAAAGAACATGGACAATTCAAGCCACTGTGTCGAAAATGCTGAACCTTGGCTTTAAGAGTCAGAATTACACAGTGTTGCCTCAGTGAAAGGACTCTGGATACAAGCCGCTATGTCACCAAAGATGCAGTTTCTCCATGTAAATGTGGCAGTGAGATAGACTCTGTACACAACACACCATGATTCTACAGTACTGTGCGTTTCTACATTGGGGCGTTGGTGACATAGACACTATACACACAGTTCATGACGTTCTTTCTCCTGTCATATTTCTACAAGTGTGCGAAGCGCAAAACAATACAAATCTCCCTGTGCTGTGAACATTCCCTTTTTACAAAACAATAACAATATACATGTTTTTCTTGTCATATTGCTAAACTGTACAGTATAAAATTTTTCTTGAATGAAAATCTGGTTAATGACTTATTTTAAAAGGCTCACAAAACGGCCAAAATATAACTGAGCCATTAATGGACAATCCTTTTAACAATAATAGAAATTCAACATTTTTATGTATTTTGTTGAAATATTTGAATTAAGAATTTTTAACTCCTCGTGTCCTACTTGTGCACAAGTCCCGTTCAAATTCTTAAAGAAGCGACATGGAGGCTACGTAAGAAGTGTGTCAGAACTCTCCATTACATTGAAAACAATATCCGACTTAACGCTATTCTTTGAATGGACATCGACAGCAACAATCTCAGGACGAAATACGGGAGCTCAGTTCTAAGCATAGTTGTGAGATGGGGTCTGTGTGCGAGAGTGGAATACTAGCGCCAATCGACTGCCCGGAGTCAGAAGACGTGTCACGCTGCCCTCAAGTAGGTGATGGGAGATCTTACCACACTCATGGCCTGATTTCATTTTTATAGCCAGGAGAGCTCTAGATGGCATAACCACGCTTGAAGATGGAATTCAAGGTAAAATTCGCCAGCATAGCGTAAATCTCAATTGCAGGGTTGGCTTGTGATTGTTGGTCCGAGTTTGCAGTAATCCCATGTTTGGCTTGTCAGTGAAAGAAGCCTACTTATCCCCAAAATAATAATAACTATTCACCACATTGGAATAATATGCTCTGGTTAATAAATTTTGGTGCAGTTTTGAAACTGAAATTATTTGTTAATCTAGCATTCAGCCATTATTGACACATATATCATTTGGCATTGTCTTACTAATACTTGTTCACGATGATTCTGAGGTTTTAAGTAGACCTAATTAAAGAAATTCCTTCTCAAAAAGTAATTTGGTAGTTAACAAGACGCAAAAGAACTCCTTTTTATTAAATTCATTCTTAGTAACAATATGCGTTTGAAACTGCTGCAGCATGCTGCTGCGTGCTGCTGCACATTGCTGTAAACCACATGGAAAAAGGCAGTCATCTAAAAAGGTGAGTGTAAATCTTAGGGCCAAAGCAGAGGCACTGACACACCACAACATCTCATGTACTCTAGTCCAGTAAATTCCGTTGCACAAGACAGATTCTGTATGAATTGTATATTCATCTTGAAATATGTGGTAAGATGGCTTATCGAAATGTTAGTTTTAAGTTTTTCAAGTAACGATCTGTTGAGGGCTTAAATGACTGTGAAACTGACACTCATGCAACACGCACACAGTGTTATGCAGGTCTGATTCCATTCACTGACAGTTCAGGTTGCTTATCGAGTCACACTCCCACTTGTATCTACTAAAAACAGAGGAAATGGTTGTGGTAGAAACAATAGGTGAAGTAGCTGTTCTGGAATAGCTTCATTCTCATAATTCATTTGGAAATGGTGGAGTATAAAAGAATAGTATAATCGAAACAACTGCTAAAGTAATCAAATAAGTGCTGAGCGTCTCATCTATGGCACATATATTTTTAATTTTTTTTGTATCTTCACTCTTAATACTACTTTGGAGCGCCTACCAAGACTTCTTCCCCTGTGTCAATCATTTTATCAAACAAATAACATTTACATTAAAAATCCTTATTTATTTGTTGGTCGTATTCCAATCCCCCCCCCCCCCCCCCCCCCCCCCCCGCGAACCATGGACCTTGCCGTTGGTGATGAGGTTTGCGTGCCTCAGCGATACAGATAGCCGTACCGAAGGTACAACCGCAACAGAGCGGTATCTGTTGAGAGGCCAGACAAACGTGTGGTTCCTGAAGAGGGGTAGCAGCCTTTTCAGTAGTTGCAAGGGCAACAGTCTGGATGATTGACTCATTTGGCCTTGTAACACTAACCAAAACGGCCTTGCTGTGCTGGTACTGCGAATGGCTGAAAGCAAGGGGCAACTACAGCTGTAATTTATCCCGAGGGCATGCAGCTTTACTGTATGGTTAGATGATGATGGCGTCCTCTTGGGTAAAATATTCTAGAGGTAAAATAGTCTCCCATTCGGATCTCCGGGCGGGGACTACTCAAGAGGACATCATTATCAGGTAAAAGAAAACTGGCGTTCTACAGATCGGAGTGTGGAATGTCAGATCCCTCAATCGGACAGGTAGATTAGAAAATTTAAAAAGGGAAATGGATAGGTTAAAGTTAGATATAGTGGGAATTAGTGAAGTTCGATGGCAGGAGGAAAAAGACGTTTGGTCAGATAAATACAGGGTTATGAATACAAAATCAAATAGCGGAAATGCTGGAGTAGGTTTAAAATGAATAAAAAGATAGGAGTGAGGGTAAGCTACTACAAATAGCATAGTGAACGAATTATTGTGGCCAAGATAGACACGAAGCCCATGTAGTACAAGTTTATATGCCAAATAGCTCTGCAGATGACGAAGAGATTGATTAAATTCATGATGACATAAAATAAATAGCTCAGATAGTGAAGGAAGACGAAAATTTAATAATCATGGGTGCCTGGAATTCGAAATTAGAAAAAGGAAGAGAGGGAAACGGAATAGGTGAATATGGATTGGGAGTAAGAAATGAAAGAGGAAACCACCTGGTAGAATTTTGCACAGAGAATAACTTAATCATAGCTAACACTTGGTTCAAGAATCATAAAAGACGGACGTATACATGGAAGAACCCCGGAGATACTGGAAGGTATCAGATACATTATATAATGATAAGACAGAGATTTAGGAACCTGGTTTTAAATTGTAAGGCATTTCCAAGGGCAGATGTGGTCTCTGACCACAATATATTGGTTATGAACTGTGGATTATAACCGAGGAAACTGTAAAAAGGTGGGAATTGAGGGAGGTGGGACCTGGATAAACTGACTAAACCAGAGGTTGTACAGCGTTTCAGGGAGAGCATAAGAGAACGATTGACAGGAATGGGGGAAAGAAATATAGTAGAAGAAGAATGGGTAGCTTTAAGTGAAGGCAGCAGACGATAAAGTAGGTAAAAAGACGAGGGTTAATAGAAATTCTTAGGTAACAGAAGATTTATTGAATTTATTTATGAAAGGAAAAAATACAAAAATGCATTAAGTGCAAAATGGCTAAGCATGGATGGCTAGAGGACAAATGTAAGGATGTTGAGGCATATATCACTAGGGGTAAGATAGATACTGCCCACAGGAAAATTAAAGAGACCTTTGGAGAAAAGAGAACCACTTGTACGAATATCAAGAGCTCAGATGGAAACCCTGTTCTAAGCAAAGAGAGGAAAGCAGAAACGTGGAAGGAGTATATAACGGGTCTGTACAAGTTGATGTGTTTGTGGACATTATTATGGAAATCGAAGAGGATGTAGATGAAGATGTAATGGGAGATATGCTACTGTGTGAACAGTTTGTCAGAGCACTGAAAGACCTAAGTCGAAACAAGGCCCCGGGAGTAGACAACATTCCACTAGAACTACTGACAGCCTTGGGAGAGCCAGTCCTGATAAAAATCTACAATCTGGTAAGCAAGATGTGTGAGAAAGGCAAAATACCCTCAGACTTCAAGAAGAATATAATAGTAACAACCCCAACGAATGCAGGTGTTGACAGATGTGAAAATTACCGAACTAACAGTTTAATAAGTCAAAATACTTACACGAATTCATCAAAGACTAATGGAGAAACTGGTAGAAGCCGACCTCGTGGAAGACCAGTTTGGATGCCATTAAAATATTGGAATACGTGAGACAATACTGACCCTACGACCTATCTCAGAAGATAGATTAAAGAAAGACAAACATACGTTTCTAGCATTTGTAGACTTAGAGAAAGCTTTTGACAATGTTGATTGGAATACTCTCTTTCGAGTTCTGAAGGTGGAAGGAGTAAAATATGGGGAGCGAAAGGCTTTCTACAATTTGTAGAGAAACCAGATGGCAGTTATAAGAGTCGAGGGGCACGAAAGGGAAGCAGTGCTTGGGAAGGGAGTGAGACATGTTTGTAGCCTATCCCCGACCTTATTCAATCTGTTTATTGAGCAAGCAGCAAAGGAAACAAAATGAAAATTCGGAGTAGGAATTAAAATCCATGGTGAAGAAATAAAAACTTTGTGGTTCGCCAATGACATTGAATACTGTCAGAGACAGCAAAGGTCTTGGAAGAGCAACTGAACGGAATGGACAGTGGTCTTGAATGGAGGATATACGATCAACATCGACAAAAGCAAAACGAGGATAATGGAATGTAGTCGAATTAAACAAGGTGATGCTGATGGTGTTAAATTAGGAAATGAGACGCTTAAAGTAGTAAATGAGTTTTGCGGTTTGGGGAGATAAATAACTGATGATGGTCGAAGTAAGGAGGATATAAAACAAAGACTGACAATGGCAAGGAAAGCGTTTCTGAAGAAGAGAAATTTGTTAACATCGAGTATAGATTTAAGTGTCAGCAAGCCGTTTCTGAAAGTACTTGTGTGGAGTGTGGCCGTGTATGGAAGTGAAACGTGGACGATAAATAGTTTGGAGAAGAAGAGAATCGAAGCTTTCGAAATGTGGTGCTACAGAACAATGCTGGTTATTATATTTCTTTTGGGATAATTGGTTTATTGTTTGTTGCTGTTTTTGGTGGAAGTCTTTTGTCTTGGTTAATTTTTCCTGTTCCTCATTAGATTACATAACTAATGAGGAAGAATTGACTAGAATTGGGGAGAAGAGAAATTTGTGGCACGACTTGACCAGAAGAGGGGATCGGTTGGTATGACATATTCTGAGGCATCAAGGTATAGCGTCCCCAGTGCCATATTACGGAAGAAGACATTCATAATTTGTAAGAGATTTTGTTTTCATGTAGCCGTAAAATAATAATTTCTCTGTCCAAGTTTCAAATGCAAAGAAATAATTTATGACAAAATGATCTAAAGAGGTGACAAGATACAGTCTTTTGTTAATTTTTTAGTCGACTTCACTTCTTCTTTTGTCTTGAATGTGTCTAGAGGGACATCTTGCGTGTGCTGACAAATGTAAGCATATTTGTATGAGTTAAGCATATAATATACTGATTTTATATTATTGTGCACTTTTAGTTTGTAAGAGGTGATCCCGATTTCATGTCCGCCTTCCTTGAATTAACCTGCATTCAAGTAATTTACAGCTCAACAATCGCAGCGGCCGATGCAGCCAACGACGCCATTACGTGGCGATATTAACTTATGAAAAATTAGCGGAAGCTGAAAACTCGCCCGCTATTAGCATAATATTAATTTTTCTCCACAGCGGCACGAAGTTGCAGAAATACTTAGCTTTAAGATTCTTATTTTCAGTACCATAGCCGAGACCCAGAGCCAGGACTCTGACTACAATACAATGGTTGACGGAGGTAAGAAAAATACTCTCGCGCGTGTGAGGGCCGCAATTTTAATTAATAACTAAAGACTTCTTGCTTTAAAGTGAACTGACTAGTTGCAGAAATTAATATGAAAAGTTTATTATATTGTTCAACTTAAATATCATTTTTATTAAGGCCCACCACATAAGTCGGCAACAATCAAAAAATAATAACCACAATAATAATAATATATATTTTAAATTACGACGGCCGACGGACGCGAGATTGCGCCGCAACTTTGGGGCTCGATTAATATGATTCCATTGTAATGAATGTAATTATGTATGTGTCTAATTGTTGTAAAATATTAATGCTCGTATGAATTCTTTTACATGTACAACAACAAAACCACACCCTGAGGAGATCTGCAGAGGAAAAAGTGTAGAAAAGAAAAAGGATTGCGAGAAAGAACAATAAGTAAGGTAAGGCCTATTGTGCAAGCATCCTGTGTAGCTCTGTGCGGAATATCGAACCCATGTGCACATGAGATACCTTCGGTGTTTTGTGTATTTATGTGTTTATTTTTGGAGGGGATAATTATTCGTTTTGTTTATTCATATGTTTATTTTTGGAGGGGATAATTATTCGTGTGTGTATCAGTGTTAAATATTTGTCAGTGGCTTAAAGTGAATTTAGTATGGGTAAGATAGGACAACCTAAAGCATCCGTACCAGAAGAACAAAATTCTGTTAATATGGAAAGTGTGGATCATTTGCAATACGTAATCGAATCCCAAGCCACCGCCTCGGATAACATAATTTCCGGAGCGGGGGGCGAGGATCTGTGAACGGTGAATGACGCTCCACAGCAGAATGGGAATAGAGTAACAACTCCACTGCCTGGGCAGGGGGCCAATCGAGTGCTAGATTAAGCGGGGCACCCGTATGCTCACCGATTGCAGACCCTTTTGCTGAATTTCTGCGTAGGCTCGAAGAAAGAGATAGGGAAAGAGACGAAAAACGGGCTCAGATGCTACGTGAGCAAGAGCAGCGCAATGAAGCGGAACTAGACCGTATACAAAGCGAACTTGCCGAGATGCGGGACGCGTGCAAAGAAATACCCGATCTTGTGCAAAGCTTGGCCGGCGAGATGCAAAAACTACAGATATCGCAGGCTAGGCTTGAAGACAATGTCCAGACTTTAACCAACGGCGTGGATAATGTGGAGATAGATTCACGGAAAAGTATTGACGCGTATTAGGAAGTGCAAGCTCAAAAAGTAGAAAAAGAATTAAATGAATGGGTAGAAGGATCGCGAGATATCTGCAAGGATTGAAAGCGACGTAAAAACAGCTGTAGAACAAGCGACTGCAGCCGCGAGTGTGAATATTGACGCTAGCGCTGCTGCACTACATGCCGAATTAACAGAAATCAAGTCCCGTGTGACAGCGAAGTTGCCAAATTGGCAACAGGAGGTCGCGCGAAGACTCTGCGTTGGAAAGCAATGTAAACAGTGGCGGACAGATCATGAATCCGACTCCGCGTACTGATTACTGTAATTACGCTGACGGTAGGCAGGGTGCGAGTGCGCAACCGCCACCTAATGCGAATTATGAGCACGAACAACATGCGATACCGTGCAGCGCACTTCACGAAGTGATGAATGTCCAAGAATGTAGCAATCAGATGTGCAAAAAAGAGGACAATGTAATAAAACACAGGACATTCCAACCCTTCAATAGCGAAAAACGAAATGTCCACCCTGTTGTATTTATTAAGAGCTTCAGGAATGTGTTTCCCAGGACATGGACGGAAAGACAAAGAATACAGTTCGTGGTCTCCTTTATTCAAGGTGACGCGGCACTGTGGGCCACTGACGTGTCCGAAAAATGTCTAGCGATGCAACAGTTTGAAGGTGCATTCTTGCAAAAATTCTGGTCCGATAGCGTCCAAGAAAGACTACGAAAGGAGTTGTACAGTCCAGAAATGTACAATCCTAAGATGGGAACGTTACGCAAATATTTCGAAAAGTATATAAACAGAACCAGGTACTGGGACGAGCCAATGTCCGATCGTGACATAATCAGATTAATAAAAATGAAGTTGCCCAGTGAAGTTAAAAGATATTTCATCAATGTGCCGGAATACGATATAGAACAATTCATGGAAATAGTGAATTCTGTTGACTTATTGATCGAAGATATGAAAACCGAAAACAAGTGGAACCATGCAGGCTGTAATCAACAAAAAGCCGATTACAATAGCAGCCACATTAACGGTAGTAACTTAGTACCAAATGGGAACGGGAATAGGCAAGAGCACCGGCAACAGAATCGAGGCACAAACAATGGCAATGGTTATAACGGCAACGGTTATAATCGTCAAAATCGAAAGAAACATCATGATGGACGCATGAGTAATGGATATAATGGTAACGGCAATCCGCAATGGCGGAACAACCGAAACCAGTGGCGTGGTTATAACGAACCGACACCACAGTGGCAACAAAACACAGTGCCACAATGGAACGCCAACCCAGGTCCGTCACAGAACATGTCAGGGAGTTACAACCGACCACCACAAAACCAGAGCCATACACAATATCAAAATACACCATCGGGGAGGCAGGGCGGTCAACTCAACAGTAGCAACAACAACAACCAGAACCACAATGTGAGGTTAGTGGAAGTGACAGACAACTGTCAACCCACTAATGCTCATCCGTTAAACTAAAGACAGCCACAATACGCTCTCCGTTGTTGGCTGCAGGATGGTGTAGTGAGGGCACATTCACGGATGACAGCCATAAACTTTGTATGCTGAGATACAATGACGCAACAAAAATAGAAAAGGAACTTGTAGACATACCGCAGAAATGTAACCGAACCGACAAAAGTGTTGTGCAGGCTGTATTGCAAGCAGATATGTATGGAGCACCAATACAGATAATAGTCGATACCGGTGCGTCAACCAATGTCATGAGCGCAAATTTTTACAAGTACTTGAGTCAAAATAATAGAATACCAGTATTGCCAGTGAAGAATTGTCGTGTTACAGGTGCAATAGGTGCACAATCTCATATCATAAAGCACCAGGTGCAAGTCGAGTTTACGGTAGGAAATGAAGCAATGAAAAGCTCGTTCCTAGTACTTAGGATTAGGTGTTGCTTGCATCCTGGGGATGGAAAAATCGACCTCTTGTGCGGGGAAGTAAGCCTTATGAATGAGGATAGACGTGTAGTTTTGCCGTTGTTGAGGACACGGGAAGTGCACGGTAAATATTGCCGGAGTTTTCAAACGAGATTTGAAGGAATACAGGTAATGAATTTATTTCTGGCTTAAGTAGAAGACAAGCATGTTATAAAGAATTTATTACTGAAGATAAAGAGGAAAATAGGAAACTGATAGCCATGAAATTAGGGAGCCAGAACATTTGACTGAAGCACAACAAAACGAATTGATTCAGCTACTTACAGATTATGAGAATGTGTTTTCGGAAAAACCCTGTGTTATCGAAGGCTACACCTATAACATCGAAGTGGTACCTCACGATACTTTCTGTCACGCAAACTACACCATCCCGTGGTCGAAGAAGGAGGCAATTACGAAGTAAACCAGAAAAATACTTACAAAGACTTAAAGAAGTTTGCTCAGTAGAGCAACGTTTACCTTTGTGTGTAGTAGGTTAAGTTTATAGTGTATTTTTTCTGTGTGTAAATGTTCCGATTTTAGTGTAATATTTAAAGACAATGATGCACACAAGATTAGTGCGATTCAATTTTGTAGATGTTAAGGAATAATAGTATTTTTAAGCAATTGCATTTTGAAGAAAAGAAATGAACGTAGGTTTAAGAATATGTTAAAAATTTCATGTTGAAAAATGCTAAAAAAATATTTAAAAAAGAGAAAATTCAATAGCATGTAACGATGAAAGAATTTTTCATTAGTGTGTCATGAATATTTTTGAACTGTAGTAGTAACGCAACTTATGAAATTCAATATTATAGTGTATATGTTGTTCCATGTATTTATGTCTATACCGATCTTGAAATACGCTCAATCATAATATACTAAACAACATGAGTGCAGGGTGTACATCACCCAAGGTACCTCATGTGTTGTGGACAAGGTACAAAGCGAATCAGTAAACGCGACTACCGCTAAGCACTGTTAAAATATATTGCCATCTGCTAAGGCAGAGATTTGCACGAATTTGTAGTGTAAACAAAAGTCACAAATCTAACATTAATCTAGGAACTTGCACGCTAGGCCTAGATTATAAAATGTGTACAATAATGCGAGAGGCAAAGGTTTGTACAGTCGAGCCTGGCTCTGGAGGGCAAGTACGCAATGAGTGGGCAGATATGACATGGGAACTTACCTCACATGAGATGGAAATACAATTGTATAGTCAAAAAAAAATCTGAAGGCAAGTACGACTCTAAGCGGAAAATGAAAAGAGACAATCAGTGCGAGAGACTGGTAAAACCCAGCACGAGCCAAAATCCAGTTCAGACTGAATGAAATACATTAGTGTTTGTGAACTAATCGAAACAGTTACTTTAAGCAGTGTGAAAAACTGTGAAGGTGAAACTTTGATATGGACAGTGAAGTGCTAGTATCGAACGTTCAGCAGCGGTAAAGACGCCAAACGCCAATATTACGCACGAAAAACTGTGAATTTGCTTATAAATGTGAACTGTTAACGTGAAGTGAACCCACAGTCAATATTTTTGGGACAGACTGTAGTTTCAGTGAGCACAATAATGCGAGATTGGAATGCGATGCGTGGACTGTTGCAAAACAGCGACCGCAGAAACGGCGAATGTTTGTGCTAAGCTCATATTGGGACACTCACCAGTGCCTGCGAGTGCGGCGAAAACATAAATAATATTGTCAAGACAAAAACTGACGTGTGATGGAAACAGTATTGCATCAAAACTGCATTCACGGGAGAAGGTCCATGTCATGTATTCTGCAAGACAGTGCTAGCTTGACACTCGGAAACTGGCGAAAACTTAACAACTGCCGTACTAATAAATGCTCCTTTCCCACTAGCGTAACCATCTGCAGCGGGAAACAAATATTACGTTGGTTGTGTGTATGTTTCATGTACTACGACGGAGATGCGTAGCAGAGCTGACTCCTGCCAAAAAGCGCGGGGGGCGAATATCATCCCACTCCGCCACACCCGGGCGAGACAGAAGCGCATCGCCAACGGTGCAGACGATCAGCTGATTCTGACGTTCCGCGACGGCGAGAGACACGCTGGCGTCGTGCGGGCGTTGACCTCTCCGCAACCGCCGCGACCACCGAGCACCGAACACACCAAACGACGCCGTCGCGAGCTAAACGTCGCGGCGTAGATCATCAACGACACCGCAATCAAGTGTTATAATGACCTCATTCCTTTGCATAGTGCAACGAAAAATTGTTGACAAAGTATGCACATCCTATACTCCAATGACATCCCAGAAACGTTTAAGTGAAAGTGACCCAAGCAGTTAGTCTGTCGCTCCGCCGAGGTTTTCCCCAGGTTTCCCTACGGCCGCGCCAAATGGGGAGCGAATAGTTGACACCCCTGGGACTTCAAATATTCCGGACTAACTCGTGGTTGTATACCTTGAACTTCATCTGTATTACACCTTGTGTGCAACACACCTCAGTAATTACTACTGTATAAAGGTACGTTGTCCAAGGTGCGACGCACACTAGCGACTGCGACGGGTCGCTACGTGACGTCAGAAGTTGTCCGCTGGCGCATGCGCAGTTCGAGTTTGGGATGCGACGCGCGACTGTTGCGGCAGCTGTCGCAGCACTGCACCAGTGAGCAGTGTTGCCACTCACAGGATGTGATGCTCTGTGAGCCTTGCCTTTACGATTTGAAGAACCCTAAAGATAGAGACACTATGTTCAGAGACAGAATTTGGGAAGTAACTGGTGCACAGTTGAAACTGGCAGGTGAGTGAAATATATAATATTTTCCCATTAATGCAAATTTTTCAGGCCTGTTATGAAAATCAGTATAATCCATGCAGATGTAGAATTAGAATGATGAAAATGAACTTGAAGGTCAATTTTCGCATTACTCTTTTTTGTGACGATAAAAATTGAAAACGGCAAATACATTATAAAATGAACAATCTAAAGTACAACGAGAAAGTTACATTTTACAATACCTTCACTTTCAAAGTAAACGGTAGATTGGTGTCTTGTTGATACCTTCTAGTTGTGAAAAACCACCACCAGATTGTTGTACAGCTTTCTTAATCAATAGATGTTCGTTTTTGAGGAAGGCGTTTCTCAACAGATTGCGCAAACAGTATGCTGCAATAAGTAATTTGTCACATTCACTTCAATTTATTGGTAGAAGATGGTGCTCAAAAAACTTGTGCCAAAAGTGCACTACTGCTTTACAAGGCCCTTCTGGTCTGACACAGTTCACAATTGAAATTCGTCTTTTGTAAATCCTGGAGTCATCTTTTGAGTGCAGCTTGGCAAGATTAAATGTTGATGTCATCCATAACGATGTATGCTGTCAGAATACAAGAATATGGAAGTTCATTTCGATGGGAATAAAGGTGCAGTCGGCTATGAAAGTTGCTTTAGCTTGTTCCAAAAGTTTCTGCATGGGAGAAACTGACAAGTATAATTTGGGGAAATTTTGTGAACAAGCATGGACATTATTTCTTCCACATTTCTGCCAGTGTATACTGTAGACGTTCAGAATCAAAATTCTAGAGACGTTTAAGGTGTAACCCTATCTTGTTGTCAAGAACTTGAAACAATGCAATGAAGCTAGCGTGCGCTTATTGTTAATAAACTTATCTTTCATTGTAATTTTAGGTGAAATGTGCAAAAACAGATGGAGGAATATTCGGGACTCGTATCAGAGAAATAAACGAGAAAGAAAGCTTGGAACAGGTTCAGATGCCTCAGCAAAACCAAGAAAATGGGTTCTGCTTGATCACTCGGCTTTAAGAAACCTACGTTTCGTGGCATTTTAAATGAAATTGTCAAGAGCATATGGAGAAATATTAGTAACTCATACCGGAGGAATATGACATAAAATGGTTTCATTAGGTCCAAATGTGTCATCGAAACAAAACAAATGCATTCTCTATCGTGTGATGACCACACGATTCTCGTTGCTCGTCGACAGAACTGGCGGCTAGTCGCGACGCTCCCGGAGATATATGAGCCCAAATCTCGGAAACTGAGATCGATATCAATCTGATCTCAACTTAAAAAATTATTTCGATATGTTAGCTTCTTTTCATCGGCAACGATGTATGACCTAACGTGAACCATACGTAAAGTAGCCAGCGACCACATTTTTCACTGTACACAATTCAAATTTTATGCAGTAGGTTACTTGTAAATGAAGTATCGGGATAACTGTGACGAATATCGGAAAAATAGACACCTCATTATCAAGCTGTGATGTGAAACTGTAAGATACGCAAACATCAATTTTTTGTGCCTTTTACTTCCCTCACAATTGATTGAGAAGTAATATACAGCGAAAAAAACACGCAAAACCGGAAGAGATACTTTTCAATTTTTTAAAGTAAAAGGAGAATCTGTATCGAAAAACTAACTCTGGGAGCCGATGTAACTTTGTTGCATTAACATACAGTATTTTTTACAGCAAGAAAATCGGAATTCTTATTTTTCTTATGTACTTGAATCCGCCGCCGCCGTCCGGAGCTTGGGAAACGGCGACGACTCCAGTCGTGTTGCGGCCGTGTCGCCGTCTGCCAGGGTGGGAAAAGAGGAGGGGGCAGCGTCGCAGTCGCAGCCAACTGTCGCGTCTTGCACAACGTAACTTAAACATACGATGTGACATATGTAAACTGTGAAAGAAAAATCTGCATGTGGACACTGTGGACATGAAAGAGGAAATATTTATGTCAAAAAACACGAACATTTTTTATGACATAAACATTTCGGGGGGCAATATAGCGTCCCCAGTGCCATATTACGGATGAAGACATTCATAATTTGTAAGAGATTTTGTTTTCATGTAGCCGTAAAATAATAATTTCTCTGTCCAAGTTTCAAATGCAAAGAAATAATTTATGACAAAATGATCTAAAGAGGTGACAAGATACAGTCTTTTGTTAATTTTTTAGTCGACTTCACTTCTTCTTTTGTCTTGAATGTGTCTAGAGGGACATCTTGCGTGTGCTGACAAATGTAAGCATATTTGTATGAGTTAAGCATATAATATACTGATTTTATATTATTGTGCACTTTTAATTTGTAAGAGGTGATCCCGATTTCATGTCCGCCTTCCTTGAATTAACCTACATTCAAGTAATTTACAGCTCAACAATCGCAGCGGCCGATGCAGCCAACGACGCCATTACGTGGCGATATTAACTTATGAAAAATTAGCGGAAGCTGAAAACTCGCCCGCTATTAGCATAATATTAATTTTTCTCCACAGCGGCACGAAGTTGCAGAAATACTTAGCTTTAAGATTCTTATTTTCAGTACCATAGCCGAGACCCAGAGCCAGGACTCTGACTACAATACAATGGTTAACGGAGGTTAGAAAAATACTCTCGCGCGTGTGTGGGCCGCAATTTTAATTAATAGCTTAAGATTTCTTTCTTTAAAGTGAACTGACTAGCCGCGGAAATTAATATGAAAAGTTTATTACATTGTTCAACTTCAATATCATTTTTATTAAGGCCCACCACGTAAGTCGGCAACACTCAAAAAATAATAATCACAATAATAATAACATATATATATATTAAATTACGACGGCCGACGGACGCGAGAAAGGGATCACCAATTTAGTACTGGAGGGCAGCGTGGAGGCTAAAAATCGTAGAGGGAGACCAACAGATGAACACACTAAGCAGATTCAGAGGGATGTAGGCTGCACTAGGTACTGGGAGATGAAGAAGCTTGCACAGAATAGAGTAGCATGGAGACCTGCATCAAACCAGTCTCTGGACTGAAGACTACAACAACAGCAACTTTCCTATCTCTGTCAATCACTGCCGTTTTCTATCTTTCAGCTACCTCTAATACCATGGAGGTAAACCGCAGTGTCTTGACACGTGTCCTATCATTCAGTCCCTTTCTCTTCTCACATACTTCTTTTCCTCGCTTATTCTGTGGATTCCGTATGTCTTAACATATAAATATATCTGCCTTTCAGCACTATTCTGTAGCACGAATCAGTAATGGTTCGAGTCTTTTCTTTCAGGGTTTCAAAACTGAGAGGTACAAAATTCCCTCCATCCGCAATGTCCAGATACAAGTGTTACAAATTTCTAGGACTTGTAGAGGGGAGTGGGTACATTATACTTTTAACACGAACACACTTCTGGAAATGTACTGTATCCATTCTACGACGGTTTCACTTGAGATGTGTAACACGTCCACGGCTATTGGAGAAAAGGATAAGCTCAGAGATGCCTGTCCGGGTATCCAGTAGGGTAGACTGGATGAAATGCCACTGCATTCCCGTCACGAAATATGGTTTCGGCTTGTTGGAAAACATCTCACTTCTCACGTGCGGTTCGGAGACATCTCAACTGACGATATGATATTGTGAAAAATGGATAAGCGTGGACGCTACGATCGCCGGAGTTAATTCCTACAGATTGCTTCTTGAGGGTGGCGTATGCAAAGTGTAATTTATGAAGCTCCTTTAGAGACAGAGGAAGATCTGCTTGCATGTCTTCTGGCCGCTGCACTAGAAACTGAAGAGACACCACGTGGGCTGGAGATTGTGTACCAAAACAAGATTCGTAGGTACAAATTCTGTAACAACGTTGGTTGTCGCCTCATCGAGCCGTTGTTGATGCATCAGTACTGTTCTGTACATATTGGGTTCCTTTTTGCTTTGCAATAATGAAAACATGTAATGTTCAGTGTTAATGCAAACAAACGTGCTTAAGAGAAGAACGGTAGTTTCGTTATGTTCCTTTCGACTTTTTACGTAATAATTGTACTGTGTCATGTCTAATTCAATTCATCAAGCAGAAGTGGATAAGTCAAACATCAGAACTGAACACCGTACAATGGAAACGGTACGTCCCTGTTCACAATATTATGCACTCAATCCGCTCTAAAAGTTCTAGCAGTTTGTAAACGGAATTTCCGAGAATACTGTGTTACGTTGACCCACATATGCGCACATGTACACAAGGACATAACGTAAGGGACAACCAAAATTTTTCTGTTTGAGGCTAATCCTGAAGCGTATGACTCCGATGCGGGTGTATAAGCACCGACATGTAGGCAAATGTATAGGGTGATGTTCGTGTCTCTCCGATATGCATAGGGTAAATGTGGAAACATTAACTATGACATAGGCATAACCAAATGCATCCAAACAGGACCAAGGAGCTGTTATTTTCTTCTTGACTGCCGAAGGACTAGACACCGTAAACATCTATCCAACGGTGAAGAATGTGTAAGGGGCAACATGTGGAATGGGGCGTCAAGGGGAGATGCTACTCCATAAAATCTGCCTTCCCCGTATTGCAAATTTTATAAAACGGCAGATGCGCACCCGAGCACCCGCCATATGGTCTTGACTTCCCTCCTTACGATTATCACCCCTACCGGCCATCAAAAAAGGACTTGAAGCGGCCTGTCACACGAGAATGTGTAGCAGGCCGTTACGGACTTCATCGCGCAGAAGGACATGGTTGTTTTACCAAACGGTCAGCCTTAACCAGATGCGTCGGTGGGATGGTCGCTCCAGTGTTGACGGCAGTTCTGCCAGATTCAGGATTGTACGGCCTTTGAACGGGAATTTTTTTACTGCCCCTTATACACCAACCACACGTAAGCACCAATGTAAGAGAAACGGTTTCAACGTTCATCTAAATTTCAATGTTGATTTTTCGTAGCGAGTACCTGCTGCGTACCAAAACTGAAATATTCGAGTACCATCCGAGAGGGCTGAACATTTTCGTTGCGTGCAAAATAAACGGTTTTTCTTAGGATGACGAATCAATATATACTTCATTTGGCACGTTCGGATAGTTCAGCGGCGTTTCGTTCCCAGCTGTTAGAGATATCATCAGAGATAAATCGGTAGCTCCTTCGCAAGATCAAAGGAGTACTTAACTAGAGATCTGTGTAATGAGCACCAGAGTCGCCCTTGTGATGGCGAATGGGTGAATAGATCGTGGTGATGATATGCTACATGATGAAAAGTAAGCAGTCACAACTCTCTTGGCAAGAGGTTAGAACATGTATTTAACAGTGGTATGTACCATGGTCTTTATACATTTTGGCTTTCCCTTTACACATGCGCGCTTGAGAATGGCTCATAAACTTGTATCACGAAATTTTATAAGATGACCTTCATTTTCAAAAGTAAGTTTCAGTTCGACCAATTCATAAGTCTGTTGAAAGCGGCAATTTAGTTTATATTCTGCTAAACGAGTCTTAATTTCCGCGGTTCCAGTGTAAAGTTCGACACATTTATATGCAATATTATATACATCAGCAGTAATTCATGCCTGTCGAAGCTCTGCTAAGTGAGAAAATATTTCATTATAATTTGAAATACTGCCCATCACTTTCGGAACCAGAAATATAACTAATTGTTCTACTAATTCACTTGGTTCGACGACTGCTGGAGCTTTGTAGGTGACGGACTTCCAGTCGGGAACGTCGTTCCATTTTTCTTCGTAATCTTCTTCTGCATTATCTACTTCTACTCCTTGCGTAGCGTTCTCGCTTTCCACGCCCGGGTTCCCGGGTTCGATTCCCGGTGGGGTCAGGGATTTTCTCTGCCTCGTGATGACTGGGTGTTGTGTGATGTCCTTAGGTTAGTTAGGTTTAAGTAGTTCTAAGTTCTAGGGGAATGATGACCATAGATGTTAAGTCCCATAGTGCTCAGAGCCATTTGAACCTTGATCATTATCGTCTTCCTCGTTGCTTTCAGAGTCATCTTCTTCTCTCTCTTCTTCTTCTTTTTCTTTCTGTCCTGTTCTGTTCTGTATTTTTGTTATATGTTCTATTATTTAGTAGTTGAATGTAGGAAGTAGTCCATAAATGTACTAAATAGACATAGTTTCGATAGGTAAAGGTTTTAATCAGCCTTGGAACCATAACTCTGATAGGTATATATTGCAACCGTTCGTTTTGTACTTAAGTTTGACTATGCACCATCCCTTGCAATAAAAATCAATAATGGCTATCCATAATATTTTTCTTGTAACACCTTTTCTTTGCTTCTCCTAAATTGTTGGTAAAAATGTTGCCTGATGATCGTACGTGGCATCAGATTGAACACTATTTACATATTTAGGTACGATGCTAACACTTACAGGTATGATAGTATTTAAGTGTGTACCTCAAACATTACTGCGAGGGGGACTAATGACCTCAGCAGTTGAGTCCCATAGTCCTCAGAGCCATTTGAACCATTACTGCGAGAATTCCAATTTGTTTGCCTAGTAGTTTAGTCAGCATGCTTTTGTTGCTTGATCAGGGTATTTTCGATCTTTCAGATCTAACTTGGGAAGCAAACTGCTCGTTACTTTTTTAGCCACATATAGGTGGTTGTGATATTTGCCGTAAACATTGTACAGTTTTACATCACTGGCACATTTTTCCAAACAATTTAATCATTGAATTCCAATTATGACTTTTGGCAAGCATCACAGACGTGGAAAAGAACTCATTAGAAAGACCATTGTGTTGTCGAGGTGTGTTACGGAAATCGGACGTTGGACATTTAGAAATGCTGTCATCTTTTGCTGGCGAGGAACGACAGATCCTTTAATCAGCAGTTCACTTTATTCGAGTTTTTTATGTTTTTCAGGATACAGAAACCTACAGAAATTCACTTCTATTTACTATCACCAGTTTGTTAATTACTTGAACACTGTACAAGCAAATTTTGTTTTCAACTATTTATGGTACGTATGTTTTATACTTGTTCTGATGTTCCTTAGTGAATGATATACAGTTTGGAAATAGATTTTGAGATGCGACTAGCGAGACAATCAACAAATATTTTTGTGAATTGGAATGAAAAGGTACTTGACAGTATTTTACCAGTTTGGTTACTGTAAACTTGCTATTCGACAAATAATTCAGATCACATGAGAGAAAGACGTATTCACCATATAAGGTAGTCAAAACAACCAACTATGTAATTAAATCCAAGAATATCTACAGTGAGACAGCATGGGAATTCCTCTGTAAAACGTAGAGAAGAAAGCAAACAGGTGAAAACAGTGCAGTGAATGCCGTTAAAATATCTGACGACTTGACAGAAGAAGTAATGGGAGTAGTAGAAGAGGCATAGTGGATACAGTATTAGAATTTCACATCTGAATCTTTGCAATAAGGCAGAAGCTGTTCATGACATTCTTTCCGAATTTATGAATACATTGGGGGGAGTGGCAATCAAACGCCTATTCATGTTGGTATGTGGAGTGTAAAAGACTGGACACATAGTATGAGACTTACGCAAGAATGTCTTATACACAAACCTAAAGCCGACAAAAGCACGACTAGCGCAAGAACTATCGTACAGTCAGGTTCACGTCCTATGTATCCAAGATACCGACAACAATTATTTACAGAAGAACGGAGAAGACAGGCGAGTAGCTATTAGGTGGAAGTATACCGCTAGGGAAGCTAAAGACACCTTAAAGGCAGTTCTCACTTTGGGGTTGGTTACGGAAGCAGGCTTCAAGATATCCCAAAGCCAGCGTTCGACAATGTAAGATATTACCAGATTTTTTTTGAATTATTAGATAAATGTGAGTAATCTACAAGGAGAACCAAAGAGCAATAAGACGACCAAGAAAAGAGTGTTCCTGATAAGAAGTTTATAATACTGGATGCAGTATTGCATATCTGCTGTTAAATCTATGTTTCACAGAAACAACAACGAAAGGTTCAGGAGAACGTTACAATTAAAGGTGAAACTATATTAACGATAATATTCGTTGATGTCACTGATATACTCAGTGAAAGTAAAAAGGACGCAGGACCTATTGTACAGAATGAATAGTCTAATGAGAACATCAGAAAAAGGGAAAGTAATGAGGACTAGTATAAACATGATTAGCGATAATCTTATTGAATTTTGTGTCTACGAAGTAGATGAAGTGAAAGGGTTCGGCCACGGTAGAACTAAAGGGAAACGCGATACGAGAGGCAAGAAGGACATAAAAGGTAGACTTGCTCTGCTACTTTGATCGTTCCTGGAGAAAAAATGGCTACTAGTATCAACCATAAGCTTTAATATAAACAAGAAATTTCTCAGAATGAACGTTTGGAGTGCAGCACTGTGGCAGCTAGTCATGAACTTTGCGAACATCGGAAAAGAAGGGAATTGAAGCGTTTGAGTTGAGGTACTACAGAATAATGTTGAAGATACGGCAACTGACAAGATCAGACATGAAGAGGTTCTCCGCAGAAACAACGGAGAAAGGAACATATCTTCATCTAGATACATACTCTACAAGGAACATGGAAGATTGTATCACGTACCGTTATTAGTCATTATCTTTCCTGTTCCATTCGCAAGCAGAACGAGGGATGAACTACCCCCATAATCCTTAGCACAAGCACTAGTTTTTGTCATATTATCTTCGTGATCCTTACACGAAATGTATGTTTCCTGGTGTCGAATCGTTCTGCATTCCGTCTCAGACGTCAATTCTTTGTTTCTCAGTGGTATCTCGCACCAATAGCATCGTCTTCCCTCCAGCGATTCCCGTTTGCGTTCATGGAGCATCTCCGTAATACTTTTTTGCCGACTGAATCTACCGGTAACAAATCTCGCAGCTAACCTCTGAAATATTTCGATATCTTCCTAAGTCTACCTTTATTCCGAATGGTGGGCAGTATTCAGGAATGAGTCGCACTAGTACTCATTACGCTGTCACGTGTAGAGATGAGCTACACTCTCCCGAAATTCTCCCAAAATTGTAGAAAATATAATGCAAGTCTGGTAAGTTGCGTATTAGAACGTCATGTTTGAACCTAGAGAAATAAAGCTTTGGCTAAGTAATGATGAATTTGCAGCTTTCCCAGAGGTTTTTGTCCTTCAACAAAAGGCATTTCCTTTCTTATCATGTGGTTAATCATTCCAATACGTGTAGATGCTGCTCTCTGCAATCGTAAGATTTTATTTTTCATTTTGGTAGCCCTCAATGCTATTTAGGCCTTACGTCTGATCAGCAGTAGTTGGTTGGTTGGTTGGTTTGGGGAAGCAGACCAGACAGCGTGGTCATCGGTCTCATCGGATTAGGGAAGGATTGGGAAGGAAGTCGCCCGTGCCCTTTCAGAGGAACCATCGCGGCATTTGCCTGGAGTGATTTAGGGAAATCACGGAAAACCTAAATCAGGATGGCCGGACGCGGGATTGAAGATCAGCAGTAGTCTTCTTACGCATGTTGTGCAGCAAATCCTTATCTTTAGATGCATGTCTGCAAGATTAAACACAGTTGAAGATCCACAGCTGTAGGATATATTTTCGTCAATCATTAAGTGACTATACCACTTAATGTCAGCCGGATAACTTGTAGACCTACTAACCAATAGTAGCATCTGAAAATTTGTGCTGGACGGAACAATATTTGGTGTTCGTGGCTCATTGTCTCTGTCTCCCTGTTCCGGAAATGCAAAGAGTGAAAGAGTAACTTGGGGTTCATGTGCTCAGATAGCTGAAGTGCCTAGGACGACTGCTGGCGATGGTTAGAAAATCTGAAGTCGAGTTTCGGTCCAGCATAAATTTTCGCTTGTCACTGTTCGGTAGTAGATATGTACCTAATATGGCTATAGTTGAACTGTTTCTGCCTTATTTTTGCTATTCCACGAAAGTGATTGTGAGGAAGTAAAGAGTCTTGTGTTCTCGGTTGAAAAGAGAAAGAGCAAATGATGATAGGAAAATATTCTTAGAGATTCGTGCATCTGTGAAAATATCTATGCGCGAAACTTACAACAGCTACCGCCGTCACATCTTCGTTAAAAATCTACTGGAGAAACGGAAAAATTCTGCTGCTATGTAAAATCTCTAAGCGGGTCTCAGGCTTGTATCCAGTCACTTGTTGCCCAGTCTGGTTTGGTAGCGGAAAATAGCAAAAGGAAGGCCGAAGTTTTAAATTCCACGTTTAAGAAATCGTTCACTCAGGAGAATCGTACAGACGTATCGTCATTTGACTACAGCACAGAGTTCCGTAATGATGACATAGTAATAAGCAACCCTGACGTAACACGTGAGAGAGCTGAAAACAATTAAGTCGCCTGCTAGGATGGAACCGAATTCAGTTATATCAAGAGAACTCTACGGCATTGCGCTCTAACTTGGTTTGCATTGATCGCGAATCTCTCGACCAGCTCGAAATTCCAAGCGACTGGAAAAAAAGGGAGTGACTTCAGTATAAAAGAAGGGTAAAAGAACGAACCCGCAAAATTACAGACCAATATTCTTATCACCGGGTTGCTGCCGAATTCTAGAGCATATTCGGCGTTCGAATCTAACAAATTACCTAGATACCGAAAGGTCATGTCCACGAATCAGCTAGTGCGAAACCCAGATTGCTCTTGCCTCAAGTGATATACTGCGATGTACTGCGACCTATGGATGAAGGGTAATAGGCAGTTTCCGTATATCTATATTTTCGAAAAGCGTCGAGACTGCAGACTGTTAACGAAGGTACGCCCATAAGGAATCGGCTCCTGGATATGTGACTGCATCGGAGATTTCTGAAATAAAACAACAAAGTATGTTACCCTAGACGACAAGTGTCATCGAAAACAGTGTCCGTGAGAAGTGTCTTGGGAATGTTGCTATTTTCTATATACATAAATAATCTGGCAGACAGGGAAGGCAGCAATTTGCGGTTGTTCACTAATGATGCTATGGTATACAGGAAGGAGTCGAAGATACGTGATTGTAGGTTGATACAGAATGACCCGGACAAAATTTCCACGTGGTGTGATGAATGGCAGCTCGTTCTTAATGTAGGAAAACGTAAGTTAATGTGGACAAGTAGGGAAAAGAAACCGTGGAATGTTAGGGTACAGAATTAGTAGTGTACTGTTCGACACAGTCACATCGTTTAAATACCTGGGAGTAACGTTGCGAACACATATGAAATAGAACGAACACGTGAGGATTGGGGTAGGGAAGGTGAATGGTCGTCCTCGGTGTACTGGGAGAATTTTGGGAAAGTGTGGTTCATCTATAAAGGGGACCGTATATAGGGCTACAGTGCGACATATTCATGAGTATTGCCCGAGTGTTTGCGATTCGCACCAGGTCGGATTGAAAGAGTACATCGAAGCAGTTCAGAGGCTATCTGCTAGTTTTGTTACTGGTAGGTTTAATCAGCATTCAAGTGCTACGGATGTGCTTAGGGAGCTCAAGTGGAATCCCTGAAGGGATAAAGTTAAAAGGCCGGCCGGGGTGGCCGAAAGGTTCTAGGCGGTACAGTCTGGAACCGCGCGACCGCTACGGTCGCAGGTTCGAATCCTGCCTGAGGAATGGATGTGTGTGTTGTCCTTAGGTTAGTTAGGTTTAAGTAGTTCTAAGTTCTAGGGGACTGATGACCTCAGAAGTAAAGTCCCATAGTGCTCAGAGCCATTTGAACCATTTGAGGAAGTTAAAAGAACCGGCATTTGTAGCTGACTACAGAACGATCCTACTGCCGCCAACATAAATGTCACGTAAGGAGCACGAAGGTAAGCTACGAGTACTTAGGGCTCATGCGCTGGCGTGTAGGTAGTTGGAATTCCCTCGCTCTGCCTACGAATGGAACAGGGATGGGAACAATTAGTTGCAGTAAAGGATTTCCTCCGGCACGCACTGTCCAGTGGCTTACGGAGTATGTATGAAGTTTTAGATGCATATGTATATGATGTGAGCTTTCTTTTTAATTGAGTGTGACGTACTTAACGACTTTACACTGGATGTTTTCTAAAAGAAGTCTCCAATAGTCGATATGTTACGCCACAGAGGTTTTGACTGCAGGCAGTGTGATCTTTGATTGTCAGTGATACTGTGGTTGCCAATGCAGCTGTCAGTGAGAAGTAACTGACGTACTAGGGTGTTAGGTCGTGCCGCTGAGCGGTCTGGAATTAACTATCAAAACACACAGCTGCAAATGCAGAGGACGCTGCTTTTTGGAAATTTGATTCTGTAAAGATTGATTTGAAAAGTGTGAAGATCTCACGGTAAAGTTGAAGCAGCATTTGTTGCTCACGCCTAATTTATCATGAATTTGAGAAAGGAAAATATTGGCATGATTTCCGTTATTGGTTGGGGCAGTTAGTTTGACTGCCGAGATAAGATTAAGCAAAGTTATCTGGTAAGATAGGTTGGACTCACAGGTATTGATTTATCATTCATTGCCATTTCATTAACTAATTTCATGGCAAAGTCACATTTTTGGTACCAGGTGACTATTGTAAAGATCATTGTAAATGCTAAGAAGCGAGATACGTAAAAAAGTTTTGAATGCTAGCGTCTTCCGAAGCACTAAGCAAGTTTAATTTCTTGCACTGTTTTCTAATTGTATGTCACTGTTTTACACTGAGAAGACACAGTCGCTCAAAGTAAAGTATTATGTGCTTACCATAGCTGTTTTCCTTGCATTGGACTTCCGCGAGATTTCTTTTCTTCAGCTGGTTTGCTGCTGCACTGAATTTTAACTTTTATCACTTTCGAGCAGTACTAAGATTCTATTGCCACAAGATACGTCATCAGAATTTGTTACAGTCAGTTTAACATCAGTTAGACACAGTGAAATTATTCAGAATCAAGCCTTGCGACTCGAAATTATGATCATGTTGCGTTTTGTAAAGTTTGGGTCAGATCTCACTTATTTTGTCAGACCATCTTATTCTTACAGTGTTAGTTACGCGTTTGTGTGTCGTATACTGTGCGACATTTTGCTTCGTCTGTGTGCATAAAAATTCAGAGTATTTTAATAAAAGCATCTTGTACCATTATGCTTTAAAAATTTAATTTCCAATTTTATGCACAATTTTTACTCTGTTGGTTTTGTGTACTACAGCTCTAAGCTACTACGTGATATCACGCATTGTAGTACCGTTCACTGCTCAAGGAGACACAGAATTTCACAAGATAACGCATTTAGTGTACATAATTACGTTTTTAAATTACTTTTGGTAGAAGTTATTTGAAATACTGTTACACAGTTTCAGCTAGATTTTGTAGCTCATTTCACTGAATAGCGTTCATTAAGCACACTACCTGCTTTGTTCAGATTCACATTACAACACAGATAAGTATACACGAACGTTAAGAACAAGAAACCAGTAAATTCATAACTACAATAATCGCTAATAATAAAATGAAACATTTACAAAGTCACGGAATTCACAGTCAGCGAATTTATTTCGGAACTATTGTGTCCAGGTGTGGATCGTCAACAGTAGCTGATAAATGGGGAAACGACGACGACACCATTCGGTCTCACATCCTTGTCGTCTCATTCACCCTGTTGCGGTAATCCAAGTAATGCAGGCGAACATTACTACGTTACATTTTAGTGGACTACGATGGAAAGATGTAGACAGTGTCACATATGGAAGTTTAGATCGGTCCGAGAAGCGCGCACAGATGGCCCACGTGGTGAGTCGACCTTTCGTGATAAGAGGGAAATACGTGTTGAAGGCCCAGACATGCACAGTTTTTCACGTGTCACTATTGGATGACATCAAGATGTGTATCAGAGAACAATGGGGGCTTTCGGAATCAAATCCTGGCTTCTAGAAAATTCAGTTGTTCTTGCAAATATATACAAGGTATTGTTTGAGCAGATACGGATTCGAGTCCTCGCTTAAAACTGCAGGGATTCCTACATCAAAGAATCTATGTAAATCAGAATGTGTGCCTACATTTTTAACGAGATGCGGCATACGTACTGAGCAGTGAACGGAACTGAGCGCTTGGTATCGAGAGTTTGAAAAGTGGTACGAGAAATGTTCAGAAATCAAAACAAATACTGTTGTTTGATGTGTTTATTCCATTAGCGCCATGTTTTCGTACTTTTGTTGGTATTCATGCCTGGAATGTGTAAGGCATTGACAGCCATATCAGCTGCCAAACCGTTTCAAATTATTTGACAGTACTGCCGATTAATTACTTTGTGTAAAATGGATCACAAAATTTGTATATCTTCGTATAAAAAGGAAATAAACTCCTGTAAAGTTTTAGGAATGTTACTTGCCGCTTTTGGTAAGTCTTTTAGCAGTAAAACAATAAAGACGGTAGAGGAGTTAAAGTTGACAAGCGTCCTGGACGCTCTAGCACATCATCAGCCGACAAAATCGTCGAAAATATGGAAGAAATACTTAATGAACTGATCACAATCAGAAATATCACTGATAGGATTTTTCACCCTATAAAAGGCGTTCGGCTAATTAATATAATGCAAGGTGTTCAAAATACTGAGGAAAATAGGGGTAAGCTATATGGAGATACGGGTTAAATACAGTATGTACAAAAACCAAGAGGGAAAATAGGAATGGATGACCTAGAACGAAATACTCGGATTACAAAAGGTGTAAGAATGCGATGTAGTCTATCACCCCTATTGTTCAATCTGTACATCGAAGAACCAATGATAAACGAAAAGGAAGTTTCAGGAGTTGAAGTCAAGATGAAAGGGTAACAGTGATTCGAAATCGATGTGAGACATATGGTGGACGTATCTGTTGGAACAGTGCGACGAAATTTAGCGTTAATGGGCTATGACAGCAGTCAACCGACCCGAGTATCTTTGCTAACAGCACGACGTCACCTGCTGTGTCTCTCCTGGCCTCGTGATAATGTCGTTGGAATCCTAGACGAATGGCAAAGCGTGGCCTCATCAATCGAAGAACAATTTCAGTTGTCAAAAGCTCATGTTCAGCACCCGTGGCCTAGGGGTACCGTTTTCGATTAATAATCAAAACGAGCCTGGTCCCGGGTTTGAAACTCGCCAGAGCTTAAATTTTGTTTAATAATCAGCATTGGCGGCCAAGGGCTTCCGGCATAAAAAGTCACCCTCATTCTGCCTACGGCCTTGTGAAAGGGGACGGGGGAGCATTCAGAGGTTCGGGGCACTCTGTTGTCTTTGGGGTTGGGAAACTGTCCCTAAAGGCGGAAGAATCGCAATAATCAGTAGCATGAGGCTACGAAGGCTATGGAAACCACTGCATTAAAGACATATAACGTGTATCCACACAACATGTAGCCTGTAACTGAAAAAGTGTCATGATTATCTCTCCATTGGTGAAAGATTACGGAATATTTCCCTGTTCTGACCTGCGGGAGGGGACTGCCAAAGGGGAGGTGAATGTAACAAAAAGATTGAATAACCAATGAAAGCATAACGTTCTACTTATCGAGGCATGGAATTACAAGAGCTCGAACGATGTAGGGAAGCTAGAAAATCTCAAAAGGGAAATGGAGGGGGACAATCTGGAAATAGCACGGGTCAGTGAAGTGAAATGCACTGAAGGTAAGATTTCTAATATCAACATCAGCGGAAAATTATATAAATGGAGTAGGATTCGTTATGAATAGGAAGGTAGAACAGAGTGTGTGTTACTATGAAGGTTTCAGTGGTAGGTTTGTTCTTATCAGAATCAACAGGAAGCCATCACCGACAACGATTGCTCTGGTATACATGCCAACGTTGCAAGCTGAAGATGAAGAGACAGAGAAAGCATACGAAGGTATTGAAAGGATAGTACAGTACGTAAAGGGTGATCAAAATCTAACAGTTATGGGGGACTGGAATGCAGTTGTAGTGGAAGGAGCAGAAGATATGGTTACAGGGGAATGGGGACAAGGAACGAGAGATGAGAGAGACTAATTGAGTTCTGTAATAAATGTATGCTAGAAGTAGCGAATACTCTGTTCAAGAACCAGAGGACGGAGGAGATACTTCGCCGCGCCGGATTAGCCGAGCGGTCAAGGGCGCTGCAGTCATGGACTGTGCGGCCGGTCCCGGCGGAGGTTCGAGTCCTCCCTCGGGCATGGGTGTGGGTTTGTCCTTAGGATAATTTCGGTTAACTAGTGTGTAAACGTAGGGACTGATGATCTTAGCAGTTACGTTCCATAAGGTTTCACACACATTTGAAAATTTTTGAAGAGATACTTCAAAAAGGCCAGGTGGTACGGAAAGATTTCAGCTAGATGACATCTTGGTCAGACAGAGATTCCGTAGACAAACACTGGATTGTAAGGCGTACCTGGGAACAGACATAGACTTAGATGCCAATGTAGTAGTGATGAAAAGTAGATTGAAGTTTAAGAATTAGTCATGAAGAATCAGTACTCAAAGAAGTGGGATACGATTAAAGTTCTCGAAAGCTATAGATGTTACTGCGGAAAGTGAAGCGCTGGCACGCCAGCTGGGAACGATAGAGCAGAGACGTCTGTGACACTGTTAATAAAATTGTGAGAGCAGCCAGAGGGCAACTCACTATGGTTTCGTGGGAAAGCCTAAGAATTTCTCGGAAAGTGATCAGTCAGTAATCCCTCTGGGAAGTTTTCGTTCAAAGGTGGACATTGGATGACAACAGAGCATGAATATGCAACGGCTAGGTCAGTGAACCTCGGGTGGAACGAAGCAGGCCAGGCCCTTTTCGCACGGATAATTGTTGTCGATGTAGCTTTCTGAGGCATATGCCTAACGATTGTAAATTTTGCAAAATATATTCTAAGAACAGCCGAAGGTATCGACAAAGCAGTGGGGCACCAATTTGCTGTAATATGCTTATGGGGTTGAACCCAGCCTTCCCTTCCTCTGCGCTACGATCAATCACAAATACGTCCATAGTTTTTTGCATTCGGGGAGTAGGTGTTCCTTGATGGATTATCATTGGTAATAAAGACAAAGGTCCATTTGAAACTACCATCTTTCGCAATCTGTTAATAAGAAATTAACATAGTGGATGACATCAGAAAAAGATCCCAACTAGACCGTCTTAAGTCTCAGAAGGCTCAGGATAAGTTAAATTTGTTGGATCAATTTCACGATGTTTACTGGCTAGCCTTCACAAAAAAGAGTGAATATAACATTCACTTAACGGATCAGGTGTCAGTACGGCAGTGCCTTGTAGTCTATCACCGTTGGAGATGAAGCAGATTATTAACGAGGTATTAGAGAATGAAGTCATTAAACTACCTACTTTGCCTTATGTACCTTATATACTCTTATTTCCTATAGGAGAAAGCCAGGGATACTGACCGGCAGTGGATTATCGGTTTTTGAATCAGAAGGTTATACTGGAATCAGTTGTATAGCCGGATTTACACAACTGCATTCCTTGGTTTATTTCATAGTACTAAATTTGAGTCAGGCTTCTTATCAAATATCTTTAACCGAAATATTTAATCCCCGAATAGCTTTCTGTACTAATAGTAGTCTGTTAGAATTTACTTGACTTAACAACTGCCTCTGTTGTGCTATCCTGTTTATTGGATTCCATCTTGGGAGATTTAAAATTTATTTGGATGCCGCGGTATTCTGAAGTCGAACTTTTTCAGAGCATCCCAGTCCCTTAAGGTGGATTTTAGAACTCCTAAGCGAGGCCAGTCTGACAGTAAAGCCAACTAGGACTGATGTAGCAAATTTATTGCCTGGGACATTTGGTTTCAAAACGAGATATTTAAATCAAAGAAGAGAGAAATACATGACAGTGCAACCAACAAAAATAATTAGTATCTCGATTTATCGGGATGATTAATTTCTTTCACAAATTCTACACCAGGTGCCGACAGCTATCGACACCGTCAATGAAATCAGTAGGAAAGGAAAGAACTTTTGTTGGTCTGAATGCCGGCTGGCGGCGTTTGAAAAGATGAATCTGGCTTTAAGTGATGTGACAGTCGCACTGATAACAGATTTTGGGAAGGAATTTGTTCTACAAACAGAAGCATTCGGTGCCTGGGTCGCTACAGTTCTGTTTCGGCATGAAGAGGGACAACGTCGATCTATTGCTTATGGAGCTGGGTCCTTATCCGTTCAAGAAATGTAATACTCCGTTCACGAATTGGAGGTACTCGGTGTGTTATTTGGGTTATAGAAATTTCGTGTCCGTCTCGAGCATATATGTTTCGTCTTGGAGACCTGTCCTCTGTTGGGTGCCGGCGATGCCCCAGAAAACAGGAAGGGTAACCCGTTTAGTGGGAAACCCGATAAGACAGCCACTTTGTCAGCCCGCATGTTTACATTTAAGGTTTCATTAAGGCATATAAAGGTTCTTACAATCAAGTCGCAGAGGCCTGAAGTCGAATGATCGAAGTTGTACAAACAGTTACTGACGTCCCAGCAACAAAAGAACAGGTTTCATCGAATGCTGCGATCCTAATAGAGATCCACTACTTGTTCAAAAATTTACAGGAAAAACAGTGTTAAAATGAGATCTGAGGGGCACTTAGAGGCAATTGAAGGAAGGCGGCTCGTTAAGTGGATAGTAACTAATGAGAAGATTCTTGTGCAACTGCAACTGCTATGATGGGAAGCTGAAGATTTTTTAACCCAAGCAGCTTGTAACAGCAGACTTTAAGCATGGGGGACACTTACGGAACCAATAAAAGAATTAAGTAGCGTCTGCTGTGGGCTACATTGAAACCTGATGTGGTACAATTAGCTGTTCAATGCTCGGAAAGTGAGGAGGCAAAGACGAATCCGAACATGTTTAGAAGTTTCTTGAGTTCTAAGCGGGAACGGAAATCCATAGAAAACTTATTCGTCGACTACTGCGGGCCGTTTCCTCAGATCAGGAATGAAAATCTTGGTCGTGGTAGACGCCTTTACCCATGTTCTACGTATTCCTCCTAACAAGGGAATAACCACTGGTAAAGCTAATTCCTGTTTTAGTCCACCAATGACGCGGTGTGTCATAACGCCCCTTCATTTGTAACCTCCCCCTCAGTTATCGACCTTAATGACAGTGAAAAATGAAACCGCGTGTACCTAATGGGAATTTTGGAAAAGCAATCGTCACCGAAGTTAACCTGTCGGTAAAGAGGGAGGAAAGGGTTACATCTAAATGAAAGGAAAAATGCAAGTGAAACTGGTGGAAATTAATTTTGAAATAGGGATAAAGTTAGTAAAGAAAGTAAATGTGCGGCCGTTACGTTAACAATCAGCTAGCGGTAATTAGATATTTGAGATTTGGGGGAAATTACGGTCGCCAGTCCTATGGACACTTACTATAATAACAGAAAAATAAAGGTTATTACACATATAATTAGCACTAGAAGCGTGGCAACTGAAGGTTGACACGTGTAGTGTGAAAACTGAAAGTTTGTCAGAAGTAATAAATTTTGCTACACTTAATTTAGCAAAAGAATTAATGAAACCGGAAAATCGATATTTAATTTAGTGACTGAGGTTAATAGTGAGCTTTCTTTCTGAAGCACATCGAAATACAGTTAGTCTTGGACTACCTCAACAATCATTTCTAAAGCTACTTGAATCTACGCAATTTAGAAAGAACAGATTTAACTTTGAACTTGAATTAAACGATTCTGAACAATTAACAATAGTAAAATTTAGTACGTACCAAGCTGAGCTGCAGTCACAGGTAAGCTAAAATACGGTAACAAAACTCGAACTCTTAATTTGTGCTTATGTAATCTAACTATTGTAGCCAGCTATGAATACTTAAATTGAACTTTGAAATTAAAGCAGTGAAATGGAATTATGCTGGCGTTTGAATTTCAACGACACTCGGGTTCATTTCGGAAAAGGAAGGAACCCTGCTTGGCAATGCAATTGGGACAATGAGCAACAAAGGTTCATGCTAAGTTGCTGTAATATTGCGAGGCAAATGGAACAATTTGAAAAGCTGAGGTCTGCCATACAGTTCTGAAACTTTACGTGCTTTTAGTCTTCCTTGTTGGTTGATTGAAGGTTTGAAGCCGTCGATCGAGGAGGTGGCGACAGTCACTCATTGTCGGCCGTCGCTGTTGCAGAAGCTGGATGTTGGTGTGCCTTATTCTCGACACGGTCACCAGGCGAAACGGGCTCTTGATGTGCGCCAGCTAATGCTTCCCGTCCGCGACACCATGTCAGAAACTATCATCGCGAGTTGAGCGCAATTACATGCTGCCAAACCCCGAAAGCGCGGCAACTCGCGGGAGCGTCACACAACACACCTGCTCCACTCGCTACTCCAGCCAGACTCCCTCCCTGCCCGCGCTCCACGCGGCAGAGTTAACACTACCAAAGATCCAACACACTTTGAGTCTTCACACGACCTATCGATGTAATCGTTCGATAGCAGTTTTCCCTAGGCAAGACCCAGCGTAAAAATACAAATAATATTTACGAAACAAACCAATTATACATCGACATAAATGCATAAATATATATATACAAATAGTAAAACAATTACAATATGTAAAGACACAGAAATGTCATATATTCAGGTAACAAAAATAAGGAAAACAAATTATAGTACATTAGATGGAAATAGGAGGATATGCATTTCCGGCGTTACACATTTACTTCTAGGGTGTTCCACGAATTTTGGATTGGCAATGTGATATGCGAGTCAATACAATTCCCTACCACCCACAACCCTCGTTTGCAGAGTGAGTCAATCATAAACTAAAATTTCTACTGATCATGTTCCACAGAAAGCTGGGAACTACTTGGGGTATGTCTTTTCCATGAACTGGGCGGTCCATGAGACTGACAAGACTATTCCATCATGTTTATGTATGTGGAATATGAATTATACGTTTCCGGAGATCACTGATGCTGAAATATTAAAACAACTGGTCTAGGGCACTCAGAGATCTTCGGCTTCCACTCTGGAGAGAGGCTCCACATTATAATCAGACGAGACAATCTGTCTCGGTGGTATTCGGAGATTTACTTTGGATCAAAGTTCATATGACCAAAGTAAGGCTGGCGAAAAGGATCAAAGGATACCAATTCCGAATATTGTGGTTACTATTAAATTTTCAATGTCGTTACAACTATCACCTTTTGGGTGTAAAGCACGGCCGAGGGAAAGATACAAAGAGTTCATTTAAGACTAACTAAAGATAGAAAACTCAGACGTAGAAGGCGTCTATACTGATGACCTCCCACAGGCATCATATTAGGATGGGGAGGCTGAGCCACGCATTGGCGCCTATCGATACCTGATGAGACAAAAATCGTGTTGCTGAACAAGGCACGTTGGTATTCGACGCGGCTCCGTAAGAGACGCTTGAAGAGCAATACTGTAAATTCAATGCTGCACAACAGGGGAGAGAGAAGTGATGCTAATCGTGTTTTGCCCAACAACTTTTGTTTGTTACGCTGCCTGTTAAGAAAGACAACACAGGCGCCTCGCACTGCAGCGGAGGACTCGTACCAGATGCCTATCGGGGTGTGGTGCACGGTGAGGAGTGATGCCATCGAGCAGTTTCGTGCCACAGCGCGTTGCGACGCTTGCATTGGAGATTTCTGCCAGGCAGGGCTTGAAACTAGGAGGCAGGTTGCGGTGATATACTCGCTGGTGATTTACAGCACTCTCAGCTGTGCAGCAGGATTGTGTTGAATCTTGTGGCCCTTAATTTGTTAATCTGGCCTAGTGCATTCTCTTCTGTAGGAGAGCTGTTTCAATTTTACCGTCCCTATCTGCGTTTTGCGATGTTACAAGTATTACAGTAGAACACTAAGAGGCTTTCTTGCATGAAACCAGTTCATAACCTGTTTACTCTCTGGAGGTCTATTAATGTAAAAAACGAGCAAACTAGGCATTGAAGTTACATAAATTGATGGTATTTGTGTCTTCGGATTTTCGAGTATAGTGTACTTCCATGTACAGTTTAACTAGTAATTATTCTTGACACACGTTTAATGTTTTGATACGCATTGAGTGATTATGTTTTTCACGGACTGAAGTGTATAGCGTGTGTGTAACATTCTTCTCTTTATGCCGTAGTTAATGGGCCCATTGGGGATGGTGGATTTCGTAGCTAGTAAGGCGAACATAACATCTGTTCAGAGCCGAGTTTCTTTGGTGTCTTAACTAGATACTCTTGCTACAGAGCAGCTCATTAAAGCTTGCTATTACTTTTAAAACCTGCTATCTATGAATATTGGCGTTAAACAAGTATTTTAAAGATATGAGTGAAGTGCTTTGCTTTGTTCTATATCACAAAAGTGCTTAGATAATTGTAGCAGCGTTGTTAAATCTCCACACCTAATGGTCGTGCTATTTAAAACCATTTTCTTTAAATTTCAATGTGAATTTGTTTCATAATTCTTTGTTTCATCTGTATTAAATTAACTGGAATGTGTCTTTAAAGAGACTGTGCCGAATTTTCTCTGTGAAGACCTCTGGAAAAGAAGCAATATTGTTTGAAGGCCTTACTTTACTGTCGCTCACTACCTGTACTCCGTACAGACACAGTTGCTACGGTCGTAATCATCCTTCAGTAAATCATACACCCTACGCATTATTACCTTATCATCCAGTCGCATAGTTACCTTATCATCCAGTCACCTAAAAGAACATTTCAAACTTGTAACTATCTACTCCCTGGAACCTTGCAGTGGTCTGAAAAGATAAAGTCGCCTTGCGTTAGTTGCTTACACCACAAGGTTTGCGTCGTGCGTTTCTGATAAGTCTTTCACTTCGGCAACTGTGAGTGGTTCTCTCTGCGTCGAGCAGCACGAGATGGAGGTATGTACAAACATTAATATCAGAAACGATGTGTATTTCCTTTACTGTCGTATACTTCTGGCCATTAACTTTGGAATTCCACGGAGAACTTCCAGTAACCAACTGTTACTTATTGTCAAATCCATACGACTATTTTAACACAAAAGCAACTCTGTCTGTTACGATTTCACGACCAAACCGCCCAGCCCATTTCTATGAAGTTTTGTGCAGAGTTTGCGTGAACCCAATGGGAGAAGACAGACTACTTTATAAAGTGTTTAGTTCAAGATATTTACTGCTTTGAAGAATATTGCGCCAATTTGGGATAAATATGTACGTTTTGATGATTCCATTTATCTGTGGAATTTGAACTTAATGATATTGGTCAAAGTTCTTTTATTTATATGTTCTACGCAGAATGATTCGACATAAAGAGCACAATGCTTATACAGTGCCGACCGTGGTTGAACTTTGTTTCCATAGTAATATTACTAAATGGGAACGTATCGTTCTATGTTATTTTTTCACAATTAAACCGCTGAATCCATTTCGATGAAAATTTGTGTGGAGATAGATTGAAACATCAGGAAGAACTTAGGCTAGATTTTAAAGTAAAGGAGAAAAAATCGATACCCAAGAGGGTGAGGTTTTGAATGGAACATCTTTTTTAAATCAGTGAACATAAACCATGCTAAAAAGTTGTTAAGTTTCTCGCATAATGCGCACATTGTGTAATGTGTAGATGCTTCAATAACACGATGATAACTGACCGCTGCTACCTCACCGCCCCGCCTTCCTACTCCATGAGTTATGCTTACCTCAGCAGGAAGAGAGGAGCTGATGTTAGTGCAATGCAATAGCTTATTTACTTACCATCACTCATCACAACGAAACTAGATATATATGAGCAAAGCGGGTAACAGCTAATAGTAGTATAACTAGTAGGACGAAAACATTGCAGAATTTGTTGGTGGTCTGAGGGTATACAAGGTGCAAAATTGCTACTTTTACCTCTGTGTCTACAGATCTACAAAAATATTTGACTCGTCAATTTGTAGTTCATGGTGGAGGGTGCATCGTACCGTTGTTGTGAACTTCATATCCTATTCTGTTTGTTTATTGAGCTAGGGAAGAGTGACTGCGCAATACGTGTGTAAGCGATCTAATCCCTCGTATCTTTTACTCACGATCCCTACAGCAGATATACGTTGTTGACAGACTAATTGTAGCAAATTCACAATGAAAACGTGCTTTTGAGTTCTTTCAACGTCTGTTTCTGTGGCTTCTCCAAAGAAAAGAACAATATTCTAGAAGTGGTTTCACTAGCTTCATTGATGCATTTTTCTTTACAGATTCACCATAATTTACAAGATAACGTTATTACGAGTCTAACACATCCATTCTTTGCCCTAATATTGATTTACCGATTTCATTTCATATCACTTCCTAGTAAGACAATGAGACAAGCTCAAGATGTTCAGCACTTAACTATACCGTTCTTTGTCATTGTCAAAGGAGTTATGTTACACTTATCCCGCTTTATAAATAGCTGCCATTTGTTAAATCAAATGCAACTTCTGTCGAAGTTATCCCGCAATTCCTTACGACAGTGATATTTTCCGGGTCAGAACTCCATTGTCACCGGTACTTCAGTCTTACCGCGTGTTATACTCATATGCAAGAGTAAGATGTGCTTACATTGCGCTAAGGAAAGAAAAGTATGTGTAAATGAATACATGAGTGAAATCTATAATCGCTGCTACTCCAAGCAATTTTACAGTCAACTCGGATAACATATAATAGACCTTTGTCATTTGTCATATGGAATGAACATGCATGAGTGTCTGATTGGCTAGCACTTCTCCACACAAACATGATGTGCAGGAGGAACATTAATAAAACCAACAAGCTGCTAATCGAGTAAAAAAGGTTTGTTTGCCACAGTAGATGGCGCTTACCTATATCAGTTCCTCTGATCACGTGCCTTGGGTTCATCGCGTGATAGCGGCTATGTGACTGACACACCGTACTGCATGCTGCAGAATGGTCCGGCATTCACGTCGGGAACGAGACGAGGTGGTTTACGGCCAAGCAGATGGAAACGGTCGAGAGGCAGCATGGCTATACCAAATCAAGTACGCTCTCAGATACCGAACACATCGTACAACACTTCAAGCCTTTTTGGAGTTTGAGTGTTAATTAATACTTTCAGACAAATGAACATGCAGGAAGATGGTGGACTGGATCCACACGATATTGAGACGAACTCTAGTACAAGCTCCAGACGAGTAGCCCACCAGCATGGTGTAAGTCAATGTACGATTATGTGTATCCAGCATGACAACCGCAACTATCCGTATCACCTGCAATCCCATGCAGGCCACGCTGAAGATTTGTTGTCACGTGGATGCGATGCAGATCCCCACTGTGTTCCTCGACGAATTGTTGTTGTTGTTGAATGACGACATCCAATTGAAAACACATGTTCGTGGGACCTATCTTCTCTATTTCCAGTGAAGAATCCGTCAGTGCAGTTTGTCGTATTTATTAATGTATAAGGTGTACAGCAATAACGTTAAACATAATCTGACAGGCAGCAAGATGTGTCATTCCACTTTTCACCTGGCAAGCTATAATGCATGTGGCCAATGGTCTTGTCGCAGGGGTCAATCAGGTTCGCGTCAGATCACTGAAAATAAGCGATCTCGGGGTTGGTTAGCACTTGGATGGGTGACCGTCTGTCCATCGAGCGCTGTTGGCCAGCCAGCTGAGGAGTTATTTTGTTGAAAAACAGCGGCTCCGGTCTCGAAAAGTGATAAGACCAGGAGAGCGGTGATATGACTGCTCGCCCCTCCATATTGATATCCAGTTATCGGCTGAGGATGACACGGCGATGGGACGGTAAAACCGGGCCTTCTGAGGCGTATTGAGACGGAGTTTATATAGCATGTAAAAATAATAGGAAAAAGTTTATGCAGTTTTGTAGAAACTTGTGCTTACAGAAGCTTCTCTTTTGACATTGACCATCGTTTCCTCTGAAGGCAGAATGCTGGAATACTGATTAAAGCTTGTGGTTGAAACTATGTCCAGTTTAGAAACTGAACACAGTGGTCTGTAGGCAGACGGATCTTTAGACTGGAATATCATAAGTAACACAAGAATTCAAAGAATTCGAGAAGCTTCAATGAAATTTATGACAATTTCGACCCAATCCTAAACAAGTGAGTACAGTTGTCCCGGTGTGGACCTTGTGATGTACAAGCGGCCCATTGGAGAAAGAACTGAACAGTCAGAAACTCTAGATACATCAGAAAATCTGAACATATTTAAATAATCGAAAGTATAATATAGTCATTATACCTAACGTACGGATAAACTAATGAAAAATCGCTACTCTACAATGCGCATCGATAGATACCTGCCTCACTGGACAAATGATGTTATGTCTGAGCATGAGCAAAGGCACATTTACAGTCCTGGAAATTCTACAGGCATATTCATGCCTAGCTGCAAAATGCTGCTCTCACACTAGCCACACATACTTTTAGGTCGTTGCGTGAATGGCTATCACAAAGTAACTTCAAAGGAAGCTACCATAACAGTAGTCAATTACAACAGCGTGAAAGGACCAGCCAAGAATACCATCGAACCGGAGCAACTCGCAGAAATCTGACTGCAAACTTTTAGGTAGAGAGAGGTTAGCGACTGATTCGATAAGGCTCACAGACGTACCATGCGGCCCTCGCAGGCTCCAAACCGTACTGAATGCCGTGTTCGCGACGTCCTGTCCCAGTGGGAGCTACAATGCAGTATTATTCGCGATTGCTCTGTAGGGATAATATGGAACAGTAGCTAATGTCACCTTCTGTCCGAGCGCGCCTTACGTGATTCAATTACAAACCTAAAATCCGCTGCTTTCTTTCCAGGGATGGTGCATAACCATCTGCACCGTCTAAGTGGTACAAAACAACAAAAAATCCCGTTAGTAGCACACAAGTAACTGTCGTAAAAGTCTAGTAAAACCTTTGTCCATATCCTACAGTTTTTCCAGAAAAAATACAGTCATTTCGGACAATGTTTTGGACAAGTAGAGACTGGACTTTGGCCCGTATTAGACCTGTGTAAGCATTCTGCACAGAGGACTGGGAAAATTCATTAAACAAGATCAAGACACTACGGGATGCATGTCCCACACCCTTCCCCAGCACAGGTGCTCTCATGTAAGCAATCGATTCGTGTTGTACACCACTGCAATGGTAGAAATCGTGAGTATGATAGTGATGTTTGGTTTGTGGGACGCTCATCTGCATCCGTACAAAGTCCCAATTTTTACAGAGTCCAATTTAGCCACTGTCACGAATAATGATGAGGATGGTGGTCAAATGATGAGGGAATCGAACCCGGGACCCCGTCATCCAGAAGCAGCAACTCTAGCCATTAGAGCACGAGCTTCAGTCCCAACACATATGCAACTACAGCCTGAGAACTTGAGCCATTGTAGTTCGCCGATCGTCGAAAATTTTCGAGTGACCTGTGCAGACGTTTCAGCAACTCAGATAGCGTTAGGATGTACAGGAGATCTCCTGTCGCTGAACTAAGCGTTTTTCACTTAATTTGTCACGAAGCAGAAAGTGAGGACAGCTGTACGAATTTATCGAGGACGCTTCCCACACTTCCCACGATCGATATTTGTTTCTGTCGACCAAAGGTTTATCTCATCATAATTATCTGGTTTTACTCGATTATTTTTCAGTTCATTCGTAACTAAGTACAGTAGCTATCTTTATCTTTTTACATTTAATTCTGTATGCAAAATATATTGTCTTTTCTGATATGCTTTCATTTTATTATGAAATAAAATCACCATGGAATACAACTTATGACTTCGTACTTAATCCGCATACATTGAGAGATACTGACTGCTTACTGCCCTGCGCAGAAGACAGAGGCGCATAACACGAAGAACATACTTTGGAAGCTGAGAGAAAAATTCTGGACTGCATCACGAAAATCCCACGCCGAGTCATCACCCGCCAAGTGGGTGCCCCGGACGCTGTGGTTCATCGCACTTTGAAAGAGAATTGTCTGCGGCTTTACCACTTTCAATGCATGCAACCGTTGTAAGAGCCTAATTTCCATCCGCAACGAGGATTCTCACCGTGGTTTTGTTGGAAGGTGCACTGCAGGATTTTGTAAGCATAATACTCATCATAGATGAAGCGTGTTTCACTCGCACTGGAATAACTAATTTCCATAACATGCACACATACTATTAGCCCCTAATACTAACAACACTGTTTCAGAACCGCTTTTCCCAAAATGTAGGGGGTGATATAATCGATGATTACATTATTGCGCGCCGTGTTTTACCTGCACGAATGACTTGTAACAACTATCGAACTTTCCTAGAGCTTACATTGTTATCACTTTTGTTACAAAATATTCCGTTATCTGTGTATCATAATATGTGATTCCCATACTATGATCAAAGATTATGAAGATTTTTGAATAGACGATTTCCAGGGCGATGGATTGGACGCTATGGTCCACGTCGACGGCCAGCACTTAGTCGTGATTTAAGTCCAGTGGATTTTTACTTTTGGGGCCGTATGAAGGAATTTGTTTGTACTCATCAAGTAAATAAACAATGGACAAACTTATGCAGAGTATTTTCGATGTAGCCAGAACTTCCAAGACTCATGTGTATGTGTGAACTAGTGCGATGGAATTGGATTCGACGTAAATTCGGATCGAACATTTGTTGTAGTATTGCCGTAAGAAGAAGGAAAGTAATGTTGGTTTCATTTTCGTTACGGTACTGTTTTACTAAAGGAAAATAATCTCAATTCAATTTTGTGATACTGTTGTAAAAAGAGAAAAACGTTGATTGTAGTTAATGCACAATGAATTGCGTGGTATTTGGTTGATTTTCGAACAAAGATGAAGATCCCTTCGGCCGCCACTTAGCTGCTCTGCCCCCTCATGAAAGGTAAATGACAAACAAGTATATGTATTGGTAATTCTGAGAAAAATGGCATCATACACATTAAAATTGAGTTTGTTACATAATTTATAGGCTCGGTTTGATACTTACCGTATGTCGTTGCTACGTAACTGACACTGTAACAGAACCTTTATCATACGTCTATACTTGAGTAGTTAAAGAGTGTCACACATTAATCACTTGATGCGGAGTGTCAGGCATCTGTATAACACGTTTAATATTGAGAACCCGTGGAATAAAGGCTAATTTGAAAGTTGACATTTCAACGAACGGCTTTCACAGTTCTATAGTGCTGATGAACCTGTCTGACAAATCTTATGTCGAAAAATCGTGGGCCTACTGAACTACATTTTCGTAACCCGTACGTTACAATCGTTTCCGTGGAGTATTTACCGCAAAGTGAAGCGTACTGCCTTTTGTTAAGAACATGATATTTTCCGGACTTATATTGTGCTTTACGATCCTGAACCACATGCACATCACTGCCTATAACTCTGTGCATCCCTCCTACTACAGTTTCAGATGACAAGAGTGACGTGTACCTTTTCAGTCACACATACACCGATCAGCCAAAGCAGTATGGTCTAGGATACAGCGTAGTGGCGACTGGGGCACGTGACACAGTAACAAAAAAAAACATAAAAAAATAAAAAAAAGACGGGGTTCACACTAGAGAGGACGTGGGTTGCAAATGGGGAATGTCTTGCGACGTCCGCAACGACCAAACACAACGATCAATAACGAACAAAATGGAGAAAAAAAAGTGGTCAGTGTGACGGACTGTCAATCTTAAGGGCCCGGGTTCGATTCCCGGCTGGGTCGGAGATTTTCTCCGCTCAGGGACTGGGTGTTGTGTTGATCCTTCCATGCAGTTTTTTTTTTATTACAGAGGCCAACCGGCTCTCTGACCGAACACACAGAGCCACCGTGCCAGCTTTTTTTTGTTCGGGGCGGACGTCCTATGACACTTGTTCAAGTTCATCGTTGTTCCATTAACTCAGGTTTTTTATTACAGAGGGCTGCTAACCATCTGACCGAACACGCTGAGCTACCGCGCCGGCTACCACTCAGCTACCCGGTGCGGACACGAACCACGGTGACTCTCGTGCTTATTTATTTCCAATCGGACCTCACTAGAATTAAAGCTTCTCCTCGTCGGAGCTAATATGTTTCACTTAATTAAAATCTTTCTTGATGTAGCTCTGCGACATCTTTTAAAATACTTAAAAAGCTAAATACTGAAACAAATCGACCTTTCATCATTGTTGCAGTGGTCGTCCTCAGGAAAAAAAAAAAACTAATTTGCTGGTGAGTAGGTGCTTCATTATAACAATAGCCGTGTTATTAGACTGCCGACATTACATATTTAATACTTTACACAAGTGCATTTGTGGGTGTTAGAGGAGAGACACACAGAGAGAGATAAGGGATTTCTGGCAGTTAGTAACTAGCAACGAATCAACGAGAATCGTCTGCACGCCCTGTTTTAATAATGGTAGTTGAGCAGAAACGGCGCCAGCTGCTCATATGCCCCGCGGTCACGAGAGGATTTGATTTCTGAGAGCCAGGACGGAGGGACGCTGACTCAGTTTTTCATGTTGATGTGGTCAGCCTCATTCAGGATTTCGATTACCTCTTCTGTTTTGGGTGCCTTCCGGTTTCCTCAGTGAAGGTGGCGCCTCACGCACCATATCGTGTACGAGAGCGGCGTTGGGAACATTTGCTGTATCCTTAGTGGTCCCTCCGAAATTCTGAAGTGTGCGAGCACTCTGGTAAACTTTTTTGATGCATCATGCCTACCCGACCACTGATTCCCTTGACGTAAGGTAAGTGCAGCAGCAGTAGCTGATCGATTTGTTTAGTACTTCTTCTTGTCGTTTTATTGTATCCGTGGCTTCGGAAAGTGTTAATTACCTTTTTTCTATTCTTATTTGGTACAGTGTTCATAACTGATGCGGTGGGCTCGAGAGGTCAGCGTGTGATATACTGAAAACCTCTGGACCGGGTGGTGGCGGGTAGCTTTCCAGTAGGCATTTTGTCCCACATTACCACTGGAAGTTCTCCAGGATTTCGCGAACAGAAATGGAACTGCAAACTTACTTTTGGTTCAAGAGTGAACTGGATCTTCATAGGAAAGATGTTAAAATGTTCACTCAGCTCTGCTTGTACAAGTAAATAAGGGAAGTGTCATCCACATATCGCAGCCAACAGCGTTAGTGGAACCGCGCGGAGCTGAAGGCAGTTGAGACGGCCGCTGTGGCCGAGCGGTTCTAGGCGCTTTAGTCCGGATCCGCGCTGCTTCTGCGGTCGCAGGTTCTTATCCTGCCTCGGGTGTGGATGAGTGTGATGGCCTTAGGTTAATTAGGTTTAAGTAGTTCTAAGTGTAGGGGACTGATGACCTCAAATATTAAGTCCCATAGTGCCTAGAGCCATTTGAATCATTTGAAGGCAGTTGACTCAATGCTTGCTTGAAGATGTCTCATGTAATTGGAGAGAGGGGGGATCACATTTGTACTCCGCTGTTTGCACATTTACTTAGAACGTCAGGTGAAATAACTGTAAGCGTAACAGCACCGAATGACAGATATCAGGTGGTGTACGTTCTTGAATGATGCCGATTGTATCATGACAGAACTGATAAATATATCAATGTACTGTATATGCTGCTCCTGAGTAAGTGAAACGAAATAAGTAGAAACCTGCGCATACGATTCTGTGTGTCTCATTTCGGGTCGTAATTAACTAATATACACTTCTCCAGATTGCAGCTATGTGCGTCGGCCCCGTTAAAGATAGGCTTGAGGGGTCAGCTTTCGTTATGGATCTTTGGTGCCTTAGAAACTATTGGAGACATTGTGACTGTGGGGATGAGTCTACTAGTGAGTCATGAACTTTCCTGGAGTGCTAGATTAAGGTTCGCGTCGACTTAAAAATCTTAGCCTTTCGATCACTCCCACAATCCGATAAATAATTGCGCTACATAACAATGTCCCCTTATGGAACACACAAGAAATTTCGCTTCGTAATAGCTCCCGAAGTATGAAGACACACCATGTTGCACTGCAGGAGTTATAGTTAAGTACGGTATTACGAGCAGATGGTAAAAGAAATGGACTTAATTCTTTAACAGCCAATAACGCGGAAACTTTGTCCTTCATGCATTGTCTATAATGCATTTGTTTACTTTGAAGAGACGTTAGTGCAGCTCATGAGGCTTTGTTTCTCTGTAGACGTCACCAAAGTTCCGAAAATGAGTCATGCCGCGACGTATAAATTTATGGGGAGAGCAAGTCATTTGTACAAATGTGAGTGACACGCTAAATTGGTTTAAAGCGTGGACGACTTTGACAATGCGCTGCACCCACGTCGCTTCTTGTGTATCTCAGTGAAAAATTCAAAGTAAACTAATGCTTTATGGATATTGCATGTAGGACAAGGGGTCTCTGAACTCGATGTGAAAGAACTAAGGCCAATTCTTTTACAGCGTCTGTGTAATGCTGATCACGCTCTCACTTAGCAGGCTGTACTTAGCACAATGAAATTAGAAGAAAACTTTCGACAATCAATTAAAATGAGAAAACGAGAACCAACTCCCTTGTTCGCATACATAGAGTTACTGCTGTCACAGATTCTGTACTGAACGAGGTGGTGAGGTGACGCAGTGGCTAGCACACTGGACTCGCACTCGGGAGGACGACGCTTCATCCCGCGTCCGGCCATCCTGATTTAGGTTTTCCGTGATTTCCCTACATCACTCCAGGTAAATGCTGGAATGATTCCTTTGAAAGTACACGGCCGACTTCCTTCCCCGTCCTTCCGTAATCCGATGAGACCGATGACCTAGCTGTCTGGTCTCCTCCAACCAAACGACGCAAACCCAATCCAACTAACTCCTTCAAGGCAATATCCCCTCAATAGTTCAGGACTGACATGCCACTTTAGCATCAGAGAAGGATAGAAGAAGATGTGGAGCACCCCTAAACTTGTGAAGGATTGCCATACCGGAAGCCTCAGCTAATAAGGATGAAGCATTCAGCTTTTGCATAATTCTTGAATGGCCATGAGCCAGCTTAGAGGAGAAACGTGCCGATAACATTGAGATGTGAAGAATACATCAGGACCCCTGTACAGGTGTGGAGAGATGGAGTAACACGTACTGAAGAGAATCATATAATATATATCGTAAAAATATGGTAGATGCACCCACTTCTTTGTAATCTCGGTTGGACGCGTGCAGGGATAGGTATGGTAAGGGTGTCAGAAAGACATTGAATCCTCTGCTGAGGTAAGCTGCCCCATAGTTATTGCAACTGCCTTTGGTACCCTGTAGAGTGCGTCTGGGACGAAGATGGCGTGCGAGCTCGTCCCACAGATGTTGTGTCGGGGACACATCTGTAAATCTTGCTGGCCGCGGGAACACCTTATATCACGCAGAAAGTTCATAGACATCCTTATCACGTGTGAATGAACGTTGTTCTGTTGAAAAACGTCTGCAAGATACAGTCGCTTGGCAGTTCACACCTGAGTATGTTCGTGACAAACACCTGTGCCTTAGAGTTCTCTGTGTCACTATCAGTCGTGACCTAGAGTCATACCATTTGGATCGCCACGGAGTGACCCGAGGAATAACACAGCTTTGCCTCTCCATAACATTGGAGGACTGAAACGTCTTCCCAGGTCACCGCTATACTCTCAGGATTAGTGTAGAAAGGTGATTCATCACTGATCAAAACACGACGCCATTCATCAGCATGTCCGTACATCCCCATCGCGCGATTACTCCAAACATAGCCATCTGCCTAGTAGTGTTTTCTGTGGCCTACGGATGGGACAGTCAAACAGACTAGTCCGACCAATGGTACGGCATGGTTCAAAATGGTTCAAATGGCTCTGAGCACTATGGGACTCAACATCTTAGGTCATAAGTCCCCTAGAACTTAGAACTACTTAAACCTAACTAACCTAAGGACATCACACACACCCATGCCCGAGGCAGGATTCGAACCTGCGACCGTAGCAGTCCCGCGGTTCCGGACTGTGAATGGTGCGGCATGACACGGAATGTTGCAGGAAGTCTGCTACTCGTTATCGGTAGTGTATATTGGAACGGGTTACATTGTGCTCAGTATAGAATATTCTGGTCTTGTGGTCTGACGTGCTCGAGCAGGACCTTCAGAACGACTGTGCCAGCCCTCGCATTCTAACATCAGGCCACTGACACAACAAACTGCTCGAAAAATCTGGATATTGTATCATTTAACAAGGCTGTCAACTGGAAACTCACAAAATGGCTCTTTCAAACAAAACACTATGTCTCTCACATGTATGCGTTACATCCGTGTACTTCACAGAGATTACTCAACATCTGACGCTATTGACGTCCCTAAGAGGTCTGGTAACAACACCAACTACACTAGTGCGCCTCTGGTGGACGTTTTACTTGCTGCAGAGTGTTTCAGCTGTAATCATTCTCGTATGCGTCCATCGTTCGTGCGTGAACAATGTTACGTTGATATCCAGCCGTGTCTTCTGGATGCTTCATTTTTATGACAGGCATTTTATGAACAGTGCTTTTTTTGCGAGGACAGCGTTTATAGTGCGTTTAAAATAAGTTACGGCTTTTGACAGTTCAGTACGGAGGTATTGGAGAGGAGAGTAGTTGCCAGTGTGCTGGACGCGTCAGCAGGCGACCGCAATAGAATGCTAGGCCTACCCGGGGCGGAATCTGGCAGACTCACTTTACTGCCTGAACAGCAATCCGGCCGATCTGTAATCTTTAGCACCTTATAGCTGGATTCGTCACCTTCATGATGAATCGCCAATCATTTCGTAAATGGTCGTAGGTACTGTGATATTTTGATTGTATGTAACTTCTCAGTTTGCAGTAAAAAATATGTATCGCTTGGGATTTGTGTTTGTTAGGCTACATGTTGCTGGGTATTAAATGTAGATAATATACTGAAGTAGTCTTTAAACTTGGAACGGTATCGCTGCCTGTTTTAAGTCTCGAGAAAATGGAATTTGTGTAAAGCTCTCCGTCACGAACTCGTGCGTGAGTGAAAAAAGTAGGATGAAATATTCATAAATTCCTCGTTTCTCATACATGATATGAGATATCGAAACGAGATTTTCGGCAAACGATTGCGCGGCAAGACGAGAATGTTTTGCCATATGATTAATATGCGAAACTTCCTGATCTACAAGGATGTTCAAGCGACTAAATTATATTTCACGGAAATAATGCAGTTATTGAGGACCATAGATAGCTGATAAAACGAGAACTGCTGTATACCTTCTAATAATAGACGTGAAGAAGTTACAAGTTTTTTTTTTTTTTTTACTCAGAATGGGCTGAATCATAAATTATTGACCTTACGTGCACTGAGTTCTTAGTTTAATAATACACTGTTTTTGAATTCTGTCACAACTTCACCTGCGTTAGAACGTTAGATGAATGTTTCTAAACTCTGCTATGTTTTGACAAAAGAAGCAGATTTCAAAATACGAAAAATGTTACGTATTCGTCAAGACTCGTCACAGTCTATGTATCAGTGTCTTCTCAACTACGTTGTGGAATGGCCGACAACTCGCGACCACTCCTGTTGTGTAACATCTGCAGTGGCTTCTTTTGTCAGCATTTCAGCCTCAATGAGTGTTAACTTCTTGTGTTTTGCCACATTACTTTTCACCTAGGCTTACATATTCTCGGTCGGATTTAAATGAGGATCATACGTAGGAAGCCTGATTAAAATATGCCCTTTATCATTATGCAGTTCGTCGACCTAGTATAATGAAGTGTTGGCTTGTACAGCACTACACGTTCCATTAACTTCGCCATATACGTGCTAGGCTCAACTTTATCTTAAGGAATATTTCATTGTATCCAGAGCAAAATAATACAATTTCAATGTATTATTGAACCGGCGCAAAACATCCGCTTTCCTGCACTGTATTGTTTGAGCTTTGTGCAGCACAACAGAGTGGTTTGGAGTTTTGTCCATTACTACATTCCGAGGAATGTTTGGTAGCTGAGCAAACATGCTTACGCGTCTTTTTCAGTTCCTTAACACTGACAAGCAAGGATCTGGGGAATGCTTAAGAGTTGCTCGGGATAAGAAGCAAATACGCCGCTATGTATCGTTATTCAAATGCAGACATACTGAGTAGTTTGACAGCACAAATAGGGCTACTACTGAGAGTAAACTATTTGGAGACTAAATTTTGACTCAAAATTAAGGAGTTGTAATTCTAAGCGGTAATTTCTACGACGAGAGGAGCAAATCAAAAGAGTGTGTCGCAATTCTTGATACGTTCATGTGATTCCGAATTTGCTAAATTATTTCACATATTAGGTTGCATTACACCTGAACGAATAGAAATTTAAGATGAACAGGAACGTTGCCAAGTATTTCCTGAAATTTTAAACAGGTCTCACTGCAGTTACTGTTGCTGCTACAACACTTACTGAAATTTTAAACATATACCACCGCAGATACTGACACTGATGTTAGGTTTATATGGCTTTATACAACAATCTGCATAATACTGACAGACGTGTGAGACAAAATGCGAAGCTTAGTTCTAGTAGAGCAGTTGCTGGTCATTTACTATAACGACTTTTAAACTGATGCGTAGGAGGATAATTTTATTTCTTATTCGTATAACACGTCAGTTTCAGTGTTTCAATTGGAATAACGGAGTCTTTTAAAATGATCAGGGCAAACCTATTTCTTTTTAGTGCTTGGAGAGACAATGGAGGTAAAGCTTGCAACTTATTTGTCATCAGCCTTTGAATCTTTCTTCATAACAGTATTTATATTTACGCATTATAATACTCACTATTATATAACTAATAAACTAGTATCAATACATTATTGTAAGTCTATAGACGTGCTGTTTGCCTACAGGAAAACGGGGAAATTGACACGCACAGAAGGAACCTCAAAGTCGCGCCAGCATTTGAGGAAGTGCTAGACTCCATCGGGTCCAGAGGAATATTTCAGACGAGGCTCAACATTGTTTTCAACTGCGTCGGCCCATGTCTCAATATGTTGAGTATAAATGTTTTCTTTCTAGCAATGCAGACGCCTGACCACTGGTGCCATGTTCCTGGCAGGGAACGAGCCAATCTGTCGCTGATACAGTGGAAGAATTTTACAATTCCTAGGTGAGATTCACTTCAAAATGTCCGTCATAGCATTACAAACACCTTATATATCATACTCTGTACTGCAACAGTAAAGGAATCTTAACGTGCCATTCTTTCTGAGAGTCCCAATCATTTCTCTCCTTCCTAAAAAATACAGCTCTCATTTCTATCTCTTTCTTGTTTCTGATAACTCCATCTATTTTCCCAAGTCGCCACTTACACAGATCAGACTGCACATACTCATATTTTACGTATCCCAATTACCCTGGCTAAAGAGTGGAAACTGGTTGGCATTCTGATAATGATCACTCTCTCCACGTCAACTGGCATATCAAAACTCCTGTAATAAGCTTTGAAACTTTTCGAGATTATCTTTACGTCCTCCAGCAAGAATTGTTTGAAGCAGCCACATTAACGGGATTTCGTAACAAAAAATGCGAATCAGTTCAGTAGTACTATAGGAATTGCACCTCAAAATAATACACCCATAAAAGTGAGCAGGATTTGTAAAGCCAGATTGGCTAAAATATTCCATAATTAGTCTACTGTGCTTTTCATCATCTTATTCTCCTTTACACCAGCATGCTTGAATGAATATATGTCCAAATTCTTCAGGTGTTTCACACGTATGAGGTGATGCACACTTCTGCAATACATTTCACCATCCAAATAACAGCATACAAATTCAATCTTATAACTACAAGACCTCTTTGGTAGAAGATCAGATTGCTGCAATCAAGTATGAGGATGAATGCCGTTTGTTGAATTTTTAAATACTTGAACCTTTTTGAGGGATTGGACAGTTACCAAAACGTGATAATTCCTAAATAATGTTAAGACCACCACCATTAACCTAAAATGTGCATTTAACTTCTTCCTTAATGCCTAACCATCCTTCTCAATACTTACCATAATCTCTTCGAAATGCCCAGTAGTAATGTAGCATGAATTGAAACTGGTGCATGGATTTAAGTAACCTCCTCCTGACCAGTTAACACCTCTAGCATTTCTGAGAATGTTTTATTCGTCTCATATTTTTCCCTTAAATGTCGAAAATTATTTTGTAAATTGATTACCTCATAAAAAAAAAACTTAAACTGACTTTTCCCTCTCTCACCAGTAGTAAATTTCTCTTCAACAGTAGGCAGTCTGTAATGAGACTCCCCAATTAACTCTCCACGTAACTGTGTACACATTTCAGTCAGATTCCCCCTTAACGACTTTGCTAGTAGACTTTAGGCTCTGTGTCTGCACTTGTCTTGCACTAACATTGGGTTACTGCTCCTACGAAAATCTTTCGCCCGGTTTCTCCAACTTTCATGTACATGCTTTTTGTTAGACTCGCTTTTCTTCTGTAAATCCTTAATAGACTAATTATAACCATTTATTAATTTTACAAATTACGCTTCTTGATTTGCTATGGAGGACTTTAAGAATGAAAGAGCATGAGTTTCTCTTGGGATATTCTTTAGTTGCATGTCACAGTCCTGCTGTCTCCCCTGAGAATAAGTTAAATTTGTACTAATAGAAATCGATGTTCCAGACTAAGACATAGAGGTGATCATGTTACACGTGTAGTGGTCTAATAACGGAATAATGATGTCACCTAGTTTCATTGTATATGCTTCAATGTAACCATTGCAAACGATGTTTCTCGAAAACCTGCTACCGTATCAGTAATGCTTCACATGACCATCCTGCAGGATTGTGCTTGTTTCTTCCACATTTAGTTACTTATTTACGAGGGTAGAAATAAAAGTAATGCCTCCGCCTTCGTTAAATGCGTATGAGTGGGAATATTTCAATAAATCAAACGCAGAAATAACCCTTAGAATGTGGTCTTTAATTAACAATATTCACTTTTCCACATAATCACCAGCTAATTGACTACATTTCTGCCAACGATGAACAAGTTTTATGAAGCCGTCACGGAAGAATTCGACACTCTGTTTCCGCAACCACAGTCTCACAGTTCTCTCAGCGTCTTCATCAGAGGCTTAGTCATGTTATCGCAGATTGTCTTTGATTATCGGGAAGAGATGGATGTCAGACATTGCTAGATCTGGACTGTGTGGAGGATGCCGTACAGTGTAAGATTCCGTCTGAGAAATTCTGCTGTGGTGGCACGTGAAGTGTGTGGTTTGGCATTGTCATGCATTAGTGTGACCCACACGTTCTTGTGAAATGCCTATTGTGCTTCCAGTTTCTCTATGAGTGATACGACGATCGTCCTCAATCAATCTGTCAACATTTTGCTTGTGAAACTTGGTGGCTGCTGTCACAGGACGTCCAACATTTTATTTGTCACGCAGGTCAAATGTTGTCGCCTCAAGATCTTTAAACTTACTCGCCCAACAACGCACAGTACTCACATCAACACAATCGGCATAAACTACTTTCATTCTCAGATGAATCTCCTTTGCGGTGGCACCTTCTGCTGTCAAGAATTCAATGACTGCACGTCGCTTAAATTGCATCGACCGACCGTCTGCGCTGGGTACCATACTGCAACAACACAACCGTTCAATGCTAAGGCTTCATGACCACTGGAGTTGTAGAGAAGTGGTCACGTAACATGTCAGTGCCTGCCACATACCAACACTGCCAACTGTTGAATAGTTACGAAGGTGGAGGCATTATTTTTCAGTGAACCCTCGTATTTCATACTTTCATTTCATCAACTTCTTCTTGCGTATGAAAGTTTGCTGAATACTTGTTGTGAGATGTGGGATTGAGAGCGACGGTGCACTGATATTCCCGACTGGCTTCAGCGGGCTAATCTGAAATTTGAGTTACCCACACCAATGTCTCACAATAACTACTACTACTATTTATTAATAATATTACTATAATTTTGAAAAAGGGTATTTATGCCAACAAATGTACAATTGCATGATTTTTTCTAATGGTTTCATTGTTACAACCCTCTTCTTTCGAAAAATACTGTTCATCAGTGGAACAAAATGAAAAATATACATGACTGTTCCATTACTCTAATTGTCATACTGCACAGAAGTTTTATATCGAATGTGTTTAGACAGACCCTTACGATATTTATGTAAATTCTACTGCGGAATGGGTGATATTTGACAAAAATGCATTTTTGACCCATTGATACACACTGTTTCTCTTGTATGAAGATACTTGCAATAACTGTAGGTAGAGGATAAATGTACAATTGTGCAGCAGATGGCACAATTTTTTTAAATTAACATCCATAGACAGTCTCCTACGAAATATTTAATGTCATAATTATGTTACTTCTACTAAATACTACTTCCTGCAGGAATGTAACATCGTAATTATGACCCTTTAAGAACTTTCTCTAAGATTTATCATTTGGATGAGGTGGTAATAACCGAGATATGATCGCAAAAACTCTATCCATTTTTATATGTGAATTGATTTGTTAGCCAGGGACTAAAATTCCAGTTCCAAAGGAAGCAATGTCTTGCTCCGCAGCCACTTGTAGCATCTCATTAAATTTTTTTGGCATACAAAACAAAAAGAAGCTATGATTTCATCATACAGTCCATTTTATGTTTTCCGATGTTCGGTACAGATGTTTTCATTTCGTTCCTCAGCTATCAACTTCTTTTATTGTCTGTTTTGAATGCGGTAGTGTTGCTGTTTTGTAATTTGCTGTGAAAGGGTTGAAGACTGTCGTAGAGGTTTTCTTATTGCCTCTATCTTCGAAAGATTTTTACAGTATGGTGATTACATATGTCGTCATGGCATTTGTTTCTTGCATTTTCAAAAGAGCATGTTCTAATATTTCTGAAATTTTCTTCGCTCTCATGATCGCTTGCTTCTACTTTCGTACGCGCATTCTCATGCGCCCCTTCACGTGCGTCTTCACTGATACCAAGCTCATCGATTAGTTGACTGTAAGAATTAGCGCACTCCGTTCCACTCCCTGGCTCCTCGGTGATAATTTCTTTCACATCTTCATTCACATTTCTCCCCCGACCAGGCTCTGATGTATTTAATGTGGGGTCAGTCAACTTACACAACAGCTGCATATGTCGTTGCTCCTGGTTAACTACGTTAAATAGGTAATTGTACAAGATTATATTCGCCATTTTTCCTCAGATAATCATCAGGATTGCATACGGAGTATGTAGGGTGTTGGTTTACACGCACAAAATACGCCATATTAGCGCATACAGTCACATTAAGAAGGAACGTACATTTGTAATTCTACTTCAGCTATTCATCTGCCACTGAACTTCTTCTCTGACACCGTAAACCTTCTCATTTAATCTATGCAATTGCCTGGTCTTTGCAAGCGGCACTTCGAGCAATAAATTACTGACAGAATGACTACAATAAATTACAGACTTTGGCTCGTCGCAAGGCAACACATGTGTATGTTAGTAATACTGTGCTAACAGAACCATCAGTATGATTACATTTTGAATAATCATTCGTGTTCCGTATTATTGCTTCAAACGCTTAGTTCTCTGTACATTTAGCATAGACACAGTTCGCAACACATTTCATTTTAGGAACTGTCTCTTCATTATTAAGCAGCTTTACATCATATAACACCAATTTCATAACAGGGAGGCGAGTAGGCTCTCCTTTCAAAACAAAATTTTTAAGTTTTTCTCCTCGATGAAAACATGTTACTTACAGTTCAGGTGACATTTCACATCAACCCAAATATCATTCCGCAGTAAACAAATTTACAGAAAATGAATAAACATGAGGTCCGTACATATGGCACTATATTGATATGTTGTATACTGGGTGGTCCATTGACAGTGAGCGGGCCAAACATGTCACGAAACAAGCATCAAACGGAAAAAACTACAAAGAACGAAACTCATCTAGCTTGAAGGGGGGGAAAATGGCCCTATGGTTGGCCAGCTAGATGGTGCTGCCATAGGTCACACGGATATCAGCAGCGTTTTTTTTTTTTTAATAGGAACCCCCATTTTATTAAATATTCATTTAGTACGTAAAGATATATGAATGTTTTAGTTGGACCACTTTTTTCGCTTTGTGATAGATGGCACTGTAATAGTCACAAACGTATAACTACGTTGTATCACGTAATATTCCGCCAGTGCGGACGGTATTGGGTTCGTCATACATTACTCGTGTTAAAATGGATCGTTTATCAATTGCGGAAAAGGTCGATATCGTGTTGATGTATGGCTGTTGTGATCAAAATGCCCAACGGGCGTGTGCTTTGTATGCTGCTCGGTATCCAGGACGACATCATCCAAGGTCCAGACCGTTCGCCGGGCAGCTACGTTATTTAAGGAAACAGGAAGTGTTCAGCCATATGTCAAACGTCAATCACGACCTGCAACAAATAATGATGCCGAAGCAGGTGTTCTTGCTGCTGTCGCGGTTAATCCGCACATCAGTAGCAGACAAATTGCGCAAAAATCGGGCTTCTCAAAAACGTCGCTGTCGAGAATGCTAAATGAATATCGATTGCACCCGTACGATGTTTCTATGCACCAGGAATTGCATGGCGACGACTTCGAACGTCGTGTACAGTTCTACCACTGGGCACAAGAGATAATACGGGACGATGACAGATTATTTGCACACGTTCTTTTTAGCGACGAAGGGTCGTTTACCAACAGCGCTAACGTAAACCGGCATAATAAGCACTATTGGACAACGGAAAAACCGCGATGGCCTCGTCAAGTGGAACATCACCGACCTTGGCGGGTTAATGTATGGTGCGGCGTTATGGGAGGAAGGATAATTGGCCCCCATTTTATCGATGGCAATCTAAATGGTGCAATGTATGCTGTATTTTGATGTTCTACCGATGTTACTACAAGATGTTTCACTGCATGACGGAATGGCGATGTACTTCCAACATGATGGTTGTCCGGCACATAGCTCGCATGCGGTTGAAGCAGTATTGAATACCGTATTTCATGACGGGTGGATTGGTCGTCGAAGCCGTTCACCGGATCTGACGTCCCCGGATTTCATTCTGTGGGGAAAGGATAAATGCTATCGTGATCCACCGACAACGCCTGACAACATGAGTCAGCGCTTTGTCAGTGTATGTGTGAACAATGCTGAAGGCGAACTACTCGCTGTTGAGAAGAATGTCGTTACACGTATTTCCAAATGCACTGAGGTGGACGGACATCATTTTGAGCATTTATTGCATTAATGTAGTATTTACAGGGAATCACGCTGTAACAGCATGCGATCTCAGAAATGATAAGTTCCCAAAGAAACATGTATCACATTGGAACAACCGAAATAAAATGTTCAAACGTACCTACGTTCTGTATTTTAATTTAAAAAAACCTACTTGTCACCAACTCTTCGTCTAAAATTGTGGGCTATATGTTTGTGACTATTACAGCGCTATCTGTCACAAAGCAAAAAGTGTGGTTCATCTAAAACATTCATATTTCTTCACGTACCACACGAATATGTAACAGAAACGGGGGTTTCAATTTTAAAAAACGCAGTTGACATCCCTTTGACCTATGGCAGTGCCATCTAGCGGGCCAACCATAGCGCCATCTGGTTTCCCACTTCAAGGTAGACAAGCTTCGTCCTTTGTAGCTTTTTCGTTTGACGCTTAATTCGTGAGATATTTGGCCCGGTCATGATCAGTGGACCACCCTGCATATCATTCCTGACAGGTGGATACTCAGATAAATCTACAAAAAGCCGTATCGCTCACAAAATCAAAAAAGGGTTCAAATTTCATTACGGCTGATCCTCAATCACGTCAGTCACCTCTGACAGTGTACACTAACGGAAAAATTGCAGAGTACCATCGTGGTTCATTTCCCACGTTTAACTGTCGGTCCCCTACAGCTAGCTGGATTAAGTCATCTCCACAGTCCGAGGAAGCCAACGGCATACGAACTCCATTAGAACGATGTCTAGTAAATCACTATGCAATCCAAACTGATGTACGAGCTAATGATAGTTTCACGTATTTTATGGTTGGTTTTTTGTAACAGTTTGTACGAATTCAAAGATTCATATTTACGTTGATTCGTTAGCCCATCGTTCGTTCTAGGAAATTGCTTGATTTATAGGTCATTTTAGCTGTTTTCGCTTTGATTGCAGTGTTGTTATTTTACAGCCTTCTACGCAACTTGATTAAAAATATCTGACCTCACACAGGGCAGGCAATTCGTTCAGCAAGTGCCTGATGTACAACCATAGCCATGACGCCAACTGGAACAGTTCAGAACCCGTCAAGTGTCAGCACGGCTGGGATTACGACGACACGTGGTTCTCTCTGACTGTCCCCTCCCAGATGAACTGGGTCTGCGACAACCAGCAGTCCGCCAATGACGTCTTGTTCTACGCACAAGACATCGGAGTGGCACTGAGCCTAATATTCGGATACGTAGGCGATATGTAAGCAATCTGTCTGTGAGATTGTGGCAGTCTTATTCATTTTACATTTATAATGTAATATTCGAGCAATGGACAAATATTTTAACCTATCACTTGGTGGGTATTAAGTTATTAAAGATTTTCGTTGTTTTATGTATGCCTCAGAAGTTAATGACGAGAGAATTTGATATTAACGTAAGTTATATTTGTATGTAAAATAAAAATTAGATGATAGTAAAATAGAGATTACTGTTACGTATTTCTCAGTCTCAGATCAAACAGACACTTCAGTAACCGGATGCAGTCATTTTACGTATTTTTATTACTAGTTCCGTAGGACCTAACGGAGGAGCATATCTGCATTTACAAGGAACGCGTCTGCACCTGTGATTGACATAAATAAAATGTAATGGAGATGAACCCAATCCAGATGACAAGTTGCGTGTGAGTTGGATGTTAATTAATGTTTGGGAAATATCTGAGGAATTGACAGAGGACGTAAAAAGAAGTATATATGGTCAATTATTAGCGTTATATTATTTAGAGACACTTTTTCTAATTTTTTCCTGTTTGATTCGTTTCTGGCTTTTCAGTTTTCTGTGTTGTTCGGCAAATGTCTATTAGGAAATCTTTCTGCATACAGCTGCCTGGCGTCAGACTCATTGAATTCGACAGATCAGGTGCCTGCCCGTCATGTGCGTATCAGAATAAATTTTAGTTAGAATTATACAGTACACACTAGTCCGATAAGAATGTGGCCGAGCAGGCGTCACGCCAATGACTGGAAGTCAGGCTCAACACGTCGCTCTCAGCTGAGGTAGCTAACACAGGCTTATTCAGTTGTGTGTCTCTCGTAAATAGTCCGTTCGAGGAGTAATAATATTCAGTACGCCCTAAAAACTATCCAGTAATAACTACAGATTAAGTTTCCACTACTGATTGTGTTCTCAATACAAAACGGATTTGCGTAATTACTAGTACCATGGCAGCTAAGGGGACAACATGAAAATTTCAAAACAAACAACTTTTGAAAATTATTAATACCTGTAAAAGGAAGCTAAAAATTGGAAAAATATAAAGGATACAAACGAGGCAAACATGTCTCTCTCATTAAGAAAAAAATTTAGTTTTTATTTGTATTTTTCTGCTCCAATGTAAACTTTCTACCCATTCCCACATAATGGTCAACACACAGTATACAATCATAATCAATTAAGTGTTACAGGAATTAGATTAATTTATCTAGAAACTCTCTAATAGAGTAGAGGAAGTGATCCTGAGGAAATTCGTCACTTTAGCATTGAACGAGCTGGAATTACTGCAAAGACTTTTCAATTCCTGTGGTAGGTTACTGAAGAGGGATGCTGCAGAATACTGCTCGTCTGGCTGTACAAGAATCAATTAAATGCGACCCGAATGTAGACTGGTTTCCTTCCTAGCGTTAACTGAGTGGAAGCACTAAATCTTGGGAAGAAGGTTACGTCGTCAACAGAAAACCACACGAAATAAAATACATTTCGAGGGGCCAGTATCGGAATTCCTAGACTACTGAATAGAGGCCGACAAGAGGATGACGAACTCAAACCAAATTTTGCTCTAACTGCACGGTTTTGAGCTAAAAATTCATTTTGTCAATAGGATCATTAACCAGGTATTATAATGCAATAGGACATAAGCGAATGATATTCAGCAAAGGAGACTAAATTTCGTGTTGCACGATCACTTACTGCAGAAAATGCTCTAACGGTAAATACACAATGATTCACTCCTTGAACAAGATCCTGAACATGGTATTCCATAAAAGTTTACTATGTATCTCAACACCTAAAAAATAGAACTGTCCAGAATTACTAACCACACGCCAGTTCTGTATAATGAAAACGTCAGTTTTAGTTGATCTGTGTGTCATAAACTGTGGAAACTAATTACTGCTGTGACTGAGCAAGAATTTCTTTCTACAAGTCATCAACGTATCACTTGACCTTCATTATTTGATTCATTGCCCATGTTGTTCTCAATAGCATTCACAGCCGAGATTGTGTCACCAGAAAACAGAATTATTATAGAAGCAACTGTCTCATTAGAACTGATGACGTTTATATACAGAAGCTAGTGTCAACAGCAAACAGTACTAATTTAGAGACTAATATCATATTACAAGACATAACATTTACATGAAAAAGAAACCGCAGCTGTCTCAGCATCGATACCTGGCGCTCCGTCCATTGAACAGTTCTCCAATCAGATGCCACCTCGTAGCTGTTCTCACGGATCTGGAGAACGACTTTTTTCTGTTTGTTCTTCGTGTATGAGAAGGACCAGTTGTGGGCTACTCATCTCATTCCATAATGCTCTGTGGTAGTATTTTGTAATCCACACTATGAAAATGAAGATACCTACTGTACGCAACTTTTTGTCGAATTCGTTCAACGTGTAACTGATGAAAGGGTATATAGCGTTTCCAGTTGCTAAGCCTCTTCTCAATCCAGATTGTCCGTTTGATAGCAAGTGAACGGTATTGATAAATTACGGTTGTTTATCCAGCCTTTTCACAATCGTTTTCAAATACTAGTGGCATAAAAATAGGTATACATTTATCAATATTATCCCTTTCTCCTTTTTCATAAATGGCGTTTGCTATTGGGTGCTTCAGGAAACTGACCATTCCTAAAGAAAAAAAGAAAACAACTGTAGCTAACATATGCAGCACAGTGCTTTACTGTTCTGCTAAATATCACATCATACGCATGTGAGTTCTTGGTCTTCAGCACCGTAATTATTGACCCAGTCTCCCTGTTGCTAGTACCACAGAGTTGAATTTCATACTGTGGTCTTGGAGAGCCACTCTCTATAATAGTTACACAGGGTGACTCACTAACTATTGGCACCAAGAATAGCTCCGAAAGTGTGGTAGTAGCTAAAAAGTTTGTGGGACGAAAGTTGCATGGGACAACGGGAGCCACATAATATAACATTGGTCTTTTGTTGTTAGGTGGGGTCACTTCAGAGATATGAAGATCAAATTTGTTTACGTTTCTTTTTTTTTAAATTGGATGCTGTAGTTTGGTACTTATTTTCTGATAGCGGCTATCGAGACAAATCCAATGATGTGTAACAGTAAGGTCATTCAAAATCAACGAAGGTCACAAAGGTGGCATGAACATACTGAACATGTTCGAAGTGATGAACATTGGTATCAATGCAGTGCTGCAATCTTCTTATCATGGATTGAGTAGTTTTCCTTATCACAAGGCACTTACCGAAGCACATACTCTGAAAATTGTAGTTGGAACGTATTTATAAACATCTTTTACGAATTCCCACAAGAAAAAATCCTGAGATGTCAAGAATTTGGGTATTTTCTCTGCGACTCATTTCTAGCCATCAGCGAAAAATGTGTCGTTACCCATCGTGCTGATACCATATTCTGTTCCTTATTCCTAAAGGTATATCTTCCAATAACAGACCTAATGTTCCTTGCAGGAATGTGGTGTTCTTCCTACGATTAAGATATCCTTCGATGAAATCGGGGCCTATAATTCTGTCCACCTGAAACCCACACCATACATTCACCGACCATGATTTTTGGTGTGCAACTTGTCGCAGCCAACATGGATTTTCAGTTGCCCAATAATGGATGTTATGCAAATTAACATTTCCATGGTTAGTGAATGCAGCATCGTCAGTAAATAAAATCAAATTAATAAATGGGTAATCCCTCTGATTCTGAAGTTGAGCCCATCGGCAGAATTCAGTGCGATGCATTTAATCCGTACCAGCTAAATTTTGGTGCAGACTGATATGGTAAGGATATTTATGGTAAAGCACAACATGAACAACACTACTCTGGCTCAGGACAGATTCCTTTGCTATTTGACGTGAACTAACGCAAGGATCTCGTACCACAGTGGCAAGAGTACCAATTTCCGCTCCTCGTTAGTAACTTTCCTTGGCCGGATTTGTTTCCGATGCGTTAAAGATACAGTTGTTGTCAATTTATCATAAACATATTTAAATGTACGACGTGTTGGGTGAGAACGTTCAGGATATCTTTCAGCGTATAAGTCTCTAGCACTCACTGAATTTCGTTGGCATCCTACGAAAATGAGAAGCATTTCGACTTGTTTTTCGAAGGAATACATCATTCACATTCGCCTGATACGACGATACTCGTCTTACCGTTCCTATTAGTGTTGTATTGCGAGACCGTCGAATGGTGTTTACATGTCAGTGGCACATAGATAAATACGCCGTATTCGGCGAATATTTACTATTTGCACGATATACGAGAGAGACTTGTCAGAGCTTGTGCTTCCATAAGTGATGGAGTGATATGGAATACCATAGATGCCATGATACGAAGATGGCAGCAATGGATTGATACCAGTGGCCATCACTTCGAAAACCTTCTGTAAATGTACGTTCATGCCACCTTTTTAACCTTCGTTGACTTCAAAGACCTTACTGTTAGACATCATTGGATTAGTCTCGATAGCCGCTATCAGAAAATGAGTACCTAATTATAGCATCCCATTAAAAAAAACAAAGTTGACCTTCATATCTCTGAAGCGACCCCACGTAGCAACAAGAAACAATGTCACATTATGTCCCAAGCAACATTCGCTCCACAAAACGTTTTAAGCTACTACCATACTTTCGGAGTTTTTTAGGTGGCAATACGTAATGACTCACCCTTTATGATTCCCTGAAGAAAATCCATTTCTGATTAATTCATCTGCTACATTCAGAGAGTCATCGTTAAATACTGTACATACGTCGGAGTTATCGGTAATAAAACTATCTCTACTCCTTATTGGCTATGTATGATTTGATGATTTGAACATGTATCATAGCATTTCGTCAACTGGTAGCTCAGTCAAAGTTTTTACCTCATCTGATGCTGAAATACATTTAAAATATCCGAATGTTTCGTACTAACAAGTGGTAATTGCTCGGGAAACTATTTTTGTGATACGTGACTGACAAAGGCCATAAAATAATTTCCTTGCGAGACGCTTACTGTATTCCAATTAGGCAGTATGCATTTGCTGTATAAAAATAAGAGTACACAAAAGTAGAATACTGCAGCGACTCGGAAACCAGTTTGTAAACTCATACTTATGTTTCATATTTTTACTGTGTATTCATATCTTGCCCTTTACTATTGAGTTGTTGTCATTCACTTTGCCCTGTCTGGAAAATCGAGCTGTTTACGTGGAAATTTCTAATCCTGATAGAGAGATCTTCATCTGAAACAACCTTGTAACCCGTATTTCATGCAGATGTCCAGAACCAGATGTTGAGTGGCTACTGTTGTTAGACAGCAGTTTTAGTAAAATGATACCATGTCAATGAGATTTTACTTACAGATATAAACGAAGTAAGAACGTTTTTGACAGTTAAAGGGAAATAAAACTCCAATTAAGCATAAACAGAGCGAGAAGAGCTCAGTGAATATGAAGTTGTAATTTTCCAAACGATCGGACTAAAATATACCAGGGTTTTTATCTCATGTACAGTTGATAAACGTATCAAAATACACATTTTAGTCATATAGCATCCACGCTGCCTCTGAAGCAGAAGATGAGAGACCAAAGTCCTAAATATTAAATTATGGAAAGTGTATGAAGCCGAAAGATCCTTATGTCAGTCTTACACACGAACGTCGAAATGGCAGATAATGTGAGTTGTGGAGAAATATAAAATCAATTAAAATCCCTAATAAGTAGAAACCCATCTTAAACTAAGGTATCAGTAGAAAATAATAGTTCATTTGACGTTCCTCTTTTCTGTGCCATTACTAGTTATATTTAGGTTTTTGAAACAATGTTCTGTTCAAAAAGCAATGTAGTTCTCTGGGTTGTTTACTCAAAGATGTTTCGATACCCGTCATGTTCAGAGAGTCTGACTTTATTTCTTTAGAAAAGTTGTAAAAGATCCATTGTTGGTAAGGTGTTTTAAGCCTAGGAACATGTTTCACCTTTTTGACTGCTCACCTGAAACTACGTCGTTGTGAAAACGAAACTGCAATGATTGACTTCATTTTGTCCTTTTATATAGCTTATCAGCACATCATCTGCCAAGCAGTAGGATTAATTTGGTTAAATAGTTATTTCTTTTGAATACTTTTCGAGAGGAACCGTGTTACACATTCTGTATTCATTTTGTCTTCCACATTGTACAACAATGAGAAGTTGCCTTTCTTCGGTGTGATTGTTCTTATTACCTTTCACTTCCTACCAAGAAGGGTATAGTCCTGCAAGGCATTGTGGGCTTAGATGATAAATAACAGTGCAAGGCGAGGTTAAACATCAAATACTTGCACGCAGACGGTTTTCCATAGTATGAAAAATCGGACTCAAATACAGCAAGTAAAATCAGCTTCGTTTACAACACATTGATTTTAGAACTAAGAAGCAAGGCAAATTTTAATTACGTTTCATAACGGAGCACTGATGATGTTTTAATTCAGTAAAACGAAACCACATAAATTTTGAGTAAACACACGTCCGGTCACATTTTTTCCGTGTTTTACTGTATTAAACGAAGCATTTCGGGCTCTGTGCGTCCATCTTGAGTTGTACATCCTCTATTACATAATTTTCGTTTGCCATTGAGCACGGTGAGTTTAGGTGTTTCGTGAATCGAGTGCGGAAATATATCAGAAACAGTGGAGGAATCAATGGAAAACTAATCGCACAAACAAGGAAGAACATGTTTAACCTTTTGAGGACAGTGTACATTGGTATATTCATATTGTCGTAGCATATCACGTCAGTCAAGGCGCACATTTGTTTACGACTATTTAAAAAAAGCACTTAACTGATTTAGTTTAACATGATGTGATCAAAGATGAAGGTTATCACAGAGTTTAAATTTAGGCTTTGTGATTTTGTGGAAGTATATTTCCTATTGTTGTAAGTGATGTATGATCTCTCCATAAGCTTCATTGTATAATATTACCAAATTGCTTCCTATCTTGCTGAACATATGTTTACTTTCTGGCATATGAGGTGAAATACATGATTTTTCACAGTGGTTAAGTCTGAAGGTATTTGTGTGTTGTCGGGAACGAGTTTTGAAATTTTTGCATATTTTCCCTACATAAGTCAGTCAGAACTGTTGGAAATGCACCTTCACAAAACGAAAGATCTGAATCTGTGATAAATGAACAAACAGATTTCATTACCCATAGCTATTTTAGTTATTTTAAAGACCGGTTTAAATTTATGCCTTGCATCTCTCAACTACTTACATATTAAGATCTCTGACTCTATGTGATATACGTCATTTCTGCCCACTTCAGGACAAATTAAATATGTGAAGTGTTTTTGAAGAGCTGTAAAAAATTGTGCACCATATGTGACAACAGTGTGAATACGCTATGTATGCTGTCCGCAAAAGGTTAAAGACGTTTTCCTTGTTTTTTCCGGTAAAATTTTCATTGCACTTTTCCTGCTTCTCATACATTTCCGCACTCGATTCACGAAATGCGTAAGCTAACATCTATCAGTCTTGTAACAGGAGAACGCATTTCCACTCACTCAAGAGCAAATTTAAATTATGTACTCGTATCGGACGATTTGCATCAGACGAACCCACTGGGTACGAAATGCGTCGTGTAATTTCATTAAACACAGAAAAATTGTGACTGAACGCGCTTTTATAGAAACTTCCTGTGTACTGATTACCGTCTCATTCAGAGCTGCAAACTACAGATAAAATTAAAACGAAACAAATCAATGCTGCAACACAAATTTTTTTTAAGTTGCAAAGACAGTTTTAAAACACCTTCAGTAATTAAATTTTATATAAAAATCGTATGATCAGGAGGAGTTTGGTTAACAAGCCACAAGCGGTGTAAAAATGTGAAACAAACCAAGTAAAATATTTACTTTACTACATTAAGGAAACTGACGGTTTTTAACACTGATAAACTTGATTCAGGCCTTTCCTTGAATTCGACAGATAGCATAGCAAACCTTTAAATATTCCACAACGTCTATAATCAGTATTCTTGCAATTGGTCACAACAAAGATACCAATATTACTCGCAATGTATGGATACAAAAATCTTACAAATTCCCTCCACTGCGCAAGCGAGCAACAGCTACATCTAACAAAAAGCAATTTACCAAAAATCCTCACATAATGCCAAGTCTCCTCCGTTGCTGCTACCACGCCTCCAGCAGGTTGCTACATATGTTGCAAGGCTTGTCTCCAAGGCAGGCTGCGACCGACTACTATCAGCAACTGTTCACTCGCGTAATATCTCAGAGATTATTAGATATCGATTCTTAGATATCGAAAGTGAGAGAAATAGCGTCAGATGTTTTACAAAGCTGGAGAAATACATAATCATAAGCATGCGATTATGTAAGTTATGTACATAATGAGAAACTGATAAGGTGTACAATGTAGTCAAGAAAAATAGTATACAAGTATCATCTTGTGCGTGTAAGCACTGATATCCACATGAAAATGATAGTACTTCATTTGACAGGGTTATTTATAGTTCTCCAAGAGTGTAGAAAATGTCTTTTAGTCATGTAGATAGAGATATTACATAAAATTAGAAATCGTGCAAAGAGAGGCAAAATAAATATACAGGTATCATTGTGTAGGTAAGCAGTCGTATTTACATAAGATTGGTGATAGTTCATTTGACGAGGTATCAAAATGTTATTTACACTACTTCAAGAGAGTAAGTATGCCTGGAAACAAAAAAACAGGTAAAGAAATACGTTTTAGGTACTGTGAACTCAGGAACAACTCTCACTGTGACCACTGACAACCACACCGAAATCTCAGTGTACTCATTTGAAGACAAACAAGTTTGAAATGTAAACAGACTCAGGGACTAGTTACATACATTATGACCACTGACAAACACACCAATATGTGTGTCTCTCTTTTTCACATTCAGATAAAGAGACTTTACACAATCCATACTGACTGTATAAGCTACAAGTAAACATTGCTCAGTGTCTCAGAGTTCATGATAAGATCACAAAAGCTTTGAAGTTGTATTCCTTTTAGAAAACAGGTTCTCGTAATTGACACAGAAGATCAACTGTCTCATACATGATGCAATAACAAAAGTGAATTATAGTGCATAAATTAACAATAGTAAGTTATATACTCTTGAATATAACATCGATATCATGAGGACAAAGACAAAAGCTCAATGCTCAGATAATTACTCAACATATGTATGGCCACAGATGATTATATAAGTGTGGCAAGTTTGTTGAAGTACAGTTGTAAATTTTATGTCCAAGTCAACCAGTTAGTGGCAAATTTGCTGTATACAAATCCATTTTCTGATGGTACAGTACACTCTGTGCTATGAACTGCGTGTTTTGACCCAGAACATGCAAGATGTGTGGCATGTAAGAGCATTGAATTACAGATACATTTCTCTAAAGACGTTAATGATAACATACTTTAAAACTGCTACAATTAATCACAGATCCCAGAGTTGATATATACATAGTGGAAAATGGAAAAGAGCATAAGGCATCATTGGCTAGGGTGCTACATCCGGGAAAGTTTGGCCTCCAAGTACGACTCTTATCTCAGTCAACGCCACATTCGCCGATTTGCCCACCGGTGATAGGACGAAATGATGATGAGGGCAACGCAACACCCAGTCCCCGAGTGGAGAAAATCTCCAACCCAGCTGGGAATTGAACCCGGTCCCACATGCATCGGAAATGAGCACACTAACACTGAAATAAGCAGGCAGACATATTCATAATATATAGTAATTATGTGTGATTTAATTTATTGTACAATATAAAAACTAGCAATGCTCGAAGATACATTCTCAAAAGACAGTAAAATTATATGTAAATATCAATATATGAAGTTCATATAATCTGGTTTCTGTGATAAATATTAAGGAAAAATATATGTGAGTGTACATGCATTTCCTTCTCATTTATGATAAGAGACTTCACCTCCTGACAACTTAAGTTGGTAAACAATGTCAATTCTTACTACTGCATAGTCAGTTCAGGGACTTGAACTCCAGACAACATAAGCTGGTAAAGAATGTCATTCAGTATTACTACATAGTCAGTTCAGTTTCCGTCACTTATTGCACATTCTATAATTATCACAAATACTTCCTTTTCATTACAGTACAAATAATTCATTTCTCAAAATCATACTATGTTTACATGATGATCATCAAATAGAAGATGTAAGTAGGACACAAGCTCAGTATCATCAGACAACAAGTGTCAACACGTCTGTGTGAGGAGTCAGAATTGTGTGGTCATATGTAGTTAATCACCAGCAAAATAAATACAACATTCGAAAGAGATATCTTATAAAGTAACTAATAATGACATAACCTACTCTAAGATGCAACAGGAGAAAGGTTTATCCTCGAACTGTTCAGTAGCAGCTGAAATAAATGGCTTATTAACCGAAAATGAAGCAAATAACTTCTCTTGAGCTTCAATATTGCTGAATGACAAGAGAAACGAAGTCACCATCTCACAATAATTAACTTAAAGGCTAGAATCAACATCCCATCACAGCTGTAGCACTACCTATATCTCCATTCGTCATCATAACACAAATTCTCAAATAAAGTTTTTTAAGAAGAAAACACTAAAGTACTGAAGTAACTCATTTTACTCACTTATTTACAACATTGATAAAAATGTATCACATCAACCTGCATTGAGGTGTAAAAATACTATAAACTGAAAACAAAAAGTGGTCAACATACGTACATATCTACAAGTCATGGATCAATGTCTTGAGTGTGACCTCGTTCTTCTGGATTGCCTAGTTCTTGATAACAGACCATTGCATCATTTGAATTGTTAGAATGCAATTCACTCACTATGTACTTTACACATTGATCTTAAAATACCGTTTAGTATGTATAAATGAATACAGTTCTGTCTTTTCATTTTTTTACATTTGCAATAACTTAAAATTCTATTGTGGACATGATACAGACTAGAAATGTTCTATAAGTGCATCATAAGGCTCAAATGGCAGTCTGTAAGCAAAAGTCCTCTTAATGTCCCATATCCATATCTCACAGCTTTCCATAAATTCATCATTTTCATGCACACAAGTCTGAAATTATCTCTCTTCACATATTTTATAAATAGGCAGAACAGGCACTTTTGAAGATGTTGTTTTGAAGATGTTGTTCCATTGCATGTAACTTTTGAAGCTTTTGCTCCATTTGTGGCATTAATTGCAATAACATTGTTTTAGTGGCTGAAACATGTTCCTCCGTCCTGTTTGGCAGTGCATTTACGGTGGCAATAATCGTATTCTGAAAACCATAGAATGTGCCGTGACCTAACTGAGAACAGGGTGATGACGCTAAAACTGAATCGATGGTATTTGCAAGATTTGGTTCTGTCATTTCATATTCATAAAGACGATCTGTTACTGACCGATCAATCGAAAGTACTTCCCTGTTCACTGATGGTTTCAATGTCTACATCATGATTTACTGCGTGGTCTTCATCCCTACGTTCTATTTCCAAATTACTGTATTGAACATTTGTCACTTCATTACTAGGTGGTGCTGACAATCTACACTCGTCTGCACTGTTGTTTCTCAATCTTTTTTAGAACCTAGTTTTGCATTTTTCACACGCAATGATTATCACAGTATTTCATATGATAACACACAAAAAACAATTTGAAAGGCAAAAATGAGAAGACACACTAAAATGGCACCAAAAATAATACATATCTAATTAATTTCAAAAGTGACTGCGTGATAATTGCTGCAGATCCACATGCATTCGACAACTGATTTGCTCGTGACAATACAGTACGAAAATAAGAGACCACAACTACAAAGGAAAATCTCTATACAGAAAAGAAGATACCAATGAGATATCCTAGCAGGGTCGCCAGTTGAATCTTCTTTATTAAGTATTTACTTACTTGGACTAAAATAACTGGGCAGGTGAAACTTCTAAGTTTAATCCTGAAACTGCTGAGTGAAATTGAATCGGCATCTACATTTATACTCTGCAAGCCACCCAACGGTGTGTGGCGGAGGGCACTTTACGTGCCACTGTCATTACCTCCCTTTCCTGTTCCAGTCGCGTATGGTTTGCAGGAAGAACGACTGTCTGAAAGCCTCCGTGCGCGCTCTAATCTCCCTAATTTTACATTCGTGATCTCCTCGGGAGGTATAAGTAGGGGGAAGCAATATATTTTATACCTCATCCAGAAACGCACCCTCTCGAAACCTGGCGAGCAAGCTACACTGCGATGCAGAGCGCCACTCCTGCAGTCTGCCACTTGAGTTTATTGAACATTTCCGTAACGCTATCACGGTTAGCAAATAACCCTGTGACGAAACGCGCTACTCTTCTTTGGATCATCTCTATCTCCTCCATCAAACCGATCTGGTACGGATCCCACACTGATGAGCAATACTCAAGTATAGGTCGAATGAGTGTTTTGTAAGCCACCTCCTTTGTTGATGGACTACATTTTCTAAGCACTCTCCCAATGAATCTCAACCTGGTACCCACCTTACCAATCAAGTGAACCTACTTAAACTAATGAGTGAAACTGAATGTTCTGTCACTTTGCTTGTCTTTATCATTTCATATTTGACCTACAGAATTATTCCTGACAAATACAACTCAAACGCAATCTGACTGCTCAAAAAATTAACGCAAAAAAATGGCCCTGCAACAGAAGAAATCGTAACAATAACCTACACATTTCATGAGACACCACACAGAAATATATATATATATATATATATATATATATATATATATATATATATATATGTGTGTGTGTGTGTGTGTGTGTGTGTGTGTGTGTGTTCAATGTTCATTACACGAACTATAGTGATACAGCAAAAAGCATCAATAGAGCCAGCTAAATAAAAGATTGTAACTACTGTAGGCTCTAACTACTAGCAGGCATGTGGCTAGCAAAGAAATAATTTTGTTGAAGAGCAAACAATGTATTTAGTAAATTTTGCGTTAATAATGTGATATATATATATACATATATATATATATATATATATATATATATATATATATATGTTGAGGTGATAATAATGTACCCTAATAATAAAAAAAATAATAAAAGATTATTCTGCAACACAGGCACTAGTAATACTAGGTCCTGTGTTGCGCAGAAAACAATTTCTTAAGAGCTAATTTAAAGAGCAATAGCTGAAGCTGTACCGGAAGTCCTTATCAGCACTCATTAAAAGGCGGAAGTTAGTTTTCTGGAGTTATTGCTTATCAGCAGTCAAATCTCCGTAAGAATGACATTGGCGGAAGTGAGTTTTCCAGCAACAAACAGACAAGTTAAGTAATAGATGGAGAAAAATTCAAAGTCCAAGAGTGTATATATATATATATATATATATATATATATATATATATATATATAAAATCATCTGTGACATCCAGTTGCAAAAAAAATTATATAATCATCAACAATTCTACATTTCCATGATGGACACACGTCCAGACCATCCTTCGCACTAATACTTCAAGCCTCTAACCTCCATCACTGCTAAGTATTAACTTCCTACCTCCGTCACTGCCGACTATACACTCCCAACTGCATGTTCAACCAGCCACAGACAGTGTCTTACAGAGGGCACACAGTGCTGTCAGAGTTATTAATACAGTCTAACGCATTGCCACCATCCAGACATAGAAAAAGGTTACTTACAATATGTGTGTGAGTTGCGTTTGTGTGCAGTCTTTTTATTATGCCTTTAAGCGACTCAGCATCTCCACTACATGGTGAGCAGTTACTTTCCTTTCCGTAATGTTACTACACTCTATCGTGGAATTTCCATTGTTAGATATACAGATTAGTTGCAGAGTATGAAATAGTACTGAATGTTAAAGTAAGAACACGCACTGCAACAGCTGTGGCCCAAATGCTCGCCACTGCTTATGTATACATAAGAACAGTACACACCCTGTGGTATTTTATCATCGATATGTGATGAAGATATCGTGATTTATGTGTGCATTTAGTTTCAAGTTCCACAGTATTTGCATGCGTGATTCGCCATTTACGAAAAGGAGCTTCATATACCAAGAAAAGCTTGCTACTTAAAGACTCTCCTTTGTGAGATAAACAATGCAATCTAAGCAACACTTTCTCACTCTATTTTACTTATTTTATCTTTACTGTTAGATATCAGATTATTTTTTGTCAGAAGAAATCCAAAACCATTGAAAGGGTACAGCACTGCCCGACATTGAAAATAGGTACAACATTCTTCGTTATTCTTGTCATAACAACATACTTTTTGTAATAATGACTCTATTTCACTTAATACACTGAAGCCGGATACCAGCGTAGGAAAGATTGATAATTTATTTATTTAATTGATCACATGTGCACTTCCACAAAATAAATCCCTACACCCAATTTGGTGAGATCTGTGAAATGAATGAATGTATGGTCGTCTGCTAACTGCTGATACTCAAGGTGCAATATATTATCATCTTTGAGACAGTCCATTGGTCACCTTTGGTGGAACCAAAGTGATAAAATTTACCTGAGCTTTGAGCGCCTGAAATGTGGCTCACCAATATGGTAGCAAGGTGATCCCCCGCCCCCCTCGGCAGAGGTACGTGATGACCTGAAGAACGGCCATGTTTCAGCACTCTGGTGGTGGATATTCTGTTGGTAAGACCTGTCTTAGGTGTGCTCCGTAAAGGCAAGAATGTGGAGAGAATGGTATGCATGTAGAATACTTAAGAGTAGTTTGGAATATTAATTTCTCTATTTCAGGAACTTTTGTGGGGAGGATTAAATGTTAGGCAGGTAATATTAAGGGGATCGTAGTAATCTTCGGAAGTGGCCAACGGTCACAATGAAACCATGTGTAACAATAAGTTGAAATACTTCCGAGTGCTTAATTTAAGCTGAATTACTGGCGTGTGTACTATAAGTTGAAAGTATTTAAGAAATGGCGTGTTCAGGACTTGAAATTAGAGACGAGTACTTCCACGTGGTGAGTACTGTGTGAGTCTCAATCTGTGTATGAGACAAAGTATAAAGAGAAGCACTCGTCCATGGTATCAGTTGAGGACTCGCGGGTGTGACGAATATGTTCGTAATATTACTTTGCGTGTTATGTTTCCATGTGACGCTTGATTCAAACTATAATACTCTGGGAGTGAAGCAAGGTGAGTCAGCCGTCTATCCAGCAACGCCACTTGGCTTGCATTGCACAGGAAGACATGCATATATCCTCCAGAGTTCATAGTAGCAAAGAAAAGCTAAGAAGTGGGGCAGTGTCGTGTGAAACTGGGATGAATACTAATAGAAGTGGGAAGGCTGAAAGTGATGTGATATAACGTTGTGACTATTCCTTGTGTTGAATTCCATGTGGCCAGCGTGGTGTATCTCATGTAATTTAAGTATGTGTGGTTTGAATGGGAGAGTAGCAAGATAGGTTCAGAGATAGTGGGTTATGCATGTTCCTTTTGTACCGCTCGGTCTGGAAGAAATTTGCGTGATGATGGGTGTGAGAGTCGAAGTGTGAGATATAGCAAAAGATCCACCATCCTATGTAGAAAGTGCACTGTAGTGTTAGATAATTACGAGACCATAAGATAGAGAGTCACCAATGTAAAGCCATGCCCACTGGGCGGAGTTTTTCATGTGTAATTGTTGTAGAAAATGTAATGGTGTGTTTAGGTTATAGAATTTATCGGAGTAAAAAAGATAGTGAAAAGAAAAAGATTGGTGGCCTTTCCCTTCGAATAGTATGTTGTCATGATATCCACAATTTGTAATATGTGCGCCACTCATATTCAGTGCGATGGCCACGTGTTGATCAAAGCCGTTGGGTAAGAAAGAAAATGTGGTATTGCAAGTGCGTAGTGAACAGTCAGAGTTGTGTAAATTACTAATAGTCAGAAGTGCGTTATCCGATTCCGTTGCATAATATTCAAACAGGAGACTAATTTGTAACTTATTTGTGAGTACTAGAGCTCGTGTTACTCGATAAATAAGAATGAATCCACTCACTTGACAGACCACTCATCTTGCAAGCCTGACTGCGTGATGTCACAGTATGAGCAAGGCATGTGGGTGCCTCTTACCATGTTCTGAAATAGTGTCTTGTTTCTTCACTAGGCAGTGCCACAAGTTCCTCCAAAAATCGTAACACAACACACACAGATATCATACTAAATAATGTAAATCCACCCAATGATGGAGGTTTAAACCTTTCAATCGGGTTGTGGAAATAGGGAAAACGGTGACTGGTAACAGTAAACTTGTTGTTTCATTTAATATCAGTAACAGTCACGGTAAAGCCTAACCTAAAATATTCGCATTTAAAGTATTTGTTTTGGCATTTCTCCTTTATGTCTTTCCTGAATTTTATCTTTCACCTGTTCATGAGCAATATCACAAAACTAAGATGAAATAAAGTTTGCAAAGGCTACTTTTGGCTTATGTGGCAAACCAAAATTATCTTCCATTTTACTATGAACTGAACCAACAGTTTCACGTGAAAGTGGATCAGCAATAATGTTTTCAATACCTGGAATTTAAATCACAGTGAAACTAAATTACTGAAGCAACGATCCTAATGTCTTAAACTATGACGATTTGGTTAAACTGTCATAAGAAACTGAAATGCCCGATGGTTGGTATATGTGTTGCGTATTTACCTTTAAGAAGTTAAAGAAGTTTATCAAATACACTGACTGTAACTACTGCTTCCAGCTCAGTGACAGAATAGTTATGTTCAGCTTTGGTTAAGGCTCAGCTGGGAAAAGCTATACTTTTCTGTGTAAGAATTCCATTGTCTACAACTTCTTGAAAGAAGTGTACACCGAGATCATATTTTGAGCTATCAGTGGAAAGGTAAAACTCAAGAGATAAATCAGGGTGTGATAATATGGGTGCATTAAGCAGTGCAGTTTTAAGATCATTATATTAAGTGTGTTCGGAACCATTCGAGCCTCAAACTGTATTCTTACCTGTGAGTTTACATAGATGTAGACAAGCTCTGTAAGCCGATGAAACATCGATAAAAATTTCAGTGACCAAAACGTCATCAACAAAGGTGCTGATCCTGCCTTTTAAATGCTTTGGTAAGATGCTCTCAGGGCTCGGATAAGTGCAGCTGATGAAACATTAAGACAAAATGGTAATCTTGAATATCGTAGCATTTTGCCAAAGGTTAGTTGCACACCTAGAGAAGACGTTTCCTTTACACCATGATGTTTATGTAATAATTCGTCTAGTGTTTGTGTTCGATCAGTTTCGGGTTGTAACATAGTGTTGATCTGTCTGGAATCAAGAACAAGTGTAACAGAATTATGCTTCTTTTTAACAACATTTAACAGACAGTTGTATGAACTTACTGCATGCTCAATTATTAGCTGATCTAGCATTGATTGTATCTAATGTTTAACTTTTTCTCCATATGTCAATGGAATAACGTAAGGTGGTACAAAAATTAATTCATTTCTTTATCTTTCAATTTATAAAGAAAATTTTGTATAGTTCCTGTCTTGTGAGAAAAACTTCAGTATGTCATCTTAAAATTTCGAAAAATTCATGTGTTTCTGCATTAGAATCGACTTCATCTCTGATTACCTTCATTTTAATTAACTGTTCTGTACTAATATATTGTTTGGTGTCATAATGAAATGTTTTCGTATCGTTCTTGCAACCATAAGTCAAACTCAGTGAGTGTTGTGCCTCGAGCGGAATGAGAAAACGCAAACAGGCCACGTCTTCATCTTCCTTCGTCAACTAATCTTGATATTTAAGCGTTACTGTTACATGATCTATTTGTAACACTACTTCACATCGCAAAAGTTAACACCTGTTAATACTCATGTAGGAACTCTACGCCCTAAGTGGCTCCTATTGACAAAAGAAGAACTATCACAAAATTCGCAGAAAACTTATGTCGCTGATTACGTGCATTTATGCTCTATCGTTGAATCACTCCCTTCGATTTACTTCTTAATAGGGGCAAAGCTGGACAAACAAATGACTGGAGTCATGTACTAAATGCTGTCCCACTAATCACATTAACCCATCTAACAGAATAAAGTACAGTGGAAATTGAAACCTTTCTTGCAGAAATTTTGGCAATATAATGTACAGGTGTCATTTTCTTGTAACAATATGTCTCTAAAGTCAAGAAAATATACGAACTTAATATGGTTTCTGTGTGGACAGCCGGAAACTAGAAATTGTTCGTTTTGGTAGGAGCTGTTGCATGGGTTGGGCAGACAGATTTCTACAGTTGCCCCACGCTCAGCATTTGAATTTCTACGATAACGGCAATTCATGTTTGATTGGTTTCACAATTACTTCGTCTTATATCCAGGGAGGTCGGTGCCCTGATTTCTGCAACTTGAGCTCCATGCTCGAAATCCAAATTTGTGCAGTCACGCAAATTTCAATTTAATCTTTCATTACAATTGCGTCTAAAATTGTCCTCATGCCGTAACGTCTATGTCCACGGGATCCGCGATGCCTATTACTGTACTGATAATTTCGACGGTCACAGGAATCATATCTCGAGCGGCTGTAATCTGCAGTGTACAGGGCTGATGTCGCATATCATGCCTGTCTTCGTCGCGTTCACGCGAAACCCGTCTACGTTTTCGGTTACGCCGCTGACGGTGATTTTGCCAGTATTGATTATTATGGTTTCCGTGTATGCGATATTTATTGTCAAATTCAAGTTCCTACAAAAGAGACTGAAAAGGTTGTAAGCCATCTTAACAACGGCCCGCCGAAACTATGAGGCATAATCTGACAGGTAATTTAGTCCAACAAATGCTGATTAACTCCGACGGTCTGCACGCATTAGTTAAATATCTATTCATGCACATTATGTTTCCAAAGTACTGCACAGGAGTTGAGAAATTCGAAAGTTCATAATTCTTCATCATATTAATGTTATGTTTCACGCGATCTTGAGTAGTTTCACACCAGTAAGCGGACAACAATCACCGTACGTGTGACATTCACGTGCTATCGATTTCATTTTTGTCGCAGGTTGTCCTTCGAGATGACTGCCACTAAATTCGAGTTTGTGGCCAAATGGCCATCTTGATGACAAACATGAGTGTAATTGTTGTAACCACTCCCTTAGGTGAATTTCGTTGCTGGCACTGCGAAAAATTTTATAATTCCACGAGTGTGTGTTTGTAATTAAAATCATCGCTTTTCTGAGCGGATGAGTTTTCTCTCACACCGTAACCTGCATTCAAGACTTTTATTTTGTTTTTTTTTTTGAGTTACCTGTCTTCTGATTGGTTTGGTGCGGCCCGCCACTAATTCCTCTCCTGTGCCAACCTCTGCATCTCAGAAAAGTACTTGCAACCGACGTCTTCAATTACTCGTTGGATGTATTCCGTGGTTATTTTGCTGCCTATGTAGAAGAACTCCATAACTGAATCGACTTTGTGACAAATGATCGTGGTGCTAAGTTTCTCGCTGTTTTCATTTCCGCTACTTATAATTACTATGTCTTCCTTCGTTTTTCTCTCCATCCATATTCTGTAATCAGTAGCTTCTTCATTCCATTCAGCAGTAAAGTACCTCTTCTTCACTTCCACTCAGGATATAAATGTCGTCAGATAATCTTAACATTGATGTCCTTTCACCCTGAACTTTAATTCCAGTCCGACGCTACTGTCTTTATTTCTATCATTGCTTGTTTGATGTAGAGATTTAATAGTAGGGGCGAAAGACTACATCCCAGTGTTACACCCTTTTTAATCCGAGCTCTTCGATCTTGGTCTTCCACTCTTAGTGTTCCACTTTGGCACCAGTACATTTTGTATATTACCCATCTCCCCCTACAGCTTACCACTGTTTTTATCATAATTTTCAAAATCCTACTGCATTTCGGATTGTTGAACGCTTCTTCAAGGACTACAATTCTTATGAACTCGTCTTGCTATTTTTTTCGTCTTGCTTCCATTATCAATCGCAACGTCAGAATTGTCTCTCTGATACCTTTACCTTTCCTAAGGCCTAACTGATCCTTGTCTACTTTTTCCTCAATTTCCTTTTCCATTCTTCTGTATACTTTTCTTGTCAGCAACTTAGAAGCATGAGCTCATAAGCTGATTATGCAATAATCCTCGCACCTGTCAGTCTTTCTGTCTTTGGAACTGCGTGGATGATATTCGTCCGAAAGTCAGATGCTATGCCACCAGACTCATACATTCAATAAACCTACGTCAATGGAAATTCTGATGGAACGTTATCCATCCCTTCTGTCTTATTTGTGCTTAAGTCCTCCAAAGCCCATGTGAATTCTCTTTCTAATACTCGATCTCCTATCTCTTCTGAATCGACTCATGCTCCCTCTTTTATCACATCAGACCTTCAATGTACTCTTTTCACCTATCCGCCCTCTCCTCTGCATTTAACAGTGGAATTCCCGGTGCACTTATAGTGTTACCACCGTTGCAAATCTCACTGAAGGTTACTATGACATTCCTATATGCCGAGTCAGTCCTTCAGGCAGTCACTTCTTTTCTGATTTATTCACATTCATCATGCAGCCATTTCACCTTAGATTCCCTGTACATCGCGCTTATTTCACTCCTCAGCGACCTGTATTTCTGTATTCCTCTGAACACATTTGTACTTCCTTCTTTCACGGATAAACTGAAGTATTACCTTTCTTACCGATGGTTTCTTCGCAATTACTTTATTTGTACCTATAGTTTTCATTCCAATTTTTGTGATAGCCCTTTTTAGCCATGTCCACTTCTCTTCAACTTCACTGCCTACCGAGCTACGCCTAATTGCTGTATCTATAGTCTTAGAGAACTTCACAGGTATCGCATCATTCTTTAGTATTTCCGCAACCCTTTTCTTTGGGTATTGATTCGTCCTGACAAATCTCTTAAAAAACAGCATACTCCTCATCAGTTCTACATTGTGATCTGGTTCTATACCTGCTCCAGGGGAAGCCATACCATCCAGTATCTGATTTCGGAATTTCTGTCTGGCACTGATGTAATCTAACTGAAATCTTCCCAAATCATCCGGTCATTTCCAAGTATACCCCATCCTCTTTTGATTCTTGAACAAATTACTCGCTACTACAAATTTAAATTTATTATGGAACCCATATAGTCATTCTCCTCTCTCATTCCTTATCGCAGGCCCATATTTTCCTGTAACCTTTCCCGCTACTCCTTCCCCTACAACTCCATTTCAGTATTCCACGACTATTAGATTTTCACCCCCATTGTACTGTATGACCTTTTCAAACCCTCAGATATTTTACCTACATTTTCTTCTTGAGCTTCCGACTTCGGTATATACAGCTGAATCGGTGCTGCTCTGCTGTCGATTCTGACAAGAGCAATCATATTATTGAATTGTTCACAGTAACACATTTTCTTCCCTACCTTCATATTCATAACAAAAACTACTCCCGTTATATCATTTTCTATTGCTGTTGATATTACCCAATACTAATCTGACCATAAATCTTTGTCTTCTTTCCATTTCACTTCTCTGACCCCTACTACATCCAGACTGAGCCGTTTCATTTCCCTTTTCAGGTCTTCTAGATTCCACACCGCATTCATGATTTTGATATTCAACGCCCCTAGTCGTAGAACGTAATCCATTTGTTGCTTTTTAAATCTTTTTCTCGTGGTTACCTCCCCTTTGGCAGGTCTCTCCAGCAGATTCTAATGGGGGAGTATGCCGGAATGTTTTGCCAATGGAGAGATCATCATGACACTTTTTCAGTTACAAGCCGCATTTACTATGTATGTACGTTATGTGCCTATAATGGAGTAGTTTCCATTGCCTTCTGCATCCTCATGCCGTTGATCATTACTGATTTTTACGCCTTTGGGGTAGTTTCCCACATGAAGGACAAGAGTGTACCCTGGACCTCTGTCCGTTCCTCCACCCTCTTTGACAATGCCGTTGGCAGAATGAGGGTCACTTGTTATGCAGGAAGTCTTCGGCCGCCATTACTGATTATCAATCAAAATTAAAGCGATAGCGGGTTTCAAACACGGGAGCCAGGACTTTTCCATTTCTAATCAACAACGCTACATGTAAACTACAGGTGCTTATTTATGGTCGTAATGTCTTGCAAACACATTATGTTCGCGAGAGAAGTGATCATCATTTCCAAAATTAGTGCATTGACTGGGATTTCTAACATGAGAATTATTGAACCTATTGGCATCATTATCACAAGCGATCTTTTCTTTGATATTGGCAAGGTGTTCCCGTATTTTGTCACGTCACGTTTATTTTGCTGATTAATCCTCGTCTCCCCTTCCTTAAAACGGTTCAAAGACTGAAGTTCTTTGGTATCAGCGATGAGAACCGGCTGAGTATCGCCTGATCTCTTATCTGAAACATTGTTTCTTTGAGTCTCTTTCTCGGATAGTTCTTCGACTCCTTTTGCAACAATCATCAACTGATTTTACGTTGCAACTACTGAGTTAGTATGTAATTGTAATGACTCGAGTTTGTGCGCTAATTCCTCTATTTGTTATTTTTGTTGTCACGTCTGTTGTCTCAACTCAACAATGTCAGCAGACTGTTCCTGGACAAGTCTGGACTCAAGATAATTAATATCAGACCTGAGTTCGTCACGTAGCTGAATTTACAACCGTTCTGATATGTCTTCGAATTTACGGTTTAAATTGTCGTTAATCTCATCCCTAGATTCTTTGATCTCTGCATCAGGTCCATCGTTGGATTTTTTAATCCCACTGCACTGAGCAAGTATTAATCGTGTAAAATTATTGCTGAAAGAGGGGAAGACAAAATGAATTTGGTCTGTAGGTGTATAAACCATACCTGAATCTCTTACAACAAAATCGAATTGTGTCACGGTTTTTTTGGCACCTGAATTACTTGTAGTTCCCTGCAGTTCGTCATGCGTGATTGATAGATAGTTTACTACACTCTGATTATTCACCGTAATGTTCAAAATCTCTCTGACTACATCATCCTGATAAGAATTTTCTACACTACATCTCAAATTTTCCGAAACTTTGTTTGGAACTACTTCTACAGTCTTGTCTCTTCCTTCCTGCGCTGTAGTTTTCACTACCGTAGCAATGAAGAAAATGACACAAAATGCAAACCAAGTGTCTTAACACAAAACTGTTAACTGTTACAAAATAAATAAACAAATTCTGAACCAGGAAACCGTTGAAATAAATTTTTTTTGAATAAATGCTGAGCAGCGTGCTAGCAACAAAAATGCTTTCCAGCAACTACTGCCTAACTGCTATCGGATGAAATTTTGCAAATGTAGTAGCAAGACGAGATATGTCTAACTGCGATATCATCCAAAGAAACGAAATCATGGCAGGGTAGCCAGGTGAAACTTCGTTTAATAATTATTACTGTACTGGTGAGAGACGTGTAGAAATGTTTAAAGCTCCATTTATGAATATATTACTATTCTGACAGAACAAGAAACAGAAATTTATTACTCTTCCCATAAAACAAAAAAATAAAAGTCTTTTGTGTCTGCCTGCAATTATACAAATATTCTGTAACATCGCGTAACAATTAATACGATAATGTTCCTGTACACAACAGACAATTTACTTCATCTTGCAGCTGTAACTGCATCCAGCAACATGTTAAACTAATTAAAAAGAAGTACTGCTACCCATGCATAGTACAGTAGTGATATAACTGCTAGCATTTCTTTATCTAAAAATTCAGTGGTCAGGAGGGGTTTCGTCAAAGAACCTTACACAGTATACAAATATGAAGGAAACCAAGAAAAACTTTTAATTTAATTAATTCAGAAAATTGACGATTTCAGCACTGACCAACTTTACTCAGACCTTTCATTTTCTTCGGCAGATACATTAGCAGCAACTTTTATTATTCTACAGTGTCTATAATGAAGAATCACAAATCTGATCACAACAAAGACACCAGTACTAATCGCAATGTAGGCATACACAAACCTCACAATTCCCTGCAGTGCGCAAGCAACCAACAACAACGTGCAACAAAATGGAAAATTACTAAAAATCATCATTTATTACCATAGTCTCCTCTGGTGCTGCTACCACGGTCACGGCAGGCGGCTACCTCATCGGCAGCGTGGCTCCTCTCCACAACAGGCTACTTCCCACTGTCAACAACTGTTTACTCGCTACTATTCCGATATTAATATATCAGACTCAGTGTTTGCGTATGCACGCCACAGCAGAATCAGTGGTCTACTTTCTGAAGAAGTTTTAACGTTCAACTTTCAACACTCCACCAGTGATTTTCTTTCATTTTGGTCCAAAGCTGATATACGTTTGGAAAAGTATCAACCATCTCTTTGTACGTCCTATTTTTAATGTTATGGTACCTGTAATGTTGATTAGGCAATTTCTACAAACTAGCAATCGAAAAAGTTTTTCGATGTGGTCAATTGTCCACTGCTTCACTATGCATGTAGAAGAAAAAATTTTCTAAGACGTGAAACCCACAGCAAAGCTCACGGACATTCCGAACGTCTCCCTTCACAGCAGGATTGGCGGAAGCACCGGCTCAGAGTACTGCAGCTAAAGGCCCACGGGTGGTGACTGGCCTAAAGTGCGGGCAGCACCTGAGAGTGATGCAGAATCCAGCGGAAATATTCGTAGCCGGTCACTAAATTCTTTTTGTTTGTGGCCAGCTAATCGCCACTAGGCATGTTGAGCACGCCCACTGTGCTCTCTGTCGCCTCTGCTCCAACTACTGGTACCAAATAAGGAGCTGCAATTGTGTCACGCACACAGGTGCGGAATGCCTCTATATGCGTCTCTGACTTACAGATTTCAATTGTTCAATGCGGAAGACCTTTCGAAATTCAATTAAATTTAGAGAAATTATTTTATGTATTTATTGTTCAGCGCTAAATACACGCGAATGTGTTGATAACGGCGTTTATTCTCACTGTTCAATTACTTGACTACGTCTTATCCTGGGCGATTCCTTCAAGTCGTTACAGAGTTTCGGAGATCCTGGAGAACGACAAAAGTATCAATTTGGCGTAAGGAACTATGTTCAGAAAACGACTAAGTCGAAAGGTATAAGAGAAAATAATTCATATGTCTCTGACAGTGGACGTTTTGTACTGCAAGTTCTATGCTTTCCATTTTTTAGGGGGAGGAGGACGTATGGACCAAAATAAAAAGAAAAATTGACCAGCAAACATGATCACTAAATCTGGTATTGGGCATGAGAGAGGTTGAATGCCCGCTAACCACCAGAGGTGATGGACTTAGATGGCCGTAAAGAAGTCGGCACGTGGGACGATTTATCTAACGTTGACGTGGCGCTCTATTAGCTTTGTGAAGCCACCTCATGTTATTTCACGTTGAGGATCCTTTTCCTTACGTGAGAGACAGAATACGTTCTGCGGTATTTCGGCTACAGTAGAGACAGCAGGTAGTAAGAACGCTCCCTGCTTCAGATGCGTAAGGCTTGAGGCCCGCAGAAAGCGAGGCACCATATTGTATTTGTCTTGTTGAGTAGAACTCCATGTCAACTGGGTTTTATGTTATATCTTATGCCCCGTGAATATATGCTGTTTCTAAGCACCAGAACGTTGAAAGTCTCGAGAACGAATCGTTACTGATAGGACTTGCTGTGATAAAAATACAGGAAAGGTCATATTGGTGATTGAAAAGGTTTCACATTTACGTATTGTCGCGATAGAATTGGCGTGTCACCAGGGTAAGCCGTTTTGGGGCAACTGTACCTTAAAGGTTCATGTAAAACGTGTCGTTCGTTTCAGGATACGCTATAATTAAATATAATTACTAACGTATCAACGATTAAAGCCCGCAGAAAATCAGGACAAACTACATAGTCTATTGCAATGGAGCTACAGCGTAGCGTATTGGGTAGCGGCCCCTTCCCATTTTACAGTAGGTTGTCACAATTACGTACTAAATTAATTTATGCAATACTTGATGTTATAAAATATAAGTGCTACTTCTGTCAGGAGTGAGTTTGTTCGTTTTAATCAACTTGATGTCCTTACTTGACCCTGACGTGTATCTTTTCTTTTTCACTTATTTCCTGTTCACGGATACTCAAGTTTATATTTTCGTGCACCAAGGACAGAGTAAGACGACAAGCAGATGGATAAGAGAGGAAATGTGCTTGCTAATAGAGCTAAAGCTGGAATTTTACGCGCAAAAATGTTAAGGAACAGATTGTACCGTTTGTGAGCCAAATAGAGCCGACAGTTCCGCCGGAGAGCGATGAGAGCGCAGACTCAAGCTAACCAGCTGATGCCATGTCTTCTGATGTAGGACATCTCGTCTGCGTGCAGGTAAACGTTAGCTGCCTCGCCCATTGTTCAGCCGAATGTAAGTGCCATCACTGGCGAGCAGCGCTATGCTGGCAAGACAAGAGCGCCACCTTCTCGCCAATAGCGTTCCATGTGGCCGGCATATAGGCGGTCTCCCACGGACATTAAAAGTTAAACCAGGGCACCATGTCCAATCCCAGCGATTCGGATTTACGTCCGGCCGACACCGAGGTCATTATAAACGTATCACGAGCTCGGATTGTCTCAAGGAAGGGAAAGGAAATCGGCAGTGCCCTTTGAAAGGAACCATCCCAGCATTTGGCTGGAACGATTTAGGAAAATCACAGAAAACCTAAATCTGTATGGCCGGATGCGGATTTGAAACGTCGTCCTCCCTTATGTAAGTCCAGTATGCTAACCTCTGCGCCATATCGCTCGGTGGGAGGCCCCGAGAAACCAAAGATATACGACAGTGTGTCAGTTCAGTGCACGCACTTATTACCGTCGGTTCGGTCTTCACTGTATTAGGAGTGCTAGGTAACTACCTTGTTGCTCACCCCATACTTCCTTTGGTAGCATCTAGGTAGGATTTGTCTATCCGCTGCTCTTGGCCTTATCGTCATCGTTGTGCCGACGGCTTCTTTTTGCGTCTCACTGCCGTCTACATTGTTTGTGCATGTTCTGCCGTGTTGCCCTGTTCGTAGTCTGCCTGTCCTGTTTCGCTCCCTGCCACTAGTATGATTGACTCTTCTTCAGGGAGCTCTATTGCCTGGAAGCTTCCTTCGTTTCTCCATTTCTTATGGGGCTCTGACAGTCCCTCCCATATCCAGCTACCTGCGGATGTAGCAGTAAAATGCGCACCATAAGAGCTATGGCCACTTGTTTAGCAGAAGAGGTGTACTTGACGGTTGCAGTGATGAACAGGAGGTCATAGCTCTTAAGATGTGCACTTTACAGCCACTGTTTAATGGACTTTTTTTATTGTTTTTGTCCACACTACCTTCTCCAAAAAGAAAAATTGAAAACGATGTGGTTGAAATAGAAGACCACTGTCAGACATATCAAAATTTGTTTCATTTAATATGTAAATTAAAAGTGGAGGGGCGGATACAGGAACGGAAAGAGAAGAAATAATAATTTAAGCTGCATCGATACTTCATGCGTTATCAGCGGAGACGCGTTAAAATATGTGTCCGACTGGGACTCTATTCCAGGATCTCTTTCTTAATGCGCCATCCGGACACATTGTTATCAGAAATACGCAGACAATCTCGGCACGCTTCACAGCCGACTTGCATTCCCATCTAGCACCACCTATCCGGAATCCCCGTCCGTGTCCTCCGTGCATACTAATTTTAGAAACCGTTCTGAAGGTTGCTCAAGTGGTGAATCATTCACATGAATGCAGCTGATATGATTATTTCAAATGGTTCAAATGGCTCTGAGCACTATGGGACTTTTCTGAGGTCATCAGTCCACTAGAGCTTAGAACTACTTAAAGCTTACTAACCTAAGGACATCACACACATCCATGCCCGAGTCAGGATTCGAAGCTGCGACCGTAGTGGTCGCGCGGTTGCAGACTGTAGCGCCTAGAACCGCTCGGCCTCCACGGCCGGGGATTAGTTCCTTCTATATTCTTTTGTTTCAACCACCATCAATTCACATAATATGTATGACAGCTGCCGATCTCATGTGGTGTCTGTTCTTTAGGGTATGTCGGATAGAACAGACATCACGCATTCATACTGTTTTCACTTACAACGCTCCAGCCTTCCGCTTCCGCTCGGGAGTCCCTTACCGCAAATTTATACACAGACTGATGAGACGGAACATTATGATCAGCGACCTACTATCGATATAAACCCGTTCAGGCGTTAGCGACGTCACCTAGCGAGGAATGGGTGCGAGATAGACCCAAGCACGGTGCATTTACTGTCAATGAGCTTGCTGTCCGTCTGCAGAACGAGGAATGCACGCGATCTATTTGAATTTTAGCATGGGCACGCTTTGATGGCACAGAGACTCGACATGAGCGTTTCGAAAACAGCACGACTTGACTGCTGCGATTGTCTTCAAGACATGGCGTATCGAAGGTGAAAACACGTCCAGACGTCGTGGAGTTGGGCGGCCACCGCTCATTACTGATGTCCGACATCGTATGCTCGGCAGACTCGTAAAACAGGTCATTCGACGGACTGTGGCAGAAGTAACATCAGACTTTAATGCTGGCAAAGGCTTGGCCAACTGATCGGACAGCCGACGAAATGAGACGGAACTGACATGAGACTTCAGTGCTTGGCCGAGTACAAGTCTGTCTGAACACAAAGTACACCAAACACTCCAAACGATGAGCCTCGCAGTAGAAGACTCACCCATGTGCCAGTGTTAAAACCAGGATATCTGCTAATACCACTTAAATGGGTACGTGACCATCGGTACTGGACGTCAGTGCAGTGGCAGAGAGTTGCAGGGTCTGATCAATCCCGATGCCTTCTTCGTCATGCCGATGGGAGGACACGAATCCATTGCCCTCCAGGGAAACCTGTACTGCGGGACGGAGACAAGCTGGCGGCAGCTCCAATAAGTTCACGGGGACATTCACGTGGAGATCCGCTGGTTGCAGACCATGTACACTCCTTCATGATGGTCATGTTGACCGACGACATAGGCATTTTTCAGCAAGATAATACATCATGTCACAAGTCCAAAGTGTGACGGAGTGGTTCTAGGACCACAGTGGCAGTTCCAATTGATGGGAGACCCCTCCCCCAAACTCACCATATCAGAACTAGGTCGAACACGTCTTGGATGTGGCTAAACGTGGCATCAGAGCTACTGCCCACTTCTCGAAATTTAATAGAATTCTGCGACTTTTCCGTGCAGATGTGGTGCCAGTCCCCTACCAAGACCTCACTGCTTCCATGGCACAACGCATCGCCGCTGTTATGCCTGCCAAAGGTGGACAGACTGGCTATTAGGTAATTTCTCATAATGTGCTGGATAGTTAGTGTAGATCTTTCTCCACCATGCACGCAAACTTGTAACATCATTACGGAATCACAAAATACACTCCTGGAAATGGAAAAAAGAACACATTGACACCGGTATGTCAGACCCACCATACTTGCTCCGGACACTGCGAGAGGGCTGTACAAGCAATGATCACACGCACGGCACAGCGGACACACCAGGAACCGCGGTGTTGGCCGTCGAATGGCGCTAGCTGCGCAGCATTTGTGCACCGCCGCCGTCAGTGTCAGCCGGTTTGCCGTGGCATACGGAGCTCCATCGCAGTCTTTAACACTGGTAGCATGCCGCGACAGCGCGGACGTGAACCGTATGTGCAGTTGACGGACTTTGAGCGAGGGCGTATAGTGGGCATGCGGGAGGCCGGGTGGACGTACCGCCGAATTGCTCAACACGTGGGGCGTGAGGTCTCCACAGTACATCGATGTTGTCGCCAGTGGTCGGCGGAAGGTGCACGTGCCCGTCGACCTGGGACCGGACTGCAGCGACGCACGGATGCACGCCAAGACCGCCACTTCCCAGCAAATTAGGGACACTGTTGCTCCTGGGCTATCGGCGAGGACCATTCGCAACCGTCTCCATGAAGCTGGGCTACGGTCCCGCACACCGTTAGACCGTCTTCCGCTCACGCCCCAACATCGTGCAGCCCGCCTCCAGTGGTGTCGCGACAGGCATGAATGGAGGGACGAATGGAGACGTGTCGTCTTCAGCGATGAGAGTCGCTTCTGCCTTGGTGCCAATGATGGTCGTATGCGTGTTTGGCGCCGTGCAGGTGAGCGCCACAATCAGGACTGCATACGACCGAGGCACACAGGGCCAACACCCGGCATCATGGTGTGGGGAGCGATCTCCTACACTGACCGTACACCACTGGTGATCGTCGAGGGGACACTGAATAGTGCACGGTACATCCAAACCGTCATCGAACCCATCGTTCTACCATTCCTAGACCGGCAAGGGAACTTGCTGTTCCAACAGGACAATGCACATCCGCATGTATCCCGTGCCACCCAACGTGCTCTAGAAGGTGTAAGTCAACTACCCTGGCCAGCAAGATCTCCGGATCTGTCCCCCATTGAGCATGTTTGGGACTGGATGAAGCGTCGTCTCACGCGGTCTGCACGTCCAGCACGAACGCTGGTCCAACTGAGGCGGCAGGTGGAAATAGCATGGCAAGCCGTTCAACAGGACTACATCCAGCATCTCTACGATCGACTCCATGGGAGAATAGCAGCCTGCATTGCTGCGAAAGGTGGATATACACTGTACTAGTGCCGACATTGTGCATGCTCTGTTGCCTGTGTCTATGTGCCTGTGGTTCTGTCAGTGTGATCATGTGATGTATCTGACCCCAGGAATGTGTCAATAAAGTTTCCCCTTCCTGGGACAATGAATTCACGGTGTTCTTGTTTCAATTTCCAGGAGTGTATATTCAGTGAATGTAATAATAATCATTGTAAAATAGTTTACTATTCAGATAGTTTTACATAAAATTTTATCAATTTCTGAACAACATAGGTTCATCGTTGTTGTAAACATCACACTCAAGAATCACACACAATATAATTACGGTTTAACAATACCGTTATTAAATAAATCAGACATTGTGGTTCTACGTTAAATACAAAGATTATCACAAGCTTTCGGCTACTTTTATAATGCACACTTGCCCAGCCTTGATCTGTCTTCTGCAGCACCTCTGTCCATATTAGTTTCTTAGCAGATTCACTTCTCAACGCGGTTACCAAGTGAACAATGGGAATGATTACGACATTCATCGTTCTATTAATCAAAGATAATTAACTACCTTCTTTTAAAATTATCTTGAGAGACGTGTTGCAGTTGGAATTACCAGTTAACTGTTACGGCATGATTGACTGCAGGTATATAATCAAATGCTAAGCTCAAACCCGGACGTCTGCATTTTTGTAATTCGTTATTTTTCTTTTAACGACGTAGCTGTATTTCGTTTTCGTTGACGAATCTACCGAGGTAGTACTATCAGGTCATCCTAGGCACTCCGTATAGCATTGTTAGCTCCATGCAGCACCTGCTGCGATGTAGGGATGTCTACTGAGGGACTCTATCCAACGCACGCCACCCGCGGAATACCTCAAACAAATAATGTAACATAAAACAAACATTTAGACATTTACAAGGTATCACCTATCAATATCTTTCTGTACTATTTGATTATTATAAATGTGATCAGAGAATTAGTAGTACATGGACTTGCTCACGTAAAGATGAGGAGCAAACAGAGAATTTCGCACCTGTAACGCTCATAAGACAATTTCCGAATTCAATTGCGCTAAATTCTGTAACTTCACAGCTACTGCTCTCTTTAGTCTTGATTCTGCTACTCGGTTTTTACATATCAATTCATATTAATTCACGTCTCGCAGTAGCTCTCCAATATCAGAGCAGGTTCAGCAGAACCCTATTTATCGCGACCCATTGGCCATCAGCGACTAATGTGCTCTCGTCAAGGGGATGCTGACACGAAGCGTTAGCGTGTCGAAGATACTTTTGAACTGAGGCAAGTTACTGAGATTACAAGGTATTTGTAACCCCATAGTCTGGTCCTACCTCCGTAGCTGGAATCCTTAATCGACAATGGAGCTGCTCCCGGTGCAGTACATCCTGGCAGAAGGGCAGAATAGTACCTTAGTTTTCCTGAATCTCTTGAAGGGATCAGTAATCACAGTATGAGTGCCTTAATAAGTACGAAATCACCCTCCTGATGCTGAACAACGTAACTCACTTTCCTTTACGATTGTAGGTACGGACGGCAGCTCGTGCAGTTCCTCTGCCTGGCTGCCCACGCTATCAGCAGACTGCTGCTGGTCCTCACACCAGACATCCCGGTGCTGTTCATCTTGGCAGAGTCCCTCGTAACAGCAGCGGCCGGACCTATGCATGAATCTGCCTTGTCTGTTGGTAAGTGCATCAACAGACGCAGCTGCTGCCATAAAATTAACTTTTTAACACTAGGGTATTACATACACACAGTTCTCAGAACTTCAAGAGATAGATATGACGCAAAAAAATCAACGTTATGGCAACCGCCAATTTATGAAAGATATATGAGGATAAATCTTGTCCATAAATGCAGTTATATGATCACCACATTCAAAGGCAAGAAAATGAAGATATCGTAGCTCCTATAAGTCTCGAAACCGAACTGTCCATCTTATGATCCAGACGTTCACTTGCGTGAAGCCACTCACTCAGTTCAATGCTTTACTCATAAGTGTTCTTAGGAGACTTGATGGGCCTTCCATACGAAGTAGAACATCAGGATAGGAAACAGGCGTGCCGAGACCAGGGATCAGCTGACATAAAACGTTCCAATTAAAGAAACAAGATATTGGCGATCAGAATGCCGTAGCTACTCAATTTACGGCGGTAAAATGGCAAGACCTTTTCTGAAAAATTAATAAATCATTTACGTACCAGAAGTAATAAATAATATCATGGTCAACCTCAACGTGGTTTCTCTGTTCACCGAAGTACCTGTGGACGACACATTACAACTGCTGGCTGCTCATTTTTCCTCAGAAATTTTCAAGTTGTTCAGGCATACCTTGCCGACCACTTACTTTTTATACAGTGGAAATTACTATGAAATAACGGATGGAACAGCCATGGGTTCCCCCCTATCACCTGCAATAGCGAATTTTTTCGTGGAGGATTTTGAAGAACCAGCGTTGAGCAGTGCTCACCTCCGCCCATCATGCTTCTACAGATACGTCGACGACAACATTTTAATCTGGCCACATGGGAGTGACACGCTGCAACAGTTCGTCGAACATTTGAATGGTGTACATCCAAACATAAAATTTACACTGGAGGTAGAGAAGGAAGAGAAGTTATCTTTTTAGATGTGTTGGTGGAGCGAAAACTGAAAGAACGACTGGAACATTCTGTGTACAGGAAGCCACCGCATACAGACTTATATCTGCATTGCCACAGCTTCCATCATCCGTCTCAGAAGAGGGTTATGCTGAATACTTTAGTACACAGAGCCTGGACTATTTCCGACAAGGACCACCTCGGTCCCGAGATTAGCCATTTGACGACTGTTTTCAAGAGAAATGGTTATTCTGCCAGTGAAATTAAATCAGCATAGTCCAAGAAAGTAAGACACGATGCCATCCATAAACAAGAAGAGGACCAACACGCAGCGCGGTTTCCATTTTGCGGTGCTACAGCAAGCAAGATAGGCAGAGTCCTAAAGAGGCAAGGAATAAAACCAGTTTTCCGAGCACCTAGGAAAATTAAGGAAATGTTGAGACCAGTCAAAGATAGTGTCGTCTTAAGGGTGACGGGAATATATAGTATTCCTTGCGAATGCAGGAAGAATTACGGCCAGCCTGTACGAAACGTTGCTGACTGTTGCATCGAGCACTAGCGCCACCTGAAATACAGGTATTTGGATAAATCAGCGGTGGCTGAGCACAGCCTACTTAACAAGCAAAAGATTTTATTTGAAGACACGAGAGTAATAGCCCACGCATCGAATTACTGGGACTCTGTGATCCGGGAAGCGGTCGAAATTAGACTTAGCGATAATAACTTGAACAGAGACAACTTCTATGCATTTAGCAACACCTGGAAGAGTGCACTGGATAAAGAAAAATCGCAGAGGAAGGCTTCCCGCACCTTACCTCCTGATTCAATAGATGGTCCTGCAAGCAATGCGGGATAGAAAGTACATCTATGGAGGTAGATGGCACCACGTCACTACGCGCCATATCACTACTGCTATGACGTATTCCAGTCAGTCAGAAGCCGTCCTTTGTATATAAAAGTGAGAGCCTCGCTAGTTTAGGAATCTCCTCCTGTTCCTCCAACATCTCCACATCCTTTACACTGTCTGCAGGCTTGATCCCCACAACCCTCCGGTTTCCTCCCTCTTCTCCACCCCCACCCATTGCCGCGCCTCTAGTGCCATGCCTCTATCGTTGTATCCCTCCCTCTGTCCACCTCCACACCCTCCACCTCATTCGTCAGTGCAATTTCCAGCGCCTCCCCCTCCCGGATGATGAACTTCGCCGTGACATCTACCCTCCCTTCCAACTATAACCTTGCCTTGTTCCCCCCCACCCCAGGGCCCCCTTTCTCCTCTCCCCTCCTTCTCCCAGAGCGGATTTTCCTCCTTCCTCCCTGAGACTCTGCACCCCACCCTTGCATCTTCTCTTCCCACATCCCTCCCTACCTGGCCCTCTTTGGCGCGCCCCCCGCCCATCTTTCCCCCTCTTTTCCCCACCCGCCCTTCCTTCTTCCAGTCTCCCTCATGTCCTTGCGCCTGGCAGGTACTCCATTTCCATCATCATCAGTGTGCCACATCAGTGTTGTGTTTAGTACTGTTTCTACTGTGCATCGAGAGGTGTGATTTTAATTGTGTGCTGGCACTGTACTTAGTGTCACTGTCAGTGTTTGCTATGTCCTACGCCATCTGTCGATACTTTTATGCTCCAGTAATACTGTGCCTTGTGTTCTTTTATTGTCCCAGTGGGTGATTTTATGTGTGGGCGACATTTTTACAGTTCTTATTTCCATTTTACAGTCGCCCCTCTTTTTGTCTATTTTATTCCACGATCTTCCCCCTTTTTTATATGTATGTTCACCATGTTTTCTCCTTTGTATATTTTTAAATGTCTTCTATTGTTCGATCTATGTCTTTCGGCTGAAGTGAAGCGCATATGCTGCTGCCAGCCCGCCCGAATGGGGAATTGAAATAGAATAAAGGAAATAAATAGTAATTTATGACAGTCACTTTTATCCCTGACAACGACTACAGAGGTAGTGGTTGAAAGCTTGGAGTTTTATCCTGAATTGACGCGGCATGTTGTAACCTCCCCACAACAACAATAAAAGGTCAATAATAGTGAAATCATAACCGCCGAGCAAAATTATGAAAGTCAATGTTAAGTAAAAAGTAAATGAGCCAAATGTTGTCTTTCCACAAAATTACGGAATGAAGATTGCCCATTAAACTCACAATAATGTTAATTAAATAATGAGGCATGAACTGAATGTAATATCTCAACAGCAGTAATTAAACCTGATAAATTTTATAAGGGCAGCTGCACTGACCTTCGGCCCTGTGCAGTAATTAAACCTGAACACAAAAACCAAAAGTCTTACATCAGTAAACTCCATCAATATCTGCTCTTATTTTTCGGCACAGCTCCGTGCAATGCTGGCACATGTTTAATTTTAATTCTTGGAGGGAATGCATAGGAAGTATTACTTGACTTGAAATGAATCATTTTGTTTAAAACAGTTACTTTATACGAAAATTATTATTGGGGCAATTCTTGAACAAATTAATTACAATTAACATATGTCATTAGCTGAGCGCAATGCTGCTTCAGTACCTTCTAAAACAATATACCTCGTCCTGAATCGTGACCAGAGATGGAAGGAGAGCACGCCGCCGACGCATGGCGATGACCGCTCAGTACAACCGTCCACTCGCTACAACTACTACCGACAGAGTTCCACTCGCCACTGAACTACTCGCTCTGCCGACTCCACACACACTACTGAACTCTCGCGCGGTCAAGCGCAGACTAGCAACGATAAATAACTCTCTGGTCAGAGATTCTGTCATGCCTCGCCATCGCTGTAATGAATACATATGAAACGTACGCGTTTCAATGTAAACCGAGAGAATTTTATTCAGTTCGGAGACGTTGCTGGTATGAGCATTACATTCCAACCAGTCATAAAGCAGCGTCTGTGAATCAACGATTTTGGAAAACCAGCATTTTTGTAACGGACTGACCCACCCAGATAACCGATCCGAACACAATGGAACACCTTTCAGATGAGATAGAACGTCGACAAAAGGCCCTAAATTTTGAGAAAAAAGTGTAAGCTATATGCAAATACGTGTATTATTAAATATGTACACAAGTTTTGGATTAAGAATGGTGTAAGAAGAGGATGAAGTGTTTCGCTCCTATTTTTCAATGCGTACGCCGAAGAAGCAACGTCGTAAATAATGGAAAGGATTTAGATTCTGATTAAAATTCAGGGTAAACGCATGTCAGTGTTAAGATTCGCTGATGGCGTTGCTATTCTCACTGAAAGTGAAGAAGTCTAATGAGTACAGAATAGTAATTGAGAGTGAACCGCAAGAAGCCAAGAGTAATGAGAAGTAACGTAAATGAGAACTGTGTGACACTTGACATCGTTATTGATGATAATGAAGGAAACGAAGTTAGGGAATTGTGGTTTCTTGGAAGCAAATAACCCAAGACGTGTGATTCAAGGAGGACGTAAAAAAAAGATTGATGCAAGGAGGACGTAAAGAACAGGTTGATGCTAGGAGGACGTAAAAAACAGAGTAGTACAAGCAAAGAAGATATTCCTGCCCAAAATAAGTCTACTAGTATCACATGTAGGTGTTAATATGAAGAAGAAATTTCTGAGAAAATGTACTTGGAACACGTAATGGCATGGTAGTCAGTCATGGACTTTGGGAAAACCATGAAACAAGAGGATCGAAGCATCTGAGATGTGATTGTACAGAAGCAAGTCGAAAATGAAGTGGACCAATAATGTAAGGTCAGACGAGGTACTCTGGGTAACCGACAAAGATAGGAACAGATGGAATAGACAAGGAAAATGGATGGTATGATAGCGTGCACGTTAAAACATCAGGAAATACCTTCCACCGTACTAGAGAGAACTGTAGAGGGTAAAGTATGTAGAGAAAGACAGAGATTAAAATGCATGCAACAAATAAGTGAGTGCCGGCCGCGGTGGTCTAGCGGTTCTAGGCGCTACAGTCTCGAACCGCGCGACTGCTACGGTCGCACGTTCGAATCCTGCTTCAGGCATTGATGTATGTGATGTCCATAGGTTAGTTAGGTTTAAGTAGTTCTAAGTTCTAGGGGACTGATGACCTCAGATCTTAAGTCCCATAGTGCTCAGAGCCATTTGAACCATTTTTGAAATAAGTGAGTATGTAGATGCCCATTGCTATACTTAAATAAAGAGTTTGGCACAAGAAAGGAATTTGTTTGTGGCCGCATGAAATCACTCAGCAGACTAATGACTAAAAAGAAAGGCAATTGGTAGACGTACCCCATATTAATGTCCACTAATACTTTTTCTAAGGTAGTGTATATTCACATGCATGATCATCTACATATTCTTCAGTGTATTCTCCACATCACCCTTCTATATCTTTATTACCTCGATCGTCAACATATTTCTCAGTGTATATTCCTTAGTACTCTTAAATATCTGTCTTACCTTACCCCTGTTATCCCTACGCCATGATAGCAACATATATTGCTCTAACTTTGCCGATTGACATGTATACCGAAGAAGAACATAAGGAAATAATAGGAAGACACAGTACTGGGAGAAACATCCAAATTTATTATATTTCAGTATTTGGGCATACTAATGACTTTGTTTTTTTCAGTGAAGATGAGGAAGAATGCCAGAACTTGAATGGAATGGTTTGCCAAGTGCAGAATGTAGTTTGAAAGCAAGCAGACGTAGACCAAATACTGAGGAGTAACAGAAATAATGGTAGTGACAAGCTGTGTCTTAAAATAGGTTATCACTTTGTTGCTGCCCCGAAATCTAAACAAATAATGGTGGGCGAAACAACAATCTAAATATCTGAAGAGCAAAGAGAGTGCTCTTCACTAAAAGATGTCTGTAGTGATTAAATGTGGGCCTGCAACTAAGAAAGATATTTCTAAGAATACACCCTTCGAGGATAACACTGTTGCAACTATATCATAGGACGTAAATACACTTGAAAATTGTATAATTTACTTGTTTGAGATACTGATGTTACACGAAAAATCTGTATCTAATTAAAAGGACTGACAAGTCTAATAAATTCCCTCCCGCACTTGCGAGAGAAGAAAAATGCGGATAACCGTAAACAGAAGTGAATGATGGATACACTCGGCAGCTATTTCCATTCTGTTAGAGGAAGCCACAAAGAGTATAAACTTTGGCTGCTTGTGATACCAAAACAGTCAGGAGACGCATGACCAAAAATAGAGGAACCATGAACGAACTCATAGCCTAAGACCCGCACCATCACAGTGCCACTGGGAAACACACACACACACACACACACACACACACACACACACACACACACACACACACATATATATATATATATATATATATATATATATATATATATATATATATATACGGCAACTGTCAAGAAATGCCCGCTTACCATTAGTCATTAATGGATGTCTGATTAATTATAAATGTTACCGGCTTCCTACTGAGCCAGATCACCTCTTTTACAATTCGGAAATGAAAATAAGACTTTATCTTCATAGAATAAGGTCTGTTTTTATATCCAGTCCAGAGTAAATATGAGCCTCTCAAATGTTAACATCCATCCCGCGGGCATCAGCAAGGGAACAACACGTGATTGGTCCAAAACCGTGTTATGCCTACCAAACCTATAAGTTATTATATTCATTTGTCTATTTCCAACAAGTCAGAAGGTTGTTGAGGAGAGGTCGGGCTTTATTTTTAGTAAAACATAACAGATAATGACGGTGAGGGGTCGAGCATCACAGCCGTTAAACGTGATAACATAGTTCACAAACTGCGGCATAGTCTTGAATGAGAATAGTGAATCCAGAAAGATAAGAAGTTCTTATATTTCACTCTGCGATCCCAAAACATCTAGTTTGACTTTCATATCCGGTCTTTGGTGACCATCATCAAACAGAAAATGACTGTAGGGCGACCAATTTTGTGATCGTACAGTGCAGTGAAAGAGTGACATTGTGAAACTCTTCGATCACTATATTAATTCGCTACTGTGTTGCAGGTTGCGAAACTAGTTCCGTGAATGGCTTATGACAGAGTCAGAAGGCTCTGTAAATTTAAGAAGGAAGTCGCTATATGAAGGAAGGTCACACACTGAAATCGACAGTTGGACGACAAACTTTTTTGACTATAGACTGAAATAAAAGAAAAAACGAAAAACCATCCAATTCACTTGGCTTGCGAACAGTATCTACATTAGTGACATCATCAGTTTCCAGATTATTTCTGTTTACATTTGCTGCGCGTATTGACCGTTGATGATCATGAAAGAAAAGTACGTTTTGATATAAATACTCTTTGCTCGGTGGACCTGTTATTTCATGGTTCCACGACAGACGAAATGTCTTTGGTAGCTGTAAAACCATCAAATACGTGGGTGTAAGTACATGGAATACATAAAACGGAATCGGCTACGTAGAGGAGGCTAGTGAATAAGTTTATCTGAAATTTGAAGCTGCTATTACGCAGATACGCTTTTCTGTATTTTAGAAATTTCATGAGAGGCGTACCTAGCGTCACATTAACGATTCATTTTGAGTACATTCAGGGTATTCAAAAAAGGGTCGAATGCTTTGAGAGGTAACACTATTCATCAAAACAACAAAAATTACTTCAATATACATGCGAAAATGCATACGTTCTGAGATAAGTCCAAGAAACTTCGATCCGCAAATGCATATTTTATACGATAAACACGTGTTAATAGAAGATGCTCAATGCGACGTCCATTCATGACAATGCACCATTCTGCCCATCGGCGTAAGGAATGAAGTATACCCGTTTGTAGTTGTACCTGCTGGATCGAGTTGAAGAACCTGTGGTATCTGCGCGTAGACCAATTCCTTCAATTGCTCACATAACCAAAAATATAGCTGATTGAAGTGTGGGGAATGAGCAGGCCAAGGTGTGTATCCCAACACCCCACCCCCTCTCCCACTCCCGACCAATCTGGCGGTCCTGAAATGTCTGCGTGAGATGTTCGTGTTCACATTGTGAGGAAAGTGTGCTGGTGCGCCATCATACATGAAACATACCCGTATTTCTGGATTTCCGAAAGGCTTTTGACACTGTACCACACAAGCGGCTCGTAGTGATATTGCGTGCTTATGGAATATCGTCTCAGTTTTGTGACTGGATTTGTGATGTCCTCTCAGAGAGGTCACATTTCGTAGTAACTGACGGAAAGTCACGGAGTAAAACTGACGTGATTTCTGGCGTTCCACAAGGTAGTGTTATAGGCCCTTTGCGTTCCTTATCTGTGTGAACGATTCTGGAGACAATCTGGGCAGCCGTCTTCGGTTGTTTGCAGACGACGCGGTCGTTTATCGACTAACAAATTCATCAGAAGATCAAGACATCTGAATGATGCGAGAGGTCTCAGTTGACCCCAAATAACGAAAAGTGTGAGTTTATCCACATCAATGCTGAAAGGAACTCGTTAAACTTCGGTTACACGATAAATCAGACTAATCTAAAAGCTGTAAATTTAACTAAATACCTAGGTATTGCAATTACGAATAACTTAAATCAGAAGAACACATAGAAAATGTTGTGGGGAAGGCTAACCAAAGACTGCGTCATCCTTAGCAGATAGGACTGACGGAGTAAACCGAAAATGTTCAAAGAAAAAAAAGGTTCAAAAGTCTCTGAGCACTATTGGGCTTAACTTTTGAGGTCATCAGTCCCCTAGAACTTAGAGCTACTTAAACCTGACTAATCTAAGGACAACACATACATCCATGCCCGAGGCAGGATTCGAACCTGCGACCGTAGCGGTCACGCGGTTCCAGACTGTAGCGCCTAGAACCGCTCGGCCATCCTTGACGGCAGTTAAAAGAAAGGCAGCACGTTTTGTACTATCGTGGAATATAGGAGAGAGTGTCACAGAAATTAAACGGGATTTGGGCTGGACATCATTAAAAAAAGGCGTTTTTCGTTGCCACGGAATCTTCTCACGAAATTCCAATCACCAGCCTTCTCCTCCGAATGCGAAAATCTTTTGCTGACACTGACCTACATAGGTAGGAACGATCACCACGATAAAATATGGGAAATCAGAGCACGTACGGAAAGACACAGGTGTTCATTCTTACCCGCGCTATACGAGATTGGAATAACAGAGAATTGTGAAGGTGGGGGAAGCCTCTGCCAGGCACTTAAATGTGATTTTCAGAGTATCCATGTAGATCTAGATGTATTCGTTGCTGCAATGGCACAGCCCCCAGATAGGTAGGCAATACATAATTGAGAATGTCCATATAATGCGCCCCAGTTAACCTTTGTGGTAGCACGTATGGCCCCATTAATATACGGCCAAGTACACCTGTCCATACGTCGACTGCGAATCGCTGTTGATGCCCTATTTCCTGAATTCCGAATTGCAAGGGGGATTTACATTTGCCCATATAAGAAGTTCGTATATTAACGTCTGGGATCCCAACCCTCTCTGTGAATTGCTTTGGGGATTTACATCTGCCCATACGTATTCGTTAGGGACAATCATGACGCCATGTCTTGTAAACCCTGCCTCATCGGTAAATAAAATTTTGGATGTGAACATTGGAACTGCAGCCATTCGCAGAACCACAGTCTGACATGATGATGATCCTGTGGCCTTACCGCCTGAACGCGCGTCAGCTGAAATGAGTACAGTTATTCTACGTAAAGTACCCCCAAAATAAGAAAGTCAGACACGCTTTCTGCTACTGCTAATTGTCGCACACTGGTGCCACGGCCTTCTTCCACCAAACGTAGCACACGATCCTCCATGTCAGACATGTCAGACATGCGGATTGTGCGAGGCCTTCCACTGTCGTCTTCCAAGACTACCTGTGTCCCTCAGATGCTGGAAAAGTCGGTCGAACAACTTACCAGAACAACTTATCGTATCCGCCATTTCACTTATCGAGCAGTATTGGAAGAAAAATATAAATGTAGTACACTATTTATACTTACAAACAGCCCAATAATAATGAAGTGAATACGTGTTTGGAAGAAGGTAAAACACCTTGATGCTTACCCAGGGTGGACAGTACGATAAAATACGAGTAATATACACAAACACAACGAAAACTAACGTAGACTATTACACGACTCGAACAACACAACTGTGTGGAGACCAACTAATGGTAGGTACAGTATTGTAAGACATCATAATACCCTACAGACACATTTGACGGAGCTAATGTCAGGAACAAGGCGTCACGCAGTCCATCCTATGAACACATATTTTTCTGGGGAAGTATACGTTTCGATACCCTCTTATTTTTCTTGTTTAAGTAAATGCTGCCACCTCTCAAAGGCAGCACACTGTCCTACTTGAATCTGCTCTTAAAATGGAAAACTATCGAATAGCATGCAGCATCGCCAATTGCTTGGCCACCGAGAACATCGAGATTTACGGCCGCTTGGCCAGACATCTGCTATGGCGCAGTCACCAAGGTTAGGTAGCACCTCTCTACAAGGACAGGACACGCTTGGGGTTGTTTTCTAGACCATCACTCATGCTGTCATTACAGCAGTGACAGAGAAAATACAGCATACTCTGGATTCAACTGCGATAGAAGTCCGTGCTCAGAACAAATCATTGAAAAAAACTGAGAATAAGGCACGACAGCTCTAAAGTACTGATCGGGAAATCTGAAGAATTTGAACAATATTAGAGACTGAATAGTCTGTTCGGGACTCTAGACAACAGCAGTGAGACAAAGACGGATTGCACCCGTGATCTAGAAGTAGCGTCTATGCTTAGTAATTAAAACGTCCTCGATCCCACGTTAGAATTCCGCCTGTGCACAATTTTTGATTATTAATCAGCAGTGGCGGCCGAAGACTTCAGGCATAAGAAATCACCCTCATTCTGCCAACGGCAGACGTGGGAAACTGCTTCTAAGGGCAGAAGGATCAGCAATGATCAACGGCATGAGGATACAAAAGGCAAAAGGCAGTGAAACCCACTGAATGAAAGACACGTGACGTGTATCCTCACGACATGTGGCCTATAATTGAAAATGGGTCTTGATGGTCTCTTCACTGGCAAAAGATTCCGCAATAGTCCCCTATACGGATCTCTGGCAGGGGACTACCAAGGGAAGGTGACCATGAGAAAAAGACTGCATAATCAACGAAAGGATCAAATTCTACGATTTGGGGCGTGGAATGTCAGAAGCTTTAACATTTTAGGGAAACTACAAAATACGAAAAGCGAAATGCAAACGCTCAGTCTAGATATAAAACGGATAAGTGAAGTGAAATGGTAAACAAAAACAAGGGTCTCTGCCCAGCAGCAGCAGAAAATGGTATAATGGGAGTGGGATTCGTTATGAACAGGAAGGTGGAACAGAGAGAGTGTTTCCGTGAACAGTTCAGTGTTCTTATCAGAATCGACAGCAAACCAACACAGACAACAGTAGTTCACGTAAACATGCCGACGTCGAAAGCTGTGGACGTTTAGAGAAAGTATATGAGGATATTGAAAGGGCAACACAGTACGTAACTGGAGGTGAAAATCAAGTAGACATGGTCCACCTGAATGCAGTTGTAGGGGAAGGAGTTGAAGAAAGGGTTACAGGAGAATATGGACTTGGGACAAAGAATGAGAGAGAAGAAGGACTCATTGAGTTTCGCAATAAATTTCACCTGGTAATAGCGAATACTCCGTTCAAGAATCACATGAAGAGGAGCTATACTTGGAAGAGGCCGGGTTCTGTGAGTCAGTTACATTACATCATGATCAGGCAGAGATTCAGAATTCGATACTGGATTGTACGGCGCACCCAGGAGCAGATATAGTCCCAGATCACAGTACAGTAGTGATGAAGAGTACACTGAAGTTTAAGACATTAGTCATGAAGGATCAATACGCAAGGAAGTGGCATACGGAAGTAGTAATGAATGACGAGATACGCTTGAAGTTCTCTAAGACTTCACATACAGCAATAAGGAATAGCTCAGTAAACAGTGCAGTTGAAGAGGACTGGACATCTCTAAAAAGGACCACCACAGAAGTTTGAAAGAAAAACGTATGTAGAAAGAAGGTAACTGCAAGTAAACCACGGGTAAAAGAAAAAATACTTCAGTCGATCGATAAAAGGATAAAGTGCAAAAACGTTTCGGGAAACTCAGGAATACAGAAATACAAGTCGCTGAAGAGTGAAAGAAATAGGAAGTGTAGAGAAGCTAACACGAAATGGCTGCATTAAAAATATGAAGAGATCGGAAAAGAAATCATTGTCGGAATGACAACTCAGCATACAGGAAAGTCAAAAAAACCTTCGGTGACATTAAATGCAAGGGGGTAACATTAGTATTACAAAAAGAATTCCATTGTTAAGTATTGAGGAGGGAGAGGGTACGTGGAAAGAATACACTGAAAGCTTCATGTGGGGGAAGATTTGTCTGATGTCACACAAAGAGAAATAGGAGTCGATTTAGAGGAAACAGGGGATCCAGTATTAGAATCAGAATTTAAAAGTGCTTTAGAGGAGTTAAGATCAAATAAGGGAGAAGAGACAGATAATATTTCATCAGCATTTCTAAAATTATTGAGGGAAGTGGCAAAAAAACGACCATTGACGTTGGTATGTAGAATGTATGAGGCTGGCGGCATATAATATCAAAAAATGGCTCTGAGCACTATGCGACTTAACTTCTGAGGTCATCAGTCGCCTAGAACTTAGAACTAATTAAACCTAACTAACTTAAGGACAGCACACACATCCACGCCCAAGGCAGGATTCGAACCTGCGACCGTAGCGGTCGCTCGGCTCCAGACTGCAGCGCCCAGAACAGCACGGCCACTCCGGCCGGCCATATAATATCACTTTCTCAAAAATATCATCCACAGAATTCTGAAGACTGCGAGAGTTGACAGGTTGAAGAATTATCCCGTAATCAGATTAACAACTCATGCATCTATGTCACTGAAAAGAATAATATACCGAAGAATGTAAAAGGAAATTGAAGATTGCTAGATGACGATCGGTTTGACTTTAAACAAGGTAAAGCCAAGAGAGAGCAAATTCTTACGCTACGGTTGATAATGGAAGCAAGACTAAAGAAAAATCAAGACACGTTCACAGGATTTGTCGCCCTACAAAAAGCGTTCAAAAATGTAATGTGGTTCAACATGTTCGAAATTCTGAGAAAAATTGGGGCAAGTGGTAATACACACTACGTATAAGAGCCAAGAGGTAATAATAAGAGTGGAAGACTAAGACCAGAGTACTCGGATTAAAAAGGATGCAAGACAGGACTGTAGTCTTTACACGTACTGTTCAATCTATACATTCAAGAAGCAATGATGGAAATAAAACAAAGGTTTAGGAGTGAAACTAAAATTCAAACTGAAAGGATATCAATTACATGAGTCGTTGATGCCATTGCTATCCTGAGTGAATGTGAAGAGGAATTACATTATCTGCTGAATGGAATGAACATCTAATGAGTACAGAATATGGACTGAGAGTAAACCGAAGAAAGACGAAAGTAATGAGAAGTATCAGAAATTTCTCTGCCTCGTGATGGCTGGGTGTTGTGTGATGTCCTTAGGTTAGTTAGGTTTAAGTAGTTCTAAGTTCTAGGGGACTGATGACCTAAGATGTTAAGTCCCATAGTGCTCAGAGCCATTTGAACCATTTTGAAGTATCAGAAATGAGAACTGCTACAAACCTAGCATCAGAATTAATAGTCACATAGTAGGTGAAGTTAAGGAATTCTGCTACCTTGCCAGTAAATTAACCAATGACGGACAGAGTACTGAGGACATCATAAGCAGACTAGCAGTGACAGAAAGGCTACTCCTGGCCAACAGAAGTCTACTAGTATCAAACATACACCTTAATTTGAGGAAGAAGTTTCTGAGAATGTACGTGTGGAGTACAGCATTGTATGGTTGTGAACCATGAACTGTGGGGAAACCGAAACAGAAGAGAATCGAAACATTTGAGATGTGGTGCTACAGACGAATGTTGAAAATTAGGCTGACTGATAAGGTAAGGAACAATGAAGTTCGGCTCAAAAACTTATAGGAAAAGAATATATATAAAATACTAACAAGAGAAGAGACACGATGATCAGTCATCTGTTAAGACATGAAGGAATGACTTCCGTGATAATAGAGGAAGCTGGAGGGCAAAAACTGTAGTGCAAGGCAGAGACTGGAATATATCCAGCAAATAATTGAGGACATATGTTGCAAGTGTTACACTGTAATGAAGAGTTTGGCACAGGAAAGCAATTCTTGGCGGACCCAATCTGGAAAGTCAAAAGACTAATTACCCCATAAAATAGACAAATTAATGATGAATCCTGTCCATGAGAAGCTCAACGTGTTGATACGGCGAATGAAATTGGCCAAAGGTATAGTGTGGGATGTAAGGCATCAGGATCTACCAGATGTAAACCAATAACAGTGAAGTCTGATATTTTCAACGTGAAGAAGAAACTCGTCGTTTCATGTCTGTCAATAGAACAGGATCTTATTTCTGAAACATTTAACATTATGAATAACATGATTGCGGGATCTGGGCTCTAAAACGAGAGTAAAAGTGATGGCATGATAATGTTGAAGGCCGAAACGGAGAAAGATCAGTTTTCAGGGCAAATGAACTCGAAAGTCTGAGCTTTAGGAGCTAACATTATGTCATGTGTTGCTGTGATTAGTTTGTGTATTTACATTGTTATTGTAGATTCCAGTTAACTGTAACATAACTAGTATGTTAAATGATTTGTTGCCATTCATTTCTAATTCCTGTTTTTATTGCTTGTGCAATTTGGCAATTACTTCTCTAACTTAGCCTTACTTCCAATATTATTTAGCACCGCATTATCAAATGAATGTTGTCAATCATCATGAATACCGTTAACAGAGGACTTCATTCATCTGTTTATCTTGCTTTCAGTACTGTTACGCAAAGGTTATTTTAGCTCTCTCTATTGAGTTTCTTTTCCTGTGACCTCCTGACTTTGTAATGTCTGTTGAAAACTCCACTGGCCTTGGCCACAGAATCTCCCTCTTCCCTCAAGATACCTGTCACTTCCACTACCTGGAACTTCTGCTCACTCATCTTAGCACGTTCCCTTTTGCTTTGTTCCCTCACCAACGCTGACGCAAACTCGCAAGTGCCCAAACCTTGCACCCTCGCACACTCTTCACCTGAACACACTGAGCTCCATGTTGCATCGTATATCTATAGACATTAATGCAACAGATCCGTCGAAGACATGACTCAATCCAATTATTCCAAATCCGGTATATCTAGATGACTAGATCTTTAGAAGGGACAATAGATGTAACAGAATAGGGGACGAAGAAGGTGTGACTTACGAGCTACTGTGCTGCAAATATCCAACAATAATAAAGAAAAGAAAGTGGAATATTTGTCGCTCTCAAGTCCCTTAATACAGAATGCCTGATATGTGTCCTCTACAGACATCCTAAGGTAAAACTATTTGCTGGCTTCAAAATTGAGCCCGCATCTCGTGGTCGTGCAGAAGCGTTCTCGCTTCCCACGCCCGGGTTCCCGGGTGCGATTCCCAGCGGGGTCAGGGATTTTCTCTGCCTCGTGATGGCTGGGTGTTGTGTGCTGTCCTTAGGTTAGTTAGGTTTAAGTAGTTCTTAGTTCTAGGGGACTGATGACCATAGATGTTAAGTCTCATAGTGCTCAGAGCCTTTTCAAAATTGATTTCAAATCTCTAATCGTCATATGAGCAAATACTAATAGCTAGTGAAGTACTCCTTGCTATGTAAACTGAAGCGGATGTTTTCTTGTTGAAATGTGTCACTATTTCGCTTACTCCTATCCACCATACGAACACTTTTCACAGATATATATATTTTCCACGATAGCCACAAATAGAGAATGTCGTACCTCTCAAATATCTGCACCTAACTTATGCGATCATGACGCAATTTTAGTGATGTACCAGAAAGAGATAATTACTGAATACATACCCAGTCTTCGAACGCATTAAATTATCTGAACCTGCAACTGAGCCACAAGAAATAGTTTAGGGAATGTCTTCTGTTCCTTACTAGGGCATAGACGAAGAAGGCAAGATTTTACTAACAAAAGTACTCAGTTATACACCAAAGGTTTTTCCCCACAGAAAGGAAAAGTAAGAAGAAACCACGCACAGTAGCTAACTAAGAATTAAACAGCTCATGAACCACAAAGAAGCTTCTTTAATCATACAGGTAGCATACCTCATGCGCGACTTCAAGTCGAATTTGTAATACAAGCCGTTTTTCTCTGTTAAGCATTGGAAACAGGGACTAGTTAGGCCACTATCTAAACAGGACGTAGCCACTGCATCCTCTGATTTCTGACGTATTTGCGTTGTTCCTCCACTGTCCTAAGCCACAGAATATGTAGTCCACGACCAAGTAACAAGCTAATTAACTACCAACGGTCTACTGGACAAATATGGATAATATGTAGTCGACGACAATCTGACAATCTACCTAACTAGAAAAAGCCTATAAGACAAATACCGATCAGGTTTCCGTAAACACGTAAGCATAACAGCAGCTTAGTGAAGGAAACGGATGACAACTGCTTGACAGACTTCATCAAAGCCTTTGACATTGTCAACTTCCCAACTTACCAATTCCTTGTCTTACCTTCTACAGCTTCTTGTAGTACCACGGAAGTAATTCCTGTTACCTTAACACATGCCCTGTCATCGTGTTCCCTCTTATCAGTGTTTTCCACATATTCCTTTGCTCCCCGATTCTGCCCACAACCTGCTCATTCCTTATCTTATCAACACACCTAATTTTCAACATTCGTCTATACCACCTCATTTCAAATGTTTCGGTTCCATACAGTTGCGGTTTTCTCGAAGTCCATGTTTCACTCCAAACGTACCTGTCTTCCTCAAATTAAGGTTTATATTTCATAGTAGTAGACTTCTTGCCAGGGATGCATTTTTTCCAGTGCTAGTCTACTTTTGATGTCCTCTTCACTCCATCCGTCACGGGCTTTTTGCTGTCTAGCTAATAAGATTCCTCAACTTCATTTAATTCTTGACTATCAATCCTGATCTTAAGTCTCTCTCTGCAGCTGCTCACTACTTTCTTCGATTGTTGTTGCGGTCTTCAGTCCTGACACTAGTTTGATGCAGCTCTGCATGCTACTCTATCCTGTGCAAGCTCCTTCATCTCCCAGTACCTACTGCATGCTACATCCTTCTGAATCTGCTTAATGTATTCATCTCTTGGTCTCCACCTAAAATTTTTACCCTCCACGCTGCCCTCCAATGATAAATTTGTGATCCCTTGATGCCTCAGGACATGTCCTACCTACCGATCCCTTCTTCTAGTGAAGTTGTGCCACAAACTAATCTTCTCCGCTACCCTATTCAATACCTCCTCAATAGTTACGTGATATACCAACCTAATCTTCAACATTCTTCTGTAGCACCACATTTCGAAAGCATCTATTCTCTTCTTGTCGAAACTATTTATTGTCCATGTTACACTTCCATACATGGCTACACTCCATACAAATACTTTCACAAACGACTTCCTGACACTTAAATCTATACTCGATGTTAACAAATTTCTCTTCTTCAGAAACGCTTTCCTTGCCATTGCAAGTCTACGTTTTATATCCTCTCTACAATCATCAGTTATTTTGCTCCCCAAATAGCAAAACTCCTTTACTACTTTAAGTGTCTCATTACTTAATCTAATTCCCTCAGCATCACCCAACTTAATTCGACTACATTCCATTATCCTCGTTTTGCTTTAGTTGATGTTCATCGTATACCCTCCTTTCAAGAAACTGTCCATTCCGTTCCGCTGCTCTTCCAAGTCCTTTGCTGTCTCTGACAAAATTACGTCATCTGTGAACCTCGAAGTTTTTTTTATTTCTTCTCCATGGATTTTAATACATAGTCCAAATTTTTCCTTTGTTTCCTTTACTGCTTGCCCAATATGCAGATTAAATATTATGGGGGAGAGGCTACAACCCTATCGCACTCCCTTCCCAACCACTGCTTCCCTTTCATGTTCCTCGACTCTTATAACTGCCATCTGGTTTCTGTACAAAATGTAAATAGCCTTTCGCTCCCTGTATTTTACCCCTGCCACCTTTAGAATTTGAAAGAGAGTATTCCAGTCAACATTGTCAAAAGCTTTCTCTAAGTCTACAAATGCTAGAAAAGTAGGTTTGCCTTTCCTTAATCTTTCTTCTAAGATAAGTCGTAAGGCTAGTATTGCCTCACGTGTTCCAACATTTCTACGGAATCCTAACTGATCTTTCCCGAGGTCGGCTTCTACCAGTTGTTCCATTCGTCTGTAAATAATTCGTTGTGACTTATTAAACTGATTGTTCGGTAATTTTCACATCCGTCAACACCTGCTTTCTTTGGGATTGGAATTATTATATTCTTCTTGAAGTCTGAGGGTATTTCGCCTGTCTCGTACATCCTGCTCACCAGATGGTAGGGTTTTGTCAGGACTGGGTCTCCCAAGGCCATTAGTAGTTCTAATGGAATGTTGTCTACTCCGGGGGCCTTGTTTCGACTCAGGTCTTTTAGTGCTCTGTGAAACTCTTCACGCAGTATCGTATCTCGCATTTCATCTTCATCGACATCCTCTTCCATTTCCATAATATTGTCCTCAAGTACATCGCCGTGTATAGACCCCCTATATACTCCTTCCATCTTTCTGCTTTCCCTTCTATGCTTAGAACTGGGTTTCCATCTGAGCTCTTGATATTCATACAAGTGGCTCTTTTTTCTCCAAAGGTCTCTTTAATTCTCCTGTAGGCAGTATCTATCTTACCCCTAGTGAGATAAGCCTCTACATCATTTGTCCTCTAGCCATGCCTGCTTAGCCATTTTGCACTTCCTGTCGATCAAATTTTTGAGACGTTTGTATTCCTTTTTGCCTGCTTCATTTACTGCGTTTTTACATTTCCTCCTTTCATCAATTAAATTCAATATTTCTTCTGATACCCAAGGATTTCTACTAGTCCTCCTCTTTTTACCTTCTTGATCCTCAATTGCCTTCAGTACTTCATCCCTCAGAGCTACACATCCTTCTTCTACTGTATTTCTTTCCCCCATTCCTATCCATTGTTCTCTTATGCTATCCCTGAAACTCTATACAACCTTTGGTTCAGTCAGTTCATACAGGGCCCATCTCCCTAAATTCCCACCTTTTTGCAATTTCTTCAATTTGAATCTACAGTTCATAACCAATAGATTGTAGTCAGAGTCCACATCTGCCCCTGGAAATGTCTCACAATTTATAACCTGGTTCCTAAATCTATGCCTTACCATTATATAATCTATGTGATTCCTTTTAGTATCTCTAGGATTCTTCCATGTATACAACCTTCTTTAAAGATTCTTGAACCAAGTGTTAGCTATGATTGAGTTATGCTATGTGCAGAATTCTACCAGGCGGCTTCCTCTGTCATTTCTTACCCCCAGTTCATATTCACCCACTATGTTTCCTTCTCTCCCTTTTCCCATCACTATTAATTTTTCGTCTCCCTCCACTACCAGAATAATATCTTTTATCCCATCATACATTTCTTCAATTTCTTCGTCATCTGCAGAGCTAGTTGGCATATGAACTTGTACTACTGTAGTCGGCGTGGGCTTCTTGTCTATCTTGGCCACTGTAATACGCTCACTATGCTGTTTGCAGTAGCTTACCCGCACTCCTATTTTATTATTCATTATTAAACCTACTCCTGCAATGCCCCTATTTGATTATGTATTTATAACCCTGTATTCACCTGACCAGAAGTCTTGTTCCTCCTGCCACCGAACGTCACTAATTCCCACTATATCTAATATTAACCTATCCATTTCCATTTTTAAATTTTGTAACCTACCTGCCCGATTAAGGAATCCGACATTCCACGCTCCGATCCGTAGAACGCCAGTTTTCTTTCTCCTGATAACGCCGTCCTATTGAGTAGTCCCCGCCCGGAGATCCGAATGGGGGACTATTTTACCTCCGGAATATTTTACCCAAGAGGACGCCATCATCATTTAACCATACAGTTAAGCTGCATGCCCTCGGGAAAAATTACGGCTGTAGTTTCCCCTTGCATTCAGTCGTTCGCAGTACCAGCACAGCAAGGCCGTTTTGGTTAGTGTTAAAAGGCCAGATCAGTCAATCATCCAGACTGTTGCCCCTGCAACTACTGAAAAGGCTGCTGCCCCTCTTTAGGAACCACACGTTTCTCTGGCCTCTCAACAGATACCCCTCCGTTGTGGTTGCACCTACGGTACGGCTATCTGTATCGTTGAGGCACGGAAGACTCCCCACCAACGGCATGGTCCATGGTTCATGGTGGGGAGGTCTTCCAATGACTCAAATAAGAACCGAATATGAGTTTAGTCAATTTTTATTTTCTTTGATTGACTAAATTCATATTCTGTTCTCATTAGAGTGTTCATTCCATTCAGCAGATCTTGTAATTCCTTTCCGCTTTCACTAACGATTCCAATATTATCAGGCAATTGCATCACTAATATCCTTTCAACTCGAAATTGGTTTACACTCCTAAACCTTGCTTATAATTTCCATCAGTGGTTCTCCGATGTATACACTGAAAACTAGGAGCAGAAGATTGCACTCTTGTCTTACACCCTTTTTAATCCGGGCACTTGGTTTTCAGTCGTCCATTCTCATGGCTCCTGTGCATGATGTACATTACCCGTCTCTCCCTATAGCTTGCACCTACGTACCCCAGAATTTTGAATACCTTGTTCCATTTGGCACAGTGAAACGTTATTCAGGCCGAAAAATTCTATGAACGTGTCCTGACTTTTCTTTAGTGTTGCTTCCATAACCAACCGCAAAGTCATAATTGCCTCTCTGGCGTCTTTACGTTTCCTAACGCCAAACTGAACGTCATGTAACACATCCTTAAACTTATTTTCCATTCTTGTGTACTTTATGCTACTCAGCACCACTGATGCATGAGCTGTAAGGCTGATTGAGCTATAATTTTTCTATTCATAAGTCTTGCGGCCTTCGGAACTGAGTGAATGATATTTTTCCGAAAGTCAGGTGGCAATCGCCATATTCATACATTCTGCATACCAATGTGTAGTGTGTGAGTGTGAGTGTGTGTGTGTGTGTGTGTGTGTGTGTGTGTGTGTGTGTGTGTGAGTGTGAGTGTGTGTGTGTGTTAGCGTGGGAGAGAGAGAGAGAGAGAGACAGAGAGAGAGAGAGAGAGAGACAGACAGAGAGAGAGAATTCCTAGGAACCAAACTGCTGAGGTCGTTGGTCCCTATACCCACACACTAGTTGAACTTAAAGTAATTTATGCTAAGAACAAAACACATACACCAATGCCCGAGGGAAGACTCGAACCTCCGGGAGGAGGGGCCGCGCAGTCCGTGACATGGTGCCTTTAGCCGCTCGGCCACTCCGCGCGGCCCGTTACTAGTCGTTTCTTCCCACTTCCCCAAATGATTTTAGAAATTCTTTTAAATTTTGTTTCTTCTTCTATCACGTCAGACATATCTTCCCCCTCACAGAAGCGTTCAGTGCACCCTTCTTACTTATCTGCTCTCTGTCCGCACCTAACAATGGAATTTCTGTTACACTGGTGATGTTACCACACGTGCTTGTAATATCACCGAAAGCTGTTCCGACTCTTGTATATGCTGAGTCGGGCCTTCCGACTATCATTTCTTTTCCGATTTCTTTATATTTTTCATACAGTATTTTTGTCTTAGCTTCCCTACACTTCCTGTTACGTAGTTCCTATATGATTTCTATTTCTGTATTCCTGAATATTTTTGTACTACCTTCTTTCATTGATCAGCTGAAGTATTTATTCTGTTACCCCCGGTTTCATCGCAGTTACCTTCTTTATAACTATTTGTTTCTTTCCAGCTTCTCTGATTTCGAATGATTTCACATACAATAGTGTCTGAAATGGTTCTTCAACAAAAGTTACTCATAGCCCCAACAGTAAACACATCTATGTTAAACAACAAACTTGCAGCTCTCAGGCTTCTCAATATACGCAAATGTTAAATAACAAAGTATTGCAGCTGTTAAGCATAAACTGGTATTTCATGCAAGATCATAAGATGGCAATAGGAAAATTTTCACAAAGTCCACCCTGAAATGACTTGGGGACCTCAGTATAATCTTACGTAATAACACAACAAAACGTGACAGAAGAACAGCTCCCCTAGGCTACCGTCACTCATTCTGTAGGTCCTGTCAATGATTCCTTTAACAGCACTACATAAAAGAATAATATTTAATTATGTTGCATAAAATCAATTTCTCAAGAGAAAGAGTATCATTAGCACTGAACAAAATGAAATCTTGCAAATAGGCAAACACACGGTGAAGAAATATTGGCGCAGATTGAGCTCGCAGAGCGATGCCTCAGATACTATCAACACAAAAACGTGTCTCACTAACTGGTGGGAGTAAATGGACGTTAAAGAGTGGCAATCTGGCAACACTGTAATCACATGTACGGTAACTACCTCTGACAGCAAACGTAAGTATTGCTGTGCAGTTGAGGCCGTGGATAGAGTTTTTGGTTAGCATGCCAGAGGTCGTGGGTTCGATTGCAGATCGAAGCATATTTGTTCTTCTTTGCTAAATGTAGTCTGCGTGGTACGGTATGTGGCATCTTAATCGTCACACTATGATTACAGTGGATCTCCTACAAAAAAATTTGCATCTACATATCTACATATCTACATATGGAAATACAATGGTTTTCACTAGTCAGTTTTATAGGAGCATTTGCATGTCGAAGACGCGAATTGTTTCGCTCCACTGCTACGTTTTCTGTATACCCTCCCGCTGGTAAGTATCAGCTATTATTGTGGTCACCTTCAGGTCCATTAAATTTCGTTAGAGTGTTACGGCAACAGTAGGGCTAGCAACGCGGTTTGCAAATAATTTCCGAACTCAGTTACCATTTATATATAGTATCACCATGGAACCACTAATAATGCCTGTTAGCTATGAGGCATATAAGTGCATGCGGTTTAATATCTGAAATCCCTGGGCTATCAGGATCGAGCAGTTGAGGCTACCTTTGTAGAAAGGGGCCAAAATAAGTTACTGTCAACATATAAACTTTACTTCTTAAAACACACAATCACACAAGCAAGAATCAAAAGCTCTCCAGGTTTTAACGAAAGAACTCCTCAGATTTAATTTAGATCGACTGAAAGCCACATCGAAAATCCAAGGCACAAGACCTAAGCAAGGAACGGAGGTAAAGGAGCTCTTCTGGAGTTTTCACTTCTTTAGGAAAAAAAAATTATCTTCAGTATATATAGGCTGAAAGCAACAGCTTAAATTTTTCCAACTGCGCTGAAGGCCTCACATTAATCAAAAATAGTGTTACGGCTTAAGGCCGAGACAAAGATTTTCAATGTTTCATCCAAATAGCCTGAAAACTGGGCTGAAGGGCGCATATCAACAGAACAATTTTACGGCTTATGGGCTACGAAGAAGAGCTTCCAATTTGAAAGGCTGAAGGCCTTATCTTAAAATATATCGTTTAAAACTTGACTGAAGGCCTCATACTAAAGAATAACAATCTCATGGCTTAAGGGCAACACAAGGATTTTTAATTTTTAATTTAAGAGCGATTAAAACTCAGCCGAAGGCCACATACCATGCAGAAAACAATTTTACGGAGTAAGGCCTAAAGGGAAGATCTTCTAAATTTCAACTAAAATAGGCTAAAGGCTTTATCCTAAAGTGCTTCACATAAAACTCGGCTGAAGGCTACATACGGAACCAAAAAATATCACGGCTTAAAACCCGGCCAAAAAAATTTCCAATTCTTAATTTAAGTAGGAAAACTCGGCTGAAGGCCACATACCAAACCATCATCATCATCATCATTTAAGACTGATTATGCCTTTCAGCGTTCAGTCTGGAGCATAGCCCCCCTTATACAGTTCCTCCATGATCCCCTATTCAGTGTATTCTGATGTTAAACCTATTACTTCAAAATCATTCTTAACCGAATCCAGGTACCTTCTCCTCGGTCTGCCCCGACTCCTCCTACCCTCTACTGCTGAATCCATGAGTCTCTTGGGTAACCTTGCTTCTCCCATGCGTGTAACATGACCCCACCATCTAAGCCTGTTCGCCCTGACTGCTACATCTATAGAGTCCATTACCAGTTTTTCTTTGATTTCCTCATTGTGGACACCCTCCTGCCATTGTTCCCATCTACTAGTACCGGCAATCATCCTAGCTACTTTCATATCCGTAACCTCAACCTTGTTGATAAGGTAACCTGAATGCACCCAGCTTTCGCTCCCATACAACAAAGTTGGTCAAAAGATTGAACGGTGCACAGATAACTTAGTCTTGGTACTGACATCCTTCTAGCAGAAGAGGGTAGATCGTAGCTGAGCGCTCACTGCATTAGCTTTGCTACACCTCGCTTCCAGTTCTTTCACTATGTTGCCATCCTGTGAGAATATGCATCCTAAGTACTTGAAACCGTCCACCTGTTCTAACTTTGTTCCTCCTATTTGGCACTCAATCCGTTTATATTTCTTTCCCACTGACATTACTTTCGTTTTGGAGATGCTAATCTTCATACCATAGTCCTTACATTTCTGATCTAGCTCTGAAATATTACTTTGCAAACTTTCAATCGAATCTGCCATCACAACTAAGTCATCCGCACATGCAAGACTGCTTATTTTGTGTTCACATATCTTAATCTCACCCAGCCAGTCTATTGTTTTCAACATATGATCCATAAATAATATGAACAACAGTGGAGACAGGTGGCAGCCTTGTCTTCCTGAAACTACTCTGAACCATGAACTCAATTTACCGTCAACTCTAACGGCTGCCTGACTATCCATGTAAAGACCTTTAATTGCTTGCAAAAGTTTGCCTCCTATTCCATAATCTTGTAGAACAGACAATAACTTCCTCCTAGGAACCCGGTCATATGCCTTTTCTAGATCTATAAAGCATAGATACAATTCCCTGTTCCACTCATAACACTTCTCCATTATTTGCCGTAAGCTAAAGGTCTGGTCCTGACAACCTCTAAGAGGCATAAACCCACACTGATTTTCATCCAATTGGTCCTCAACTAATACTCGCACTTTCCTTTCAACAATACCTGAGAAAATCTTACCCACAACACTGATTAAAGAGATACCTCTGTAGTTGTTACAATCTTTTCTGTTTCCATGTTTAAAGATTGGTGTGATTACTGCTTTTGTCTAGTCTGATGGAACCTGTCCCGACTCCCAGGCCATTTCAATTATCCTGTGTAGCCATTTAAGACCTGACATTCCACTGTATTTGATGAGTTCCGACTTAATTTCATCCACCCCAGCCGCTTTATTGCACTGCAATCTATTGACCATTTCTTCTACTTCCTCAAATGTGCTCCAATTTCCATCATCATTCCTACCCATTCTACCTCGAAATCTGAAACATTACTCATCGCATTTTCACCTACATTGAGCAACTCTTCAAATTATTCCCGCCATCTGCCCAAGGCATCCACAGGATTCACCAGCAGTTTTCCTGACCTGTCCAAATTACTTGTCATTTCCTTCTTACCTCCCTTTCGAAGACTGCTAATTACACTCCAGAATGGTTTTCCAGCAGCTTGACCCATAGTCTCCAACCTGTTTCCAAAGTCTTCCCACGATTTCTTCTTGGATGCTGCAATTATCTGTTTGGTTTTGTTTCTTTCTTCAACATAACTTTCTCTGTCCACCTGGGTTCCGGTATGTAGCCGTTTTTGATACGCCTTCTTTTTCCTTTTACAGGCTGCCTTGACTGTATCATTCCACCTAGCTGTTTGCTTCATCCTACTTTTACACACTACTGTTCCAAGACATTCTTTAGCCACTTCTAGTACTGTGTCCCTGTACCTTGTCCATTCCTTTTCCAATGACTGTAATTGACTACATTCAACTAACTGGTACCTTTCTGAGATCGCTTTTATGTACTTGTGCCTGATTTCCTTATCCTGAAGTTTCTCCACTCTTATCCTCCTACATATGGACCTGACCTCCTGCACTTTCGGCCTCACAATCCCAATTTCACTGCAGATTAAATAATGATCAGTGTCATCAAAGAATCCCCTGAATACACGTGTGTCCCTCACAGCCTTCCTGAGTTCCTGATCTGTTATTATATAGTCAATGACAGATCTGGTTCCCCTGCCTTCCCAAGTATACCGGTGAATGTTCTTATGTTTAAAAAAGGAGTTTGTGATTACTAAGCCCATACTGGCACAGAAATCCAAGAGTTGTTTCCCGTTCCTGTTGGCCTCCATATCCTCTCCAAATTTACCCATAACCTTTTCATACCCTTCTGTTCGATTTCCAATTCTGGCGTTAAAATCACCCATGAGCAGAACACTGTCCTTGTCCTTTGCTCTAACAACTACATCACTGAGTGCCTCATTAAAACTATCCATCTTATCTTGATCTGTCGCTTCACAATGCGAATATACTGACACAATCCTAATTTTCTTGCTAGACACTGTCAAATCTATCCACATCAGTCGTTCGTTTACATACCTTATTGCAACTACGCTGGGTTCCATTTCTTTCTTGATGTAAAGCCCTACACCCCATTGTGCTATTCCTGCTTTGACTCCTGAGAGGTACACCTTGTATTCTCCCACTACCTCTTCTTTCTCACCCCTTACCCGAATGTCACTAACAGCTAAAACGTCCAGCCCCATCTTACTTGCAGCCTCTGCCAGTTCTACCTTCTTCCCAGAGTAGCCCCCATTGATATTAATAGCTCCCCATCTCATTACCATTTGTTTGCCAAGTCGTATCTTAAGAGTCCGTGGTTTGTCAGTTAGAGGTGGGACTCCGTCACCTCCAAAGGTCCGAGGCATTTTGCTCTGATTGTTGCCAGCATCATATTTACCAAACAAGAAACAATTTCTTTTTTTACAGCTTCAGGCCTAAGAAGAAAGCCTTACAATTTTAATAAGCTAAAACTCGGCTGAAGAGCATACAGAGTACTTAAGACTGAAAAACGAAATCACTATGTAAAACGCAAGGAGCGGCGCTCAGAAGGTTCCAAGGATCAGCCTCGGAAGGTAGCACGGACAAAAGTTTAGATGAGACAGACAGCCAGACCAACAACCTCTCAATCGGAAGGCAACCCAACCGAAAGCGAGACAACGAACCTACCAATTCTGCTCCACCCGACCAGCAAAACGAAAACAACATGTAAATAGCACAACATTCTGGATACTGGTACCCAATCCAGCCAAGTCAGAATAAACGCCCAAATCTACCAACAACACCTCAGCTGTCGAACTAAACGCCGTGATGGACGGCATCAACACGAGGAAAATACACTGCCTAAAATTACGTCAACGGCCACAAGGAAGAAGATACCGCTGGTACACTTCAATAATGAAGGAATGAATTACATTAAGTTAAACACAACACAAGAAGACGGCTCCAACTCTAGCCGACTTCAATGCACACACGTCGTTTCTCCCTGGAATCTACCAGAAAGTCACAACCAGCATGAGACGAAGAGATGTGATATCAGTTGAGGCTTGATAGTAGGCTAAGTTAGCCCTCAACTTTAGTGTCCAGGCTACGAACGTAGTAACCCTCCCAAGAAGCGCCTCACAACTCCAACCGCTCGTGCACGCCGCCAATGGCTCCGGCCTGGCTACACGCCACGGAGACTTCCTCGCTGCTCTGCCCCAACCAACTGACTGCCACACACGGGAACGGTCGCAGGACCAAACAGACGTCGGCTGATGAGAGGGCGACCGAACGACCAACCAACGGTCGTCTTTTCCGCTCCATTCTCCTTCAGTCCGACAGTGCATGTCGGCAATTACTGATGTCCGCACCTCGCTGGTGCTCCGAACCCGAAGCTCCTCCGCCGCCGACCGCTGCTCCGTCCCCGACTGCACTGCTGGTCCGTCTCCAACGGACTTCATACACACGAGACCCGGAAATACTATCCGTCGCTCCAGAGATAGTACGACAGTGCACTTACCGATAAGCGCTACTGCTGCCACTCACGGGCTGGTAAGGGGGGAAGTTAGTGACGCCAGTAAATGTAATAAGAAAACTAGGTGTCAGTACCGTAAGAGAAGATGACAAACAATAAGTGGCATGAACAGGAGCTGCGCACGGTTCAGTATCACTATGCATTAATATTATTATTGTTACCAATGGAAATTTGGAAACATCACGTCCACTGCCTTTACAGAAACTGTGTAATTCGGAAAGGAACATTTCGCAATTAGCAGTGTCGGGATGAATCATGCAGTGCAAAAGCTACAAGAGAGGTGTCACGCTTTAGGTGGAACAATCGGCTTTGCTAATAACGTGATTGTACTACTGGGTGTCCAGAAAAGGGCTCCCTGATTTCAAAATTAAATATCTCGAAAACAAAGATCGATAGAGGAATGCAGTAAACGGTATGTTTATCGTGAAAGCTGTAAGAAGTCTATACAGCAGTTTTAAATAATAGTTACAAAAGCAACTAACAGATGGCGCCGTACGGTGTACAGCTCATATCAGCATACATAAGAGAAATAATCGTATGAAAACAATCTTTGCAAACAATCACATCACAATGTTTTCTGAATGTTCACCATTGGCGCTACAGAGGTGGCGCAAACGAAGAATGAAATTCGCCATTACGTTTCGTAGTGTCTCAACCGAAATGGATTCGCATGCCACAGAGATCGCCGATTCAAGCTCGTCCAGGGTGGGGGATGCTTCAGGTAGACCATGCCCCACAAAAAAAAGTCACAGGGAGTCAAATCCGGCGAATATGGAGGCCAAACCATGTCTGCACCAGTAAATTTGGGATATTCCAAAGCAATGACAGGATTCCCGAAGTATTTCTCAAGAAAGCGAAACACTTGTTCGGTCCGATGTGGTCGGGCTCCATCTTGCATAAACCATTCAGTACCTGGTCGATCCTCTAACCCTTGCTGTGTGGCGACAGATTGTTCCAGAATTGCAACGTACCGTGCACCAGTGACGTTTCTCGAATGAAAAATGGGCCAATAATGCCTCTGCTGCATACTGCAGCCCACACAGTAACTTTAGGAGGATACAGGGGTTTCGCTTCTCACCAATATGGCTTTTCGGAACCCCACAATCACCAGTTCTGCTTATTCACGTATCCATTCAGGTGGAAGTGTGCTTCATCTGTAAACCAGATGCAGCCAACATCAAATCCTTCACTATAATTCATTGTGAGCATCTTATAAGCAAAGGCAACCCTTTGTTGCACAGCTCGTACGGGTATGGCCTGGTCACTTTGAATTTTGAATGGAAACATGTGTAGTCTCTTTCTCAGTATTTTCTGCGTGCTGCAACGCTTCAAAACAGTCTCAAATCGGTTTGCTTGCGGCCGACAAGCCCAACTAGATCATCAGTTACGCTGCCTGTTGAAATTATTTGAAGAGCGTACGAATGGTTTTCGCATCGGGTCCTTTTGGAACATTAAATCGTGCTTGAAAACCTCGCTTGTAGCCGTAGGACTCTCTTCTAACCTGTGGTATTCTAGCACCAGAAAAACGCCTTGTTCAATGGAGTACATAGTTTTAATCTCTTCCTTCGGTACGCTAACCTCCTTTCACGTTTCGACAGTGGAACTGATCGCTCTGGGCTTCGGATCACTATTTATACTCGGCATTTCGTATGGCGATTACAGCGTCATCTGTTATCAGCTTTTGTAACTATTATTTCAAACTGCTTTCACAATAAACATACCATTTACTGCATTCCTCTATCGATCTTTGTTTTCGAGATATTTACTTTTGAAATCAGGGAGTCCTTTTCTGGACACCCTGTATATGCGCTGATCACGAGACAGGGACTAGTTCCTTGTGGAGTACAGCACCCGTGGTAGACTCCATGTACATTAGTACAAATATTGTATTATCTTCTTGTGTTCTTCTAAAAAATTGTACAGATGTATGGTATACCCAAAAGATAAATATTCTTCTGGTTCTTGGTGGATCTGATAGCCGGCCTCGTGTTGCCGTTCGTGAATATGCTGCTAGATGTCCTGGTTGATGTCATCCAGATAAAAATGGTTTCACCTACTAAAGCTTCACCTCTCCTTCCACCATTGCGTGACAGAGGTCGTCCACGGACTCGCCATATCCCAACTATTCAGGAATCTATTCTGGACGGCACTCACCAAGAATCGCTGCTAATTACACGTAGCGCAGCAAGACATCGTCGTGTCTGGCGACGCATGGTCGTTGACGTGCTGCGCGGGCATCGGCTGCACCCCTACCATTATTCTTTAACACAAAACCGCCATGCTGAAGACTAACGTTTTGCGGATGCTATTCTGTGAATAGTTCCAACAGCAACAAGAGGTCAACAACGACTTTATGAACACTGTATTATGGTCGGATGAAGCAGCGTTCACTCGTGAGGGTATTTTAACATGCACTATGCCCTCCGTTGTTGTGGCGTTAACCCGCATGTCCCCCGCGACCATGGATATCAAGTTCTGTTTGGCATTAATGTCTGGGTCGGAAAGGGAGTTGGGTGACTACTTTTTGCCTGACGGTTGGATTGCACTGAATTGTCATACGTTTCCCTCAAACTATTTGCTTGACGAAAGATGTTCCACTTCATGTTCGGCAGAGCCGAGCGGTTCTAGGCGCTTCAGTCTGGAACCGCGCGACCGCTACGGTCGCAGTTTAGAATCCTGCCACGGGCGCTACAGTCTGGAGCCGCGTGACCGCTACGGTCGCAGGTTCGAATCCTGCCACGGGCATGGATGTGTGTGATGTCCTTAGGTTAGTTAGGTTTAAGTAGTTTTAAGTTCTAGGGGACTGATGACCTCAGATGTTAAGTCGCATGGTGCTCAGAGCCATTTCGTTTTGTTCGGCAGAGGTTATGGTTCCAACATGACAGTGTACTTCCAGTCTTTGGATTCAATGTGCGACTATATGCACACAGAACATTTCCGGGAAATGACTTGCACGGGGAGGTCCATCACGTGACCTACATCCCCTGGATTTCCTCCCGTTGGTACACTAGAAGGAGAACGTGTGTTCGACTGCGACGACACATGTGGAATGAATAACAGCTCATGTTCATGGTGCTGCGCTACAGTCTGGAAACGAGCGACCGCTCCAGTCGCAGGTTCGAATCCCGCCTCGGGCATGGATATGTGTGATGTCCGTAGGTTAGTTAGGTTTAGTTCTAAGTTCTAGGCGACTGATGACCTCAGAAGTCAAGTCGCATAGTGCTCAGAGCCATTTCATGATGCTCTTGTACCTGTGGATGTACGTGCAGGAGAGGGGGTGAGCATTTGCTCTGAGGAAAATATATGCTTTTTTAAACGTCTTACGGTCATTAATATGGAAATTATTATTCTCACTGGCTACTAATGTGTCACATCTGTGCGGAAGTACTGCATATGGAATAAGTGACTAGTAGATGTTGAGCTATTTAACTGAGCAGCCACCTTCAGCACCTCGGAATTGATACTGTTTCTGTAGGTATTCTGTTCTATGTCTTGTCATTCGTTTCAGCTATCCCTTTCTGACTTGTCTGGGCGCGTTTTTGTTATGCTCACCTTTATAAAATACTGTACTATACAAATATCGGATGTGTGTGGCTTAAGAAACAGTGTATACTACGGTATTATATGGCTGAATGAAACTGATAAATAAAATAAAAAAAAGTACCCCTTTACCTACAATCGAACGCTCGTCCTCCTGCATGCTACCTCAAAATGCTATCCACTGCACCAACTGCTCAATGCTATTGAGTTGTGCTGACAGAGCTAGTTTCCGTGAGTGGTGTGACTAAAGATGAAATTTTATGAGACACATTTTTGTGTAGCTAGTATGTGAGGAATCGCGCTCCGAAGTCCGAGTGCACGAAATTTTCTTCGCTCTGTACAAACAAAGAGTGTACTACAAGTATTGATGAAGTAAAGCAACGTGTGTTGCTGCGGAGTCACACGGCGCCAATGTTTTCAATTGGCTCCTGCTCCTCCCGCCAATAATAGCACTCTCAAACACGTTAGCTTTAATACTTGCGGGACAACACAGTGAAGTAAAATGACATCTTTAACAAACTTGAGTTAATACCTTGCAGGGGAAAATGCGGAAAGGTAATCAGTTCCACAGTAATCCACTACGTCAGCTCGTAGGACGCACGATAAGCATTGCCAGTGCTTTACTATGATACCGCGACCAATGCTAATCTCCGATACTAGAAACCGCATCCTCGGCGGCATTTCGTATCCCCTTGAACGTAATGACATCTTAGGCACATAATCCACAATGTATGTTCCAAACCAGTTGCTCTCAAACATAGAGGGTGTTACAAAAAGGTACGGCCAAACTTTCAGGAAACATTCCTCACACACAAATAAAGAAAAGATGTTGCGTGGACATGTGTCCGGAAATACTTAATTTCCATGTTGGAGCTCATTTTAGATTCGTCAGTATGTACTCCGACGTGATGAAATTGTAAATTTTCACAATCAACATGTGTGGGCTGACGAGACTCCGCACGCAATTGTGCAATCACGTCATCAACACAGATTTTCTGTGAACGTTTGGGCAGGCATTGTTGGTGATGTCTTGATTGGGCCCCATGTTCTTCCACCCACGCTCAATGGAGCAAGTTAACATGATTTCATACGGGATGTGCTGCTAGAACATATTCCTTTATGAGTACGACACAACATGTGGTTCATGCACGATGGAGCTCCTGCAGATTTCAGTCGAAGTGTTCGTACGCTTCTCAACAACAGATTTAGTGACCGATGGATTGGTAGAGGCGGACCAATTCCATGGCCTCCACGCTCTCCTGACCTCAACCCTCTTGACTTTCATTTATGGGGGCATTTGAAAGCTCTTGTCTACGCAGCCCCGGTACCGAATGTAGAGTCTCTTCGTGCTCGTATTGTGGACGGCGGTGATACAATACGCCATTCTCCAGGGCTGCTTCAGCGCATCAGGGATTCCATGCGACGGAGGGTGGATGCACGCATCCTCGCTTACGGAGGACATTTTGAACATTTCCTGTAACAAAGTGTTTGAAGTCACGCTGGTACGTTCTGTTGCTGTGTGTTTCCATTCCATGATTGATGTGATTTGAAGAGAAGTAATAAAATGAGCCCTAACATAGAAACTAAACGTTTCCGGACACATGTCCACATAACATATTTTCTTTCTTTGTGTGTGAGGAATGTTTCCTGAAAGTTTGGCCGTACCTTTTTGTAACACCCTGTATACAGAACGAGTCCGTCCAAAGTGCTACGGTAACTGAGGTCGAGGCGCAACGTCTCACCGCCCTCCTCACCTCGTTTCCCGCTTCGCGCGCCATCTCGAGAGCGCCAGCGAGGCACCTGCAAGCAAGTAGACGCGTCCTCTGTCGGCGTTGGACACGAACCCAATACCCGCCGGAGTTGCAGTAGCGAGACGCAAGTGGCACCAGTGCAGACACGGCACAATGCCCATGTTTAAAGGTGTCCATTCCTCTTCAACTGCACTGCCTACTAAGCTGTTCCAGTATCTCTAGCCTTAGGGGGACTTCAAGCGTATCTCTTCATTCCTTACTACTTCCGATCCCATTTCTTCTCTTGTTGATTCTTCCTGATATTGAAACTTCCTGAAGAATCTCTTAAAGTTCAGCATACTCTTCATCACTGGGAAACTGCCGTGTGAGTCTATATCAGCTACATCTTACACTCCAATATCAGATATAGGTATCCCTCTCTGACCACGGTGTAATCCAATTAAAATCTTCCCATATCTCACGACCTTTTCCAAGTATACCTCCCACTGTTGTGATTCTCGAACAGAGTATTCGCTGTTCCTAGGAAAATTTGTTACAGATGTCAATTAATCTTGCTCTTCTCTCATTTCTAGTACCAAGTCCACATTCTCCTGTGACTCTCTGTCCTATTCCTTCCCCTGCAACAGCTCTGCTATAATCATTGCCATTAGATTTTCATCTCCGTTTAGGAACTGAATTACCCATTCGGTATCCTCATATGCTTTCTCTATCTCCCCATCTTCAGGTTGTGACGTCGGCATGCATACCTGAACCGTCGCGGTCAGTGTTGTTTTGCTGTCGATTCTGATGACAACAAACCTACCACTGAACTTTTCATAGTAACACACTCTCTGCCTTGTATTTCTATTCGTAACGATAGCTACTGCCAGCATGACATTTTCTGACGATGTTGATACTACCCCATACTCATCTGACCAGAAATCCTTTTGTCTTATTTCCATTTCACTTCACTGACCCACACTATGTACAGGTTGAGCCTTTCCATTACCATTTTCAGATTTTATAGCTTCCCGAACACTTCCAGGCTTCTGATATTCCATGGTAACACGTTGAGGCTTCTGACATGCCATGCGCCGAGGCGTCCTTTAGTTTGTTTTCAACCTGTTTCTCATGGTCTTCTTCCCCTTGGCAGTCCCATCCTTAGATTTAAGCGGGGAACGATTCCGGAATTTTTCGCCAATTGAGGGATCATAATGGCACTTTTCAATTGCAGGCCACATGTCCTGCGGTTTCATTGTTTCGTGACGTTGGTAATTGCTACTACCTCTTCGTCGTTCATGGCCTGTTTTCCAACCCATCGGTCCGACCATCCACCTGTTTGACATTACCGTTGGCAGAATGACCGTGACTTCTGTGCTTAAGTCTTCGACAGAAAACGCTAATTATTATTCAAAATTTGAGTCGTAGCGAGGTTAGAATGCAGGACCAAGGACGTTTTCATTACCAATCTAAACCCTATTCCTAGACCACAGGTGAAGTTGGTAACTAATATTTCTCACAAAGTGCAATGCAATAGTCCCGCTGTAACCTGACATCTGTAGAACAGTACGTTATGTCCGGCAGCATTACTTCACAATGGAGACAGAAAATGGCAGTCACCCTCTCAGGTTTCGATGTAAGGTAATATACACGTTCATTGTACATCAATGATGTGTGATCGCCTTTGCAAATACCACATGTACGTTACTGACCTCAAGTTATACCGACGTGCAATCAATAAACTTGAGATCAGCTCAATACCTAGATGTATTCACTATCGCAATCGTCACAGTAGATGGGGTTAAAGTTCAACCAATAAAAAACCCATGCGCTACTGGTCGGTCATTCTTGGATCATGCGCTCGAATTATCGGGATTCTCCACCATCTTAAACCCTAAATGGTACAAATATCAACTTCTCTCCTTAATGGGCACAGCAGATGAAAATCTGAACTGAACTGAGCACGTAACGACAATTTGGAAAAGGGCGTCAGCACGTTTCCATGCCCTACGAGAATAATGAACTCCCTTTCCTCTTGACAAGAACCAGAAGTGTGTGCAAACACTTGTATTTCCACTTAGTCACTAAAGGAACGCTATCCTACGAGGCCTAACTCAGAAACACATACAGCACCTGGAACTGGTTACGAGTGCCTGTTCTCGTTATATTTGTGATGTTCGACTCTTTGATCACATTTCACCATCACAGGCACTGCTACCTTGGCTGCATGCATACCATTCCCGAGGTTACCATACACTCTGTCTTCTGTACAGTCTTATATCTCTCCTCGACCTTAATGCTCTTCCCTTATTACCAAGAGAGAAACAGCAGCGTAAAATCCGTTCTGTCTCGTCCCATCACTCAGCTACAATCTCTTAGTCTTTTTCAATCGCACGAATTTGACCCTGGAATACCTCCTGTATTTTATTTGAGAACCGAATAATATCTCCACCTTCAGAAGCTAATGACGTATCTACTTAAGCAATAATGAAGATTGCCATTGACCCATATACATATTTCTTTGCAACCATATCATGTCATAGTATTCTTAGCTGGTGCACTCTCCTTAAATTTACTTTCACCAGATCACCTACAGATGCTTTCTCTATCTTCCACTATTGTCATCTTTACTATTGTCATTCTATTTGTTATTAATGCTATCATTAGTATGATTATATTTTTCAATTATTATCATTGTTAGTGGCAGCAGACGTCCTACGAGTATTAACTTCATTAGTCCTTATTCAGTATTGATTACTCACATTGGAACTATAGACAGTCAGATCATTTTAACACTATTTGTCATACTAAAATTGTTATTCCTTCGGTAAGTGCGACATAAAAAATGAACTGCATTTATGATCACCGATGGCCCAAATCAGATCAGGTTAAAAAATTAATTGATAAAATATTTTAATCGTAGGGACAAATATTAATTTCAGTGAATAACCAGACATGATGGAGATTGCTTGTGAAACCCTACTTCGACCAATAACTGAATTTTGCTCGTCTGTCTATGACCGTTACCTGGCAGCATTGACAGACTGAGTAAAAACAACAGAAGGAAGAGCTGCGCCTTTCATCATACGTTCGTTTGGTAAGCGATAACTCACCAGGTAGATGCTCATCCACCTCCGGTGTTAGACGACACAAGAAAGTTCATATGCATCATCTAATAGTTTGCTCTTACTGTTCGGAGTGTGTATGTTCCCAGAGGGGTCAACCACAATATCGCATCTTCTTACATATAACTAGCGAAACGACAATGATGTCCGATTCAGATTAACACAATGCTTTCCGTAGTCTTAGCAAGAATATCCCATGTATCACATCATTCAGAAGAGAACGGCGATTGCAGTGGAACACGAAGTCGTCCTCCGCCGCTCCGCCGCCCCCCTCGCCCCCCCCCCTCCACATTAAACGCTGCAAAAGAGTTTGTGGAAAATAGAGGCAAATGTAAACGTAGAATGGATGATTTGCGAAAACCGTTTCGGTTACAGATGTTAATACTTTATAGATGAAAACAAATCCAATTAAAATTTTATGTTGTTCCTTTGTGTTTCAGGTTTGGAACTGGCATCAGACATCGCACGACTCTGAACTATTTCTCAAGCTGTTGCTTGGGGGCGGGCGTTATGGCTGCTGGCTTCTTAGGTTGGGGTCTGCGCAACTGGAATTACTCAATGTACTGTACTGCAGCGCTTTTCATCGCTCTGATTTTACTTTTCAGGTAATATTAACGGTGGAAATACTGAGGAAACCGTTATATATTCCAAATAAGCTTTATTGTGAGGATTATATACTTGAAGTTTCACTTCTTAATATCACATTCCATTACGGCATTACGAAACTTCAAGTTTTCGTCATATATATCTCTTATGTTTCTTTAATTATTAATACTATTACTGAACTGTCGTTTCCTCTCTGTATATGTCCTACAGAAAACATATAGTGCTCTTGACATCCTTCAATAGAAAAACAAAATAGGACACCACTATTTTCAAGACAATTAGGCATATACAGCTGTGTGTATTATACAGATGGCTATTAACGTTGGAAATTGTTCGATTTCGTATTTTTCGCTATTTGCAACTTGTGTTTTTGATAATGGCAACACAGAATTTATTTAGAAAAACTTTAGCCCAAAAGATCCGTCGTGCTGTGTCTTATCTTCGATTTGTTTTCCTAGTCGAGAGAGAACGTAAGACTAATCTCATTCGCGTAGCGTCTACCGTATTCGTTGTGTGTTTTTATAGTCGATACTTTTTATTTTCCTTTCAGGAGCACAGATGAATAATTTTTATGGTTGTTCAACACATGAACACGCTACGTATAGTTGTCCATGCAGGAACACAACCCTTTTAAACTCACTTTGCAACAATGGAAAGTGTTACATTGCCATTTATTGATGGCATTGGAATGTAACACCATTTAATGCTGAATTACACGATATTTAAATAAAGCTGAATTCGTGTTGTGACTACTGACTAACATTTTTTCTCTTCCGGGTAAAATTTTCTCTTGTGTGAGGTTTTTGAGAAGTTTGCTGTGAGAGCACTCTGGAAACGTTAGCGAATTTAGGAGATTTGTTGGGAAGTTTACGTTTTTGTCTTCGATCCAATTGTGTAAATGAATTTAAATATTTTTCTTCCCCTGTATCATATTGCGTATTCGCTAATTTCTTGATAGAACTACGACATTCTTTATTGCTAAAATTGCCCTCTCTCATATCCTCTGTTCGTCTTCATCTAGATACATCACGGCACGTCGCGAAGGTTACCTCGAACCACTACTAGTCAGTGCCTTCGTTGTTCCACTCGCAAATGAGGGAAAGCGGCTGCCTGTGGGCGTCGTACTAACCACAGTTTCCCTTATCAGCAGGGAAAAGTGAGCCCTCGTTTCCCGTATCATAACTTCAGAATGGAAATAAACAGTCGTTTGCGAGTGGAACAAGAGAGCTAATGACTATCTGTGGTACACCTTACCACCCGCGATGCACAATCTGCTAGCTTGCAGATTACATATGTAGATATACGTGTGGAAAGGTTGTGTGAGAGACCGACGCGCTGACTTGCACTGCAGTGTAGTACTTACAACTTAATAAACAATATGTAGTAGCTCAGCACTTGTTGATGTCAATCTAAATTACAGTGGTGGGAAAAAAAAGTAGCAACAACAAAAAGTAATTACGTAGACTAATAAAATTTCGGGAATACATTTTTCTAGCAATATATTTAAGTGATTAACGTTCCAAGATTACATTTAATGTAAGCGAGATAAGATACTGCAAATCTGAAATACTGCTACGTTAAAACTAGGTGTAACAGTCAGAATGTTTAAGGCAAGAAAGGAAACGAGCATGCATTGTGTTCTACAGGTGCCACATGTCAATTTGCGCGATAGAGATCCATGCCTGTTGCATTTGGTCGATTAATACAGGGACGGTTAATGCTGCTCGTAGATGATTCTAGAGTTGTTATTGATGATGCCCCACATGTGGTACACTGGAGACAGATATGGTAATCGAGCAGGTCAAGGCATCGTGTCGAAACGTGATGGGTTACATCAGTAGAATGCGGGTGAGAGTAATATTGTTGGAAACACCGCCAGGAATGCTTTCATCAAGTCCCCTCACCAAACTTGCACACAGATTAGCGGTCAGGGTGCATCGGATAAGTAGGAGAGTGCTTCTGCTGCAATACTAAATAGCACCTCAGACTATTACTCCACGTGTAGTCCAGTGTGTCTAGTACGCACACAGGTTGGTTGGATGCACTCAGATGGCATCCTTCTAATCAATAGACGGGCGTCAATGGGATCGCGCCAAAACGAGCTATAATCAGAAGACACAACAAGCCTCTACCTTGCCACAAGTGAGCTCTTGCTCGACACCACTTAAGTCGGAGGTGATGGTCGATTGGCGGTGTACACGCTATAGGACGCCTGTCTTGGAGCTGTCCTTGAAGTAAGCGAAATGTAACAGTTCGTTGTGTCACTGTGGTGCCAACTGCCGGTCAAATCGCTGCTGTAGATGCAGGACGATGCGCCAGAGCCTCACGCCGAAGACGATAGTCGGACCTCTCGATTGTGTCACGTGACCGTCCGGAATCCGGTCTCCTTCCGGCCTTAATTATCGTAACCTCCGCTGCCAGGAATCATGTACAATGGCTACATTCCTCACAAGGTCCTCTGCAGTATCGCAGAAGGAACGTCCAGCATTTCGTAGCCCCATTACACGACATCTTAGAACTCAGTGGCACGTTGATAATGCAGCCTTTTTCGCCTTAAAGACATCAAAGCACCACGTCCAGTCTCAAAGGTGAATAAGGCTCACAACTGTTACAGCGTGTATTTTCATCCTAGTACTGGCACTAGTAGCGCCACTGTTACGTGATTGTCACCAAATTTGAAAAGACATCTTTTTTCAGACGTAGAATCACACCGACAAACTTTCATTTATGTCACACATCTCCTTCTTGGTATTGCAATTGTTTTCCTCAGTGTGTATGACGCCCTCGTAGCAACGTGTGTACCATTGAGTCTATGTACTGTTATGACGGTCAGGCGATAAGATTCTACCTTCTCCCATTGTGAAATAGTGATATGAAAGCTGATCGGTAAGGATGAGTGTCGTTAGTGTGACTACGAATTACCTCCTGTTCCGTATCAGCGACTGTACTCACAACTACTTTCGCGAACGTAAGAACAAGACTTTACGATGTGATTCATGGAGAGTGGTTCTGGTGCTCGCAGGTGGTTCCCGGAGTCTCCTCGGTGGTTGGCGTGCAGAGGTCGCGAGGAGGACGCCCTGAGGCTGCAGAGGCGCATCGCCACCACCAACGGCGGGCGGCTGCCTCCGTTCGCTCCGCGGGTGATGCGGACCGTGGCCAAGGCCCAGAGGGACAGGAAGGGCTTCCTCAGCCTCTTCTCCAGCTGGAACGTCTTCAAGAATACGGTGCTGCTCATCGCTGTAAGGTATGTGAGGAAGGGAAAAATGCATCCAGAGAACTTCTTTGACTTAAATGTAGAACCACGCAGTGGTATTCTTGACAGAGCTCTGCTCTTGCTGTTGGAACAGGAGTTGAGCTGGTAACACGAATTCATTGTAGTGGAAAATAATACGGTTCGCTTAATCAGTTCCTCTAAAACTTAGGTAGATGAACGAAGTTCAAATCAAAGATTTCGAGTTGCATTTGATAATGCTGTCAATGAAACCAAACAATTCTACTTGTCACATTTTTCAAAATGTACAACTGACAGCTCTACTCGAGTGTTCCGTACCTGTATCCAACAATCAGTTTTAATGCAATCTGGAGGTCGTTTGTGGAGAGATGTTCCACCATCAGAATAGCTTTCAGAAATGTCGAAAAAATATTTCTTCACTGCTGGCAGGAAACGCTCGCTTTAGTGTCGCCGTGAAAAGAAAAGTACGTTTCCAATCAAAGAGCACATGGGAGAGAATTAGGTGCCTACTGAAAATACTGAAACAAAGTACAGTCTTAGACATAAAAACTGACCGCAGACCGGCCGCCACAGAGACTAAGTCCTAGTCGTTCACTTAAGGTGGCCAATAAAACTGACCGCCTCTGATAACCATCTGTACAATCTGGCAACACTGTAAGATGCCGAAGTGTCAGGAGGAAGTGTTGTCTACTTCCAAGATGTTGTCAGCTTCTGTGAGCCCGTGGTCTAGTGGTAATCGTCGTGCATTCTAAACTTATGGTAGCCTGTTCGCGTCCAGCTGTATTTTTTTTCCTCATTTCGGACCTCGTCTAAAGTTATGAGTCTGCTTGAACAGCGAAGATAATTCGCTTCAAATTCTACCCACCAGCAATAACAAGTACTTCCAGAAACAATTCCGCAGGACAGCTCGTGGCTGCGTCGCGATCAGAACAGCTTACGCTCGGGCGTTTCCTCGCGCTGCAGCGGCTACCGGCCACCGGCCAGACGCCACCCGCCGCCTGGATCCGGCGCCGCCCATGTGAACGCGGCGCCACGCTGTCAGTGTCTGTATGAACTGCCATTTTCGAATTTGAAGTTCTAGTTATCATCTTACAGTTAAGCTTTGGATTTTGCACACCTGACAATCATGAACTATGGTTAAGTATTGTAAAATTGAGTCGCAAGTGGAAAAAGGTGCAACATCTGCAACACAATATTTACTTTTGGTGTAACAGAGGGGTGAATGCAGAGGAGGCAGCTAGAAAGATTTGAACTGAGTGTGAAGCGAGTGCGTTTGGGAAAAACACGCCAGAAAAAGATATTCTTGTTTCAACAAAGATCGTTCGGCCATGAATGATTTTCGTCACTTAGGAAGTCTCGGCTACTGATAATATGATGGATTACCATTTAACCATCATGTGACATTTGCATTCGACAGGCAAAGTTCAGAAGTCTGGTGTAGGATTTCGAAAAGGTCTATATTTACTTCATGTCCTGTATCATTCGCAAGTATTATGAAAATGTTGAAGTTCATATATAATATTAGGTATTAACAACAATAAAAATATGTGGGCAGAAAACAAAAGTGACATTATGAATTTTGCAGTGGGCTAAGGTTTTCGCTCTGACACTAAGAAGTACCAAAAGTAGGAAGACGAATTTTGCTGGAGCGTTGTCTTACGATTCCCTTATTGAGTTTGTATCTGCCTGTATGTAGCTCTGCTACAAATGAATCAGAAATCTAGGTTTCAGCGAGTCTCGTGAACGAAAGCGGCTTGCACCTGGTAGCCAAACATGTTACCTGAGAACTGGGTAGACATGATTTTGAGGTTGAATTGATGGAAAATGTCAGTCAGGCGTGTGCCGTTGGTGTAAGTGTTTCGGTGTGTAGGATTTGTACCAATGATTTTTCTATAAGTTTCATCTGTCCCAAATCGAGAGTTGATGTCTCCCATTAGTATTTTCACGTCATCTTGGTGAATTTTGCTCAATGTTTCTTCGAGTGTGTTCCAGAATTTTCCGACACTTTGGTGTTTTTCGTATTTTCGATGTTGGTGGAGGCATGTGCATTGATGGGTGTATATTTTTTACTGGGGCTCTGAATGGGTATAGTCATAAGTCGATTGTTGATGGTTGTGATTTCTTTGACAGAGTAGATGATGTGTGATCGAGAAATACCATGCCGAAGATTGGTGCTCATTTCGCTACCTTTTGCTATGTTTTGCTCTTGAAGATGCGATGGTTTCCGTAATGCAAGGTTTTATTGTCCGTTAGTCGTGGTTCTTGAAGAGCAAGGATGAGAATTCTTTGTCGGTCGATTTCTTGTGTGAGATTATTTAGTTTTCGTGCCTCGATCAATGTATCGATGTTTAGTTTTCAAATGCATCTTTTCTGCATGTAGGGAAATTTACCAGAGATATCCGATATTCTCTGCCGTGCTAGCCTGGACTCCCCAGAATCCGAAAATCCAGCTGCCGCCTGTCGGCGGGCGGGTTGTGTACCACCTGGGGTAAAGTTGTCTTTGTTTGCACAGTTCATGTTTGCTTGTGTTTCATTGGTTTGCCCTGGATGATACCAGGACCCGACAGGACCAGAGCGCGTTCAAGCCTTTGGAAACAAATATTTTCATCCGAGCTCATTGAGCTAAGAGACGGTGACCAGAGTACCGGTGATTTTCAGTCTGACGTGTCTGGATTTAGGGTTGAAAGGGTTGCGTAGCCGTTCAGGATTGTGTTAATATTTGGTTCACCCCAAGTAATTTATTTCCTTATTACCACCCATATGTGGGAGGCTTTCCCCTATCCGCCACACGGGATTGTTATTATCATTCTGTCATCAGAAAATCCGATATGGTGTATCTTCCCACCACTAAAAGAGATGTGTGTTGTTCGATTCAGTTTTTCCATCACATAAATATACGTTACAATTACGTCACATTGCTGCTAGTAGACATATTTCTCACTTTTTCTTAGACAGTTGCTAAATTTTACTCCAAAGGAATTATGTGCGCAGCATTGTTGCAATACGGGCGTTCAAATTATCCGATTTCTGTTATTTCATTTCGATATCAGATCGTTCTATCCGGATTCAGGCAGTCAGTCTTACTGTGGATATCCGACCACGGCTCTTATCATATGATGGTCTGGGTAAAGCACAGTCTTAATCCGACTGTTGAATCTAGATCACTTATCTATGGCAGGGCCTGAATTATTAAACACTATGGAATATACTAATAGAGTGTGCTTATTAAATATACATTATTTAAATTTAAATGTATGAAGTAAGGAGATAACAGTTTATTTACAGGAGCAGAGCCCCATCCATCATAGAAGAGCAGTGCAAGATTGGTTTATGGGCCTAGAGAGGATAAAGCTGTTACCGTTTGTTCCACGATCTCCGAACATCAATCAGATAGAGAATATGTGGGCAGAGGTAAGAAGGTCATTGCTATGTGGACTTAAAAATGCAAGCGACCTGTGGACGAATATAGGAAACGTATGGTGGGAAGTAAACCATCACGCAACACTATCGACGACTTAATGAAACCACTGCCCCTACGCCTTCGAGAAATCATACGTAATTATGGTGAGTGAGTTGGTTACTAAAAGTATACTCGTCCACAAAACCCATGTGGACAATTATCTGATAATCGGTCAAGCTTTGCTTTGTCGCAGCTCTTCAGTATACAAGTCCATTTATTTTCAGTCTCCTCGTTACAATTCTTTCAATGCAAGGTAAATGAAAAATCTCATCCACTCTACGCCAAATGAGGAACTGATTGGTGAATGTGTTGTTCGGCACACAGTAGTCGTCACCCTCACTGGAGTTAATGACCGTGTGTGTGTGTGTGTGTGTGTGTGTGTGTGTGTGTGCGTGCGTGTGTATGTGTGTGTGTGTGTGTGTGTGTGTGTGTGTGTGTGTGTGTGTATGTGTGTGTGTGTGTGTGTTTTCGTGTTCACGCACAATCTGCATCAACACTATTAACATTAGAGAGACAACCAGTAATAAATATTACATCAAATATGACTGAAGTATTTTAATGCGATGGGAAGTTACAAACTGAATTTTTACCCAACCCACGTCCTGAATATTACGGTAAGTAAGTAAGATGTGTTAACTCCATAATATCGTTAGGAGAGACAGTGCGCTCTTGTTGTTGCGGCTCACAAGTGCAGCGATTAGCAGTGCCCAGTGCCGCCGCGATTAGTTTATATTGGCTGACCGTGGACACTGCAGCAGACGTTCGCCATAACCAGAAAGAAATCACCTTGGCTCTGACTGCAGTAAGCGGACATCACTGCCTGTATGTTCTTATAGTAACAAACGTGAGGCTCTACTCACAGATGCCATGGAGGAATTGCAACGGGTATCATTAGTCATTAGAATATTTACCAGTGATGAAATGTCCACTGTATTTGAACCCAAAAAAAAAAAAAAATGGGAACTTTCTCACAAAGTAATGTGAGATGATACAAAAATTAATCTAAGACGCAAAAATTAACTTCTAAGCTTTCATGGACGGAATAGTGGCACACAAGGAAGTATGTATTGGAAGCGTATACTTCATTTTCTCTTCTCATATCAACACCCTTGTCTTAGTATGAAGTGAGAAAATAAACACGAAAAACTAGAGTTCCTGAGAAGCATATAAGTCATTTCCTCTTCTCTTATCATAGCTTTTGATTTAGTATGAAGTAAAAAACATGAACAGTTGAGGGTTCTCAAGCATAATATGACACCAGATTCTTATCGTAGGCGCTATCGGAAAAGCAAAAAGCAGGGAGCTGTCCACTCTTTTGTCCAACAGTCTGTTTCCTTTCATGCATTACTACCGCTCGGAGATTGTTATTTAAGGACTTGTGGGCATCAAGTTCTTCAGTAAAATAAGCCATATGTTATAGTGCTAATTACGGTATGGGAAAAATGCAACAAAAACGAGTTCCCCTGGGGCAGTGAGGATATTAGCACATGTCTATATTCAGCAATGACTGCCAGCTGCCACAACACTTCACAGAATCCATACAGCAGACGACACAACTGTGCGTGCGCTTCGAACTTCATTCAGTAAGACGTCAGTAGATGGACGAAAACGTCAAATTAACGTCACTTTCCGAGTCATATTCAATCCAGAATGAGGTGTTATTATGGTAGTTGAGCGTTCTAGCAATTTCACTTTGATAATTCCCATATGAGTATTTCGATAGCCAAAAGAATCCGTTAGTGTGAAACCATCGGGAACTGTATTAATATCTGACTGCAAGAACTTGAGACAATACGTGGACTCTTCTCTTCACTGGGTGACCTATTAGTGTTACTTAGGATTCTCTCCGTCTTAGGCATAATGCAAGTGGAACTTCACATTCATGAGGCGCTTTCCGCTAATCTTTGCTAACATCAGCAACTCGTAATCACTGTGAGTTACAACACTCTGATGATAATGGTACAGGTTGTCAGTAGGTGTGGTGTTGTTGTTATCAGACTGCTTACAGTAACGTTAATGGTGGCCCAAATAATTTAGCGCTGACTACCTACTTAAGAGAAGATATATTTTTTCTTAAGTTTGAGAAGACTTTCATCACCAGGTGGGCGGAGGCAAAGAGGGATTTTGCCAAATCATAACAGTTCTGACTTTAGAACCAACGTAAATGAAGAGTACAGGAACAAAAAAAGTGAAAGAATAGTATTCTGCCTCTAATTAATGAAACTGCCCACTTCTTTTTAGCCCACATAAAGCAATTGACCAAAAAATTTGAAACCATTCCTTATACTTGTTATTCTTCTTGAGCTTAAAATGCTCTTCTGCAATATAAATCATGTACTCTCCTAAGTTAGAAGTTTTGTTTGGTAACACGTAAAACACAAACTGTCCCAGAAGCCACGAAAAACTGTTATTCTTTGCGGGCGGGTAACATTTCCAGTTGGGTTGTAAAGCTTCAGTTACCGGTGTATGACTTTCTGCGGTTCTGTTGATAGTGCTAATTTCTTCCCATTCCAGTTCCAAATTCTGATTCTATTTTCACATAAGAACATGTGCGCTACAGTTTCCAGAAGCCGACATTTCTCGCAGTATGGAGATGGTCTCAATTTGATTTTCCATAATCTTTCCGCTGTAGGTATTGTTTCGTTTACAACGTCGTACCATACGGCACTGACTCTAGTTGGTATTTTTCCAGACGTTCATCCAGTTTTTAGTAGGTTAATTTACCTGAATTGGGTTGTGAAGACGATGTCTGGTAACATAATCATAGACGATTCTAGTGTTGGTTTGTGCTGGAGGAAGTCTTATACAGCTGCAATCGACATAGTACTTTCGGACGCAATCTAGGCTGGCATCTGTATGTGCTACATGAACAGGAGCGTTCCTATCCCCAGGATCTAATGAGAGGAACAGAAGTTTCATGATGCCTGTGTTTCTGGCATGCATTAGTTTAAAAGCACGAGTTAGAAACACTGCGTCACATATAGATTTAACGTCTTTCATTCCAAGTCCTCCGTTTTGTCTCTGAAAAGTCGCCGTGTGGAAGGATACTTTGAAGATCTTTTGTTTCCACACATACCAACATGCTGCAGCTAGAATTTTATGTGCGGTGTCCTGTGGTATCGGTAAGACTACTGCGACATGATATATTTTGCTGAGTATGTATGTATTTATAAACTGAACTTTCTACAGTCGGTCTAACCATCTCATGTTATGGTCCTTCAACAAGGCTCCGATGACATTAAGTTTCCGCTCCCAATTGTTCGTAGCCATGCGCTTGGGATTCGCCCTTACCCACAATCCGAGTTGGAGTATCTCTTCAGTTATATCTAACCAATACGCACCTATTACACTATTGTAACAACGGAGATGCAGTATTTTGGATTTAAAATTTTGTAAATTTGTGGTAAGATCTTATGGGACCAAGCTGCTTAGGTCATCGGTACTTAACCCTACTCACTACTTAATATAACTTAAACTAACTTATGCTATGGACAACACAAACACCCATGCCAGAGGGAGGACTCGAACCTCCGACGGTGGGCACTATCGGGACAGAGCAGCCAACTTCTCTGCAGCACCTATCTACTCATGCTCCTCGTCAGACGCAAATTCCCATCTTTGCCGCATACCACATGCGCGGTACCTCTCGCCCCCCCCCCCCCCCCCCCCCCTAGTCCATTATTCCACTCACTCGCGGCCACACTGTAGTCTCGTGGAGGTTCGGACGATGTCGTGCGTCTAGCACTGAAAACTTTCGATGCCCCGTCGAGACCTGAATATTATACAGGATGTTTCAGGAGGAATAGCAAATATTGTAGGAGGTGGTAGGATAGACAAATTGTAGAAAAAATGCCATGTAACATGTGTCCAACTTTTATTGACAACATATAGTTGAGTTTCGTATCGTATGTTGGTCCTTACAGGACCCAGATGTCTACAATTTCTTGAAAATGAGCTTCCAGCGTTATCGGAAGAGGTTCCTTTCGTTACAAGAATGCTTATGTTCCTCCAGCAGAACGGGGCTCCTGCATATTCTAGTCGTCAGGGGACATTATCTAAGCCTAACATTCTCGGAAGATGGATCAATAGATATGGGTACTTTTCTTGGCCACCAAGGTCCCCGGACCTTATCTCTTTGGATTTTTGTCTGCATGGATGATTAGAGGCGAAGTGTACAAAGAAAAATTAAAACGAAGATCCGATTTGATCGTTCGGGTTATGAATAGTGCAGTCCTCATAAAAGAACGCAAAGACGACCTCAGAAGAGCTACACGTGGTTTTATCAAGAGAAGTCAAATGTGCATTGAAGTCGGTGGGAACATTTTTGAAAATCAACTTTGAACGTCCTCATTTGCCATTCCTTTGAGTTTGTTAGGGTTACGAACTAACAGCTGTATCTCTGTACTCAATAAAAAGTGGGCGCATTTTTTTGGAATTTTTTATGCAATTCGTCTGTACTTCCACCTGCTAAAATATCTACTATTCCTCCTGAAACAACCTGAATATGGATATATGTGTGGTGGCTGTTCTTTCGGACATGTCCGAAAGAAAACACATTACGAATCCAGGTTCGAACCTGGTCAGGCACAAATTTTCATCTGACGCCGTTGTTCTATTTTAACTCCCATGACAGCCTGGACATCTGTCCTTCGATATTCAATTGATTAACAAGGCTGTCTATTTCGATTAGTAGTGTCTGTTCTTTCGGCAATGTCCAAAAGAACAGACACACACACACGCATACATACACATTTTTATCTTAAGTGCCATTCGGAAAATGTTTGGCAACTTAGTGATAGTGCCGGTTTGGTGCTGCATCAACCTACTCATTTCACTAGATATTGTTGTAATTTTCCGAACAATTCCTCTTTAATAAGTGACAGCGACAGTGTCTCCCATCGTTTACTTTGTCGGAAACCTGCTTCTTTCCGCCCTAGCTTATACTACAGCAATGAGTGATTGCTCACATTCTCACTGGACGTGCTACTGCAACTGTAGCCAAAGGTTCAAAACCCCTAGAAAAATATATTTTAAGTCAGATGGTTTGCTCCTCCCCTACTGTCACTGAAAACGATCACAACGAAATTAAGTATATAAATCCTATGAAACCCTTGAGCTCATATTAGGGTGCTGTGCAGATGGAAAAGTAGTTTTGCACAATTATCAGATGACACATGGAATTTGTCAGATTCCACAAATTACGACTGCATTAGTAATTGTTGGTTCACAGGCGCTTTTCTGCCGCTTATTGTAACTGTTTTTTGAATGTTAGAGCTGTAAGAATAGAAACATCAAATTTTCGCCATGTGGAATATTCGAATTCACCTTAAGTCTTCACGTTTCGAGCAAAGGCAGAATATCCGTCAGAAAAAATGACAACAAGAAGCCAGGCCATCCCTGTCTTATGGCGGATGTGCCAATGACAGTGATCTCAATAACAGTATTGTACAGCAAAGATACGTTGCCAACTCAACCACTGGAGAAGCTCCAAAATTGTGAATCTCGTCTGGTGAATACGCTTTCAAGCTTTCGGTCCGATTAAGACAGTAAAACTCAAATAATTGTCGCAGTTATTAATTTATGACACTTAGTTTCCACTCAGTGCATCGATGTATTGCAAGTAATTACACTCTAACCCCTAAACCTAGTTACAGAAATGCAAAGACTCATTGACATATAATGAGGATATTGCTGCCCTTGCCACCCGCAACTTTGAGACGGAGCTGTAGTCACTTCTGAGGTCAGTCACAGAATACATCAGCTGGTAACCTTCCTAGCAGTATAACTGAAACTTGTCAACAGCGCAGAATATATTTGGCAACTCTGTGACCGACGGGTTACTTGCTTGATGGCACAGAACTATCCTGCTAAGGCCACTTGATATTATCGTGTCATTTCGATTGAATAATGTGATTTTCTCTTGAAATGTCACTTAAGGATGTCAGTTAATGCTTTTGAGTCAACGAAAGTCCTTCCACACTGGAAATAGCACTACTCTCGCCTCTTATGTTGCGATTTATCTGTCATAGTGGCTACTGGGCCAATAAGTAAGTCAAACACGCGCCACCTGTTCGCTAGCTCCTAGGTAACGTGCTTGCTTGTCAGGTGTACGCTGCCTTTGTTCGCCTTTCGAGACTCGCTGAAAGCCAGCTTTTTAATTCTTTTGTAGTAGAGCTACAAGCAGCCAGATACAACCTCAATAAGGGAATCGTAAGACAACGCTAGAGCAAAATTCGTCTTGCTACTTTTAGTACCTCATAGTGTCAGAACTAAAAACCTTACGGTACTGCAAAATTCATAATGCCACTTTTGCTTTCAGCCGACACATTTTTTGTTGTTGTGGATACATAATTTTATCTATGAACTGCTACATTTTCATAATACTTGCGAATGATACAGGACATGAAGTAAATACCGACCTTTTCGAAGTCAAAAGTCGGTAATATCCTACTAATTCGTGTTAAAATAGGCTCAATCGTCTTATAGATACTTAATGTTTTATTAAGATAGAGTGCTGTCGTGATGTTTCCGTAGAAAGCTGAATTAAATTTTTATTAGTACAGTGAATATTTTAATTGCATTTTCCATCAGTTTACTGAACGCAACTGTAATCATCAAAGAGAAATCAATCAGCAGCAGAATTTCCTTTCACGATATCTAAATCAATCTGCCAATGCTAAAGTAGTTTACAAATCTTACGCCTGTAGAGACCTACTGGTTCTAAATATGTCATTAAACCAGTGTTGTTTGAAGAGTATTTTCGCCTAGAAATGAATTGCCTTTACGGTTGATCCATCAAGAGCGGGAAAGGTAACGTTTTACGAGTATATGTGAGGAGTTCACTATCAATAAAAGTGCCTGAGAGCCGACTTTTCTATCAATCTCCTGGATAGTTTGGTTCCTCAAATCAACAGTGTGCGTTATAAGGCAGTAGCACAGGTGGTGTACTTTTGTCGGTCGATTTTCTTGCACTGCGACCGGAAGGTGTCTCCTTTGGCAACAAATTCCTGCTGCTATTAACACACCCCTTGGGGCAGAATTCGTACGCCAAAACACTATCAGATGTATAATATTATGTTCACACTAACCTTTGCTCGAGTTTACGTCTTTTGGTGGAGCTCAGCCATTCATCTCTTCTTAGGAAGTTAGCGATAAAGGCATCATAACTCGTCACCAGTAACAGAACTGCATAGGATTGCCCAATGAGCGACTGATGACGTTCAATAATAGTCACTCCGTTGATTTTGGTTGTTTCGAATTAGAGCATGCAGTACTGCTACACCAGACTTCTGAACTTCGCCTCTTAGATGCAAATGTCAGATGATGGTTAAATGGTAATCTATCACATATATCAGTAGTCGAGACTTCCTTAATGTGGAAATTCATTCATGGCAGAACGATCTTTGTTCAAACAAGAATATCTTTTTCTGGCGCATTTTTCCCAAACGCACTCGCTCCACACACAGTTCAAATCTTTATAGCTGCCTCCTCTGCATTCACCCCTCTGTTACACCAAAAGTAAATATTGTGTTGCAGATGTTACACCTTTCTCCACTTGCGACTCAATTTTACAATGCTTAACCATAGTTTTTGATTGTCAGGTATGCAAAATCCGATGGTTAACTGTAAGGTGATAACTAGAACTACAAATTCGAAAATAACAGTTGATACATACACTGACAGCGTGGCGCCGCGTTCACATGGGCGGCGCCGGATATGAGACGGCGGGTGGCGTCTGGCGGGTGGCCGGTAGCCGCTGCAGCGCGAGGAAACGCTCGAGCGTAAGCTGTTCTGATCGCGACGCAGCTGCGAGCTGTCCTGCGGAATTGTTTCTGGAAGTACTTGTTATTGCTGATGGGTAGAATGTGAAGCGAATTATCTTCGATGTTCAGTCAGACTCACAACTTTAGGAGAGGGTCGAAATGAGGAAAAAAAATACAGTAGGACGCGACAGGCGACCATAAGTTTACAAAGCACGACGATTACCACTTTTTTTTATTAATCTCATTTTGTTCGCTTTTTTTCGTTGCGTCTGCTCGGGGCGGACGTCCTAAAACATCCGTTTAAGTTCGTTGGTGTTCGATTAACCCAGTTTTTTTTATTACAGAGGGCACGTAACCCTCTGACCGAACACACTTTTTTTTCCCCATTTTGTTCGGTATAGTTCGTTGCGTTTGGTCGGGGAGGACGTCACAAGACATCAGTTCAAATTGATCGTTGGTTCCTTGACTCAGTTTTTTTTTAATTACACAGAGCACGTAGCCCTCTGATTGACCACGCAGAGCTACCGTGCCGGCTCCACTAGACCACGGGCTCAAACAAGGCGACAACATCCCGGAAGTGAACAAAATTTCCTCCTGACACGTCCGCATCTTACAGTGTTGCCAGATTGTGCAGATGGCCGGACTTAGAGTTGTCAGGGGTGATCAGATTTATTGGCAACTTTAAGTGAACGACTCGGACTTAGCCTCTGTGGCGGCCGGTCGGCGGTCAGTTTATATGTCTAGGACTGTACATTGACATAAATAGGGCGCTATGCCAACAATGAGGATTCACCTTTTATTTCTCTCAGACCACTGTCGTTGTCAAACTTCTCCGTCAGAATACTGCCGGCATTTGAGTGCAATTCAATTTCAATGTCCAATACTATAATTTCGACGTTGTGGCCTGTCTCAAGTGCAATACATCGTCCCTCAGGAAACGGTAAAGATGATACACATAGAGATGCAAACGCATGTCGTCATTAGATATAATCTACCTGAAATGTTTTCCTCATCAGGCGCAGTAGTGTAAAAACAAGAATGACATATGTGAGTGAAAATGCCCAGGCAAGAAATAACAGTCGTCTGCATCCATATGGGGGCAAGCACCTTAGGATGTGTGGTCTAGGCCGTTATTTACCAACCTTCCTTTTTCAGTTCAAAATGGTTAAAATGGCTCTGAACACTATGGGACTTAACATCTGAGGTCATCAGTCGCCCAGAACTTAGAACTGCTTACACCTAACTCACCTAACGATATCACACACATCCATGCCCGAAGCAGGATTCGAACCTGCGACCGTAGCAGTCGTGCGGTTCCTGACTGAAGCGCCTAGAACCGCTCGTCCACTCCTGCCGGCTTCCTGTTTCAGTGTCGAATACTTCGCGGGCAGATTGATTGATGATATTCTTTTCTTTTTTTAGTGATCAGTCCCCCGTCTGGTTTGATCGGCCAGCAACGAATTCGTCACCTGTGCCAACCTCTTCATCTCAGGATAACACCTGCAACCTACTTCCTCAATTATTTGCTGGATATATTCCAATCTCTGTCTTTCTCTGCAGTTTTACCCTTAGAAGACATTCCCTCATGATGTAAACGGTATTCTATCATTCATGTCCCTTCCCCTTGTCAGTGTTACCCACATATTCCTTTCCTCTACGATTCTGTGCAGAATCCCTTCATTCATTACCATATCAGTAACTCTAATTTTCAAAATTCGCCTGTAAAACTATATCTCAAATGCTTCTTTTTTTCTGTTCGGTTTCCAAACAGTACGTGTTTCACATCCATACAGTACTTTACTCCAAACGTACATTCTTAGAAACTTCATCTTCAAATGAAGACCTGTGTTTGATACCAGTAAACCCCCTTGGCCAGGAAGGCCCTTTTTACCATTGATACTCTGCTTTTGATGTCCTCTTTGCTACGTCCGTCATTAGTTATTTTTCTTCCTAGGTAACAGAATTCCTTAACTTCATCTCCTTCGTGACCATCAGTCATAATCTTAAGTTCCTATTCTGCTACTTCTCATTACTTCCGTCTTCTATTTACTCTCAGTCCAAATCTTGTACTCATTCCCTTCGACATAGCATTAATTCATCTTTACTTTCTCTCGGGGTAGCAACGTTATCGCCAAATCGTATTGTTGATATCCTGTAACCTTGAATTTTAATCCAGCTCGTAAACGTTTCGTTAATATCTGTCATTGGTACTTCGGTATACAGATTGGACAGTAGGGGTTGAAGATAACTTCCATGTCTTACACCCTCTTTAATCTCAACACTTCGTTGTTGGCCGCCCATTCTTATTATCCCTCTTGGCTCTTCTCTGCCTTTAGTTTACTCCTATATTTCTCGGAATTTCGAATGTCTTGCACAATTAATCACTGTCGAACGCTTTTTCCAGGTCGACAAATCGTCTGAAGGTATCTTGATTTTCCTTTAGTCTTGCTTCCATTATCAACCTCAGCGTCAGAATTGCTTCTCTCGAAAATTTACCTTTCCTGAAGCCAAACTGATCGCCATCTAACACATCATCTACTTTTCTTTCCCTTTTCCTTTATATTATTCTTGTCACCAACTGGATAGATGAGCTGTTAAGCTTTTTGTGCGATGACTCTCTCACTTGTCAGCTCTTGTACACTTCGGTACTGTGTGAATGATCTTTTGGCGAAAGTCAGATGGTATGTTGCCAGAGTCGTACATTCTGCACAACGTGAACAGACCTCCCCCCATAATTAAAAAATTCTGATGGAATATTATCTATCCCTTCTGCCTTTTTTGATCTTATGTCCTCCAAAACTCTCAAATTCCGTCTCTTCTATATCGATTCCTGTTTCTTCTTCTGTCACATCAGTCAAATCTTCGCCTTCGTAGGGGCCTTATATGTAATCTCACCATGTACCCTCTCTTTCCTCTGCATTAAACAGTGGAATTTTCTTTGCACTATCAATGTTAACACCCCTGCTTTTAATTTCACCGACGGTTGCTTTGACTTTCTTATAAGCTGAGTCAGTCCTTTACGACAACCGTTTCATTTTAGATTTCTTCCATTTTGTCCTAGCTTCTCTCCACTTCCTATTTATTTCGTTTCTTGGTGACTTGCATTTCTGTATTCATGAGTATCCCTAAACATTTTTGTACCTCCTTCTTTCATCGAACAACGGAAGTATCTCTTCTTTATTCGTACCTATCTTCTTTGCACATACGTTTTCCTTTGCAGCTTCTGTAATTGCCCTTTCTAGAGACGTCTACTCCACTTCAGCTCTACTGCCTACTGAGCTATTCCTTTACGTACTGTATTACCCTTTCAATACCTTCATATTTTCTCTCTACATCTCCAGCTTGCGATGTTGGCATATATACCTTAGCTATAGCTGTTTGTGTTGGTTTGCTGTCGATTCTGATAAGAACAATGTTATCACTGAACTATTCGTAGTAGCACACTCTCTTCCCTACCTTCCTATTCATAACGAATCCTTCATCCGTTATATTACTTTCTGCTGCTGTTGATATTACTCATCTAAAAAGAAATCTTTGTCTTCTATCCACTTCACTTCACTGAACCTTACTATATCTAAATTAAGCCTTTGCATTTCCCTTTTCAGGTTTTCTAGCTTCACTACCACGTTCAAGCTTCTGACGCTCCACTCCACGACTCGTAGGACGTTATCCTTTTTTTCGTCATTCAATCTTTTACTCATGGTCACGACTCGGCAGACCCCACCCGAAGATACAAATGCCGGACTATATCAGTGCCTTTAGCCAATGGAGTGATCACTATGTCGCTTTTTCAATTACATGCCACGTGTCCTGTGGATACACGTTATGTGTGTCTAATGCACTATTTTCCATTGCCTTCTACATCTTCATGTCGTTGACCATTGATAATTCTTCCACCTTTAGAAACAGTTCCCCACCTCAAGGACAATAGGGTGCCATAAACCTCTGTCGCTCCTCCGCCCTCTTTGACAAGACCGTTAACAGAATGAGGATGACTAATTATGCTGGAAGTCTTCGGCCGCCATTGCTGATTATTAATCAACTTAAGAGGTGGAGGTTGTCGAAACCGGGACCGTTGACATTTTGATTAATAATCAAAGACGCTACCCCTTGTCGACTCAAATATCTTTAGTTTTGCCTTTATATATTTTGGCGAGGGGACGATGTACTGGTTGATTCTTCTAGGAAAGTACACTCTCGGAACTTGAATAATAAACCCCACTGTGGTGCAGAACACCTCTCTTGCGGACTATGCCAGTAGAGTTGGCTCAGCATCTTCGTGACGCCTTCGCTATTAGTAAATGAATGTATAATGAAACGTGCTTTTTTTTAAATGAACCTATAGCGAAATACGCTGGTCTTCTTTGGATCTTCTCTATTTCCTTCATCATTTATTCCTGGAATTGATCCTACATTGACAAGCAAAGTTCAACTACAAGTCTAAATAGAGTTTTGTAAGCTAACTCCACTGTGGGTGGACGTCTGGGCTATAATTCCAGAGGATTATTCCAAAGAGTCTCAGTCTTGCGTATGCCTTACCTGCTATTAATTATAAGTGGCCGTTGCACTAGACATCCCTCCGTACTTGTACTGCGACATATTTTATGGATGTGACTCCTTTCAGAGACTGTTCTGCAATCAGGTAATCATAAAATAACAATGATTTCTGTCTATTTGCATGCAGTACGTTATTTAGTTGCTTCTGAGGGCCAGGTTCTAGCCACTACCTCAAGCGTCGATGCTCTGCAGTTATTCTTACCTTTTGCTACAATTTGCTCTCCTCTCTTCACAAGTGTCACGGAAATTCTAACCTTATCCGATACGCCTTCTACATATATATCTAATAGTTATGGTCCTCAACATACCTAGAGGTAGGACTCACGATAGATTTGAGTCTAAAAATTTACCTCCGTCGAAAGTGAGGATTTGTAATCTGTCTACTAAGAACTCTTCAATCCCACATTTACTTTGACAATCTTTTCGCTCATATTTTGCTCATTAGGTAGTAAAGGCAACTGTGTTGAACGCCTCTCAAAAATCAAGGTATACGGCATCAACCTGCTAGCATTCTGTGTCACGTGGACTAACAGGGAAAGGTGGAATTCTCGCGATAGTTGTTTTGGTAATCCATGGTGATTCTTAGAGAGAAGATTTTCTATTTCCAGCAATGTCATAATACGTCAGGCTAAACGATATTCCAAATTACTACAACAGACCGACTTCAGAGGTATACATACGAGGGTCATTCTTGAAGTAGGAACCGATTTGTAATGGAGTAAGAGGAACTTGTACACTGTTTCACAGACTACAATATGCTTTTTTTTTTCACTTTTCACTGTAGACACCATGAACATTTAAACATTTGTCAATTCGTGTCACCAGCTTTTGGATCCCGGCATCAAATAATTTTGTGCCTGACCTTCAAAGAATTATTATTAGTTTCTTTCAATATTTTTTTCACAGCTGTTTTCACCAAGAAATTACTCGAGTTTAGGAAAGAGATGAAAATGTGACGGTGCTAAGTCGGGGCTGCAAGGTGGATGACGCAGTAATTTCCGATGAAAATTGTCCATTTACGTCTTTGTTTTTCGCGCAACGTTAGGCCGAGCATTATCGGGAGGCACAGCGTTGCCATTAGAGTGCAGTCCCCGCCGGCGATTTTGAGTAGCGCGCATAAGCTCTAGCCCCTCTCAGCATTTACTATCATTCATCCTGGCAACAGGGCTATCAGAAGAACGCCTTTTGTCCCAAAACACCGTTGCCACGATTTTCCATGTTCAAGGTTCGTGTTTGAATTTTGGTGGTTTCGTCGGTGATTTTCAATGATGTCACTCACTGGACTGATGCCGGCCGGAGTGGCCAAGCGGTTCTAGGCGCTTCAGTCTGGAACCGCGCGACCGCTACGGTCGCAGGTTCGAATCCTGCCTCGGGAATGGATGTGTGTGACGTCCTTAGGTTAGTTAGGTTTAAGCAGTTCTAAGTTCTAGGGGACTGATGACCTCCGCTGTTAAGTCCCATAGTGCTCAGAGCCATTTGAACCTTTTTTAACTGGACTGATATTTATTCTGTGGAATGTAGTACGCAATCCACGTTACATCACTGGTCACTATGTGACTCAAGAACTCGTCACCATTCTTGTGAGCGCGCGCTAGAACGTAAAACGTTTACGCCATTCGCTTTGTTTTGTGTTCCTCATTCATCATTTTCGGCACCCATCTGGAACATAATTTTTATAGTGAAGTTTTCCAGTAACAACCCGAAAAACTACTGATCTTTTAAGCTTGTGGAAATTTTTGATGCAGATCGTAAATAGTGAAGCGTCTATTTTGGCGAATTACCTCATCAACTTTTTATGCCAGTTCTTCATTCAGGTCAGTAGGCCATCCAAGTCGTTCTTCGTCATAAACATTTTTCCTTCCTTTGTTATACAGCCTACCTCATTTACGCACATTTCATCATTCATTAACCTGACCATAAACATCAACAAGCAGCTGGTGAATTTCCGTATGAAGAAATTGTTTTGTATTTAAGAATGGGTTAACCGAGGGCACTTCTCAAACGGCGGGTTCACTGATCGACAGGGCGGCAAACGAAGCAGTGTAACCATACAGCCAACACCGGCAGAGAGGTGAAACGTATTTGCGACGCAGGGAGAGACAGGCCAAGTGGGGTCGATCGTGAACGGACGTCACGTGACTGGATGTGAACGGACGTCACGTGACAGGATGCGCCGGCACTGTGCGCTATGGGTCATTGCTTTAGAAATGACCCTTGAGTATAGTTTTATGCGTCTGCTCGATGAACATTCTTGGACACTACATTCCAGTCGATAGGAGCGCTTCGCTTCTCCAGCGTGTGATGTGCTCAACAAAGATCAAGAGAAACGATGCGTATCATTTCCGTGTGAAGTATCGCGAGTTTGAGTCCGTTATGTTGAAAGATATACGCAAAGCCCCTGAAGCGGTGGTGCAAAATTTGGAGACTCGAACGACAAGTTAAATATGGCAGAACTCGTCTGTAGCTGGTATGCGCAACAGTTCATGCCCATTAAAGAGGTCTGCAGAACCACTCCAGCAGAGGAAATGAGGAACTTGTTTCAGGATAGGCTAGGTGACATTTTAACTACGTAATTTACACGGAGATATCAAGATGATCCCATCGCGCAGGAGCACACGACGCCGTGTTAACATGACGGACAGTTCACCAACGCTGAAAAGGCGAGGACTCACACATCATATGCCAAAGGCGTTTGAACGTAAGACAAACGGAGGCCAACCAATGACAGCTAACCTCTTCTAATGCGACTCTATCTGTTTTTATTATTCGGGAGTTGACCGTCTGGTTTTAAACTTTCATTGCATTTTGCGATTAATTTGATTGGGAAACCGTTGAAATTGAACTTAACATATATATGAATGGGCATGAGATATGATTGGTGGCAATAAATTTTTCATCTGTGATTATTACTTTACGTATGAAAGATTCTGTTGCAGATTAATGAAAATGAATTTCTTTAAATATTCCAAAATAATAATTCAAGTTGTACTTCTATTTAAGTACTAAAGCTGTTTGTGCAAGAATGAAAATATTATGGTCCAGCCGGCCGGAGTGGGCGTGCGGTTCTAGGCGCTGCAGTCTGGGGCCTAGCGACCGCTACGGTCACAGTTTCGAATCCTGCCTCGGGCATGGATGTGTGAGATGTCCTTAGGTTAGTTAGGTTTAATTAGTTCTAAGTTCTAGGCGACTGATGACCTCAGACGTTAAGTGGCATAGTGCTCAGAGCCATTATTGTCCATCGGACTTAGCAAACATTTTCACGTTGCAGTGGATTTTTGTTTAACGGGATATACCCCACTAGTTTTGAAGCGTAAGACTATCTTGACCATATGAAAATGTTTTCTTTTTTATATTGCTAAGCTAACTTGAAAAATTATCCTCTTTTAAATACACATTACGATATATTCAGAATGTATCACTTTCTTGAATGAAAATTTACAAAAGCTGCAGCTTGTACCCACCCGTGAATGCCAAAGATAAAATCTACTATCTCCTTTTATTCTGCGTCTGGAATGCTGTGAAAAGAAACACTTTATTATTTTCGTTTAACTCTATCTGTACCCTTTTCAGGATGTGGTCGTTATTGCGATCGTATATTTAAATCTGCCACTGCTGCATACTGCTCACCGAGCGGGGTGGCGCAGTGGTTAGACACTGGACTCGCATTCGGGAGGACGACGGTTCAATCCCGCGTCCGGCCATCCTGATTTAGGTTTTCCGTGATTTCCCTAAATCGCTCCAGGCAAATGCCGGGATGGTTCCTCTGAAAGGGCACGGCCGACATCCTTCCCTAATCCGATGAGACCGATGACCACGCTGTCTGGTCTCCTTCCCCAAAACCAACCAACCAACCATACTGCTCGCTCGCGGCGCATCTCCGCGCCAGCAGCGATATCCAGTAAAATGCTGAAATTTCTTAAATAAAATGGGTAACGTCTGGTGGGAACTTTGCAGTAATTGTGACAAACAGATTTTAGTAGATAAATATATTTTAACAGAAACAATTAAAATCTTTACACACCTTTTACAATCCCAGCTACAAATTGTGTCGATCATCGACTTACGACAAATGAAGACTACTTAAGAGCCTTATGCAACGTCACGGGTTCCTCTCCCATTCAGTCCGTGCAGAAGACAAGAGACTGTAGTGCAGTATATTGCCTATTTGTATCTTAACTTAATCTTGTACAGTCTTTGTCGTTCTTGATTACACATCGTTTCTTCTGTGGCGGTTTTCACATCCACCGCCACAGATAGTATTTCACTATCTTTGAATAATCATTTATAATAGCAAAATTCATAATTATCTTTTTCCGCACAAAATTAAGTGTCCTTTTGAAATTCAATTAACAGAAATATATATAAATTATAAGTTACAGTTAGCATTATATATCGAAATGTTCTTTTAACTTTCACTTTTGATGCGTGCTGCCCGAGAACGTTAAACTCTCCGTTGGCGGATCTTTGCTTATCGTGTACGGGCGACTAATTGCACCCAACGAAGCGGTTGGCCTTCGTTGCAGTTCGGTCTACTGGCGATAACATCAAGGCGTTGGTGGTTGGTTGGTCTCGTGCCTATTGTCCTATAGCACATGCCAAGTTGAATGTTCATTGGTTCAGTAGCGATTTGCTGTTTCTCTGGAACGAGTGTGCATTCACGCTTTTGAAGAAAGCCAACAGATCCGCTTCATTTGATTTATTCTACTGTTTCGCTCTTTTATTTGACAAGAGCATCATCAAAAACTCTACAACTTAGGCATTAAACTACAGTAGTTGGCTGTTAAATTACATAGCCAACCGGCCAGTAAAACATTAACTTCGATTTGTGCCTCTCAAGAAAAACTTGATTTCCGCCGTTTCTGTTTAGCTGCAGGCAATGCCTGCTCTCGCTAAGAGTGTGTGTGTTCCCTGTGTTCAAAAATAGTGAATTATGGAGCGGAATATGGAGAGAGCGCTGAAGCTAATAACGTTTTATCGTGAACGGTCACATAGATGGTCCTCTACGAACAGTTATTAAGCAAAGAAATGGAAAAGATCAAACACTTGGAGGGGAGCAAGTGATCCGTAAGAAATAAATGTGCAGGACGTGACAAAGAAGGTGAGGAATTTATTCACATCTTTTCGCCGTGAACGACAGAGAGAAACATACAAAATCTGGATTGACCGTTAATTTTTGTGCAGCAGGTACATCTCTCTTAAAACATGAGTCACGTTTGGAAATTTTGCGGCCAACACAATTCAATCACAATTTGAAATCTGTAGCTTCCCTTCGGAAAAGAGGTTATGAAGTAGGCTAATTCCGATTTAGCAATCAGGTAGACATTAATTTTGACACACCACACTGCTCCCTACTTTTAGAAGAGAAATCGTCCACCAGTGTCGTTTCTTCTTCCACATTTCTTCTGATGATGAACTTCTTGCAGTGAAATAAATGCTGCACATGCAACAACTGCTATATCCTATTATTCCCTTGTAACATCTGCCAGTGAAATTGCAATTAAAACGCTGTTTTATAACAATAACGAGAGCTACGCCGACCACATTGCTGAATCCCTTGGCCCAAAGGCGTTGATTTGGTGAGGGTGAGAAGCCGAACGCCAAAGCACTGGCGACTAACTTTCGACGAAACCTTGTGTCTGTCGTTTGTTGCCCTTCGTTGGCCTCGAGTGTACGTAACATAGTTTTTGGGAATTTCATGATATGATGGTAGCAGATTATGTTCGTAAGGGACACACTATCCCAAGTGCGTACTATGCAAATCTGGTGACAGTGTTATTGCAGACTGTCAAGAGATAGCTGCGAGATGTGCTGTCTCAGAAGGTTTCGCTCTCACACAACGCCATAGTTCATTCTACATAGGACGCGACTGCATATGCTGGGAATGCAGAACAGACAGGTGAAAATGTACAGGAATACACTGAAGTGACTTCAGTTATGTGATAGGTATATGCACATACGCGGATGGCGGTAGTATCGCGTACACCAGATAAGGGCGGCGCATTTTCGAAGCTGTCATTTGCACTCGCGTGAAAAGGTTTCCGACATGATTTTAGTCGCACAACGGAAATTCACAGACTTTCAGCGATGAATGGTTGTTGGAGTTAGACGCATGACACATTCCATTTCGGAAGCCATTTCGGTAATCGTTAGGGAATTCAGTATTCATTGTTTTACATTATCAAGAGGTTGACGAGAATACCACATTTTAGGCAGTTCCTCTCACCACCTACAAAGCAAAAACCGACGGCCTTCGCTTAGGGACCAAGAGCAGCGGCGTTCGCGTAGAGTTGTCAGTGGTAACAGACAAGGAAACTGCTAGGAATAAACACAGAAGTCAATCTGGGACGTACGACGAACGTATCCACAAGGAGAGCGCCGCGCAGTTTAACGGTAATGGGCTATCCCAACAGACGACCGTGAAGAGCGCCTCTGTTAACAGCACAACACAGCCTGCACCACCTCACCTGTGCTTGTGCCCATGTCGGTTGGACCCTGTTCGACGAAGAAACCGTGGCCTGCTCAGATTTGTCCCCATTTCGGTTGGTAAAAGCTGATGAGAGAGTGAGACGCAGAACCAACGAAGCAATGTACCCAGGTTATCAACAAGGCATTATTCAGGCTGCGGGATGGTCCTCAATGGTTAGGGCTGTGTTTACATGAAATGTACTCAATCCTCTCGTCCACGTGAACCGATCATTGACTGGAGATGGAGTTTTTATTCATCCTTGTCACCGGGAAACAACTGTTCTCGATAGGTTCGATGAACATTCTGCATAATTCGAGCAAATTATATTTCCACCCAGATCGCTCGAAATGAATTCCATCGAACATTTGTGGGACACATTCTGGAGGTCAGTTTGTGTACAAAATCCTGCACCGAGAACATCTTTGCTATTATGGACAGCTATAGAGACATTTTAACGTCCTGTCCGAATTTTAATACACTTCGCGTTGATCTTGGCCTGCCATGCAATCTGGATGCTATTTTAGCGGATGACCCAGGATGAGCTGCTCGCGTTCTTCGTTTTATCCACTAGACAAACCTGTCTAAGGCCTTTTGATTATGCTGTTTTCTTGTAATCCCTTGTATGTTAATATGTCTTTTATAGTGTTGTCCCTTTTAGTTGCTGTTTTAACCTTGTGCCTCGCAGTGCATTCCTAACTTAGTCTGGGCGCTAATGACCATTGTAGTTGTGCGCCCTAAAACCACAAAAAAAAAAAACACTTCTGCAGCGGATTTCCTACTAGCTGACACGTCGGTCTGCTGACCTACGTTGGGGAAAAAGAGGTCCAACACATTATTAGGAGGTATCGCGTTACTCTTGCCACCTCTGTGCGAAATAATAATGATTTTTTTTGGGATGAGAATTAAGTCTTTCTTGCTAACCCTGGTACTAAGAAAATTAATTTTCTTAACTATAGTATAAAACACAGTCAGGTACATACATATGACACAGAAAAATTGTATCACACTTCAAACTAACGTTTCATGTGATAGCTAGAGATGAAAGGTACGACGCGGGGAGCATGCACATGACTTACTATTTACTTCATACTATTTACTGCTTCGAGCAGGTCTGCGCACGTACTGACGCAGTACTCACTGGTATTGCTGGCTGGTGGTGTGGGCGTGAATCCCTTCCTGACAGTGGTGGCGCAGGGCGCGGTCCAGCTGCCCTCTGTCTGCGCCGTCCACGTGTGTGCGGCGCGCTTCGGCCGCCGCTGGACAAGTGTGGGCTGCGCTCTGCTGGCAGGGGTCACATGCGCGGCCACCTTCTGTATGCTGAGGGGTAAGCCGCGCAGAGTGTAAACTTTCCTCTGGATGCTCTGTTCTGTAGTGTAGTATTTCTCCCACGGTTTATGACATTCTGCGTTCCCTTCCTGTAGCTTGGCTGTTCTTTCGTAATCGTTCAAGCCACTCTGTAACATCTCATATTTTATCGCCACCATAGCTTAAACTCATTCAATACGATATGTTTAGAACTGCGATTCTGTTAGTCTGGGTCTGGTGTCCTAAAGCGCATGTTCTTAAACCTGTAACCAACACAAATTCAAGGAAGGAGTTCACTTCAGTGACGCCTCTGATGCGTTGTATCTCACCCGGCTTTCTGGATGTATCAATCATTGAATTTATGCACTGATTAAGGAAAGTGATATGGATGAAATAGATTGACGGTACCACAATGAGCCCAGTGGGAAGAGCTCAAATACCGGTTGGCAGTAGATATATGTTGTTCACTAATTGTCAACATGTACTTTTACATTTTGACTGAAATCAAATGAAATCGTATTTATCACCAGATTTCACAAACTGAAAAAACATCGGCAGTAGAAAGAAAGTGGCAAAATGAATACCTTCTAGAAACGCCCTGATATACCCGCAGGACAGGACAGGTAGTTGGAATTGTGGAAAGGGGCCAAAATGAGCGGCTGTCAGTTGCACTCGGACTCATATAACTTAATTTTTTTGTCCAAAAATTACATAAAAATCGTTGAAATTAGTTATCGGCTGAATAGGCCACACTATCTGACGCCTTAAATGCGCAACCTCTTATTTGTTTTTAAAATTAACTGCTAAAAGACATTAACCCTAAATTCGCACGCCAAAGAGAGTATTTGGGCAGAAGTTGTGTAAGTTATGTAAGTTCTACATTTGGGCTAAAGGCCCAAAATCTAACACTTGAAAAGCAACAACCTTAGTTAAAATACGGCTGAAGGTTCATGATTTAAGACTCAAGGTAAAATTAAGTAAAAGAAATACAAGGCAGAAGGCATCTTCAATTAGGCTGAAGGCCCCAAGCAGTCTGATGCTCGAAAGACAAAGATCCTTAATATAAAAACGTCTGAAGGCCCCATGACTTAAAACTCAAGGTAAAATAAATTTAAGCAACAAAGCTCTATCTTAAATTAGGTTTAAGGCCCCAAACAATATAATAATTGACAAGAAAGGAACCTTAATTTTAAAACGGCTGAAGGGCCATGACTTAAAACAGCACTAAAAACAATTCAACTTTAATTCAAATCCGTCTGCTATGAGCCATACAAATACACACAACAGAAAATAAGAAAAGGCAGTGCATCTAACGCCGCACAGATGTTTCGGGGGTCGGCCATCACATGAAATACTAACCTTCACTTAGGTGAGACAGCCACTCGGCCCAACCATTCTCGATCCGACGACAACCAAACCAACAGACAGTCAATGGACGCACCGACAAGTTAACTTGCGCTCCACTCTACCAGCACACAACCGTGAGTTCAATGCTAAACGTAAAAGTCATGGACACCCACAACCAGGCATACATTAAGCTGTCAATCTACACACCGTGGTGGACAGCGACAACACGGTGAGGAGAGGGCAGTGCCTGAATTTACGTCTGCGGCCGGGTCAGGTAACCGGAATGTTAACGGCCACAGGGCAGAAAATTCCGCTGATGCACTTTAATTGTAAATAACCAAATACAGTTAGACTCCACTGGACGGTGGCTAAACCTTCTCTAACTCGAACACACTCGTTGTTGCTTGCGGGAATGTCCCAACAGCCAACAACGAGAAGCAGACAGAACAATCTGAACAGGTAACAGGAACGTTAACGGCCACAAGGCAGAAAATTTCTTTGGTACACTTCAATTGCTAATAACCAAATACACTTAGACTCCACCGGACAGTGGCTAAACCTCCGCCAACTAGAACACACACGTAGTTGCTCTCGGGAATGTTCCAACAGAAAACAACGAGAACCAGACGGCACAAACTGAACAGTCTTGCCTTTTTGATAAATTAAATCCCAACTCAGCTGTCGTGTCCAGGATCGGTAAGACACAGACCTCGTAGCAATGGGAACAGCCCCACACACTCTGACACTGCGTAGAGACCGCCAGTGGGCCTGGCCAAACTACGCCACGCGGAAATTTCCTCGCTGCTCCACGCCAACCGACCGACTGCCCGCACACAGCACAGCTGGAAACTATAGGCACCAGACCAAAGATAATACAAGGTATGAATATCGATACACACCGCTGCTGTTTCTCACGGAGAGAGAGAACAACAGCATAATCGCTATAGCTGCAGCTAACCAAACACAGAGTAAGAACCAAGGTTTCAACCAACGCATAACATGAGCCCAAAATGGCTCATTTCTGGTACTCAAACACTTATAGATCGATCGGAACATGAGATTGACAACTCCAGCAATTAGAAGCTTAGCATTTCTTAAGTAATATTTTATTCACTACACAAATATCCCACTTATGTCTTCAGTTCCAAATGTATTGAAATTTCAATTATTTTGTAGACAGTCTGCAGGTGGCACATCCTGTGTAATAAGAATGGCATTATACAGTGAGGTATAGTCTTGCAGGTGTTGCGACGAAAATCTTAGTTTCGGAAAGTGGCTGAAGATTGTGTGGGTGTAGTTGCTCAACAAATTTTAAACACATTTATTAATTACATAATGCAACAAATAAGTGAGCATAAGAAAATTATTATACAAGAAAGGTGACCAGCACCTAATCCAAGAAATACACTTTACGCCAGTCTTGTCTGATGCAGGTCCATCGTGTCGATAAATTATCTGAAAGGAATCTTTGTCCATCATTCAAATTGTTCAGCCTATGACAGACAACATTTCATCTGAGAATATATAACAAAATAATCCAACGTAGTAAAATTCTTGCTCCTCAAACAGACTTAGATTTACAATAACACAAAACACTGACTGCAATAAGCAACTCTCCCGCTGAAAACGAGCTGCAATTAATGCTACGCAAAGCCAAATAGCTGAACAGACACCATTCCACTAATTAACAACAAACAATAGACAATAGAGAATTAGAACACATGAAGACAGCCTACTCTTATATTGACAAAAGGACCACATAAATTGGACCAGTAATTCGAACTAGGACTGCTGTTATGTATCGGAAAATAAGCCAAACAAATTCGAAAAAAAGTGAGGTACGCTCTGTGATACAGTTCACCTAAAATCTTTTACTGAAACCTATTTTCCATTGCAGTAATAGGCATTGCAGTGGCCCCGTCTTAACGACTACACAACAGTAACACACAAACGCTGAAACAGAACCAGACACAGTCGCCTGCACATCGCTGTTCTTTTTTTCCAACCACAGCCAGTACACCACTCCTTTAGCGCAACACTGATAAAGAGCTCATGGCACATCTCAGCTTGTGTCTCGGCAGCACCACTTTCCCTGCTGCCAGAACAGGAGTTGATGCCTCGTATTTTAATAAGTCCCATCTGACTCTATCCCATACTTTTTTACTTTTTTGTTTCATTTGCCACTTCCTTTCAGTCTATTATCAACATAACAGAAGAGACTTAATGTTGCACATGAATTGGCATGAACATATAACACGTATGATTTGGGTACTTTCAAATGTGTTAGTTGTAACCTTATGATATTTAAGAGTGAAAAAATTGGACTTAGAATACCTACATAGTTAAATGTCCTAACAAAGAGAGAAAAGAAAAGCTCTACGTGCTATCATTTAGCCATCTGGTGGACAGAAATCTGTTTACTCGGAATCCAGAAAGTATCGGCTACTGGTCCATTACCCTTTTCTGGACTTCACTACATCACACAGCAATACACTAAACAACATTACAATATATTACTGTACTTCGTATCAGAACCAAGCTGCATATCTGTCTGTTTGGTTAGCCCCAGGTGCACTGACATATGATTCACAGGGGCTGTACTGCTGAACCATATAAGGCGCAGAGATTGCGAGATGGCTTCAGGGTCTCACGAAGCCTTTCCAGCTCTTTCCAAAGGCTCGTCTTCTCACTGCTTCCTGAACATTAAGTGGATGTCAGGCGGTGGCGCGTCTCATCATAATGTATGGTCTATTCCTCGTTTTCTCCCAGCCATGTAGGCTTGTAGTTCATTATTATTTTATATGTCTGCGAGTTCAGGTTGTGCCACAGTTCGTTATTCCTTATTATACAACGAAGAGCTAAAGAAACTTGTGCACGTGCCTAATATTGTGTAGGGCCCCTACGAGCACGCAGCAGTGCCGCAACACGATGTGGCATGGACTTGGTAATGTCTCAAGTAGTGCTGCGGGGATTGACACTATGATCGTTCAAATATGTCCATAAATCAGTCCGAGGGGGTGCTGCAAGGCATCCAAAATATTTTGAATAATGCTCATGTCTGGGGAGCGTGGAGGCCAAAGGAAGTTTTTGAACTCAGAAGAGTGTTCCTAGAGCCACTCTGTAGCATTTCTGGACGTATGGGGTGTCGCACTGTCCTGCTGGAATTGCCCAAGTCCGTCGGAATGCACAATGGACACGAATGGATGCAGTTGATTCAACAGGATACTTACGTACGTGTTACCTGTCACAGTCGTATCTAGACGTATCAGGGTACCCACATCCCTCCAACTGCACGTGTCCGACACCGTTATAGAGCCTCCACCTGCTTGAACAATCCCATGCTGACATCCAGGGTCCATGGATTCATGAGGTTGTCTCCATACCCGTACACGTCCTTCCGCTCGATACAGTTCGAAACGAGGCTGGTCCAACTAGGTAACTTGTTTCCAGTCATCAACAGTCCAATGTCGGTGTTGATGGGCCCAGGTGAAGCGTAAAGCTTTGTGTCGTGCAGTCATAGAAGTTACAAGACTGGGCCTCCAGCTCCGAAAGCACATATCGATGATATTCCGTTTAACGGTTCGCATGCTGACACTTTCTGATGGCCCAGCATTGATATTTGCAGCAATTTGCGGAAAGGTTGCACTTCTGCCACGTTGAACGATTCTCTCCAGTCGTCGTTGTTCCTGTTCTTGCAGGATCTGTTTACGCCCACAACGATGTCGGAGATTAGATGTATTACCGGATTCCTCATATTCACGGTACACTCGTGAAATGGTTCGTAAGAGAAAAGCCAACTTCATTGTTACCGTGGAGATAGTGTGTCCCATCGCTCATGCGCCGCCTATAGCACTACGTTGAAACTTACCTAAATCTTGATAACCTGCAATTGTATTAGCAGTAACCGATCTAACAACTACGCCAGACGGTTGTTGTCTTGTATAGGTGTTGCCGACCGCAGTGCCATGTTCTGCCTGTTTACATATCTCTGTATTTGAATACGCAAGCCCATACTAGTTCCTTTGGCACTTCTCTGTATTACACAGTGCTGTACTGGTTCCTGATCTGGTTTGTAACAACTTGCGTATTGGCACTTTTCCAGACAATGCGCTGCAGGATGCCGATTGATCCACATTCACAAGTGTCTGTGGTGTGATGTCGTACTTTTAAGTAGCTGGGATACGGACCACGACCTGACAGGTAGCGTACAGAGCCCTTGGTTAGAACGTAGTATGTCATTCTTATTTCTTTTACGTGACTTGAAACGTCTTTGTGTTTACTTAAACTGCAGAGTGCAACTGAACTTACTGTACCGATACTTATTTTTATCATTTTAGCACTGACCTACGGAATTTTCCCTGACAAAGTCAACACAAACTTAACCTATATATTTAATACCCACAATACACAAGCCCAATGAAATCTGCCTGCTATCAAATGACAGCATAACTTCAAATAATTAACAGAAAAGAATGGCCCTGAATTTGAAGATATCTTAACAATAACCCATACTTTTCGTAAGTCACTTACTTCACAGAAAATCTTTATAACGCGAATTACAATTACATCAAGCAGCAACCACAGCCATTTAAATAAAAGGATTCTAACTACTATAGGCTCGAACTTCTAGTAGGCATATGGATAGCACAAGAAAGATTCTGTTGAAGGGCAAACAATGTATTTAGCGGATTTTACCATATTCATGTGACATCCATGTTTTAAAATTATATAGTCGTCAATAATTCCATTACCCAAACCGTTACCATCATATTACAATTCATATCCTAGCAACGCAGATTCTCCCCGGAGGACACATGTTCTAGCCGTCCGCTCGCTAACTGCTAATTGCTAGTCCATTCAACTACAGAGTCTCTTACCGAGGATGCAGAGCGCTGTCAGAGATGCTAATTAAGGTAAAGGCGGGACAGATGACGCGGGAGGACAGACGCCGCATTTCCAAGAAATTCGTCAGCAGACATTGTTGTGTGCGTGGCGCTCATTGTTGTTGTAACCGCTGGTGAGATCAGTTTACTCACAAGTTTTGGTACTTCAGGAGCGGAAAACAGACGAGAAATTTAAGAAAACAGCATTTCGAGACCAATGTAAGTCAAGGAAATTTTTCTTGATTCCTTTTTGATAGTATGTACTAGTAAACACGCGCTTGGTAGCTTATAACTTGCATTTAGATTGTGCAGTAGAAACATTATAGGTCATGTCGGTCGAGTAATGGTTTCTTCCGATAAAATCTTCGCTGAAAATGGGGGTGCAGCATCTGTCCCTGCAAAAACGGACAGAGGACGCACCAGTACTGTGGGACAGATGCCACAATGTCTGCAATGCTTACAGGAGTCCATACGTTTTTGTTTTACAGAAAAATGCCCAGAAAACGCATTAGGACAACAGACAGGGGATAATGGACTGCAGAAGATCTATTAGAGGTAGCCAAACTAGTCGAAGAGGAAGGTTATGTTAAAAGCAAAGCAGCTCCAATGAATAATATGCCAGAACGACCATTAAGAAGAAGACTTGCTATGCACCATTTCAAGAAAGTAGGGTGTGGACTATCGTCATACATGGCTGAAGAAGCAGAATGGAAATTAGTTGCCTATACAAAGAAACTGCAATCCTGTGGCTTTGCTCCCAAAACATCAGACGTCAGGCCAATAGCTTTCAATTTAGCTGATCAGTTGGGACTGAGAAACAAATTCAACAAGGAAAAGAAACTTTTAGAACGCAATGAGGGCTTAAGCATCAGAAAAGCGCGAGAGCTTTCTGTAGCCAGAGCGACTGGAATGAAAAAGACGAAGTCAATTCTTACTTTGATCTGTCAGCACAAACGTTGACCAAAAATGGGATTTTGGATAGACCAGCTGGTATCTACAACGTAGACGAAACTGGTCTACAGTTAAACAATGAGCATGGGATGATTGTTGCGGCAAAAGGAAGCAGAGATGCCCATGTCATTACTTCTGCTGAAAGAGGAGAGACAATAGCAGTTTTGGCATGCTGTGACGGCGAGGGAAATTTCTTATCACCTTACTGCATTTACAAAGGAGTGAATAAAAAACACGACGCTGAAGACAACATGCCTCCAGGGCCAATTGTTATGAGGAGAGAATCTGCTTATGTCAACTGATATTTTCATGAATTGGTTCAAAAACCATTTCCTTCCTAGAAAAGTGCCTGGCCCTGCTCTTTCTCTGTCAGATTGCCATGACTCTCTCATGAATTGTGTCAACCTCTTGGATATAGCTGTTGAAAATAAAGTGTCGATAATTTGTTTGCCTGTCCACACGACACACTTTTTACAGCCAGTAAACCGATCATTTTTCATGCCGCTGAAATCCTACTTTAAAGAGGTTTGTCATTCATGGATTGTAGGTAATGCAAGCAGACAGAAGAATTTCAAGGCAGCACTTTGGAGAGTTGCTCTTCAAAGCATGGACTCGTGCTGCCACTGTCCAGATTGGTGTATCCGGATGTAGAGCTAATCGAATTATCCCGCTTGACAGAGCAGTAATTCCAAACCATGCCTTTGTTTCAGACATTAATAATTCTGAATTACCAACTACTGCACATTTCTCTAATGATATGACTCCAGATTAGCCATCAACATCAAGGTCTGAAACAAATGTGTTAAGAGAACACCGTCCTACCTGCAAACCTTGCACAAATTCGGCTACTCATCGACCAACCGATCAAGGCAGCTGCTGTGTCAATGACAACTCAGTGACACCTCATGGAAAGACTCCATCACAACTGCTGGAAAAGGTTTCACCTGTTCCTATACTGCCTCAGAGAAATCAACCCAAAAGAAAGCAATCAGCAACAAATATATCATCCGCCGACTTTATAGCAACAAAAAGAAAGAAAAATCACCGAAAGATAGAAGAAAGGAATAGCTCTTGCCCACAAAAATGTAGCAGTTACAAGAAATCAAATCCCCAACACCAGAGGGAAAAAACCGCCAAAGAAGGGTATGTTTGAGGACTAAGTATCAGAAGATGATGTTGATTTTCCCCACACGGTAGTTCCTCCGATGAATTAAATTTCGAAGAAAATGAATGTTAAGAGTGCCTTGAACTTCAATAAGATACAAAGTCTACCTCTGACTGGTTCAGTATGTAGGATGTTCTAGGTGGTTTCATGAATCGTGCACTCTCTATGAGAACATGTGTCGTTTATGTGGACGACTTAAAAAAAAACCTGAAAAACAAAAATCAAAGTGATTGTCATTTTCAATGTATTTTGCCATTGGCCATCTGTCCCTCCCTTCTGCGGCATCTTGCCGCCACTTACTAATTAATTGAAATTTAGAATCCTTTGTACATCATAAGAATGTTCCTTTGTTATAAAGTTTTCTGTAATGCGCTGGTATCTCTAATAAACTACAATGTTCGGACCATCAATCTTGCCTAATTTTATTGCGATTTAAGTGTTTATATGTTGATAAAAGTCAATTTAAAAAAAATGTGCTGCTGCTGTCCCGCCTTTACCTTACAGTCTGTAGCCCAACTACCATACTAACATATAAACAGGCTACTTACATATTGAGCCGTGCGCGTTGGCTTCTCTATCAGAGTAATGCCTCTCTGGTTATCGATGGTCGTCCTTAGTTTAGTCTTCTGATGATAGATGCTGGTCTGAGGGTCTTTGACGGGAAGACTGTTTAATCGCGGGAGGCGTGTCGGTTGCTCTCGAGTCCTTCAAGCTTTTTCCGTCGTGGTACGAAGAAACTCCGCGAAGTGGCGGGCCACGCCCCTGCTAGCAGAGGCAGAGGGTGAGCGCACGGTGCACTGAGGGGTGTGTTGTCTGCTGTGCTTTTGCGGAGCCGGTGTGGTCGCCAAGTGCGAGTCCGATGAGAGTGCTGTAATCGAGTCTGAGGGACCAATTTGCACTGTGTTCACTTCTTTTGTTGGTTTGGATGCTACGCGGCTGTTTAAAACATTTATGCGTCCCACAGCCTGGTTACAGTAGAAGTACGAGTACAGTTGCGCTATTATATGCTGTTTTGGGAAGGGATTGCACTACTGAACGTATACGTTACGAAACAGGTTGGTATTTTAAGTGATTTGATATTACCAATTTCCCACATTTCACTATTTAAGTTTCTTTCTCCCCCTAAGAAAAATCTTAAATTCAGTTGGCTATAATTTAGTACAAAGTTCATGCTTTAAAAAAACCTACAATGTTCTATTGTTGCTGGTTTGCTGTACTTTACATATGTAGTGCTTCAAAGGGAGTTCCTCTTTACTCAACCATTGCGTAAAGGTTATCTATGTGGAAGATCACTGAACTTTTTGTAATTCTGGTCCGGTTAAGTGGGCTGTGATTGTTGCTTCTCGTAAACTGAGGAGGTGTTAGTGACTAGCTGTCGACTTACTGGGAGCTTGCGGAGTACGAGTAACTGGCTCAAACTGTTTGCACTCCTTTTGATGCGGAATTGTTTCATAAAATCGAGCGCTGTTGCTTGTAGTAGCCAAATAGTTACTTCTTACTTGAAATGTCTGGAAAGCACTCAGACTGTTGATTTGTTAAGCTGTTATGAGGGAGAGCAATCATCTTTTGGCTTAATTTAGAGACGGTTAAATTAAAGGTTAAAATTAATTTGGATTTGGGGTTTTAATAACAAGGAATAATTCAAATAATTGTAATTGCTTTTCATTGCGAAGTTTCTGTGTGTGTGGATGGGGGGGGGGGGGGGGGCAAAGAGGATGCTTGCGTACGTTTGTTGGCGTTATGAAACATGTTAATTAAGCGCTGTGTCTCCTTGGCTATGAATGGCACTAATAGGTCTATGTTACAGATGTCACAAGCTACTGTAAGCAGACGCCCCAAGAGACCGACTATTGTAAGGAAAAAGGCCAGCATGTTCACCGAAGGACCTATTGTTGTTAAAACTAACACCAATATTGTGGCACCACGGTCAACCTTCCCCCCCCCCCCCCCCCCCCTAAAGTTGTCAGCTGGCTCGCAAAAAATGTATCTGTTGTTTAATTGATTGTCTTTCGTAATTTCTCGAGCCAACCGCTTGCTAATTGGTGAGTTGTAATTATTTGTTTCAAGGAGGAGAAGGCATACTTAAAGATTGTTGGGATTCTTTCTACACATTGTTTATTTTCTATATTACTCTACTGTAAGCAGTCGGATTTGTAAAGCTAACTATGTTCCTCAACGCTGGTTATCAGAGTTAGCTTAAAGTTTTGAGAACTGACCGTCTGTGTTCTGAAGAGACAAACAATAAATCTGTTTTCAAGTATGTTTGTAAAGTGGATTTGCACCTTACCATTCCCCTCCCGTTTCTACCATGTGAGTTAGGAGGGAACTGGTTGTTTCTTATACCTGTGTTTTCCCAGTACCAAATGTCTTGGCATAATCTATTAATGTGTGCTTTTATTTCCTAATTCGATACGTCTCTTGTGCTCAGTACCTCCTGTAACTTATCAAAACCATTGTTCACCTCTTTTGCTTAGTGCTGTGTGTAGAGGTAGAAAACCCAATATCACCAGCGGCGCCTCGGTTGGTGTTGTTTTTATATCCGCCTGTCAGGCGCAAGTGTGCACTTCTCTGTGCTCGCCGTAGAGCCTATGCTGTCCTTACATTTCTGGATGCGTGAGCCCAACACTCGACCAGTAGCACACAATAGCAAGCAAGATTGCGATAGGTATGTTCTTCTGCCACTTAGTGGCAGCTAAATAGTTTTTCAGCCTATTGTTGCTATGTTATTTGGAATTTTAATGCTTCTATGCTAGACAATTTCTACATGTGCATGAATATTTTGCTTTTCTTCGATGGTAATTCCAATATACCTAAATACTGCTTTTCTTTTCCAGCGTTGGTCAATTATTCTGATTTCGGGATTTGTCAATCTTGATAATGTTCATTTTAGTAACACATGAACTGCTTCATAAGATGCTATAGTTAATTTCTCTTTCACGAACCAGTTATTCCGGCTTTCAAGAGCTGCCCCAGTATTTTCTTCTATTTTAGCATGTGTATTAGCAAATACTATAATTAGCATATCGTCAGCGTAAACGATGCTGCCTCTAGCGTTTCTTATACTCTGGAGCTGGTTGAGTTATGACACTATTCCAACATCCCATAGCTCTGGACCACATACAGAGCCCTGTGGTGAGTATTTTAGTGTGTCTTTCACAATTTTCACTCCAGTACATTCTAACTGCTCGTGCCTTTCTGTGCAGTAATCTAGCAGACTGATACAGAGACATCTGTGATAGTCCATCTGTTTCACTCTCCTGAAAAGAGCAGAGTGCCAAAAATTATCAAATGCCCAAGCTACATCATTCGTTATGGCTATAACATACGTGTCATCCGACGTGTTTCCCATATTCATTGCATGATTTCTCGCTTCCTCTGTAGATTTCCCTTGCCTGAAACGGTACTGCTAGGGGTTCATGCCTACTAACTTTCTGTGGTCCCTCAGGAGGCGGCGCACAAAGTTACCTTTTCTTTGGCTAGATCATTCACCGAAGTAACGGGGCTGTAAGTTTTCGGTTCTTTTGGGTCTGGCCTTCCCCTTTGTTTAGTACAATAAGACTGGAGCTTTTCTAGATCCTGGGCACCTGACCCTGCAAAAGACGTTCTTTTAATAACACTGTTGTCTATGGCACAATTTGGTCCAAAAGCTGATGCAACACCTCCGCCAGTATTGTATCATGTCCTGGTGCTTTCCTTTTTTTACATTCATTATTGCCATTCTCACTTCCTCCAGGGAAAATGGAAACAGAACACTGTTAGTCAAATTCAGAACTAGTAATTCAGGGCGAAGATGCTAATGGTAGTCAGACTTCTGTTGTTGTGTTGTCCAGTAACAAAGTTCTGAGTAGCAATTGCCAAGATGACTCCGAGACTTTCGTCATCGTGTCGTCGGATACTCTCAGGGGTGGCGCAAACTCTATCAGGCTGACACCACTGATTGCCGATTGAACATGCTGCTCCGTCTTCGCAACTGACTTTTGCTCAATTACTCGCTTGTTGTGCTTCCCCTACGGCTTTCTACAGACTCTGTGTGTCTCTTAGCTTCCATGATCCATGATGACAGTGATCACCCAGTCCTCCAGACACACGGAGCCACTAACATTACCTTCCCCCAGCCACCCTCCATCTACATTCTCAGGAGCAGACAACTCCCTGCACCTGCCGATTTGGGCAGTGACGAAGGTCAAATGGCACGGAATCCATGGTGCAGTACTGTACGCAGCCTTCTCACGCAATTCCTGTCGAAGGCCCCCTGCTCTGTCTCTGAACTGTTAATGATTATGTGCGGAACACCAGATCGCTCAGAGTCTTCACGGCTGTCGCTCGCAGCCAATCCTCACATTGTCGTGCTTGGCTACCGTACAAAGCTATGCACGCTCTGTTCGGACAGGAACGAATCATCAGTACTGCTGCTAAACTGCTAAGTAGGGCAATAATTCAGCTGCGCTCTCCGTTTCATGGCGCACCAATAAATCGCCGTTTTGCTTGACGAAATCTGTATTACGTCAACATAAATCTCTTGTTTGAAAAATATTTTTTTTCTTTAATGCTGCTTCTCTTAAGAGATTTTCATGATTCACGAAGTATGAAATGAATTGCTCTCTCGGATGCTTTGGTTAAAACATTTCATGAGCACAGTTTTCTCACATCCTCCACTGACTAGTTCCAGTGGCTGTTCAGCCCTTAATCAAGAAACCATCTATGACGCCAGAGTTTCTAAAACACTGAAATCTCTGTCCAGTAGTGGTAAGAGGTGTTTCAATGATAAGAGTTCGAGAAAGTAGATTAGTAGATTAAAACTAGTGGACATCTCTCTGTATGTCTCTTAATAAAGTCTTAAAAGCTCAAACGTTGATATGTCCCTTTGTCGACCTGCTAGCGTGATCATACGCAATGCTGTATGAAACATAAACTAAAAATGAAGTCGCCACTAAAAACTCTCGAAAACAAAAAATCAAAAAAATACCTATTGTTCCTGTTGTATAAGTAGTAATATTATGGTCTTAGCGACGTCCCGTCGGTGAAACGCTGAACAAATTTAAAAAATGACACTTTAAAACAGCAGTTACCCTTTTTAGAAGTATATACTTTCACTACTGCTGGGTATAAGCCTCTTTTGAGTTTTTGTGTGTCCATCTCTAGCCGGCCGTGGTGGCCGTGCGGTTCTAGGCACTGCAGTCCGGAACCGCGGGACTGCTACGGTCGCATGTTCGAATCCTGCCTCAGGCATGGATGTGTGAGATGTCCTTAGGTTAGTTAGGTTTAAGGGTTCTAAGTTCTAGGGGACTGATGACTTAAGATGTTAAGTCCCATAGTGCTCAGAGCCTTTGAACCATTTTTTTTGTCCATCTCTCCGACTGGAGGTTTGAGAGACTTCGGCCGTTCACTTATGTAATGAAATGAAACACCTACAGCTGTGCGTTCGACGTTATTTATTATGATGCTAACAGTTTCTATGATTCAATTCATCATCTTCAGGCCGTAGCAGATACTGAGGGTGTTAACTCTAATCATATACACGATTCCATAAGTGATAAACAACATCTGTGAAATGGTTTCAGTTCACTGTAACAACGATGTTGTGTCATGGAGAAAGTCCACAGAAACCAGTTCATAGAATTTGGCCACTGATGGCCAGTTAAGGTCTGAAGATTGTCCACTGAATCACAGAAACTGGTAACCATATAATAAATGGCATCGAAATGGAGGTTGTAGGTGTTCCATTTTATTACATCTTCTGTTTGACGTCATCTCTTCTAGTAGTGCGCATCCCGCATCCAAACCTCAAAGTAGCTAGTGAACTAACAACTACTTATTATGCGAAACATGAACACTAATCTGTCTTTAACTAACTCAACATTGTTTAAGAATTGTTACTTATTTATTTTACATCATATTTTTATATATTTACGTGTGAACTTAGATCGCGCATTAATCTGTCTTACAAGGACAACGTCCCGCAGTGACTTAGTGGTGTAATAACACACGCTTCAAACCACGAACGCGAGTCAGCCGGTGTGTAGCGGGTGGGGGGGGGGGGGCGACCAAATGTGGCGACTCGAACGGACAGTCGCAGGAGGGCACGCGTCGTTGGCGGTTGTGTCTTTATTCCGAAACAGATTAAGTAAGACTTTAAGACTTTAATTCTCTAGATCTCACTCTTACGATAGTAGACGACAAAGTTAGCTTCACTATCTTCCGCAAGGAGAACAGTTCTGATCAAATTACTCCATTCACATCAGTACACCCGCATTCTCGTAAGATGGCCTGTTTTCATTCAGCTATTCATAGAACCACCTTTTGTCTGAAAATCTCAATTCTGAAATCAATCTGATTAGAACTGTGGCTGCCAATAACGGCAATGCTCCCTCTGTAGCAGATAGTACTTTTGGTAGGAAAACTGATAAGACAGTCACCACCCTAGGCGTTTCTAATATTGAACCTAATGACAAGAGAAAATTTTTCTCTATACCACTGCTCGACCCAGTTTCCTACAGGATACAGCGTTTACTTCAAAATAAATATAACTTTGGAGAAGCCTTCTCCAGTAATAATTATTTAAAAAATAACATCTTACATAACTTGAAATCTACGCTTTCCCCTCTGCATAATTCTGATGTCTATAAAATTATTTGTGGCAATTGTCCTGCCTGTTCCATAGGCCAAACAGGCCGAGCTATTTCGACAAGATTCAGGGAATACCTTCTGGGCAAAAAAGGCACCTATGTTCACAATTCAACTTTCCCTGGCCATTTGTTAATCAAAGGACATATTCCTAAAGATGTAAAAGACGACCAGCTCTTGCACAGGGAGTAAAAAGGCTTTACTCTTAACATCTAAGAAGAGCTAGAGATTTTTAAACACCTGTCTATGAAGGGCGGTCTCACATTGAACGAACAGTTGCAATTACGCAACAAAACCTCTTTTCAAGGTATAGAGCCGCTAAATGAAAATGGTCTGAACAGCGACATTCTTCTCAATGTAGACTCTTAAACATCGGTTCCCTTTCCAGTTTCACATTTTTTTATGTACATTTGAAGTATATTTCATTTATGAAATAGGACCGTTTACGGTAAGTTGCAATTTTCATGCACTAATTCCTGTTGTTGCCTGTAATGTTAAATTGTCTATACAGCGCCCCATTTGCTCTTGTCTGTAATTCGACTACTTTTTGCTAGATAGCGCGAATGTGTCTTCGTATCCAACTCGTGACTGCCTTGGCCTGTGAGCCGTCTAGTCTGACGGTGGCGGCTGTTTTTTTTATCTCATTTTGTTCGATATTGTTTGTTGTATTTCTTCGGGGAGGACGTCCCATGACGCTTGTTCAAGTTGATCGTTGATCCAACAACTCAGTTTTTATATTACAGAGGGCAGCTAAACCTCTGACCGAACACGCTGAGCTACCTTACCGACCAACGTACATTCTGTAATTTAATTAAAATCAGACCTTTCGTTTGAAAGTTACGATACACGAGTAAAACTTACGGCACTCTTCTGTTTCCATCCGTGAGTTAGAAACCGGATTTCCTCGGCCTGCATTTCTAACATTGCAGGCTATCAAATGCTGTCATGGACGTTTCAGTCTCAGTTGGTACTGCGATTAGCCTTTGTAAGTGAATGGATTGGTATCAGACTATCTTAGACAGCCGCGTCTTCTATGAACGTACCCGTCCTGGTCATGGTCGAGGTTACTGGGTTCCCAGTGGACAACCACGTTGTTGATTGTAGCAAACGCTTCGCGTTGGTGTCTGACTGCTTTTTAGCGGCAACTGACTGAGCTAAATTTGTGTTTTACACTGGGGACATCTGTCACAGGCCAATGTTTCGGGAACCAGTTCTTAGTAAGTAAAGATGATCTGTCGTGAAATCGACACCCTTCTTCCCTCATTCTGCGGTCGAGCTTTTTTGCTGTACTGTCACTGAGCTGTCGGCTTTAGCGCCTCACTTAGTCCATACAATGTTATCTCCTATTTTTGTCTCAATGAAATTCTAGTCCGAATGGTATTGCTTTGGTTAAGTGACACCTCTTTAAATGTTTAATCTGTAATTCTGTCCATGTTAACTGTTGGTCCTTCTCTCCTAACTCTTGCCTCACGCTGATAAAATTTTTGCACTTCAGCTCCGAATTCAATAGGCTTTAGATTGGTCGCAGGCTACGACTCACTTGATAGCTTGAACTTCAGCTCGTCATATGAGATCGTTATTACTTGTAGCTTGCAATTTACTGTAATTTGGAAATTTTGTAGCGAGTAAGTGTCTGAATGAAACCTTCTTACATCTTAAACCCTTTACTTTTTGGATCCTTTCAGGCTGTATTCTAACTGAATACAGAATACTGACTGAAATCTTGGAATTTTGTGGTTTTTGATTAGAGGTTGGATACAGACACTGAATTTATGCTGTCAGTGACTGGAGAGATTTCTTGTAGGAGGCCTACCGGTGGTTCACCCCTTTGTATGGCCTCTCTGGAGGCAGTATGACCACACCAAACTATTCTATGACTTCGGAATGTGCTGCTGTCGCTGTAGCACTCTCCATTGTGTTTAGTTGCAATATTGTCACTAATGCTCTGGGAACATTTAAAGGTGCAGACTTTCTGTTTTCGAAGTGATGCTTTCTCCGTTCATTAGCTATATGCTTGTAGCATCCTGGCTACTTTTAATACTCTTTCTCATCTGGTAGATACATTGGTCTCATTATCCCTGAAGTTGATCCCCATTAATATTTGAAAACTCATCTGAATGTGTTAGACATGTTGACTTTCGTTAAATCAGGCAAAATTGTTTAATGCCTTAAGGCGTGCGTTCACATCCTGTAATATTTTTTTAAAGAAAACATAGTGGCCATTGACAAACAGTAGTGGCCATTGACTGCAGAAATTATATATTTTCAATATTGCAGTTTTGCTCACGAGGCCATTACGTAGGGAGAGAAGGCTAAAAATAAACAACAGAATGGCAATGAAAGTAAAGAACAGAATGGCAGTAACAATTCATGCTTATAGTAGCATAAAAATGGCAGAAATAATATTTTACACTACTTATTCTGTATTTTGTAGAACATGTGAAACTTAGAAAGTCTTGTAATGCCTTTTAAGTGTAATACCTCAGCAATATTAAATGGGGTGATGCTACAGACATAGATTAAAGTTTTGTAAATTACATAAACTATTTCGAAGGGCACCAAAACACCAAATCCTTGCTCTTATACACTATTTTACATGCGAAATAAGCAGCTGGTGCGAGAAGACATTCGAAGGTCGTACTATCTTTGCTCCTGTTAAATATCATACATCCAGATAAAGAGTATGGATGGCAGTGAACAACAAAAGAAAGAGGAGACGATCTGGACAATACGAGTTACTGACGTGTCTGATAGATAGATGCAAACCTAGAAGTGCAGTTAAGAGGGCATGGTTCCCGGGAATTTTCGCTTTCTCCGTTTTTCTCCGGAGAAGGGAGGGATGGCCCTCAAGTAAGACACAAAAACACCGACCACAAAATTAAAGGCGTTCCGTTGGAATATAGAAAGTTTGATAGTGCAATGAATATGGCTCCACAGAGCAATACTAACAGCACCGTTTCAACCGAAAAATCGCAACACCCAGGATTTCAGTGCAGTCATTTTCTAGCAAACCAAGGCGATAGATGAAGGCACACGGGAGGAGTAACTTACTCCATAAAAACGAATTATCGCCAGCAACCACAATTATCACACAGAAACATACTATCCCGACAGATAAAAATACATTACAGTGATGTCAGCTTATTTCGAATCGAATAAAACAGCTACTGACTCTGAAATAAGCCATCTGAGAGTAAATCACTATAAGAGATTTCAAGTGCAGAATGCATGTACAAAATGACGATTAAGTGGGCGGAATAGAAACATTTTCAAAATTTAAAAGAAAAAAAAAATTATAGTTTAGGAAGGAAAATAGAGGAGATTGTATGAGACTGTAGGTCTTCTGTTTAACTTCGAGGTACCAATCAAATTTCTTACCTAGCTGATGCTTTTATAGCAGAAAGAAAATAAAACTTGGTGTTTCTGTCCATCCCGAAGAGAGCGAGTGTATGGAAACTGCGGTATTAATTATTTTTTCAGTGATGCATCTTTCTGGTGGACAACAACATGTAAAAATCGTTTTCGGATCCAAGAGAACAAGAAACCAAATCTCTCTGGTTAAAAAACTGTTTATTTAGTACAAAAATAAATAAATATTACGGAACATGTCGTTTCTTATAGTGTCTTCCAAAAAAAGTTGTTACATCTCCAATTACTCCATTGTAACATACTGATGATGTCTTTGAATCTTCAGATCATATCTCCAGAAGTAACGACTAGCTTCAGACCAACACCACATTGACTAAAAAAGTATTTCTCATTTGTTTAAATACACGTGATTAATCGACCTTGTTTTCTTTTTTTCAGAAGAGAACATAAACATCACCTTTGCCTTCAGAATAACAAGTCTCATACGCAAATAACCAGAACGACTGCTTCATTTTCCATGTACTCTACTCACACCATAATCTTCTGTGCCGAGAACAGTGCGAAGTGGTTCATTTATAACGAGTTCTTGGTCTTTTTCTGAAGAAAAACAACGTCTGAAGCACAATACAAATCCAGCTCATAAGGGGACCAGTTAAGGGTAATACAACACCTCTCAAGGACGGCAAATCGCATATCACTTCGGAAACATATTACTCTGGAAATAGGTATCAAAGGAGAATGGCGTAAACCACAAGAAGGAAGAAACAAGCATTTCCGGGAGTAATAGACATCTGGAAAGTGGAAGCAAAATCACACACCGGAAAACAATTTGAAACGCTAATAAATAACGCACAACTACAGGAACCATTTCAGGGACTGGAATAAGTCCTAAGACAAGCTGCCACCCCTAGGAATAACAGAAGAAAGAATCAATGAGTCGACATAGTGTGCTACACACTACTAAAAGACGTACTAGGTGTAGCGGTGCAAGGGGTACCAAATTTGTTATAAGAGTCAGTAAATTACTCAACTGACTGTGTTTTTCAGTACAAGTATTTCGTTCATTACAAGCAAATATCGATTCGTGACGTCATCGTCTAGACACTAGTTGACCGTTATCTGAATCCGTTTTAGCAAACTATAGTTTCATTCAGGCGATAAAATTTTAGAGATTATGAAACACAAGTTCTTGAAGTTTATTCAGAATAGGACATGATAGTAAATGCAGGTTATAATTTATCTGTTTAATATAAACGTGTTTATCAATTTTCTGCGCATGAAAAAGTGTGATTTTATGTGCGGCTTTTACTCTGAGACGAGTTATCACTTAAAGCGCTAAAGGTGAGCGTGGACAGTTCCCTGACCTGCGCGGTGAATTTTACTTTTTGTGATTTTGACCCGAATGGAGACAAATCCAATTTCATTTAGACTTTACGTGTGATACACACGTCACGTTATTACAAAAGAGTCGTTTAGCTCATTAGGGAAAACTGAAACCTGCACGCTCGATTTGAAATACCTTACACGCTTGTGCTTGATCGAGCTCTCCAGTGAATCGCGTACCACGTGTGATACACACGTCACGTTATTACAAAAGAGTCGTTTAGCTCATTAGGGAAAACTGAAACCTGCACGCTCGATTTGAAATACCTTACACGCTAGTGCTTGATCGAGCTCTCCAGTGAATCGCGTACCATCGTTGCAAACGCGCTCGGACTTAATGCACTAAGTTGGAAATTAATTTTGAGACAATTGCTGATTTTGACAAAAATGAACCGAAAGCAAAATATGGAGGTTCTGTTTTAATTGAGATACATATTACCTTGTTGATGACGTTGGTTAGCAACACTGTAACGCTGATTAATTAAATCATAAGAACGATTTGCGACGCAATAAGTCCCATTACGCGTAAAAACTGTTACACGAAATTTGCTGACTGTATGAATTTATGAGAGTGATATTATTTCCAGAAATGTCAATAAACCGGCTGATTCAAAAGTTAAATTACTGACTGTTTTGTAACTTCATTGATTGTCCCACGTCACTACTGAATGTATTGTATCGCATCTCTTCACGAGAGATCTCAAGAAGCCGGGATAAACAATAAACAAGAGGAAGACTAAAGAGGAGACATCGGCATATAAGAACACAACACCTTATAAAGACGTTGTGTACGAAACCCTACATTTCTCAGAATTTAAGTCAAGAATCGATATATCTACCGAAAACCCTAAAAGGAAAAAAGAGAATGTTTTGGGACTGAGAAGGAAAGAAACTAGCGCAAGAAGCCACAAGCGACCGAAACATAGCGGCACACTCATGAAATACATTACAACGTCGTATGAAAGATTGGGAGACACACTTACAAAACATACTTAACGAAGTGGAACTAAAAGGCTACCAGCACGTCTAAAAGAAGGCATTGTCACATACAACTACAAAATGGGCACAGTTTACTATAAGGAGGTCAAGTATCCCATTAACAGCACCAATAACAAGAAAGCCGTAGGCCTTGAAAGATAATATAGTGCGTGTATCAGAGACACAGCACTAAATTATTTATATATTTATTTATTGTTCCGTAGGACCAAATTAAGGAGAAGTCTCCGTGGTCATGGAACGAGTCAATATGAAATTATAACTCGATAGCAGAAACAGATAAATTGAAATATACGTAACATATTCAGGCGACAATTCGTAAGTTTAAATAAAGAAAATCAACAATGTAACACTGTTATTTGCTCAATTTTTCAGCTCTTCCTGGAGCTCCTTGACAGAATAGAAGAAGTGAGCCATGAGGAAACTCTTCAGTTTAGACTTAAAAGTGTTTGGTCTACTACTAAGATTTTTGAGTTCTTTTGGTAGCTTATTGAAAATGGATGCAGCAGAATACTGCACTCCTTTCTGCACAAGAGTCAAGGAAGTGCATTCCACATGCAGATTTGATTTCCTGCCTAGTATTAACTCTTGGGAATAAGCTAATATTTTAACAACAAACGACATTAAAGAAAATATATACTGTGAGGGCAATGTCAGAATTCCCAGACTGCTGAATAGGGGTCGACAAGAGGTTCTCGAACTTACACCACACATAGCTCGAACAGCCCGTTTTTGACCCAAAAATACCCTTTTTGAATCAGAAGAATTAACCCAAAAAATAATACCATATGACACAAGCGTATGAAAATATGCAATGTAGACTACTATTCGTGTTGAACTGTCACTTATTTCAGATCCTATTCTAATGCTAATAAAGCAGCATTTAGTTTCTGAACAAGATCCTGAACACGGGCTTTCCACAACAGCTTACTATCTATCCGAACGCCTAGGAACTTGAACTGTTTCGTCTCGCTTATAAGATGCCCATTCTGTCTGATCAAAATATCGGTTCTTGTTGAATTGTGAGTTAGAATCTGTAAAAACTGAGTCTTACTGCGATTCGGCATCAAATTATTTTCCACAAGCCATGAACTTATTTCATGAATTACATTATTTGATACTGTTTCAATATTACACACAAGATCCTTCACTACCAAGCTGGTGTCATCAGCAAACAGAAATACTTTTGAATCACCTGTAATACTAGAAGGCATATCACTTATATAAAAGAGAAACAGCAGTAGCCCCAGAACCGATCCTTGGGGAACGCCCCACTTAACAGTGCCCCATTGGGACTGAACATCACCACCACTCTCAATATTGAGGAGAATTACCTTCTGCTTTCTGTTCTTAAAGTAAGAGCCGAACCAATTGTAAGCTACTCCCCTTACTCCATAATGGTCCAACTTCTACAGTAATATTTAGTGGTCAACACAGTCAAAAGCCATCGTTAAATCAAAGAAAACACCTATCGTTCGCAACCTTTTATTTAATCCGTCCAAAACCTCACAGAGAAAAGAGAATATAGCATTTTCAGTTGTTAAACCATTTCTAAAACCAAACTGTACATTTGACAGCAAATTATGTGAATTTAAATGCTCTAGCAACCTTGTATATACCACCCTATAGATAACATTAGCAAACACCGATGGCATAAAAATAGGTCTACAATTGTCAACATTATACCTGTGTCTCTTTTTATAAAGTGGCTTCACTACTGAGTACTTAAATCGGTCAGGAAATCGACCACTCCTAAAGGAAAAGTTACAGATATGGCTAAGTGCTGGGCTAAAATACATAGAACAATACTTCAGTATTCTGCTGGATACCCCGTCATATCCATGAGAGTTCTTGGTGTTTAGTGATTTAATTATTAACTCAAACTCCTTCTTGTCAGTATCATGGAGGAGTATTTCAGGTAACAGTCTCGGAACACCTTTTTCTGCGAGCCCTATATGATACCCTGTCGGGATGAGGTTTCTATTTAGTTCACCTGCTGTATTCAGAAAGTGATTATTAAATACTGTACGTATATGCGACTTATCAGTAACACGGATATTCCCACTATACACTGATTCTATGTCCTCAACCTGTCTCTGCAGACCTGCCACTTCCTTTACGACTGACCATATGGTTTTAACCTTATCCTGAGACTTAGCTATTCTATCTGCATACCACATACTCTTTGCCTTCCTAATAACTTTTTGAAGCACCTTACAATACTGTTTGTAATGGGCTGCTGCATTTAGATTCTGAATATTTCAAACGTTTTGATATAATTGCCACTTTGTTCTGCAGGATATTCTTATCCCTCTAGTCAGCCACCCAGGCTGCCTGTTTGGGCTAGTACCCTGTTTTGAACGTTCTAACGAAAAGCAACTTTCAAAGAGCACGAGAAAAGTCTTGAGGAAAGCATTATATTTATCTTCTACATTATCAGCACTATAAACATCTGGCCACTCTTGTTCCTTGATAAGGTTTACAAAGGTCTCTACAGCAACTGGATCAGCTTTCCTAAAAAGTTGATATCTATATTTAACATGTGTTGCAGCACAAAAATCTTTTTGAGTTAAAATTTGTGCATCATGATGTGAAAGGCCATTCACCTTTTTGATGACAGAATGCCCTTCTAGTAATGAGGAATGAACAAAAATGTGGTCTACGGTTGTTCTACTGTTTCCTTGCACTCTCGGTGGAAAGAATATGGTTTGCATAAGATTATATGAATTAAGGAGATCAACCTGCATCCTTTTCCTTCCACAATCACTTATACAACTAATACTGAAGTCACCACATATAACTAACTTTTCTTATTTCCTATGAAGTGAACCAAGAACCTCCTCTAGCTTTAGCAAAAATGTTGTGAATTCGGAGTCTGGGAATCTATAAATAACAACAGTTAGAAGATTAGCTCCACTAAATTTAACCACACCTGCACAACATTCAAACAGCTTTTCAGTGCAGTACTTTGAAACATCAGTTGGCTCAAATGGGATACCGTTTATCACATACTAATGGCACCATTGTAAGCAGAACTTTAGAGTAAGTGCACAGAAATAGCCTCTACTACAGAAGATTGGAGACAATAATGAAAGTGCTACGTGAAGGGAAAGAAGACCCCAAAGACCTCACCAAATAAATAGACATAGCAATGGAAAAATTACCTTCCAGAATACTCCAAAAATATGGGTAATAGCGGAAAGAACGAAAGAAATAATCAATGACCTCCTTCCCAAAAACCAAACTGGATTCAGGAAAAGTATGTCCTCTGTGATCGCAGTAAAATTCCTGTTAAAGTATGTATGGGAATATCTTGAAGAGAGAGAAAAGCCGCACTTAGTATTAGTAGACTTTAGAAGTTTTTGATCTTATATACATAAAGCTAGTGACAAAAAATTAGAGGAAACCCTATGGAAAATCAAGATCATAAGTGCAGTAGGCCTACAATGATGGAAGAAAGTAAGAAGCTCAGGCAAGTTCTCAGTATCAAAATAAAATGGAGCACTTCCGTAACACAAACTAAGTCTATTATTGTTTATCATTGTGGCTGAATAAATAGGATAATGACCCAGATGGATGGGCGTAATCTCGCAAGATATTACGAGGCTACAAGAAGTAATAAACGATATGGAAAATCTTGGCATTAATTGTAATTTAGAAATAAATGCAGTACCAACAGAGCCGATTGTACTCATAAATGGAGGAGAAACACTGGCACCGGCAATGATCTTCGTAAGGGGTGGAGAAAACCTTGGTGTAACCATACAAAGGAGTGCAAAATGTCTCACAAAACATGTAAAAGGGAAAGCACTGCAATTCAGCATATCAGATTCCTTTTCCTAGAGACCGCAATATCACTATTCAGAGCCAAAATCTCGCAATACTGTTGTATGGTATACAAATTGGCGGACCGCTTCTCACAGTGAAATACCTAACAACACAAGAAAAAGGCGACGTATATAACGGAAGCAATCGCGTGTTCAAAACCATGCATTCCAGCCTCGTATAATTCTTTTTTGAATACGTTGAGAACAAACTTTATCCTGTCCAACACCTACACTTCGGAAACATTTTCAAAAGCATTGAAGGAAAAAAGAGATGACAGTCCAAGAGAATATTATGGCACACAGGCAATGACTGACCGATCATGGACGAAGGATGACTTATCGATGAGACACGTGATTACCAGAATGGCAGTCCATGGTTTCCGCCATCTTGTCTGCTACAACACAGCATATCAGAAACCTAGAGCAAAGTGCGAATCTAAACAGAGTAACGTAATACGCCAACGTAACCACATCCCGTAGAACTCTGCACATAAGAGGACACGCTGAGTAAGTGGCTGTGTAAACCACAATCCGTAAAATTTCCACATTATTATTATAACTGCAGTTTGGACATGTGTGATTATTTGGATGCTATGAATGTTTTATTATATAAGTTTAGTGCATAAGTTCGAGCTTTTTGGTTTTCATGTTGGCATTTCGCTTCCTATGGTTTATTTATCAGTTGTCACATTTTTATTTGTAGTTCACTTTTGCTATTTGAGTTTACATATTGCCATTTCGAGATGATGAGTGCTGCAGTGAACGCTACTAATTGGCGTGCCAAGTTGAGAAATCAACACATTTTCGACGTATTTTTCTGTTTGACTTCAGTAGAGGAGTGACAGCAACATTTACCCCGTGTATGACGATAATGCCATTGGGAAGAGCATGACAAGAAAATGGTTCTCTGGTTTTAAGGAGGATCGTTTTGACATTAGTGACTCTCAATGTTCTGGAGGACCTTGAGGGATCGGTAAGGAGCCTTAGAACGCAGTAATCCACAACGATCCGTGCCTGTGTACTCGAGAACCGTCAAATATGACGAGCTGCGATCGTTCGACCATCGTGCGACACTTGCATGCAACAGTGAACTTTCAAAAACCCGGTGTATGTGTACTGCGTGCTATAAACCAACATCACTGAAGTCTGGTGTGTTCTTTGCTACACAAGAGAGAAATAAACCGCGGCATGAAACCCGTGTACGAAACTATGTTCCACAGAGGCAGCATACGGTTGCATTTGTAATATACAAGACCTGTCTATGCAGCAACTCGCTACATCTTCTTCGCCTCAAATAGTGACAGAGTAACTGAACGACGAACAGCATTGTGAAACGTTCCGCCTACGATCGATCAGCGTACAAAGTAACGTTTGCTGTCGAAGAGGTGGCCTCGTGTAAGATGCTGCTATGCGTAACTTCCAGCGTCGGTGGATGACGTTTGCGGACCCGGCTGTTTATCCTCAATTTGTTCCTCGCAACACCAACTACAACATATCTAAGTTTGTCGATATCACTTTTGTAACGACCTGTACGATTCCTTTCACTAATTTCACCATTAACAATTTGAAATTCTTTTGTAAGTATTTCAAATTTTATTTAGTTTTCTTTGAAATCTTAATGAGTTGTTATTAGTTCCTTGGCTGGAGAGCGGGTTTATTGTGCCTCACACACTATGAAGGAGTTGAAATAACAGTGAAGAAGAAGTATACATTGCATTAGACAAACATCACAAAAGCAAAGAATCTCACTAACTGCAATGCCCACAAATGGACATATGGTACAGAAGAACTAAAAACTAAGAATGATACATTAAGGTAATAGTATGTGCTGATATACTTCCCACTCATAAATTTCAGAACATGCTCTTTAACCACCATTTAGTTTTTGAAATATAATGTAAACAGGCAAGAAACTCGTGTAAGTGTGGTCGTACAATTTCACGGTGCTTAGACTGTCACAAAAATTTGCCTTCTAACACTGCTTTCATAATATTTATAGTGGACTGTCAAATATTTTACATCATATAAAAGCCGCTCATTATCATAAAAAGCAATAGGACACAATAAAAATCTTGAGAAGCATCACACAATATAAGATCTAGCTACACGCGTTCTTGTACAAATAATTCAATAGACGTTAGTCTGACAGGACGAAATGTGTATTGTCCTGCTTGTAATTTCCTAAAATTAACCCTAAAATCTATTGGAATTTATCTAAAAATCTCCAGTTTTTTTGTGTGACCATTAAGCACGTCGTCTGGACATTTTTTGATCTAGTTGTAAATTTCTGTTTCTTCAAGATGGTTCATCATTCTACTTTTATGAAATCCATGCAGAATTTAAGGGCTATATCTACAAAATTGAATTCATGTCCTCATGTTGTCCTCAGTTAACTGTTTACTGAAGGTAGCGTTACTTCTCTGTGTCTGCCTGATACGTTCTTTTCATCCAACACTGAACGGTCGCGCAGTTTGTACAATACAACGTTACGTGCCACACTGAATTCTGCAGACAACTTACCCTGTTTACAGGTTGGCTCTGCCCGTGTCGTGTCGGATTCTCCTTCTCAACGGTTTGTGTGTATCAACACTGATACGTACGTTACCTTTCTTGAACAATTGTACTGTTTTGACAGGGACCGCACCTGAGTAGGATAGATAGTGATCTTAGACTATTTGTACTTCAAACTTTCCCTTTCCAATGTAGCCTCATCAGTTATAACTCCTATGAGTGTTTTACTTGTCTGACCAGTTATTATTTTGATGGCTCCGCTCTGAAATCGTTAGTGGCAGCCCCTTCTAGCAAGATCTCTAATTCTTTCTAAATTGCATCGTCTTGTAGTGACAAGGTTTCGTATCACATAGGCTCGCTTGTGGCACGTTGGACAGCTGGAATCATTAGTGATTGTACAGTCTGTAGTAGTCGGATTATGAAGTAGCTAGAGGTGTGGTATATTTATGTAACTGATATTTCATTCATGAATTTAATGTTAGATGTAAGGAGAAGCTACTGAGAAGAAACAAGTCAATGATACTAATCCAACACTTAAAATTCTCCACTTATTGCGTGAAAATAGGATGAAGAACTTTCTCGAAGAAACAGAAATTTACAGTTACCTCAAAATTCATCCATACGATCTGCTTGATGGTGAGATTTCAGAGATTCATTTAGCGAGTTCTGCTATGCTAATTACAAAAAGTAACTGGCATAAGCATCCACAATTAGTCCCATTTGACTTAGATTTCCTGAATTAACAATTTCTACAGATATGCATGTATCTTGGTTTCATAATGTTTTCGTTCCTTCATGAGCCACAATTAGCAGCCTGATGTACCCAGTGCGCTCAACTGGTGCCAACACAGCTTCGGACGTGACCGCCTTCAAGCAAACAGAGTAGACATTGCACTTCCGTTACCTAATGGGTTCCAACACACCCCTATCGATGGAATTCATAATTACAGCTAATTCTACTCTCTGCACTTTATTAGACCTGCCGGGATGATCGGAACCATTGCCTGTTGATTACGTGAACTGTGCTGTCACGGATGTACCTTCAACAGCTGCAGAATCTTTCAACCTGCTTTCAATGCGTAAGTGGATGACCCAACAAATAGTACCCAGTTTTGCCTTTCACCCATAAAACAGGCATACGCCACTCATGGATACAAACCGTCAGGTGTGTGTCGATTGGCAAGGATGAGGAAACTGGAGGCACTGCGACATCAGAGAACCCACTCGACAGTTTAGGCACTGGACGTTCCGAGGCATTCCTCTCAGGTGCTCCAAAGGCTGAAGAACGCCGACTGTGGCAATAACAGATTGCTACTGTTCAGAGGCAGTGGCCTAGTTCCCCCCAGTTTGTACACAACGGGCACTGTGAAATGAATGATCATTCAAACCCAAAGAAGCATAACTCTGACCTAAATAGTCTCTGGACTCAGTTGAAGCGCTACATCCAATTCTCTGTTCACTCCCACTCTAAAGTTAATTCAAACAGTCAAAGAGCAGTAAATTTTACTGAAAAACTTACAGTAAGGTAGCATACAAGAGTAACGCAGTGAAATACACATAAGTAATTCAATATTTTACAGAAGGCTCTGATAGCAAAAACTAAATTGAATCCTGTATAAAAAACGATATACTGTTGCTGACGCTATTGGTCCACACGGTTGCTCAGTTTCGGTTATCAGTAATATATTATAATTAATGCTGTAGATCTAATTATAATTAACTTTTCGTGCTCCATACTTCTTCGTTGTAAGACTCGCCTATGAAGATTCAACGTACATAATAAAACGAACCTACACTGATCTCTGAGAAACGATGTCCATAAAGTCTCGCTATCACTCTAAAATATGATAACTGGGAAATTATTAGAGGATCATTGTTCTTTGCAAAATGTGTAACAGATATCAAAGTTTTTCACCTTAATCCTTTGCTGCATGACTTGGGTAACAACGGAGTGGCGACAGACCAGAATCAGATGCACTGTGACATCTGGTATACATAATCCAATTAAGTAACAACATATTGCGGATCTATTGATACCAGTTTGGGAGAACACCGTGAAAAGAAATCATAATGGTTTGAACAGTTCCTGCTGCCTCAGTTGAGAGGCTACATTCGCCCATCATCTGACAAAACGATGGAGTACGTTCAGTCCCACTGCGGTATGTGCCGAATGACATTTCCAGCGAGGAGGCTGGGTCGTCATGGCCTCATTACATGGCCCCCGAGATCTTCGGAATTCTAGCTGTTAGAGTTCTTTTGATGGGTTACTTTCACGACCGCCTGTACACCACCCTTTGCTACGTACTTGCACGAAATAATTATTCAGAACTACTGATAATGCAATGCCAACATCTACAAGCACAGATCTACATCACCTTGATTTCTAAGACCGTCGATTACGCAGGGCTGAATTTTTATACTTTTTTTTTTCGGCTCTCTTAGACAAGATATCTTCATAAAGACGAACTTACGATATTCTTTGTCTCGACAAATATGTTCAGTTTCAACATTCCTTACCAGTTGTAACTGTTGTGAATATGTCTTTTATCTCAATACATGTTACCAGCACCTGTTATTATATAGCAATTTCTTCAGTATATAGGGTAATGCTCTTTGTGTTGCCTGTTGGTAGCCATTGTAGAAGGTGTACGTAACCAGCTGAGTCACCGACGTAAGGTCTTCTGGCACAGTGGCATCAAAAGTCACCCAAAAAAATGAGACGATATCAAAGTGAGAATCGTCATAAGAGAACAGACGAGGACAACGAAAGTAATATTGATTTTTTACTGTTCTGTGGCTCTCAGACGAGTAAGATAAGCGGTCTGCTGGGAAGAAACAAAGTAAAATCGATATTCAGCCTACTGTAAAAAATTCCGCAATAAATGAGACCCATAAAAGATGCAGCAGTTCTCATAGCCCCTAAGTTATACAAAACGCCTTCGCAGTGTGGCCAGTCTTACGTCCTACAAACATTTCGCACTGTAGAACAGCACGTTATAGGTTTTATCACAAACGGTACCCCGGAAAATTCTATGACATTGAGCATGCTCTTGTAAATGGTCAACGGGTCAAACATGACGAATCCTGTATCGTGGATTACACTAAAAGCCTCTTGGAGAATCTAAATAAGAAAGACATAGAAATAAAAATCACTACCAACTAGCTCAGTAGTAACGGAAGGACGCCCTCAGTAGGGCAGATGGTTGCAACTCGGCGCTGCGTGGCATCAATGGATCGTGAACTTGAAGCGGGGTGCATCGAACGAGGAGTCAACCTGTTGCAATATACAGAGATAACGTGGGCACCAATGACGTCACAGCCATCACCTGGAATGTGTAAGAGCCCATCAGCAGTCATTTTACTTGTCAGTGGCCAAGGAGCACCCGGTCGAAAGTTCGTGTCATCTCAACGCGGTTGTAAGGCGGAGAATATTTTAAGCTGCGTTATTTCAGCGGGACTCTGCGTTCTTATCCAACATGACACACCTTCGTCAGACACTTGTGGTGATCCTGTGCGGCAGTCAGCGCGTATCGGAACATTGTCTGTGCGATTCTGGAGATACAAGAAAAGCATTACGACCTCATGAGACTTGAATTCATGTCCAATCTCTCGTATAGTATGAACAACTCGTCTCGCACCGATGGTCATACCCAGTAAAAAGTAAATACCGTGATCACTGCACCCCCTTCTGTAACAGGCTCTTCAGACGCTGTTCCCATGGTCACACCAAACGCAACATTTGGTTCTCATAAACGGTAAATAAGCAAATGGGACAGCCGTTCATATCACTTTTGACCGCTCTGTTGACATAACGAACGCTAACGTATGGGTTACAGTGTGCGTGTGCGTGTGTCCTACTGTCATTATCTAAGTATTTCTCGTAACTGCTGTGATGTATGTTTTGATTCAGCTGGCATCATCGGACTGCCTATCACGGTGATGGCTGTGATAACGCAGTTCTTCACGACGGGCACAATCGCCATGGCCAACTTGCAGAGTGTGGAGGTGCACCCCACATGTCTGCGGCAGATCGCGGCCTGTGTCGAGTGGACCGCAGCTGCCATCATCATGTCTGCTCTGCCATACGTGGCCCTCATGGTAAGTAAAGAGAAACGACGGTGGAATCTATACGCCTATTTTCGTTGGCTGTTACGTGAGTGACCCCCAAATGATGTCAGTTATCTATATGCTATCTAAAGACACAGTAGGAGAAGAGTGAGGCGTAGAGGAAAGGAGAGGAAAAGAAGGAAAACGAGAGTAAGAACAACACAACCTAGAATGTTGTACCAGATTTTCCTGAGCAAATATTTCACGAAAACCATCCTTACTGCGTATCTCCTTGTTATTTAAAGTCTTGTATACTGATATCGTGTCATAGGTGTTGCATTTTTGCGCTTCTGTTTTGACCTTCCTGCTACGGTGGTAGTCAGTTGCCATTGGAATGTATCAGCAAGAATGACGAAACAGTCGATCATAAGACGCTACGGGTATTCGACGGAACGTCTCTGCCACGAAGGCCTACATTCTTATGCTCATCAACCCTCTGTGTGCTCTGCATTAATATGCTCCCAATAAACTGGGCGTTGTTTTCTAGAGATATCAGAAAAGACGTGCGTTACTCCAATAATAAGTCAGGAGTAGTATTGAAGATAACGTGAAAGTCCCAAATCAGCTACACTCATGAAGAGTACGTCTCATCACCACTGAAGACATAGTCATCTTAGGTAAATTAACTGTAAAGTATCATACATATTCCCTGTCATCACTCCCCCTACCTAGCCACTGCCCCAGTTATTTAGGGAAACCTCTTCCTTATTTCGTGGCTTCGTAGAGAACCAGTGACGAGTTAATAATAAAAAAAGCAACACATACAGTCTAACCCAGTGAACCAACCTGGAAGGAACATACATTAGAGAAAGAAGTCTTCGAACCGGCTCTGAGGCTGTAATAAATGTTCTCTATACGCTCGCAGAGTTAATTCTATGAAATCATCTGCTGTTTCGGTGAGTTCATGAGAATAGCAGTGAGTGACAGAGAAGTACCTTAACTATTATGACCTTAAGGATGTGTTAGTGTTCGCCACGAACAACGATTGCATCTGAATCAGCGAAGTCAATCTCTAGTGCTTAGTTTCCATCAGTGTGTATACTGGGATACCGTCTGAGCATTTCGGTATAAGGTTGTCATAGTCGCGAAGTGACTGCGTGTCGTTTGATATGCACCTGATCTCTGTATGTGGGTCGCACTGGTAAGATCTGCGGAACACTGCAAATATCGGCGATAAGCGCTGCGTGTCTAGTTTGGAAACAAACTTGTTCCATTCATCCATAGTAGATGATGTTGAAAGTAGGAACGTCCACTTTACATTTCGTCCTTAAGGTCTCATTCATTACTCTCCAGTTCTGTCGCGGGTATGTGTTTCTGGTGGAATTACTTTCATATTAACAGCGATAAGCAGGAGTGTGGATAGATTTACTGATTATGAATTGGCCAGTATGCACTTACAGTATGACGTCAAACAACACAATGTACGAGCGAAACCATGACACTATTCCGGACTTTCCCAGCAGTTACTGAGTCACATCACAGTACTTTCACGTTAGTCCAAGAGTTTCACTCTAAGCTTTGTGTCGTACGTATTACCGAATGGGTACAGTAGGCTTACTCTCTGTTGTGCAAGTATTTTGACAGAAACGAAGGAAAGTAGGATAATGAATTGATGAAATCATGGAATCATTGTCACTCTGCAACTAGCCATCGGAGACTTCAGAACACATACACCATAATACTGAAAAATATCCCAGAGCAACGCGAGAACTTTTGGCAGGGTGGGCCGGCCGGGGTGGCCGAGCGGTTCTAGGCGCTACAGTCTGGAACAGCACGACCGCTAAGGTCGCAGGTTCGAATCCTGCCTCCATCATGGATGTGTGTGCTGTCCTTAGGTTAGTTAGGTTTAAGTAGTTCTAAGTTCTAGGGGACTGATGACCTCAGATGTTAAGTCCCATAGTACTCAGATCCATTTGAACCATTTTTTTGGCAATGTGACTCGGGGTCTCTTTCTACTAAGTACCCGTTTCCAGGCATTGCTGAATGCGTACCCTACATCTCTATTCACGTTGTTGATACACATTCGAATTTCCAAAGATTCATTGGCTATACTCGTATAATCCCAGCAGTTCTAACTGTGGTATACAATCCGTGTCAGCTTTGGTATGATGTTGTGCTTATTCGCATGTTTGTACTTTGGAACAGAACGTACTCCTGTTTTTGGTATACCATTATGTTCGTTACAACGGAGGAGGAGGAGGAGATTAATGTTTAACGTACCGTCGACCACGAGGTCATTAGAGACGGAGCACAAAAGCTTTGATTAGGGAAGGATGGTGAAGGAAAGCGGCCTTGCCCTTTCGAAGGAAGCATCCCAGCCTTTGCCTTAAGCGATTTAGGAAAATAGCGGAAGACCTAAACCTGAATGGCCGGACGTGTGTTTTAACCGTCGTCATCCCGAAAGCAAGTCCAGGGTGCTAACCACTGCGTTACCCCGTTCGGTTCGTTACAGCATCACTTAGAGTTAAAACTGTCTTCTCTTCTTCTCCTTCTTCTTCTTCTTCTTCTTCTTCCTCAATTCAAGGAGTTGACTTATAGCCTGTTCCGTCTTCACAAAATCCACCATAGTCTACATCTTTCCATATCTCTCTATCCGTTGAATTAGTTGTCTATAACATGTCTCTCTATGCTCTCAGCCCATTCTATCAATATTCTTTTTCATTTTTTATCTCGTATTCTATTCTTGCGTTCATGGAAAATATGTCATTCTTTCCTAATTTCAAATTCGAATGGTTCCAATGGCTCTGAGCACTATGAGACTCAACTGCTGTGGTCATTAGTCCCCTAGAACTTAGAACTACTTAAACCTAACTAACCTAAGGACATCACACACACCCATGCCCGAGGCAGGATTCGAACCTGCGACCGTAGCAGCAGCGCGGCTCCGGACTGGTGCGCCTTGAACCGCACGGCCACCGCGGCCGGTAATTTCTAAATCCCTTTCTTGATCTCTCACAGAACGTCCTTCTGCGTTGCCTGAAAATTTCAGTTAGGCTGACAGTATCCTTATTTGTTCTTTCTTAGTTATTGTCCAACTCTCACTTCCGGATGTGAGCACAGGTGGATTTATTAGCTGATTTGCTATGTATAGTGCAACATATCATTTCAGTTTTCTGTAACTTATTGTAGATACCAATACCATGTTCGCAATTATATAATAGCCTAATGCCTAAAATTGAGACACCTGTTCAGCTTATTTTCCATTTAGCACCATGTTAGAAAGTACTGGACGTTTTCCATTTATTTTTTGTAAAGCTTTACCAAACGTTTCCGAAATTATTTGGTCTTAAGGAAAGAGTACAGTATTTGAATATGTGCAGTTAATTTTATTTCTCGCATACCTTCTTGCTTCCATAGTGTCGTCCATGTATGTGTTAAATAAGGTGGGTGAGCGACAGTACTCTTCTCGTGCTTATATTTTAACTGCTGTTCGTTCTGTTCCCTCTTTCCCTCTATCAATTAAAATTTCTTTATTTAAGGACAAAATTTTATCACTTAGCATAACTTCGTTTTTCCGTTATATTTCATATTATGTACCCGTTCACTCTGTTCACAATCTACAAATGCACTACAAGATTCCAACTTACATTCTCGTCTACAACAATACTGTAGTCACAGCATGATCATCCTTTTCTGAAACCTTTTGCTCCTTCCACATGAGCACGTCAGCCATTCTTTTGCGTATGTTATTAATTACTTGTGCATATAATTTATAGCTAGGATTCAACTGGCTTATTCCACTACAGTTTTCACAAGCAGATCTAGTTCATTTTCTAAAGAGAGATATTACTTCTTCTACTCTTCATAAGGTGATTACCACCTCTCATTTCCAACATTTGTTTAATAAACGCAACAACAGAGGTCCTGCATATTAGACAAGGTCTTCATAAATGTTATCTTGTCCAGCTAGTTTTCTATTCCTCATCTCCTATAGTGTTTCTTGTACCGCCTCCAAATGTAATATTGTCCCCTTGTTGTATTTCATCAACTTCTCGTTGGACATCGGTCGAAAAGTATCTCGGTGACAAGTAAAACCATCTAACCCTCCCGTTTAGCCAAAATGGCGTATGGGACAAAATCAGCTCTCTTCAGGAGACGCCAAAGCAGATCCGATGAATAATCGCAAGGGAACGGAAAAAAAGTTTAGCGTCTCTTAGATAGCGATCAGTTTGACTTTAAAAACTGTAAACGCACCATAGAAGATAGCTTTGCGCTGGTAAAGGATACAAGAGCTACAAAAAATCTTAACACTTGCCTAATATTTTTTGACCTAGTGCAACCGCTCTAAAATGTAAATTTGTGCAAGGTGTTCGATTTTCTCAGAAAAACAGACGTAAAGCACAGGGAAAGAAAGAAAATATTGTTAATCGGAACCCTGGAGGAAAAATTAGAATGGAAAAGCAAGACTGAAGTAAATGAATTGGGAACGTTGTAAGACACGGAGATTCAGGAGTGTTGTTAACACACAGGATGAAAGGAAATCAAAGAGAAGATTTAGTGATGAGCTTGGTTTCTGCAGTGAGAGCGAAGAAGTATGACCAATTTATAGAGACCAAATTGTCTATTGAGTGTAAACAGAAGAAACATGAAAGTAATTAGGACTAACAAATACGAGATAAGTGATGTAATTAGCATCGAAATTAGGAACCCAGAAGCAGACGAAATGCACTTTTGAAGCAAAATAATGTATGACGAACAAATCAAGGATGACGTAAAACCGGGTCAGAACATGCAGAGAGAGTATTCCTTTCCACACGGAGGCCACCACTATCACATTTTAGCCTTAATTTGAGGAAGAAATTTATGAGAGTGGAAGTCAGCAGCGCATGACTCTAAAGAAGTGAAGCATCGACTGCGGGGAACCGGAGAATTGGGGAATGAAGCGTTTGAAACCTGGTACTGTAAAAGGGCGCTGAAAACTGGGCAGACTCATATGATGAGAAACGAGGAGGTAATCCGCAGAATTGTTGAGGAACGTAGGGAGAATATTGACAGGAAGGAGAGACAGATTTTTACATGTATTAACACATCAGGGAATAACTTCCATGGTATTGCAGGGAACTGCAAGAGGTTAGAACTGTAGGGGAAAATAGATATTGGAGAATATTAGATTGGAGCATGGTCAACAAACAACTGAGGGTGTAGCATGCAAGTCATGAAACACAAGATCCTCTCCAAAAACAGAATCGTGACAGGAACATCGTACTATGTTCCATCGTTTTGTAGAGTTATATGAAGCACACCTTGGCGATATCGTCTTTCGGCAACCCAAGAGCACTAACGGTTTGTAGCACCATGTGAACCTTAAGTAAGGCTTATACTATTCGCTTTCATTGAAATAAACTGCTAATCTAGTGTAATAAGAGATAATGAAAACAATAGCAAGTGAATTATTCGTACCAAGTACGTACACTTTTTGACATACAACCCGGTTGGCGGCAGGTCACCGAAGAGCTTCAGTTCGCGCCGATCGTGATATGCAGAAATGACAATACACTTTAATTCCGGCATCACTGTAGGCTGTGGCATTTTCTGGAGCAAGTCTTGTCCTCTCTTCGAGCTGCTCGGCGACGGCTTCACCCGTGGTATACCAGGATACCACGTGTCATCTAAATGCAGTAACTCGCAATCGCTACCACAATTAGCCTGAATTTTTATAGCACCTTTCGTTTGATTTCTGAACTCATTATTATAATCTGACACACCGGTAATAATAGCACCGTCCCACAAAATTATTGCAATTTATTTCTTGGCCGACTGTCTGCACTGAACGCCAGATCCACCAGAGCTTTCTGAGACCTGTTAGCTCAGAACCGATAGCGGCTGCTGCAGAGGCGCTGCAATTCCTCGCCTTCTGCCGATAGCGTCAGCTACTGATCACCGCTCTGGATAGTATAAAACACTTTACTGTTTGGTACGGTAGGAGCTATTAGGGAGTGGTAAGGCACCGGGCTAACGTGGATTCAGCCCAAAGCAATAATAACATCAATTAAAAGTTGCAACTGAAGCTCGATAAATGTTTGTGATAAAAAGTTTAAAATGCCGGAGGCTATTTCCCGATCCATGTGGTAACCTTTAAATAAATTCATAACAACAAAGTGACGCCTCGTCCGCGCAGTGGGGGCTGCCGATACTCTTCAGCCCAAGTAATGTAAATTATGACTGGTTACTTCAGTGCTACAGTTATACAGGGTGAAATGTATTTAAACAGACAAACTTTGGGAGGTTGTAGGGGACATCAAAACAAATATTTTTCCCTAATGTCATTTTTCCCTATGAGGATTATTTAAACCGGTGGAGGCCTTATTACGCTCTTCAGTTGTTAGAGGTCGTATTACAATCATCAGTTGTTGAAGGACGTATTACGCTCTTCAGTTGAAGGCAACTGCTATCCACCAGTGTAGTAGCGTATTGTCTCCGTTTACTAATGGAGCGATACAACTGGAGTGAGTACACTGATATGGTTGGTGCGTACTACGTAGCGCACCGCAACGGACGAGCTGCACAGCGGGTTTATCAACAACAATATCCTAATCGCCGTATCCCGCATCATACGACATTTCATGCTGTGTACCAATGTCTGCGTGAGACCGGATCGTTTAGAAGATTGCCTGGACAGGGACGCCGTCGCACGGTAAGAACGCTGCAATTTGAAGAAGCTGTCTTACAGCATGTAGAGCGGCATCCTTCAATCAGCACTCATGCAACTGCACGTAAAATGGGGACGAATCAGACGAGTATAAGAACAGTCTTTCAAGAGCAATTGTTACGTGCGTTTCACTTACAGCGTGTCCACAACCTGGAACCAGTTGATTATCCATCCAGAGCGCAGTTTTTGCAGTGGTACCTGGGACAGTGTGAAATGCATCCTACATTTATATCCTTTGTATTGTTTGCCGATGAAGCAACGTTTTGGAGTGATGGAATCTTTAACATGCACAGTTAGCATGCTTGGAGTGAGGCTAACCCGCATGCCCGCATGACACAGTTACTAGCGCACATCAAGTGCAGTTCTGTGTTAATGTGTAGGTTGGTGTTGTTGGGGATTGTTTAATTGGGCTGTATCTGCTACCTAGGCCATTAAATGGCAGGCAGTATTACAATTTTCTCGCCAGAGCATTGCCAATATTGCTGGAAGACGTCCCGCTCCCTACAAGACAACGCATGTGGTCCCAACATGACGGGGCGCCGGCTCATTTCAGTCGTCGTGTGCGTCGATTCCTGGACCGACGGTTCCCAGACACGTGGATTGGCAGAGGTGGTTCTGTACCATGGACTGCTCGATCCTCACTTTTTGTGTGGGAAACAATTCAGGACACTCCTGATGTTTTTGCCCGTGTTAGTCAGAACAGGATCCGGCAGTGTAACCTTTGTTTTCTTGTCAATGGAGACATTTTTGAAAATCTACGTAATTGAAATTGGGTTGTGTTAATGTGTTGTCTCTTGGTCATACAAAAAGGGAAAAGTGTTTGTTAGATTAATTAATTTGCCACCAGAGAAATCTTCCTCTACCGGTTTAAATGCTCCTCATACGAAAAAATGACATTAGGGAAAAATATTAGTTTTGATGTCCCTAAAACCTCCAAGAGTTTGTCGGTTTAAGTACTTTTCACAGTGTATACTTGACATGGCCAAACTTTGGCTTGCAGTAGTTTAGTGTCACTCGCTTCTGAAGAAGGCCAAATTATTTTGGCTAACCCCTGGGTAAAGTTAGGTTTCTATTTGCTACTGAGGCTGACATGTTACTTGTTCTAAACGCTTTTCTTTGTCGTCGTCTTTAAGCTTCTGCACTAGTTCCAATTTGAATGGTTTCATAGACAGCTTCTGTCGCAGGACTTTCCACACTGTCATTGGAGTCGTTTCAAGTTCAAGGATACATGATTCACTGATTTCTTTGGACTCCTTATGAATGTCTCTCGTACGCGCTCCACATTCACTTAACTGACACTCTCTTTGCCGGGCACAAGCAACCGGTCATAAGGAATTTGTTGTTCCAGTGGTAAATGGCCTTCGTTGTAGGTGGCTTCTTACCGTACTTGGCTGTAAACATCCGTTAACAGCTGTGGCGCACTTGTTTTTGTCGAACTCCAACATACAGAATGCTAGCTCCTCACCTTAACTCGCCATGTTTGCGACTAGCGCTGACTATCGGCCAATTACCAAACTACGCTGTGGCGGTATATATGAAAAAAAATAAAACTTTTAGAGTTCAAGTTAAAAATGACAATATAATATCTGTACAATGTTAGGTTCTTGTGCAATAAATATTTGACGTCAGAGAGTAGTAAATCAAATTTCTCATTCTAAGGAACAAATTGGATGTATGACTACTGAAGTAGAAACAAAAAAGAATTAATGGTCAAATATGAGTTGTATGCTTTCATCTGTTCTTTTATTTGTTCATTGCTTCTGTAGTTTCTTCCATCTTTTCTGATACGGACATAACGAACAAATTTCAGATTTGTACCAGTGACATTTACTTAGATTGTATTCAGAGGCACTGTCCTCTGTTGTTACTGATGTAGCGTGATATTCGTGAACCAGAAGACTATGGGTACCCAAGGGCAGTTGCCAGGAGACATACGACACGGAGGATTAAAATTCCTCATTTGACTTGTGACGCCTAGAGCTCAATTAACTCAACAGCGATAGAAAGTCGAAAGACGCAGCTTTTGCACGAAAATTCGGAATAATTTTCAAAGAAGCTACCGTTTCAGGAACTAAGCATACAATGTATTGCTGCAGTAAACAGTGTCTCAATCCTATAATCATAGCTCAAGTATGTGCTTCGAACGCAAAGACGAGGGTAGGGGTCGCTCCTGACTAAAAAGACCTCCTGGGAGCCAAATATGTTTACTATACTAACTCAGGATGATATCCGAAGTCGGAATTTTTCCGAATATTTCATCGATATAACAATGAAAAGTTCAAGGTAATTTAGTCCGATTAACCGTCGTTATGACAATAGAGTTACCAAAAAATTGCTAAGGTTTTGCAAAATCCTGACTATGACAGTGGCATGAAAATTCGTTTTCGTTGCTGGAATCATCCGTTCTCGGATCCGAACATGACAGTGATTTGCGGGTCTGGTTCACATTTTCCTGTCTTCTCAATGAAATACTCCAACTGGTCCTCACTCAAGATATCACTCCGAGTTAGTATTCTATTTCGAGTCCAAGAAATACGTTCCATCTATAAGGTAGCCCCGCTCTCATCTTTCACGTTGCAAGGTATTTTCCTCAGCTGCGATTATGACATTGAGAGAGAGTTCACCGCAGCAGTACCTTTTCCGTATAATTGTAAAGTGCTCACTTCCTGAAACGGTAGTTGCTTTTCGTGAGGAAGCTCTATCTTCTTACTTCCTTTCACTGCTACATTAACTGAGCTGCTAACGGTCACTAATAAGTGATGAATCCTAACCGTCGGTGTCATACGTCTCCTCGAAACATCACAGGAGTAGCCTTGGCCATCTGCTTCGGTATCAAACAAGAAGGGAAAAATTACATAAGCAATGAGGAAACTTGTTAGTGTGCATTACCTATGGTATAAATGGAGATGGAGAACGTATCAGTGCACACAATTTACTTCAGTTTTGCTTCTGCTTCAGCAGTCGTACATTCGTTTTTTTTTTTTGTTTTTTTCCTCTTGGAATTCACTATTTGATATACAGGGTGTTTCAAAAAGAATATACATATTTCGAATGCATATATTTATTAATCTTTAAGACATACGAATATGGAACTTTACACACATATTATTACGAGCTTCTCAAATTCAGATTATAGATGTTCAAAATGCTCTCCATTAGCGACAGGAACGACATCACATCGATACCAAAATTCCTCCCATACTCGGGCAAGCATATCCTTCGTCACTGAGGTTATCGCAGTACGGACTCGGATCTTCAACTCTTCCAGGTTTTGTGGGAGTTTTTTGGCGACTCCAGTGAGGGGGTGCCCCGTCTCGTTGAAAAATGAATTTGACTTCGTGCAAACTCGGAAATAACCAGTATTGTAACTTAGCGAGATACTGCTGACCGTTAACCGGGTTTCAATCAAAGAAGAATGGGCCGTAAACAGGTGGTCGGGATATCGCACAAAACACATTGACTTGATTTTGAAGGACTACGTTGGAAAGCAGATTAAATTCGTGCACCCATTCGGAGGATCAATCTGATATCTCCAACAAAAACGTCCTTATGCTGTAATCGTGGAATTGCACTTCGCAAACTCGAGAACACAAAATGATTTCTGCTGCCGAGTATCCATTTAAAACACATGACGGTTATGAAGCAAAACAGAAGACAACTGACATCTAGCGGCTATTAATATAAATTAGACAATGTATTCGTTTCCCCAATAGCCGAGCTGAGGTGAATCGATCGATGGTTTGGACAAGATAATACATTTTAATCTCTACACACGTTTTGAAACACACTGTGACATGGTTTTATTTGTCTATTATCCCTAATATCTCCACATTTTCGTGGTATACTCGATAATTTAAGCGTGTTTGACGCAAGACCGGACGTAGAAACAGTCCACTTGGAGTCAGCGGTCCGTATATGTCACTGTTCCCTGACATTTTGTACAAGTTCGTGTTGTTCATATTTTCAGCTTTGACAAAATAAACATTTGCCATTTGCTATTTCTACACACGGTTTGCGGGAGCAGGCTGTAGTTAGCAGTGAGGACGTTGTGAGCTCTCCAGGAAGTTCTTCATATTGCTACTTCATCTGAGACTTGGAAATACTGCTAACGATGTCTGGCAAGTCGGGGTCGTTTATTCTCATTCGGTCTTGTAGCTGAGTGACCGTGCTAGACTCTCGCTATTATCTCTTTTCATAATGACGAAGTAATACGAGTAGTCACTGCGCTTATATAACACCGAGATCATCATTAAATTTTTAGATATTACGAACGTCATACCAAGACAGTTTCAACTAGTTGTGTTTTTCATGATGTGGAATGTCAACATTAACTATCATCAGACCAATGTCAGAGTGCCAAACGATGCAGTATCATATTTGCTACATGACGCCACTCTCGTCTTGTGCGTTTGCTGCTTCACCTCTCGATGGACTACCGGTGTGTACAACCTGTGTGTTTTTTTTTGTTCTACCATACAAAGAGTCTCAATGGAATTCAGTAACAAAACGCTAAGAAAACCTTTGCATTTCACCAACTGCAGGGTCAGACGTTTTCATCAATTTTAATATTTAATCGTAAACCTTCCGCTGTAAAACAAGAAACTTTATTCAAAATTAGTTGTGGTTTTACTATTGTTGTTGTCAATCGTTCATTCGCAACAACTTTTCAGTTGCTGTTTGGTCCCTATACACATGAGCAGTTAATCTGGAAGAGTGGAATGTTGGGTGTTTTGCTATGCACATTACGTACATTTATACTGGTGCCTCATTTCCAGGGCAGTAAGATAATACCAGAGGAAGAGATGTCTCGTCCGATGGCGTAAGACGAACTCTACATCAATTTGCGCTGATTTTACGTGACGACGGATAAAGTTTCGTCACCGTATATTAATCAATATTCTAATAAGTAGTTTCAACGCAGCAAAAACTATATATAGTTACGAATTTGTGACCAAGACCAGGTTTACCATTGGCTATCCTGCTGGCTATATTGCTACAGCTGTAAATGGTGCACTATATTATGTTCTGATGCTGTTAGAATGTTTTCGTATCTACGAAAACTAACACGGAATTTTAGGCGCATGTTTCACTTGCCTTTCGAATTCGGGTCCAGTTCGTAAGTCTTCGGACAACCTCATCCAATACGACGTAGGACCAGGAATGCCGTCTACTTTACGAATAATAATGTCGTGCGACTGGGGCCTCCCGTCGGGTAGACCGTTCGCTGGGTGCAAGTCTTTCGGTCTGATGCCACTTCGGTGTTTTGCGCGTCGATGGGGATGAAATGATGATGATTAGGACAGCACAACACCCAGTCCCTGAGCGGAGAAAATCTCCGACCCAGCGGGGTATCAAACCCGCGCCCATAGGATTGACATTCTGTCGCGCTGATCACTCAGCTATCGGGGACGGACACTTTGCGAATACCAAGCAACAACACACAATTAAAACGCTGTAAATATTCAAAAGAAGCGTCAGTGACACGGACTTGGATGTATTCATCATTTAGGGACAAAAGAAAGCAGCCTAGTTAGTAGAGTTTTATGGCTAAAATGTATGAAGGTGCACTTTTGAAAACTACCCATTTATACAGTTTCTTGTCCGTGCTAATGAGTATAATTTTCAGTTTCTCGTCTTCATAACACTCAAATGAACTGCTTACTGCGTAGCATCGAATAATTAGTGGGCTGTACTAACAAAATGTCAGGTTGGTTTTTTCCAGAAAGACTTTTCAACAGGAAATGTTATATATGGTTTCGCAGATAAAATATTAAATGCTCTGTATAACCGAACATAAATTGCGTTAAAGATATTACTCATTAATGGTATCGACGAGATATCAAACAGTAATCTTTGTTCCTTTCCTGTGGATGAAGATGCTTCTGTGCAAGTATCTTTGCAACAAAAGCTTAAATCCTTTCACAAAGATTTTCCAAGTGATCGTTTGACAGTAAATAATGGGTTCCATTAAGTCTCAAATTATTTATAACCCGAATAAATAATGTAACGATATCAAATCGAAATAAACTCAGCCTGGTTCTGTTGGGTTCAAGGCAATCAGGCGTTTCCAGGACGTTTATTTGTTGCTATACCCGTGACGTCGTATACATGCGATTTGTTTTTTTTTTCTTATATAGCTTTATGTGACTAACATACGCTCACCGGGAATTACACACGCTTAAAGCGATATGGTAAATTGCGAGGAATAGTTTGTATTCTGCCTGCACCACACCCGTTAATGTTTCGTCTTCTATGATGTTATGTTGGAGAGAAGTGACTTTCATCTTCTGTTGGTGAATGTCTCTGAGCGGTGAGATAACGGATGACGTTCTCGGTTACAGTTATGTCACAGCTCACTTTCGCCAGCAGTTTCCACAGAGCGAACTAAAGCCTGATGTTTTGGAGCTGCAGCAGATCCCGCCTCACGATCTTCATTGCATTCTTGAGATCACAGAGTTCTCAGTTTCTTAGCCGTTGTGATGCATTCAGAAAACTCAACCAGTTTCAAGGCATTTTGACTCGCAAACAAAACAAAATGAGCATGTAATAAGTAATCATCGAAATCACAAAGAAAACTTAACAAATCTGTTTGCCTAGCAAAGAAAATAAATAAAAACCTAACGCAAGAAGCAAAGCAACGTTGTTAGTTACTTATATAAAAAGAGAATCTTTGAAATCCATATGCAGCAATAAATTTGGTCACTCTTGTATTTATACGAAAATGCCTCTGTCCGCGAAATAAAGAATCTGTCGTAGAAAAGAAGTCAAATTTAACTGTAACCTATCGAAAGAAGAAAGCAATGTCGTTATGTTTATAATACACTAAGCGAAATTAATAAATCTGTATGTCCTAGCAAAGCAAATTGGCTCTTCATTCATATTCATAAAGGCAAGAATGGGGCGCTTAATTCTGTCACTGTCGTAAACTTCAGAAAATAAATCTGCCACCGAGTGAGAAAAAGCTACCAGCGCCATCTGTTGGCTGTTTGGCGTCCTATTAAAGTAATGGCGCTATCTATCAGCTCTTTAAAGTTCTCCACAAGGATTAAACGTTTGAACGACCAAGCTGAGAGGAGTATTTTAGATAAAACTTCGAACTAAGATACCTTTTCTCCATGATCCAATTTTTTTGTTTTGTTTTAGAATTAGTGTTTTCAGGAAGATAAACAGATACAATTGATTTACGCAAATTTTTACATCTCAGTGCCTTTCTTCTCCTTGATCCAACATTGATGAAATAAGACCTATACGTTGCCCAAAGCTACACTCAAGTTACCTATAAACAGCCCATGAAGCTTCCTCTACCAGTTTTGGGATTAGCGTGTTCGAATAGACAGACACAAATTTCGGTTTTTACAGTTTTATAATTTGTCTGGATGTAGCAAGTGTATGTCTAAAGAAAATAAAAAAAACATTTTCAATGTACGGTACCTAACTACAGTTCAGTTTTTGCTATTTCTCTACAGTTATTGTAAATGTCAGAATAAACGTGTGCACTATACGATTTTATATTTTCGATGCTAATCATAGTAGGTATTTCGCAGGATCATGACATGATAAGCACGTTTTCTATTTGTGCGTTTCACAAATCCTGAATATGAATTATACTGGAATAGTATCAGTGACACTACGCCATAAATAATCCTCTAGTAACTACAGTTCAACGTCATTTAACTTTTGCGTACGTTGTGTAGTATAGCACGAAAGATTATCTTTAGATACTCTATAGCCAAAAATTCAATAATTTTTACTTCGACATATTGAATGACTACGTAAATTTTCGCAATATCTTCCTGAAACCGCAAACATTTCTCATGTGATTTAGAGATACGTGTATAAATATCAAGTTTAAAACATGTGTGTCATTCATTGAGACAGTAGGTAAAAAGGAAATATATCAATATTTCTGAGTGACCAAGAATGGTTCATATTAATCTCAGAATATTTATTGTGAGACCGCCAACGGCCTTGCGGCAGTTGCAACACCCATTCCGTTCAGATCACTGAAGTCAAGCTCTGTGGGGCTTGTCTAGCAGTTGGATGGGTGACCGTCCGGTCCGTTGAGCGCTGTTGGCAAGCGGCGTACACGGAGCCCTTGCGAGCCCAAATTAGGAGCTACCTGATGAGGGAGCAGAGGCACCGATCACGGAAACTGACAACTGCCGGGAGAGCTGTGTGCTGACCACATGCCCTTCCACATTCGCATCGAGTAACGACGGCGGTGACACGGCGGTCGGTCGGTACCATTGGGTGGTCGTCAAGGTCTGTTCGTACCAAGTTTACTTTTATGTAGTGAGAGGTCAAGATTACTCCACAGAATTTGTAAAACAATTTGTATGACCATAAAGGTTATCTCTTTTGCATTTCGTGAAGCCAAGATCAAAAATTTATTGTGAGAGGATTTAAAATCACACCTGTGCTGAGACATAGCCCCGTAGATTACCTTTGGGAAGACAAGTGACACGTTTCAAGTCATGGTCCGACACTCGTCCTTAGTCGGTCGATAAGTTTGTAACTGTTTACATTGCCCTGTAGAGTGAAAGATAAGTTGGAGAATTTCAGTACTGTCACTTTTTAATATAGAAAAACCGTAAAGACAGTTAAAATAACAGCACAGTGCTGTAGATATTCGTGACAGAACTGAAAATTAATGTAATGCAATTGGAAATGTTTCAGAGTCTGATCTTGTTCAAGTAAACCAAGTTTTTTCTTTTTCTCTCCATGTTATGGGTATTGTCTTAACTCGCAACTATGATTAGCTTCTCTAACGCTCTTTCTCTTTTTCAGAGTGACAGACGGACGCCCTACGCCATTCTTGCAGCTCTAAACTTGGGGACAGCGGTTGCAGTATCATTTCTTCCAGAATCTGCGTTGCAGAGGTTACCAGAATCATTACAGGACGCTGCCGTCTTCGGCAAAGACCAGAAGTACTGGAGCTGGAAGCCAAAGCCACCTCCACAGTACGCCATGGCGTAAAACCGTTTAGAGAGGTAGTTAAACGATTCTGTCGTTTACGTACTTTTTCTGAATAAAAGTGCAGATTTGTACCCTGTTTGTTAGCATAGCTGAAGACTACGACAACGTAATGGAAGAATGTGAGATGACAGTTGTCTGTAGGTCTACATTATCATTAAGTACGTCGCGAAATATTTCTTGACAGCGCACATGCTTCATAATTTCATATAATAAGTGCTATCGAATAAAATAATTACAAGTTTTAGCAAATAAATGGTATCAGTCAAGAGCAGTTTCAGGCGAGAATATTGCCACAGTTTGCAAAATTTTGAATGGCTCAGAGTGTCACCTGTGTTCTGAAATGCAGAACCACGTGTTGTCTTAGGAAGTAAATTTTATTTATCATGAATGGGAGGAACCACAATGATACAATGCATCTATTGAAACGATTTCATTCAAGATTATTGGTGAATATGTCACATAATATACGATTACGAAGGAATGTCGCTCATTATTTACTGTCATTCATTTGAGTTCCAATGTATCTTTCCTCAAGTGCAATGTTAAAATTCCCTGCCAGACATATTTAGTCTACACAACACTTTAACATCGAAGACATGATACCGATGCTCCATGTTTTGTGTCTCCTTATTTCGATGTTTATTGTGTATTTATTTATTTACACGAATTGACCAACTAAGGACCGCGTTACAAACTCTATCACAGGTCCACTTCTTTCTCTCTCTTCTCTCGGGTTGCTCTTCTGCCATTTTTTCCAGATGCGCAGCTGTTAGTTTCCTGTTCGTCTTTGGTTTTGGAGCGTCCTGAAAAACCTCGAATTCAGTTGTTGCCGTTCTGTTCTTGTCCCCATTCATTGCGTCGACTTCTGTAAGTTCAAGTTCACCGAGGTCTTTCTTTATCCCTTGCAAGCAGGAGTTGGCTGTTTTCTTCTGTTGAATAATATTGAAGATTTTCTTCTTTAAACTGCCATCATCCATTCTCACCAGATGACCAAAGAACATCAGACTTCTCTTTCTCATTTCCATTGAGAGTGGTTTAACAGAATTGTTTCTCATGGCTCATCTTTACTCATTTTTCTCCAATTTTTTGTGTTCACCAGGACTCTTCCTCATAATTACTCTTACCTTCTTCTTGAGCTCGTCTATTAGTCCTTTGTTCTTGAAGGAGAGTTTTTCTGCTGCATATTGAACTTATGTTCTCGTCACCGTATTGTAGTGTAATAACTATGCATTTCGAGACAGGCATTTTTGGTAATACAGCCTCTGTGTTTAATGTGTGTCCTCGTAAGTTAAGCTACTCGAAGTTTGACACCTTTTCCTATACCAGTATCGGTTATTGTTTCTCCCAAATATTTAAAGTATTTGACCCTTTCGATATATCCAGTATTTGTGTGCAATTCTTTGATTTCCTTATATTTGTTAGACATAAATTCAGTTTTCTCTTGTGACATCTGTAAACCTAATTTGGCCGCATGCTTTGCTAAGATTTCTATTTGATTAATTGCGTCTGCTATATCTATGGAACGGTGAGCTATATCATCTGCAAAAGCTAGTGCACTTATGGTAAGACCTTTAACTGATCATCCAAAAGAAATTCCCATTACTTCTTGTTGTGTGTATTCTTCCAATGTCTCCCTCATAATCTTTTCCAAAGTGATGGTGTATAGAATTGTGGAGAGTCCATCCCCTTGTCTCATACCCGTTTGGATTTTAAAAGGTTCAGAAATTTTGCCTCGAAATTTGAAATTGGACTTGGTATCTGTCAGTGTTTGCTTTACTACCTCTATAGTTTTTCTGCCTATTCCAAATTCCTCCAGAGTTCTAATGAGGCTTTCTCTATCTATGGAGTCATACGCTTTACTAAAATCACTAAACATCGTAACATGTGGTTGACCAACACGTGTTCTAATTATGTTTTTACGGTTAATAATTTGCTCCAAACAGACCCTCGCTTTTCTAAATCCACCTTGGTATTCTCCTGTATGTGCATCGATAACTGGTTTAATATTATTTAGTAATATCTTGGAAAGGACCTTGCATGGAACAGATAGAAGGAAAATCCCCCTGTAATTGTTCACAACTGATCTGTCACCCTATCTGTGATGCGGGTGTATAAGTGACGTCCTCCTATCTTCTGGGATCTTCTCGGTTCTCCAAATTTCCTTAATCATTGTACCGAGGTGTAAAGCTACCTTTTCCTTCCCTAGTTTCAAAAGTCCAGTTGTGATTCCATCTTCACCAGAACAATTGTTGTTTTTGAGGGATTTTATAGCTTGCCGGTCTTCATTTAGAGTTGATGGATGTGATTCTGCAGTGATCTTTTCTGGAGTTTTGAATTCCGGTTTCTCTGGAGACGCTTTACAGTTGAGAACGTCTCCAAAGTAGAATGCTAAAATGTTGCAGTTTTCTTGGTCATTTGTACCTAATTTCCCTGATTTGTCACGAAAGTTTTAACTGAGTGATTTGTAACCTTTCAGGCGTCTTTTAAAAGATTCGTAATAATATCTGGATTTGTTTTGAGTGAAGTACACCTGTATTTGTTGAAGGGAGAGTCTTCAATACAGTTTCTTTTCGTTTCTGATTGTGTAGGAGGCTATTTTACTACCTTCTCTGAAGGTTTCCAGGTTGTTTTGTCTCGGAATCGATTAAAATGTTTCTCAAAGCTTTTGTCTGTCTTTCCAAAGATTCATTGCACTTTTCAATCCACCAAAAATTCTTCTGTTTAGTTTTTTTTGGAAGAGATTCTTCTGCTGCTTTCATCATTTGAGATTTCATTTCGTCCCACGTCTCACCTTGCAATCTCGATTTTAAATAATTTTGACTATCTGCCTCAAAAGTCCTGGTTTCAAAATGCTTTCTCATAGGTTTATTATTATTTGTTCCTGAATTTGGGATGAATTTAATTTTAGACTTAACAAGATAGTAATCTTTATGTTTTTTAGTCTTTTCTGTACCTTAATATTTTGAATTGTGTTAAATTCTCTTCTATAATTGGCTATGTGGTCAATTTTGAAATCTCCAAGGAGTTGATTTGGTGCTTTCCAAGAGTTCATCTTCTTGGAATGTTTCTTGAAGTGTGCAACTATAATTTTGAGGTTGAAGATTTGACAGAGGTCCACAAGTCTTAATCCGTTCTAGTTTGCCCCTTATGCGCTGTGTATTCTCCAGTGACGTTTTTGTATTACTTCTCCTTGCCGAGCTATGCACTAAAATCCTCAAGCAGAATAATTACATTTTCCTTTCGAATCTTCTGAATCGTGTGGTCTAGTTCTTCCCAGAAAGTCTGTAGTTTTTCGGATTTTTTTTCTGTCAATATTTGTTGGAGTATGAGCAATCACTATCGTATACATTTTGTTTTTACATTTGATCTTCAATGTCGAGAGCCTGTTGGACGTAGAGCTGGAGTTTGTAACGGACTCCGTTATATGTCTTCTATTTGCGGATATTTTCCAAAGATATACTCCGCTGGTTGTCCTTTACAAATTCGGTAACTACCCGTTTCAAAATAGTTTTCTTGTAGTGCCAGAATTAGGATATTGTGGTGTTCAAGTGCTTGAGTTAGTTCCTGATGCTTTCCTATTTTGATCAGTCGGTTAATGTTCAGTGTTCCTATATTATATCTCTTCTGGAATTTGAGTTTTCTGGTTCTTTTGATAAAACAAGAGCGGAATATGCAGACTCCCCAGAGTCCGGAATGCCTGCTTGCGACTTTAGGTCGAGACAACTTACTCCCTGGGATAATTTGTTTTCTTTTTCACTCATAATCCACAAAATTTGCAAGGTTGGAGTGATGGAGCTTTCCAAAGACTGCTCAAGATATAACTGGAGATTTAATCCATGTGGTTGGTGTTTGGTTCGCTACAGCTATTTTATTTCACTCAAGTCCGCTGTCAAACCAGTGAGGACCCCCCCCCCCCCTATCCAGCACCTGGGGACGCGCCACGTCGAAGTAGCATCTCTCTGCCTGTTACGACCGCGTTAACAGCTTCGTGGGATTTCGGTGTTTATATTCACTGAAAAAATTCTGTACACCACAGGGTAGTCAGACACGGAACACATTCTTACGCAGGTAGGTAGGAGTAACAATATCGAACTTGTGTTTTCGTTTGGAATTATCGCGGCAGTAGTCTTAACCGAAAAAAGGAAAAGAACTAGTAAATCGCAATGTTTGGGTAGTATGTTTCTCTCGAGTGTTAGTTCAATAGTGTATCCAATGTTGCACCACCCCTGATCTTACATTTGCGAGAGATTAATTTGTTCGTAAAATCTCTACTTATTCCCGAAATTTCTGTGATTGGTATTGTAAATGATCAGGAGAACGCCAGTTTAGTGTACTGTACATTAGTGAAACTAGACCAAGAGTTGATATCTATGACTACTGTCCTACAGCGCGATTGACAACTTCGTCATCAGCCAATAATTACCTTCATGCAAAGCCATAGTTCTTTAAGCTGCCTGTAAGACATAATCACCAGATACATGTAATGAAATGTCCAGCCCAATCTTTGTCGATGTTGAATGATATTTAGAAACTAGCACATTGACTGCCACATGAGTTAACTATAACTCACAGGAAGTGTTATCTTCGGGCCACGAGAAGTAAATACAACTCAAGGTCATTTTTCCATTTAAAGCTCCATGGTTCAGTTGTAACTCACAGGAGCATGCTGTGACTCAGTGATATAGTAGGCTATGGCCCCAGTAACAAATCATGTTCGTGGCCTACGGTTTTCAAGAGCTCAAGAGTAGTTATTGACATCTGAATTCGTGAGTTATATTCACATGGCTCATTCGTATTGGACTTTTCTTCTTTTCATTATTTATTTACTCTTTAGTTTGACATATTACTTACACAGTAGATTGCAAATCACATACAGTTTTATTTACATTCTTCAACTAAAATTGCAACAACAATGAAACTGAAAAATTTGGGTCAATCCACTTTGTTTTTCTGACACCTGTATGCACTGTGCTTCATGAAAAAACGCTCTATGCAAAAATATGAGTCACAATTCTTACATTTCCATGCAGTTTGCTTGCATTTCTTGACAGCTTTCTCTCGTCCACATTCATTCTTCATTTTTTCATAGCACACTGAACACGCACGTCTGGCTTCTCCCATTTACACAAGTGCACATTCTGCAGGTAACGCAATGGCTTTGGTGAGAGAAGTCTCAGGGTCATAGGTATCTTCTGTAATGAGTAGTCCCTAAGTCACTTCCTCTTTGAATTCTATGATTGAGATCTTCTTGTTGTTGATGTATCGGCAAATCACATGAGCATTTTCCAGTGCTGAACCTGTCAACAGTTCAACTGCAAGCTTCCTGTACCATTTCACACTCCGCCTTAGACAATACGAGTAAGACTTCATTTGGTTAGAGAGATCTATAATAGACTGATTGTAATCAATTATCCTTGCTGGTTTTCTCTTTGTGACCTTCCTGGTTTGAACTTCTGCTTCTTCTTCTCCATGAGACGTACTCAGAATCAGAACATCCCTCTTATCTTTCCATTTCAGGCTTATTACACCTGTGGTACTTTCCTTTCATTTGTATTCCCCTTCTTCAGTTTTGCCTGTAGAACATCTTCATAATTCAGTTTTCTGATTGATCTTAGAGTACTAACTAAATGTGTTGATTGATCAAAAAGCTGGTGTGCTACATGAACACTTACGTAAAAATTGTCTCCGATCATAAGGCTCATAACAACAGAAGTCGCTAGAGAAAAACAAGGATTCGCATTCTTCCCAGAGTAAACATTCATATTCCAGGTGTAGCCACCCTTTAGACTAAGTTTGAACAATTTAATTCCGAAATTATGGCGCTTATTCTTTTTTTACTGAATGAAACTTAATCTTCCTCGAAATGGTAAAAGTGATTGGTCAATGCACACTTCTTTCTCAAGCACAACTGCACTTTGAAATCTCTCCAGTAATTTATCAATAACAGTTTGAATTTTGAATATGAGGTTGCCCAGTGGGCACTGGTTGTTATCGGAAAAATACCACATACGTAAACGAAGTTCAAAACGATTGTATGACATAACATTTTTTACATTGCTGTGATACAGCATATTTCATGACACATAATTTGGAATCCCTGGTTTCACATTTAGTGACATCCATAACAAAAATACTAAAATTTGTTGAATTTCAGTTTTGCTGACATCAGTCCACTTTTTCAGTTATGAATTCATAATTACTGAATAACATTCTAAGACTTGTTTTAGTAGAAATTAGTCTGTCGAGTCACATATTCCAGAAATTCATCAGTTACAAAATATTTCAAGAAATTTTATGGTGTCTTGCCTTTGAGAACTAGTGAAACAGAAGCATTTACACCAGAAATGGAGTGAATAAATGTAAATTTTAAATACTTTTACCCGTAAGTGGTCCCCAGACAATCTCATTACAATTTGTTCTAAGTGTATCATCTTCATCTGCAGAACTTTCTGATATTACTCCTACTTTAGTTGAACCTGAATCAACTGCAATAGTTATGGCACTAACACGGTTAGAGGTGCTTTTTTGCCTGGTTTTTAAAGCAATGAAGTCTGGTTCTTTGAGTGAATGTGGACATTCCGTCATCAGAACTTGCGGTTTCGCTTCCGGGCTCCTCTAGTAAAAATTCGTCTGAGCTTTCACCAAATAAAGACACTGAATCTTCATCACTTATGTCCGTAACTTCATCTAAAACTGCTGTACATGCCTTTGTTCATCTTCATAACTTCTACGAGACACTTTCTTTTGCCACAATATCAGTTTGTTGCACAGCAAACAACACTGAATAAAAACTGTAGCAACAATGCAGGAAAGCAATAATAAAACTGTACAAAAATAATGCTGTGAAATGAAAAACTGTCAGGTGTACAAGCCTAAAATTATTAGCGACATAGTAAATGACACATCTGGTACCTTTACTCTGCGGACATAGCAATCAAATGTAACTCACACAAAAAATTTAAAAAAAAGATACTAAAATGCCATATTTTCACTTTATTTTCACTTAACAAGTTTACTTGGAGCATACTAAAGCAGGATATTGGAAAAAAGTAAATGGCCCCAAGGAGACGGTAACCCAGCTATACTGTGGCAGTAAATGTGCTAGATGATTAAGCCCCAATTCTATAAGGATATTTCAGATACTTCAGTTGTCACCTCTATGTACAGAACTACAGTCTCTCCTACAAAAATAGTTCAGAACATCCATCATAGGAAGACCGTGAGCTGTATTCACTTTGGTAATCTAAAGTCAATTGTACACGATATCAGCCTGGAGGTTTAATGTGTAAATGAAGAGCGACTTAAACTTACAAACGAAAGAAATTAAGCATCTCATCAACGACAACATCAGTAGAGAAGCATCACCAGTTACCTTAGGTAGTGAAGAGACAATAAACACCTGATGTTGGTAACGTGTAGACGGGTGTATGTAATATTAACCAAGCTCTAGTGTAATTTTAGAGCTGGCCTACTTTTCTAGCTTACTTTTGATCTATACTTGACTCTGGCTGTGTCATAGTCAGCTCAGCTGTATTTTATGAAGAAACGTATGATATAGAGCTGGAAGAGGTAACACAAAAAAGATACTATATTGGGCTAGCTAATATGTATGTGATTGCAGAGTTAATGCATCTGCATTCAATACAAGAAAATAAGACAGGTGAGGGAAGTTGTGTAAGATTCGATTTATGATACCAATGAATAAATTGTAAGGAAAACATACTTGTTGTGTAAATGACTTCATTCACAGTGTTATCCTGATTCTTGGATTGCATCAAGCTGTGGGTAATGTAGAGGTCTAGGACTTAAAGCTGAACGTGTGGGAGTTATGTACATGGAAAGGACTAAATTTCTATTATTGCTCGATATACAAATCGAAATAAGGAGTAAACGTTTGGTGAACCGCATTTTAAAAATCACAGGCTAAATACAGACTGTGAAAATAGGTTTTAAGCAAGATTACACAAGTGATTTAATGTGATATAAGACAAGTTAGTTTTAATAGAAGTTAACGTACGTCATATTACACTGTCTGTCTTTGATATTAAATGTGACACAGCTAGTCAATCAACTACGACATCCATCAATTTTCTTGTAAATTATGGGATCACGCTCCTATTGATAAGAACACAACAATAATATTATCGTTATCTGTAAGTGATATACACTAAACTCAACACAGTTACTTAAACTGATTCCATAACCTGCATCACGAATTAGGATCCAGTCAAGTGACGTAAGCTGTTGTAAATGAGAAGCTACTGCTGTAAAACTGAAGATTTCCGGCAGGCACCGCAATAGATAATGATAAGTGGTTATTGTCTGATGTTGGTATATGAAGGTATCTTCCCAATATCTCTGTTTGCCTAATGTTCTCTCAGGGCCAGATGAAAAAATGTACTAAATATATATACTATATTAGGGACTGTTCTGTTATAAATGATGAGTTACTAACTATTGGCACTAAGAATAACTCCAAAGGTATGACAGGAACTGAAACGTTTGTGGGACAAAAGTTACACGGGACAATGGTGGCCATGTTATAACGTTGGTTTTGTTGCTAGGTGGGGTCGCTTCAGAGATGTGAAACTCATTTTTTTTAAAAGTGGGTTGCTATAGTTTGGTACTTATTATCTGATAGTGGCTATCGAGATGAATCCAATGATATGTAACAGTAAGGGTTATAAGCTCCCTTCACCTTGGAGATGATATGAGTTAATTAATGATTATTACGTTACAATCCTCTTGTTGTACTTGACCATGTATATCGAGACTTTGTTCATTGTTAAATGCAATGGTGTGGTACTAACTGATGGAGACACATTAAGAACTGGTAAAATTTAATTTATTTCCTTTATCACACTGCACAAACATAAACACCCTATTATTCAAACTGTGTGCCACTATTATTAAACATATAGATAAATCCTTCGCCTTTGGCTCACGCAGCCTACACCTTCCACAGCCTCTCAACAACAGCCTCTGCTTGCGACTCTCTGCGCCACTGCGCATTGTCGCCCTTCAAAGAACAACCACTTCCAGATACTACACGCCAGTACCTTCACATCCCCACCAAAACAAAACTAGAGCTGGGTTACCTTTTGAGGGGACTCAGAAGTCCTAGCGAAAGTTATACAATAAAAAATCAAAATTTGAAAATTACACCAATTAGTATTTCATGTAAAAGTAGTTGCAATAAGTATCTGACCCTGAGAACAAATGACTTTCAAAATATAACTAATGTTAATTAACCTTATCTCCACACGCTAAACATGATCAATGAATATAGCAATTTGAAAGTTATTTAATGACAGCAAGAATATAATTTACCAACTGTCTGTTAATCAGCAATAAAAATGTAAAAAAAAATAAGACAATGTGACTGACACAGTTTCCCTTTTGTTGGAGATATCAAACATATTAGTAAAGGTTACTCTTAATTACACACATGAATCACAGTAAAGAACATAATCGACACTAAGGAATGGAATCTGAATAAATAAGCCTAATTTTAAATGAACTAATACAAATGTAAAATCTATATACACAAAAGCATCTGTCAAAAATACAGTTACAGGCATGAAACATTTTACCAATTAACTATTGAAATTTGTAAATTGGCACACTGCACACAGACTACTTATACAAAAATCAGTGCATACCCTTAAAAAGAAATATTTTCCTTTCACAAGCAAGTTACATTGAGTGAATCCTTTATAGACAAAAGACAGTTTGATGGCTTGAGCACTTTTCATACCATAAGGAAATATTGGGTACTCTGCTTTGGGGCCCTACCTATAAGCTGAGCAGAGCTTCACACCATATCACTAGTGGGAGTGGCATCGTCGCCGCTGAGGACTCACAAACACTATACGTAACACAGCAATTGTTACTCTGCTTTTATCACAGTCATATGTGTAGAGCTGGTCGTCACACGCAGTTACGACGTTTGATGCAAGGGAAGAGTGACATCGACGCTGCCGGAGACAGGAAGATCTAGGAGTTGTTGTTACGCCCATGAAGAATCGCCGCATTCCGCCGTATTAGTCGTCGGCGGGACGTTCCCATTATGTTGACAAGTGCCGGACTCCAGTCAGCTGTTCGTGACATCAGCCACCTCCTCCTCCCCCAAACAGTAGTGCGCCGGACGTCGAATGTCATTGGCAGGCAGGCATGAAAACAATAAAATTACACTACGGCAGCATCAGGTAACAAAAGACTTTATGCGCTGCGCGCTGAGCTGTGCACTGTTGCCTGCTTCCTGGAAACCAAAACACACGCTACAAGCGTCGCTCTGTTATCAACTGCTGCGCCTGTCACAGGACATAAGAGAAAATCACACGATATCAAACACAGAGAATAAAATGCACTCGCTGGCTACCGACCACAGTCTTCAACATCTCACGATAGCTACCGACTATTGTCCAAAGGTTTGTCCATGAGTAACGTAGCGTATTTATAACTAAACACAGTTCACTACTTGACACGTACACAACTTAATGTTCTCAACATGTTGTAGGCTATGATATTAGCCAGATTTAATCACTTCTACCTCCACTGAATTCTGGTGAACCAGCTTTCTGTTCTTGAATGGTCCTTTGCAATAATGATTGATCTTTTTTATCTCCTCATTCACACTAGATGACTTCGTGTGTGTCCGAATTAGGATCAGATTCCCAACCTTGTACGTGATAGGTTTCACTATTTTATCGTGAGCTTGCTTCCTAACTTCGGCTTTCGTCAAGTTCACTGACGTCTGAATCTTGATTCGAATACCAATCACAGCATCTTCATCATTATTCTTCTCTCGCAGAGCAGGATCTTCCTTAGAATCATCATAAGCCGCCAGTTCCTCTTCTCCTCGGAAACGCATTAGCCTCATTTTCACGCACGAAGCGCTCTTATTTTCTTCATTAATAAATCCTTTAAACATTATCTTCTTCTCGACATTATTTATTCTCGTCCGCAGACAACCCTTTTCAAATTCAATAGTGCACCTCATTTCAGTCAACCAATCGATTCCAGGAACTAATACGACATTAAGAGATCCAACATTTAATACACTCTGCTCACACTCATCTTCATTGATTCTAAACTTCAATAGAGCTTGACCTTGAATGGGTTTGCCTTTATTACCTACAGAACTCACAGTACATACGCCGTTCACGGGGAATGTTGGAAATGCCACCAGATTATTTAATTGTGAAAACAGATTTTCTGAAATTGCACTCGCTACGCTCGCTGAGTCCAGTAGTGCGTCCACAATAATTCCGCATACCTCCACCTCTACAAAAGGCTTCGAGATTTCTTGATTATTGTTTTCATCCTTTCCATACAAATCGTCTTTAATATCATCTACTCGTTCACACTTGATTGCGTTAATCGCTACATCCGACCCATTTCTTCTAACTTGAGTTTCGGAGCGGGTCGTCTTCGAAACTTGACTTAGTTTACCGATTCACGTTCCTGTGGATAACACTCTGGGCTCCTTTCTTATTCCGGCGATCGTTGTTGTCTTCTGTTTTCTTCATACTGTGATAGATCTGATTACTGATTGTAATTAAATCTGTTCGGTGCGTCATACTCATTTCTTCTTTGTTTTCCGTCCCCTCGTCTATCAAAACTGCTTGGTCTTCCATTAGTCTTAAATTCTTGTCGCGGTGGGCCGTTACCACGCGAATGACGATCGTCATTATTTCTCTCGCGCTGTTTGCGTTCACGGTTAAGTACATCAATTCTATCGACCATTAGGCACCTCCACTCCATGTTCAATTTTGGAATGAGTGCTAACTTTCCTAACATTTCACATACCGCTAAATTTAGCTTCTGTATCAAAATTAACATCAATTCCTTTCCCTTGACAGGATCATCAAGACAGGCATTGTGGATCAAAAATCTCAGCTTATATTCACGCATCGTCCCATAATGTCTTGCGTAATTCGGCGGTGTAAAAATCCTTGATTTTACATCCCATTGTTTTTCTCGCGACCAAAATTTAGTCAAGAGTGCAGATTCAAAATCTTCGTACTGTGCATAATTTTCTGAAACACTGATGCCCCAGATATGTGCTTCGCCTTTCATGTTGCTATTGCACGTATCAAGTTTCGCTCAATCCGTATAATGTCTTGGAAACGCGTGTTTAAATTGCTTAATGAAGGCAACTGCATGGATACCTTGTTTCGGATCGTAATCTTGATAATTGGGTACGCTCAATCCTTTATCTAGAATAACGTGAGGTACATTAACCATACTGTCATTAACCTCACGTAGCGCTGCATTGATTTCCGGACGTATAAGGTCTTTATTGACATTGTTCAAATCATTTTGGGATGACAGTACCTTTACGCGAATTTCGCCTACTGCGGTACTCAGTTCAGTGCATTGTGTCTGTACGCCTTGAACTTAACAATTGTTTCTTTGTTGCCTTTAGCCGGCCGGTGTGGCCGCGCGGGTCTAGGCGCTTCAGTCTGGAACCGCGTGACCGCTACGGTCGCAGGTTCGAATCCTGCCTCGGGCATGGTTGTGTGTGATGTTCTTGAGTTAGTTAGGTTTAATTAGTTCTAAGTTCTAGGCGACTGATGACCTCAGACGTTAACTCGCATAGTGCTCAGAGCCATTTGAACCATTTTTTTGTTGCCTTTACATGTACTCTTCATTTTAAAAATTTCATCGCTTTGAGCCTTAACTGTTTCTTGAACTTTGTTAACTAACGTGATCGATTGTTTACCTTCTTTATTAACTTTTGAGAATTAGTGAGCTCAGTTCGCAAGTTAACTATTGCATTCGATAAATTCTTTATTTCTTCATTAGCGTTCCTACTTCCCTGTTTGATTTCTCTCAACATCTGCACTATCAAATCGTTAGTGATAACACTCGTTCCCGTTTTTTGACTACTCATAGGTGTTGAACTAGGCGTCGATGAATCGACCACTATCTTCCATTACGTTAAGTGTGGTATTCTCAAGTCCAAATTCGCATTCTACATTGACTAAAGCATTAACTTGTCCCTCTTCATTAATAACTTCACTGTTGTTTTGCGTTGTGTCCGCCATGTTAACAATGTTCACAAAAATCACTGTCCGTTAATAATTACTTCCAACACTTAATTTAAAAGCCTGTATTATAAATATCACAGTCTCTAACATAGTTCAGAGGTCCTTTCCTAATTTCTCCGGTGCAGCATGGAAAATAATTAGAAACGAAGCGCCCCGGTCACTCGCCGTTTTTTGTGGCGTCTTCTCCGACGATCCGAAGATTGCGAAGGAATCGACGTCCGACACACGCGCCGTCAAATATAAGTTCCCTTCTCCTTGGAGATTATATGGGTTAAACGTAAAACATGTTTCACTTGAGGTTTGAAAGCGTGGCATTGCTTCGTTTATCTCTCAACTTAATTCCCACAATAATTAACCCCTTACTAGAACACACAGAAAACTGGCAGTCCCCCACATGCAAATGAGACTGATGGTTGGTTGGTTGTTTTGGGGAAGGAGACCAAACTGCGAGGTCATCGGTCTCATCGGATTAGGGAAAGACGGAGAAGTAAGTCGACCGTGCCCTTTGAAAGGAACCATCCCGGCATTTGCCTGGAGCGATTTAGAGAAATCATGTTTTCCGATGACATGACAATTTTGTCACAGACAGCAAAGATACTTGGAAGCGCAGATGAACGAACTGGATAGCATCTTAAGAGAGGATACAAGATAAACAACATCAAAAGCAAATCAAATATAATGGAATGTAATCGAACGTAATCCGGTGATACGAAGGAAAGTGGATTAGGAAACGAGACATTTAAAGCAGGTGATGAGTTTCGCAGTTAGCATCAAAATAACTGATTATGGCCGAAGTAGAGAGAATATAACATATTTACTGGCACTATCAAGAAAAGTGTCTCTCCAGGAGAGAAATATGTTAACTTCTAATTCTGACTTAAGTATTAGGCAGCCCTTTCTGGGGGTATTTGTCTGGAGTGTAACCTTGTATGAAAGTGGAGTGTGGGCGATAAAGAGTTGAGCAAAGAAGAGAATAGAAACTTCTGAAATGTGGAATGCTGAAGGCTAGACCAAGTAGCTAAAGAGAAGGTACTGAATAGTATTGGGGAGACAAGACATTCGGGGCACGACATGACTAAAAGAAGGGGCTGGTTGATAGAGCGCATTCTGAGATATAAAGGGAAGTATGGTGGGTAGAATTCATAGACCGAGAGAGGACTACAGTAAACACATTCAGAAGGACGTTGGTCGAAGTAGTTATTCGGAGTTGAAAGCCTTGCTCCGGATAGAGTAGCATGGAGAGCTGCATATAATCAGTCCTCAGACTGCAGACCACGGTATCAACAAATAACAGAGTAAATTTCTGTGCCGTCAGCCACCAAATCCTAGCGACGAACATCTCGGGCATTAAAGATGTTGTTACTTGGCAAGACAGCCAAGCCACTAGGAGAGGCAGCCGAAAGGCACGCGTTTAAGCTCACGCAGGCTGGCGTGAGGTCTGGAACAGGTAAAGTAATTATACTAGTATAGGAAGTTACGTAGCTTCTGAAATACTTAACTTTATTCCATAATTGGTGAACATCGGTCTGACGGTACGTGCATCACAAGATAGATAGCAAATGATAATGGCGCCTTGCTAGGTCGTAGCAAATGACGTAGCTGAAGGCTATGCTAACTATCGTCTCGGCTAATGAGAGCGTAATTTGTCAGTGAACCATCACTAGCAAAGTCGGCTGTACAACTGGGGAGAGTGCTAGGAAGTCTCTCTAGACCTTCCGTGTGGCGGCGCTCGGTCTGCAATCACTGATAGTGGCGACACGCGGGTCCGACGTATACTACCAGACCGCGGCCGATTTAAAGGCAACCACCTAGCAAGTGTGGTGTCTGGCGGTGACACCACAAAAGATGATACAATAGCGCCCCCCGCTCCCTCGAAATAATATACAATTCCAGCAATTACTCATACGTTCCAGGTCCCACACAACTGCCAGTTCTTGCCCTTCGACGGCGCTTCGCCACCAGCTGGACCGAGCTAGGTGTCCCAACGGTTGGCACACTGGAATCGCATTGGGTACAACGACGGTTCAAACCCACGTCCGGCCATCCAGATTTAGGTTTTCTGTGATCTCCCTATATCTCTCTAGGCAAATGTCGGCACGATTCCTTTGCATGTACTCGGCTAATTTCCTTCCCCATTTTCATTTCATCAATAATAATCCTCACATGTTGAATCACCTTTATGTTAAAAGCCCGTTAATCACTACAATAACTCGCAGCTATGTATTCTCTTTCATGTGTGTGTTAAACATATACGTGTTTGCTTGTCATGAGCACCTAGTCACCTAGTTGAAATACTTTCTACAGTTTACAGTTTGATGTCGCTGAGGTCCAAGCCACAGAAATACATCGAAGACAACACTTTGTCGTCTAGGTGCAGTAGATGTTATATAGTAATGACTTCCTTGTAGCTAAAAGTTAATTTTACTTATGTGTTGGTGTGTCTGGTACAACTAAATGTGTGTTCGCTAAGAGTAGTATCATTAGTAACAGCCTCACTAGCATCATGGCATTACACTCATGTGGAAGTTTTGCGAGTTATTGCTTATCTACAAATATATATACATGACTGCATTGTAGCTGACAATTAAGTGCTTGGCAGAAGGTCAATCGAACTGCAGTTTCACTATCGAGCAACGCGTGGGGCAAATTAACACTTCAGTCTTCGCGTGAGAGCTCTTATTTCTCTTATTTTATTACGATGATCATTTCTCAATCTGTAGGTGGGGTCAGCGTGCAAGAAAAGCATTTTCAGCAGAGCCCACCGCTAAAAATATTGAAGGGAGAAAAGAAGAAATGCAAACAAAAACGGTAATCGGAATGCGCTAGTGCAGCCGGTAGTTTTATTAGAAACGGAACAGCCTGGCGCGTAGAAAGCAGATACGGCGCAGGAAACAACCAACAAGGACGCCGAACTCCGTAACTCCCTACAGGAAAAGGTGTCACCAGTCACGCGGTGATAGCTGCTGTGTTATCAATGCACGCGCAGTACATATTTCATGTGACACTCGCCGTTCATTGGCTGGTATTAGGAACACCTGTCAGTTGTAAACAATACCGGTTTGATTAGATACTAACACTAGTTCCACATACAGAATCCTTTCTCCGAACGTTCTGGAGATTGTGGTCACTGAATTTCGAGCGAATACCATTGCAAATCTAGACTGTAACCCAGCCGAGGCTGCGACAAAATCATAGAAACAGCAAACATTACGGGAAATTCCTGAGAGGCGCTATTTGATGTTTGTTTAGGTTTTAGAATGTTCACCTACGGTGCCATATACATGGCCGGTCGGAACGGCAGAACACGCAAACCACCCCAGGTGACCTCAAATAATGCACTTGCGCAGCTTGTCGCTGTGTGAAACCATCACCTTTACGTCTCGTTCGCGGTTCGAGTAGAAGGCGCATTGAGGTGTGTATTCAGGAAGACGGAATTCGTGTGAAAAACTCACTTAACCTAACATACCGGTGCCAGAACATTCATCTGAACATAGTCTCTTATTTATAGCGTGTTGCATGCATACCTTAACCTTAGAACGTTTCTAACTCTGTACCTAAAACTGATAGAAATTTGATTTTAATTAAGTTATACAAAGTTATTTGAATCACATCAGCTACATTATAGAATGAAATAATGTTCTGTTTATAAAATTACAACTCGTTGCTGTAACTCTCAGGGAAATAACTAAACAAACAACAGTAGTAGCTCCACAGAAAGACTGACTTCCTTTCTGTTTATCAATTGTTTATCAGTCTAAACAAATATTCATTTCACTTATTATTTTGTAAGTTACAAAAATGAAACACCTTACCTGAAAGACGTTACCTTCGTATGAGCCTTCCTGCTGTACGATAGCACTAAGACTTTTCATCTCAACATGGTCCGTTGTGCCACTCAGTGGAGAAAACTATCGGAGTCACACTAGCAATTACCATTACTGGGGTCACATTGGTAAGACAAGTTGAAACTGTTACATTTCTCACATTGAAAGTTATCAGCCATGTGTACGTACACATTAAAGTTTGAGATGAATTGTAATTTGGAACAAAAATATTGAAATGTGTGTGAATTTGTAAGGGACCGAACTGCTGAGGTTATCGGTCTCTAGACATTAACACTACTTTAACTGATACTAAGAACAACACACACATCCATGCAATCAGTAACTAGGAGCCACTAACCGCACGGCTACTCTACGCGGCAAATGTGTGACAAAGGAATGAAAAGTTCCAAATGTTCTAACTGCAACAAGTAGAGTCGAGCTACCGATGTAAATATTTTTCACATCAGTTTCTGTGCTACAACTTCAGCAAGGTCAATGGCAGCGTATTGCACATTATTATCATTCGATCAATATAACTGTCATCTTTGGCTATGCAGAGACCACTGCACACGACTGCTACGTATCACCTGCTTCTAAACGGGAATCACTGTCCAAGTATTATGCTCTACACAAGCCCATGTAAGATGATACTAAGTGTTTTTTCAGACTAACGATTACCTTACCCCGTTGTAGCTTACTGACACTCTCATAGCGACGTTGCATAATAGGCATTTTTAGTCGTAGCTGCAGTTTAGTGGATCTTCAGTAAATGATCACTGCTTAACACGGATGATTACTGTCACCAGTCTATGTCGACTGTCTTCAAATGGTTCAAATGGCTCTGAGCACTATGGGACTTAACATCTGAGGTCATCAGTCCCCTAGAACTTAGAACTACTTAAACCTAACTAACCTAAGGAGATCACACACATTCACGCCCGAGGCAGGATTCGAACCTGCGACCGTAGCGGTCGCGCGGTTCGAGGCTGAAGCGCCTTTAACCGCGTGGCCACACTGGCCGGCGTCAACTGTCTTCATCTGTTGTTGATAGTACACTGTTTTGTTTGCTCATGCAACTGGAATTTTTATGTGTCGTCTTTCTAGAAGCTGCAGCAGTTAGACGAAGACCCATCACCTTAGGTAGCAGGGCTCAGCTAGCACAAAGCAGTCACAGATTTTTTCGCGTGTGGGCAGAATCTATTGCGCTGAAATATGCTGTTATGGGTGAACTTCATCGTCCGCAGGCTCCTGGAATAACTGAAACCTTCGCTAGCTGCAATTGTATCACGCCCAACATGAAAAAAAAATCATAAGATATTAATTGTGCACTGTGTGCATCTGCGATTATTTTAAGCTAAAAAGTAACAATGGTAAATACGTATACCAGCAGTAAACAACTGGATATAATATGTGTAGTTGTCATTTTCCTTATTGATTAGTGTAACTATTTACCGCAGCATTCGTCATGGTAACAAAGAAGCATTAATACTGTAGGTTTTTTATCAAAACCTCTGTTTGCCAAGATCGCCAGACAGAAAACAATGATCACTAGTTTCAACCGTTTATACGATCATCTTCAGATGAGGATATAACCATGCGGCGTCTACATCTAGAGAAGTGGTAAGTCACTTAAGTCATTTCACTGTTACAGAAACGTCAACTTGCAAAAACTTACAAACTCATTTACAATATAGGTGTGTGAAACATATTGTGCAGCTGTTTGCTATGTTGCCTGACGCTGTAACTGGGCAGGCTGGCGTATCTTACGCTTCATCCATTTTTCTTCAACAATTTTTGCACAACATGTCTCACATATAAATATTGTAATACGATTGTAAGATGACATTTCCTGAACGATGTTAACAATGAAGTCTTAAATATTCTTTTCATGTAGACACCACCTCTCTGTGTTCTGATCTGAAGATGACTCATTAAGAGGCTGAAAATAGTAATCACTGTTTTCAACATTGTTATCTGGGCAAACAAATGTTGTGACAAGAAAATAGACGCGCGGAATTAGCCGAACGGCCCTGGGCACTGCAGTCATGGACTGTACGGCTGGTCCCGGCGGAGGTTCGAGTCCTCCCTCGGGCAAGGGTGTGTATGTTTGTCCTTAGGATAATTTAGGTTAAGTAGTGTGTAAGCTTAGGGACTGATGACCTTAGTAGTTAATTCCCATAAGATTTCACACACATTTCAACATTTTTGACAAGGAAATGTAAAGTACACAACATGTCTCTCAACACGTTGTCAGTGTCAGGTACAGTGCCCATGTTTTTCATTTCTGTTGCCAAATTGTTGGTAGTGATAGGCTTTTCATTGTTGTGCTGGAAAGAAACGTTTCATCATTTAAAGGATTAAGGATATAATTAATATCCAACCCTTCCTTTTTTCTTGTCCAAGGCAGAGGCCTGAGCAAATCCAGTCTACATTGGAATTTGGCACAACGTTTTTTGTCCTTTTCTTGAAGCTAACTTGGCACACGCTTACCTACAACCCGAGTGTCTCTTAGAATCCCAGAATATTGTTAAATGAGTATTCGATTACGGCCAAATCATCATCATCAGTGAGTTTATTCAAGCGTGGTATCAAAGCTAAACATTCTCTAAAGTTATCTGGAAGAAATTCAGTTATCCTCAATGCATTTACAACGGCATTAGCGCAAAATCAATTACAACGAAAAGGCACATCTTTTGAGTTCTATGTAGTTAATAAGCAAGATTTCTGAGAGTAACCAGCTTTTTGGAAATTGTGTATGCATTAACAAACTGAAACTTCAATTAACAAATATTGAATGATAATGTTCAACATAAGCAAGTACAGATTGCATCAAAATAAATTACATTTCTCACAGCTGTGCAAAATGATTTCTTGTTAAATTAAATAATCATGTACACCAATAATCATTGCTATCTATAGGAACAGGTTTCAAATAGGTTATATAATGGTAAGACAGAGATTTAGGAACCAGGTTTTAAATTGGTAAGACATTTCCAGGGGCAGATGTGGAATCTGACCACAATCTATTGGTTATGAGCTGTAGATTAAAAGTGAAGGAACTGCAAAAAGGTGGGAATTTAAAGAGATGGGACCTGGATAAACGGACTAAACCAGAGGCTGTACAGAGTTTCAGGGAGAGCATGAGGGAACAATTGACCGGAATGGGGGAAAGAAATAGAGGAGAATAAGAATGGGTAGCCTTGAGAGATGAAGTAGTGAAGGCAGCAGAGGATCTAGTAGGTAAAAAATCGAGGGTTAGTAAAAATCTTTGGGTAACAGGAGAAATATTTAATTGATGAAAGGAGAAAATATAAAAATGCAGTAAATGAAGCAGGCAAAAAGGAATACAAACGTCTCAAAAATTAAATCGACAGGAAGTGCATAATGGCTAATCAGGCATGGCTAGAGGACAAATGTAAGAATGTAGAGGCTTATCTCACTAGAGGTAAGATAGATACTGCCTACAGGAAAATTAAAGAGACCTTTGGAGAAAAGAGAGCCACTTGTATGAATATCAAGAGCTCAGATGGAAACCCAGTTCTAAGCAAAGAAGGGAAGGCAGAAAGGTGGAAGGGGTATATAGAGGGTCTATACCTGTACAAGGGCAATGTACTTGAGGACAATATTACGGAATTAAAGAGAATGTAGATGAATATGAAATGGGACATACGATACTGCGTGAAGAGTTTGACATAGCACTGAAAGACCTGAGTCGAAGCAAGGCCCCGGGAGTAGACAACATTTCATTAGAACTACTGACGGCCTTGGGAGAGCCAGTCCTGACAAAACTCTACCACATGGTGAGCAAGATGTACGAGTCAGGCGAAATACCCTCAGTCTTCACGAAGAATATAATAATTCCAATCCCAAAGAAAGCAGGTGCTGACAGATGTGAAAATTACCGAACAATCAGTTTAATAAGTCATGGCTGCAAAATACTAACGCGTATGGAAAAGCTGGTAGAAGCTCACCTCGGGGAAGATCAGTTTGGATTCCGTAGAGATATTGGAACACGTGAGGTAATACTGACCCTACGACATATCTAAGAAGAAGATTTAAGGAAAGGCAAACCTACGTTTCTAGTATTTGTAGACTTACAGAAAGCTTTTGACAATGTTGACAGGAATACTATCTTTCAAATTCTGAAGGTGGCAGGGGTAAAATACAGGGAGCGAAAGGCTACTTACAATTTATACAGAAACCAGATGGCAGTTATAAGAGTCGAGGGCATGAAAGGGAAGCGGTGGTTGGGAAGGGAGTGAGACAGGGCCGTAGACTCTCCCCGATGTTATTCAATCTGCATATTGAGCAAGCAGTAAAGGAAACAGAAGAAAAATTCGGAGTAGGTATTAAAGTCCATGGAGAAGAAATAAAACCTATGAGGTTCGCCGATGACGTTGTCATTCTGTCAGAGACAGCAAAGGACATTCTAAAACAGTTGAACGGAATGGACAAAAGCAAAACGAGGATAATGGAATGTAGTCGAATGAAGTCGGGTGATGCTCAGGGAATTAGATTAGGAAATGAGACACTTAAAGTAGTAAAGGAGTTTTGCTATTTGGGGAGAAAAATAATTGGTGATGGTCGAAGTAGAGAGGATATAAAATGTAGACTGTCAATGGCAAGAAAAGCGTTTCTGAAGAAGAGAAATTTGTTAACATCGAGTATAGATTTAAGTGTCAGGAAGTCGTTTCTGGAAGTATTTGTATGGAGCGTAGCCATGTATGGAAGTGAAACATGAACGATAACTAGTTTGGACAAGTAGAGAATAGAAGCTTTCTAAATGTGGTGCTACAGATGAATGCTGAAGATTAGATGGGTAGATCATATAACTAATGAGGAGGTATTGAATAGGATTGGGGAGAAGAGAAGTTTGTGGCACAACTTGACTAGAAGGAGGGATCGGTTGGTAGGACATGTTCTGAGTCCTGAAGGGATCACCAATTTAGTATTGGAGGGCAGCGTGGAGGGTAAAAATCGTAGAGGGAGACCAAGAGATGAATACACTAAGCAGATTCAGAGGGATGTAGGTTGCAGTAGGTACTGGAAGATGAAGAAGCCTGCACAGGATAGAGTAGCATGGAGAGCTGCATCAAAGCAGTCTCAGGACTGAAGACCACAACAACAACATGTATGGAAACAAGATGATGTTTCCCTTTCTATTCAGTGTTTCCCATCTTTTTATTTATTGTTAATACCGCTATGTTTCTACGATTAGTAATTGAAGAATGATGTTGGTTTTTTCTTAAGTATGGTTGACTATAATAGACTTTAATTCAGAGCATATTTTTTTTATAAAACTATATTCATAGTAAAGTTTCATTTCGATACTAAAATGAGACGAAAGAAATTTGAATGTGTAAAGCAGTAAGAAGCATATTTCAAAGCATTTTTCTCTTCTGTCTACTTATGCATAAAAATTATTGTTTCTTATATAAGTTTCTTACTAATTGGCCTTTAACTGACCACAGACCCTGCTTTTGTCACTAAACATAATAAACTGAGAGGGATGTGTTCATAGCAGCGCTAGTAAACGATCCAATCTTCAATAACTGATTTTAACATTATTTTGAGAATTACATAGTGCTGCTACAGGAAACTAACGTCATGAGATTTCGTAGTAAGATCGAGAGAGGGGCAGTAGGTATAATTTCACTAATTTCATAAGTAACGTTATCGTATCGGTTTACAAATCATCCCAGACCTCAAGCATCTTGCGGTAAACCCTCCCAAGCACCTATCTGAAGCCACGTCTTAGACTTACAAAAATGGTTCAAATGGCTCTGAGCACTATGCGACTTAACTTCTGTGGTCCTCAGCCGCCTAGAAATAAGAACTAATTAAACCTAACTAACCTAAGGACTTCAGACACATCCATGCCCGAGGCAGGATTCGAACCTGCGGCCGTAGCGGTAGCTCGGTTATAGACTGTTGCACCTAGAACCGCTCGGCCACTCCGGCCGGTTTAGATTTACAACGTTGGTCTTTATTCACGTATCTTTAAACGTTTCACTATCGCAGTTGCGCACCACACGACAACTCTGATACGTCATTTCATCTTTCGTGTAGTCCCACCTCATCATTCAATAAAGCAACCTGTTTTTTAGACGTTCTCACAAACCGTTGACTGTTTTCTGCTAACAGCAGCTACCGACCGTTTGCTAACCCTCTTCTACCGTCAGATTTAACTTCTGGCTGCACCCATGTTATCGTTGTCACGAATAGATCCCGTCTTCATTAATCAAAATCATTTATCTGCATTTCAAAACTGTAGTCCTTTTCGCTCATGAACTGAGCGGTGTTTGTGTTGTGGTTCCTACAACGCCTCGGCCTTTTCATAAAAGCCGCTGGGGTACTGGACACACCAAGAGTCCTGCTTGCCATCACATCTTGTGGTATTTCGTAGGCAATAATACTGAATCCATGGCGTACAATCACCTTCCAGTACTATGTGCACCGGTCAGCGCATCCTCAGTGGCTCGTATCACGGCTCGTACGTGTCACTGGCCCACACTTGTCACTCATGCGAACGTACCCAATCTGACTTGATCCCAAACACATGTTGCTTATCATCATCATGCTCATCAAATTTCCTATTCATCACTATAAATTTTCCTCTAAACACTGAAGATAGAATGTAGGCCCATGGCGAAAGTACTATCCAACACATGCCATACGAAAAATATTCTCCCAGACAAAAGACGGCAATGTACTCAAAAACATTTCCAATCCAAACGTCAAAACAGTTGCATCAAACACCTTCCCTTTGTCCTCGTGCATCCTTAAAGGAACTCGGAAGCCACACATAGTGAAAACACCTATTCCTTCAAGCCGCTGAAACCAATGGTGTCGATACCCGACCAGTTGTCATTCCCCCTTTGAGGATACAACTGCATTGCTCTGCCATCTACACTCATGCTCATAAATTAAAGATAATTGCAGAATGTGGTGTCACACAACGTGTCACTACACACAACTGGCGCTAATAGTATAGGCACACAAGGAACGTGCACGACACAGATCTGTAAGTCCGCGGTATTGGTGAGAAGTTGAGAAAACCGTCCCGAAACACGTGTGCTACCAAACGCCACTGTTTCCTGCGCATGTACTCCGATATCAATATAGTATATGATCACCATGCACACGTACACATGCTGCACAACGGGTTGGCATACTCTCGATCAGGTGGTCGAGCAGCTGCTGTGGTATATCCTTAGCCTCCCCTTCTAGCACCAGTGGCTGTCGGAGCTCCTGAGGTCTCGTAGGGGATTGAAGACGTGCAGCTATACGTCGACCGAGAGTATTCCAGACGTGCTCGATGGGGCTTAGGTCTGGAGAACAGGCAGGCCACTCCATTTGCCTGGTATCTTCTGTTTCAAGGTACTCTTCCATGATAGCAGCTCGGTGGGGCCGTGCGTTATCATCCACTCCACCCCTGAAAAGGCGGACATACTGGTGCAAATGGCGTCCCGATACACCTGACCTGTTACAGTTCCTCTGTCAAAGACATGCAGGGGTGTACATGCGTCAATCATAATTCCACACTATACCATCTAACCACAATCTCCATGCAGGTCCCTTTCAAGGACATTAAGGAGTTGGTATCTGGTTCCTGGCTCACGCCAAATGAAAACCCGGCGGTAATCACTGTTCAGACTATACCTGGACTCGTCCGTGGAAATACCTGGGACCACTGTTCCAATGATCATGTACTGTGTTCTTGTCACCAGGCTGTACGGGCTGTCCTGTGGCCAGAGGCAATGGAATGCACATTGCAGTTCTCCAGGTGAATAAACCATGTCTGTTCAGTCGTCTGTAGACTGTGTGTCTGGAGACAACTGTTCCAGTGGCTGCGATAAGGTTTTGAGCAAGGCTACCTGCAGTACTCCGTGGCCGTCAGCGGGCACTGATGGTGAGATATCGGTCTTCATGTGTTGTTATACACTGTGGACGACCCGTACTGTAGCGCCTGGACACGTTTCCTGTCTGCTGGAATGGTGGCCATAATCTTGAGATCACACTCTGTGGCACACGGAGTGTCCGTGCTACGACCTGCTGTGTTTGACGAGCCTCAAGTCGCCCTAGTATTCTACCCCGCGTAACGTCATCAATATGTGTTCTTTGAGCCATTTTCAACACACAGTCACCTTTAGTTAATCTGAAAATGTCTGCACACTTACTCGCTGCACCATATTGTGACATGCACCAACACACCTCTGCGTATGTGGACTGCTGCCAGCACCACAGGGCGACGGCTGCAGGTCAATTTCACGAGGTGATTTAAACCCGCAAACCGCCCGCCAGAGAGTTTTTTCACCATGAATCAGTATTATCCTTAATTTATAAGAATGAGTGTAGTACTGATGAGCAACTTTACTTCGCCAGCTGAATCTAGTAATACCTGAGTTGCCACAGTGTTATTGCCGGAATATGATCACGTTATGGAATGCGTTTGTGGATTGTACATAAGTCACTGACTGGTGGTGAATATTTAATCAGAATTTTTGAGTATCGGAGACTAAGTTGTGCTTCCAGAATGAGATTTTCACTCTGCAGCGGAGTGTGCGCTGATATGAAACTTCCTGGCAGATTAAAACTGTGTGCCCGACCGAGACTCGAACTCGGGACCTTTGCCTTTCGCGGGCAAGTGCTCTACCATCTGAGCTATCGAAGCACGACTCACACCCGGTACTCACAGCTTTACGTCTGCCAGTATCTCATCTCCTACCTTCCAAACTTTACAGAAGCTCTCCTGCGAACCTTGCAGAACTAGCACTCCTGAAAGAAAGGATATAGCGGAGACATGGCTTAGCCACAGCCTGAGGGATGTTTCCAGAATGAGATTTTCATTCTGCAGAGTGAAAATCTCATTCTGGAAACATTCCCCAGGCTGTGGCTAAGCCATGTCTCCGCTATATCCTTTCTTTCAGGAGTGCTAGTTCTGCAAGGTTCGCAGGAGAGCTTCTGTAAAGTTTGGAAGGTAGGAGATGAGATACTGGCAGAAGTAAAGCTGTGAGTACCGGGTGTGAGTCGTGCTTCGGTAGCTCAGATGGTAGAGCACTTGCCCGCGAAAGGCAAAGGTCCCGAGTTCGAGTCTCGGTCGGGCACACAGTTTTAATCTGCCAGGAAGTTAAGTTGTGCTTGTGTGAATTTCTCAGGTAAATCTGTAATATCATAAATACTGAATGATCAGTTAGTATGACATTAGGAGGAATACGCTACTACTAGTAACAGTTGAATTTTAATGTAATTAAATTTAACCTTAGTCGAAGCAAATGTCTAACAGTTATAAAGTGAAAGTATTTTAGGTAGCGACCAACAGTTGATAACTGTTTCTCAAAATACTTAAATTCAATGTAAAACAATTACACTAAGCAATACTATTTGTATACAAAGAGTACTTAAACATGTGCTTGGATGTTAACAATGGAAGTTTGCTTTGTCAGTGCTATGATTAAATATATTACTACTGATAATAGTCTCACGGATTGAAATCACGACAATTACTTCCACAAATCCAACCAAAACCACAGATCGGCACTAATACAACGCTACTGGGCAACATTTCAAGTCAGCAATGTATATATAGAAAAGAGAGACAGCTTAAGTAAATTTTAAGGTAATATTAACTATTCATAATTAACTTTAATTCAATGAAGATTTTCAAATAATTAAATCGTTCACAGAACATTCAGACAAAAATACTTTTCAATGTGTAATCACAAGACTGCTATAGACACGTATGCATCATGACTTTGCGACTTTGTGAAAATCGTTTAGCTTTTGTGTTAGTAATCTGGCAGCTAATCGGCTACATGCCTAGGACTTGGTATCAACCTCATTACTACGGAAGAAACTATTCGGTACGCCTTATAAAAAGAGGCTAGGCTATGCTATTTATACGTCTTCGAAACCATAACTGATTTCTAGAATATGATGTTAACCGTATCATAGAATCGTAAAAATGCCGTGGGCGCTTACAAATAAATATAATTGAAATTACAAATCAAGTATCAGGGCATGGAAAGAATGTCTTTAAATGATAATCTGTCTTATATTAAAATACAATAAGACCTTTATCTTCGTAAATTATTCCTATATGTATGATGCTACATAGTAATTGTTGTTTCAAGAATATGGAATGGAAATAAAATAGTCGGAAATAAAAACTTTTCATATTATATTACCACTGCCAGAATGAAGCCCCACAGAAAGGCTGTAGGCAATCACTGATCAAGTTTTATCGCTATACTGTTTCCGGTGCTCTACGCAACTCCTAAATGTGTTTTCTTGCTAATACAAACAAAAATATGCGGCTGAAAAGTTACATAAAAGCACTGGAGTTGAACTTTTAACAGGCCACATGCAACCTCCAACCATTCAAGTTTTCTGTACCGTGGTACTCTAAATATGATTTTAATATACACTCTGCTTTTGTTTCAGGCAGCTTGTATCACTTGTCGATAGAGATCTGATGTTTAAGATTCATTATCAATATTATTGCTCCAGAAGTTGGTAATCGCTTATTTTGCAAATAATTGCAAGCTCTATTTGTATTTATAATCGAAAGAAAAACGTTATTAACTATGACTTATTTCTAACAGCATCAATCACTACGTCATCATTGTCAAATCGTCGTTCTCTGAGGTCTTTTTTTAAGTTTGGAAAAGGAAAAAATCTGATGGAGCCATATCTGAAGACTTAAGTTTTGAACTCGCAGTCACTCCGAGTTTCCAGTGTTTCGAAGGCCTTGTGCGCCGGTGCATGGTTCTGGTGCAAAAGATCTCCACGCGCAAATTTTTCACGCTTTTCTTCTTTATATATGCTCTCAAATGTCGCAGGAGGGTGCAGTAGTACGATTCATTGATAGTTACGCCCTTTTGCCACTAATCCACCATAATTACACTTTCTGCATCCCACAAGACCGATGCCATCACCATCCCGGCGGATTTTTGCACCCGGAATATTTTTAGGGTAACGAACGAAGGATGTTTCCACTGTTGTGACGTTATGTCTCGGGATAAAAGTGGTGAATCCAGGTTTCGTTAATTGACACTAACCTTGCAAGACAGCAGTCTCCATCCGCTTTAAATTGGCGGACCATTTCTTCACAAAGATGCACACGTTCCCGTCTCCGATCTGCATTCAAGTTCATCCGGACACATCGAGATGAAACTTTCAGCATTCCCAGAATATCTACAACAATGTCATGAGCACGCCCATAGGAGATTGTAAATGTGTTTTCGATGTGCTGATACGTTGCTCAACGATTCTGCACAAGCTTATCGTGAATTGCAGTCACTGTTTCATCAGTGACAACGGTGACATTCCTTCCGCTCCTTGGCGCATCTTCCACATTCGTTCTTCCACGTTTGAAGTGCCACAGCAAGTTATCATTGCTGCATAACATGGAGCACTGTCTTTAAGTGTCTCCACCGCCATCTCCTTGTGCGTTATTCCCTTCAAATGAAGATATTTCTCGATATTCCCCATTTTGCTTACACTACGGTACACAACGGATCCTAGCGGCAAAACTAACGGATATGGGGCCGCGAAATTTGACCTGCTTACCCAAAGGGTCACCATAAGAATATGTGGTGTGTTTGTGCGAGACATTATGGTAACTATCTCGGGCTACGAACTTTTCGAACCCCTCTCGTAATTTTATTGAAATCTAATACACATTATGTAAATTAGTACTAATGAGTAGCTCATACTCTCATATACACTACACAAAATATTTCGAAGATAAGTTTTGTGCACTTAGAAAGATACAACACAATAGGTGGAGAGGTACAAAGTGGTAGTGTTTATTAGCAGATCTTGTAAGTAGCACCGTTCGTATTATAAATTGTGCCAAAAAGTATTAGCTCCACTATAGCTAGAAATAGAAATATTTGGTGCGTATGACTAATATTTATTTTAATTATTTACACATTTGGTTGTAAATGTATGGAACTTCTAGTGGCAGTAGTCAGTGAGTGTCGTGTGGAGGCAGTCAATAAATGATTAAAACATTACCCTCGCTAAAGTTATACCATTTAAATTTTTATATGTGTGGCATGTGCGTCCAGTATTACTGCCACCTTTCTGTTTGACTCAGATCTTCCAGTTTCTATAAAATGAACAAGCAATTCACTTGTCATCCAACCACTGTCTGAAATAGAATATATGGTGCGAGATGGAGCTCCAGGCTTCTAATCGTCACAATGTTGTTGCAATGAACCCACATATTCGTCAATAGCACTGAGACAACAAGCTCATCTGACATTTGTCGCTCTTTCTGTACTACTTATAGCACCATGTTCTTTTTGAGTTTTTGTAGTGTGGATAAGCTATTCTCGTCCATATTGAATATCTGCATAGCCTGAAAACCATGTTTGTTCATTAAATCAGAAATAACTATAAACAAATATAATAATGTTTTTTTCTGAATCCAAATTCTCTACCTTTCGAAACAGCTTTTGCCTGGAACAGAGATAATTCAATATGGGGTGTTATGAAACTATAATACCACCTTTGTCTGCCATCCCATTTTTAAAATACTGAGTAAACTAGTTTGCTCCGGCAAATCAAAAGCTAGCATTTGCAAGTCAGTTTCATAAAATCCTGACCTGTGACAATTATCTAGCAGATTGTGATCCACCACTTTGTCCTCAGAGCTCTGTTAGGCGAAGGTTATATATTTACTCCTGCTAAATTCAATCGATATCCTCTGCAGTCTCTTACTCCCAAAGATTTTAGATTGCGTTCGATCACATCTCTGTGAGCAGATGCTGACGCAAAATATATAGAACCGCTCCTCCAGCATGACGGAAATAGTCAGGAGATTTCAATTAGTCACTGCATAACAAGGATAGCATCTGACCCAATCAGAGCCCACTGGAATATTAGGATGCTTGGTATGAAAGAAGTAAAAATAAGTAAAAGTTAAACCTAAGCTATGTGGCACTACAATTTTTCGATATTTCCTTAAATGGCCGCTCTGAGCTCATCTTGTTTATTAGGCTAAAACCAGTACACCACTTGCAGTAATGTCTCAGCTACGGAGCACAGATATATGCAGAGATCTGGACGTGCCAACAGTTAATTAGTTCACGCGTAACGATAACGTCCTATGGATTAACTTCTGACATGATAACTGCCATCAGGGACGAGGGTATAGCCAGAAGAGCCGCAGGAACGTGTGATAGAGCCGGAATTACCTTTTGCACACAAAATGATATGTAGGGCAGGGTGGCAGCAATCTGCAGTTGTTTGGTGATGTAAACCGGAAAGCGATGAGGATGACTGACCGCAAGATGATGCGAGATGACTTAGACAAAATTTCTAGTTCGTGAGACGAATGGCAGCTGATTGTAACTGTGTGTCAAAGTAGATGAGTAAGAAAACAACCCGTAATATTCGGATACAGCACAGACAGTGTGCTACTGCAGACTATCACTCGCTTCGATCGCTGGAGGAAACGTTGCAGAGCAATATGCAATGAAATGAACACGTGAGGGCTGTGGCAGGAAAAGCGAATGGTCGACTTTGGTTTATTGGGAGAGTTTTAGGAAAGTGGTATTCATCTGTAAAGGAGACCACTTGTTTAACGCCGCAGATACTTATTCTTGAAAACTACTCAAGTCTTTGGGATCCTCATCGGGTCGGGTTAGAGGAAGACATCAACGCAGTTCAGAGCGGGGCTGCCATAGTTGTTACCGGTAATTTCTAACAACACACAAGTGCGACGGAGACGCTACAGGAATTCAAATGGGAATCCCTGGAGGGAACGGGACGTTCTTTTCGAGGAGCACTATTGAGAAAACTTATAGAAGTGCATTTCAAGCTAAATTCAGACCGATCCGATTGCCATCAACACACATTTTTGCGTGAGGACCACGTTGTCAAGAGACGAGTAATTAGGTCTCATGGAGAGGCATTTAGTATGATGATGGTACTAACAACTCCAGAGAGTACAGCACTACAGTCGGTAAACCGCGCACGAAACATTCCTACCGTAGGCAGCTGTATGGGTTGGCGGTACGAAATATTCTTAAGTCCGCCAGAGGCCGCAGCTGTCAAGCCATGCGCATCACGTGTGTGGATAGTGATTGATCGACGCTTCGTTAAACACTGGAGCACTTAGATACGGCCGACCAGTACAGTCTCCAGTGACCGCTGAGCCTTCAAGCTGCCGTGTTCGTCCGTCGTCTCCTAGACTCAGTCTCCCTAGGCATTGTAGACCAGCTCTGCACTCAACGTAGGCATCACTCAGAGGCACAGTAACAGGACTTTAACATTTTGGAGGACTTTTAACAATTTCAAAAGTCTAATTGCTCTGAATGTTTCACAAGAAGAAGCGTAATTTGAGTGTTTTTTGTTATTTAGGAAATTTCATTTTACTACTGATTGCTCGGTATGATTCAGACAGAAGAAATCAATGCCGTCCTCCTGCATTCCCAACACTTAGGCAGTCGTTTTAGCCTCGCTCTCTCTGCGAATGGAAGAGGATAGGAATAGACTAATAGCGTTACATGGAACCTTCCGCCAAGCACCGCACAGTGGCTTGCGGAATGTATTTGTAGATGTAGATAAACGACTGTGATGCAGATTGCCCGTCTCCCTGACTGCATACTATTCGCTTTCACCTGATAAATGTAAATTCTTCATTAAGGCTGTGCACTTGTGCTAAAAAAGATGAACCTGTTTTTAATAGTTTTGAAACAAACTGTGTAAACTTTCATCAGCTCCCTACTAACAAAGCTGAAGACAATTTGAAGGTAGAGGCTTTTGTTTAATGAACGAAAGTGTGCTTCCTCTGTAACGTTGTACTGCGTTGGAACGAGTTCTCTGCACAACAGTCTCTATGCCACTGTATCGAGCTTTAGAAATTATACTGAATTTTCTTGTGCCCAACTCCCTCGAAAATACTTCAGACACTACATTATAGGATCACATATTGTAATGTGATATCGCGACGAAGTGTTAGTCTAACACCTTGTTGGACGTATCCGAATTATACACAGATTGAGCGTGTAACGTCTTACGTACAATTTCTTTCGTTGTTTAATTATATTTGATTGTATGTCATTAATTCTGTATTGTTTGGCAGCTTCACATCATTTGAGATAGAACAGGACTACAGCTGTCGATTGTTTTTGTGGTGTCACCGCCAGACACCACACTTCCTAGGTGGTAGCCTTTATATCGGCCGCGGTCCGTTAGTACACGTCGGACCCGCGTGTCGCCACTATCAGTGATTGCAGACCGAGCGCCGCCACACGGCAGGTCTAGAGAGACTTCCTAGCACTCGCCCAGTTGTACAGCCGACTTTGCTAGCGATGGTTCACTGACAAAATACGATCTCATTTGCCGAGACGATAATTAGCATAGCCTTCAGCTACGTCATTTGCTACGACCTAGCAAGGCGCCATTACCAGTTACTATTGATGCTGTAAAACATGTACCGTCAAAAGCGATGTTCACCAATTATGGATTAAAGTTAAGTATTCCAGCAGCTACGTACGTTATTTGTTAGTCTCATTTCCTTGACCTGTTCCAGACCTCACGCCAGCCTGCGTGAGCTAAAACGCGTGCCTTTCGTCTTCCTCTCATAGTGGGCTGGCTGTCTTGCCAATCCACAACAGTTTTCGGTACAATCAAGCGCTCTAATACACACTGTGTATCGCTGGCTTCTGTCCTAGCCAACAAACTGAAAGTAAATGATCCCACAATGTTTATGTTTACCTTCAGTTAATCGGTGTGAAACAGAATTCCACTACATTCAGTTAACAGTGCGTTTCAGTCTTACAAACCGCAAGTACAGGTTCTGAAATGGATCAGAGTGAGCTATTTGCAACCTAGGGAATCATTACACATTATCCCTCGTCTCAGTCTTAGAAACCTCAAGTACAGGTTCTGAAATGGATCAGAGTAAACTATTTGAAAACCTAGGGTATCATCACACATTATCCCTCGTCTCAATTCTAATGCTTTCCAATACATTAAGTGACACGTGATTTGAAATACACACGTGTGAAAATAAACTTGTTAATACATACTTCATGAAATTTACAAAGTTGATGAAGCTTAATTAACCATAATAACTTTAACTGTCATTATTTGCCACCACAATAAAATTTAATGCCACTGGTTAAAAATAGAGATTGGCTTGACCGTGGCCAGAAAGATACTCCTTGGAACATTAATACCATTTGGTACATTTTCCAGTATGCAGTTTTCATTATATAGTCATATCAACCGCAGTAAATGTGGCACAAATTCGGAATTCTTGTCATGGTGCACGCTCCTTGACTGGATAAATAACTGTATCCCTTTACGAGAATTCCTGTTCCCCGCGAAGATCAACCTTTCACGCTCGCCATACGTGCCTAGTTTCTCACCAAATAACTGATCTGATAGGAAGAGTGTGTGGTGAGTGGTGTGGGCACATTAAAACCAAAAATTTTATCTGACATCTTTTATTAAAACATTTATAAAAGTACACTTGACCCACAGCAATAAAGGATTAATCGACCTGGAAAATTGATGTTGGAAGCAATTATTATGTAATTCGTTAGGCATAAGGTTAGTTACAGCCTTAAAGTATATATTCAGGAAAACAATTTTTCTCCAAATTCAAGGTCATGCAGCTCAATCTTTAGATTGGTTGGCCATTATGAGGTAATAAATACAATATTATGACAATTAGTCTTACTCCGAAACAAGGTAGTACAAACAGGAGTTGGCATAACGCAGCTAAATCGCTGTTTCCACGGCCCCACGGAAAGTAATGAAATAAAAAACTGAGGTATTCAGTTAAGACGTGTTCAAGTTCTAGAAATCCAAAATTCAAGCAATAGCAGCCCTCGGTCGCAAAAAATAAGCTTTGTGGTCTGGGTTTCGGCATTGCTATGAGTGCCTTCATCAGAAATAAACATTCATACTGTCATGTCACTTATAAAAACAAATATCAAACGTTAAAGACTCTGTCACAAAATTTTTGAAAGAGAATACATACGAGGGTGAGTCAAATGAAAACCTTAAATAATTTTTAAAATTTAGTGTATTGTGCAAAAGTGGTAAAAAGCTGTATCACTTTTCAACATAATCTCCCCCACGCTCAATGCAAGTCTTCTAGCGCTTGCAACGTGCATAAATTCCTTCAGAAAAAGACTGTTTTGGTAGTCCACGCTACCACTCATGCACCACGAGCGTACCTCTTCATCAGAACGGAACTTGTTCCATTGCGGCTTTGAGAGGTCCAAACATATGGAAATCACTTGGGGCAACGTGTGTATGGTGGATGAGGAAGACACTCAATATATAGGTCTGTGATCGTTGCAACTGTTGTACGGGCAGTGTGGGGCCTTGCACTGCCATGTTACAAAAGGACACCTGCTGATAGCAATCCAAGTCGCTTTGATTTGTTTGCAGGCCACAGACTATCTTTTAGGAGATCTGTGTATGATGCGCTGGTGACAGTGGACGCTCTAGGCATGTAATGCTCCAAAATGACGCCTTTTTCGTCCAAAAGGAGAGTCAGCATAACCTTCCCTATTGATGGTTCTGTTCGAAATTTCTTTTGTTTTGGTGATGAGGAATGGCGCCATTCCTTGCTCGCTCTCTTTGTTTCCGTTTGGTGGAAGCGAACCCAGGTTTCGTCCCTAGTAACGGTTCTTGCAAGGAAGCCATCACCTTCCCGTTCGAAGCGCCGAGCCGGCCGGGGTGGCCGAGCGGTTCTAGGCGCTACAGTCTGGAACCGCGCGACCGCTACGGTCGCAGGTTCGAATCCCGTCTCGGGCATTAGTGTGTGCGATGTCCTTAGGTTAGTTAGGTTTAAGTAGTTCTAACTTCTAGGGGACTGAGCCATTTGATTCAGAAGTTCTTCACAAGCATCAACACGTCGTTCTCTCATTTCAGGAGTCAGCTGCCGTGGCACCCATCTTGCCGACACTTTGTGAAACTGGAGCACATCGCGCACAGTGTGGTGTGCATGACTAATCTGTAAACATGCTGCAATGTCATTCAGTGTCACTCGGCGGCTTTCCTTCATTATGGCTTCAACTGCTGCAATGTTCTGTGGAGTCACAACTCGTTGTGCCTGACTTGGATGAGGAGCATCTTCGACAGAAGTCACACCATTTGCGAACTTTCTACTCCGTTCGTAGATTTACTGCTGTGACAAACTTCCATCACCGTACTGAACCCTCATTCGTCGATGAATTTCAATAGGTTTCACACCTTCACTACGCAAAAACAAAATAACAGAACGCTGTTCTTCCCTGGTGCACGTCGCAAGTGGGGCGGCCATCTTTTACTGATACCGCGACGGTATGTGTTCATCTGCACTATGCTGCCACCTACAGGCCACTCTGCACGCCGTTTGTAGCACACTTATCAACTTACAGGAAACGACGTGAAATTTCGATTTGTTATTACAAATTTAAGGTTTCCAGTTGACTCACCCTTGTAGAAGGCAGGCCACTATAGGCTGCTCACAACGGTAACGTCTTACAAGTTTTGGTTAAGTGTTATAGTGGCCAGACGTCCACAGTTTCAAAATCAGATGAAAAAAAATGCAGGGATAATAACAATGGTTAAGACAAATCTTTATTTTACCTACTTAATGTAAAGTTAAACAGGATCGAACTTCAACGTGACACAAGACGCTTCAAGCAATCCGTGTGGTAGACCGGTAACAGTGCACAATAGGAGCAATGACGGCTAAGTGCCTTTACACATAAGGAGGTAAACAATTAATCAGCAATCTATATTGCTTACACTATTTAACGAAGCAGTACAGGATTTTAATTTTTGGGAGCACCAACTAAAGGAAGATCATAACAATTGTTACGTCAAGCAGAGATATAACAAGGGCAATTTTCGATTACGTAACCAGTTGTTCACAGTTTTACGTTTGACAAAAGTAAATGACCCAAAATCGTAAGTAGCATCAGGCCTGGCTACAGTAATAAACTAACACATGACTGCGAATGAAGCGATCAGTAAGATTCTGTAGATAACCCTGCCGACACAAGGTCAAGAAACTTGAGGCCTTATTTACAGTCCACAGCCTTTGAAATATAGGGACACAGTAGTATGTGAACAAGTCAGGCGGAGGAAAATTTGCAGCAATACGAACAAGTAATTGCCTCTACAGCAAACACATACCAGTATGGCGCCTACATACCAAAATGTCCCTGAGCGTCACTCAGTTTAGTCACATACGTAAGCTTGTAATTTACCTTAATACCGACACAAGGACTAGTCTATAAATACAAGATTGAACTATAGAAAGCGGAAAAAAACCTTTCAGTTTTTGTGATAGCGGCAGCCTCAACAGGTGAATAGCCAGAAACGTACACAGCAAATGTTAATGTCAGTGCACTAGCTACAAATTGTGTTTGATGATTCAGTAACTTAGTGCCTTGGCTGCTTGAAACTTATGACAGGAACTACACAAATGAAAGAAGCAACACAAAAGTAAAGGAAACTGACTGTACCAAAGAGTATAACTGCCACACAAACATTAACACAAATACAGCTGCTCGCTACAATTACGAGTAATGGTATATTATAAATGCACAACGGTTCGATGAATCATGAACCGCTACCAAAGGCGCGACATCTTATGTATTCCATGTTCACTTTTATGACACCAGGTGAATAGAACGCTGAACTGTTAGAGACCATCTAAATCCAGAATTCTATAAAGCACCAGAAAGTGCATGGTGAGCGGATCGACGGTCTGTCCTCTCTACGGATTTTAATACAGACATGAGAGTCACAACTGACCGCGCAATTCCCAGTCTCAGCTCCCACCATTATCACTTTGCAGACGACTGTATAAAAATACACTGTCACGGTTTTGCACTGCGGTCGCCCGCAGCCCCATCTGTTTACACTCACAGAGTACACCCGATCTAACTCCAACTGCCCTCTCTGGGCCTGCGCAGCCAAACTCAAAATTTCCTTTTCCGACAATTGTGCTGACATCTCGCGGCTGGTCATACGACAAAGATGTTCCAGCCTGCCACATTACCGATACTAACCTCGAAAGACATAGATATAGCTTGAGTACGGCACAGTAACTATTACTAGGAAACAATCGTTTTATCTATTACGTAATATATCCTGAATCTGCTCATGCGGCGAATTCCCAAGTGGTACAACACGTAATCCGTATCACTACAACAATTTTATATACACAAGGATGCTTCTGACAAGATGTTGGCATTTTGTCACAGAAAAAGCTGAGTAGCACAGTCATCGTGGTGTACTGGTTGAGATACTAGGCTATAGCATGGAAGATAATGAGTTCGAAACTAACCTGAACTTTATAATTCTGATTTCTATATTCGGTTCGAGTACATTCTAGCAGTATCTAGAAATGTCAAGAATCATTGTACTGGAATGTTCTGTAACTGTATATACACCGTACGTGTTCTGGCCGGAGGCAGTTCGCTCCGCACTCTTGTATGTGTAGGTGCTGAATAAACCTTCCTTTAGTGAAGTTACTGTTCGTCATTCATCTAATTACACCTTCTTCTACGTGACGTTATTCTGGTGAAGATGCTGGATATAGGAACTAGTGATAGCGCATATTATCGACGTCACAGTGGCTCCCGTCAGGTCACGACAGAGCCGACGTTGACGTGGAGAGAAACCTGAGTTCGAGGCATATTCAACAGATCACAATCTATCGGAGACAGAAGAAGAAGAGGACATTACGGTGACAGCAACTGTCTGCCACCACATGAAACATCCTTCCGGGTTCTCTAGTAATGACGACCAAGTTCGAAACAAATGGCTGAAGATATATGAGCGTGTAGACAAGTTTAACAAATGGGATGACAACGTGTATATGGCTAACGTATTTTTCTACTTGGAGGACACTTAGAAGCCATGGTATGAGAACAACGAGGAGAAAATCAAAAGCAGGGAAGTATTTCAGGCGGAGCCGCGCAAGTATTTCGGCGACACACAAAGACAGAAGTGCAAGGCTGAAGATGAATGAAAGAGCAGGATGCAGCGTCCAGGAGAAACTACAGCATCCTACATTCAAGACGTCTTGGAGCTGTGTACAATAGTGGATCGTAGAATGAAGGAGGAAGATGAGGTTGTAGATAAGATTTGATCCATTGTAAATGGTTCTGAACTCTCACGTTGCTGAGGACATGTATCAAGCCCTGCTCCTGAAGGAGGTTTCGACAGTAGACGACTTCATAAAATGGTGCCAGTATATCGAAACAATGTATCAAAAAAGAATTACATACAACAAGTTTGAACGGCTTCCAAACGTCGTATCAATGTCTGTGATGGAGGAAGAAACTGCTTTCACAAGTGTTCTTCTTCCGTAGTGGGAGAGGGAGTTCAGAAGGCACTAGGATTGCAGTGCAACCTGAAAACCGAGACGCTTCAAGAGGTCATAAGGGAGGAAGAGGAACAGACATTGAGACCAATATCTCGTCCTTCATTGCCCTTTACAACGGTGAAAAAGTCGAGACCCAGGCGCAGTTACGTTCCTACAATGCCGCATGAGGGACCTCTTTGGGCACCAAGGAAGCCTGGCGTCTGGAGGACCCAGCATAGCCAGCCAGTATGTTTCCATACCCGTGGTCTAGTGGTAGCGTCTTCGATTCATAATCAAAACGTCTTCGGTCCCGGGTTCGATCCCCGCCACTGCCTAAATTTTGATAAATAATCAGCATTGGCGGCCGAAGACTTCTGGCATAAGAAGGCAGCCTCATTCTGCCAACGGCCTTGTCAAAGAGGGCGGAGGAGCGGATTGAGGTTCAGGGCACTCTCTTGTCCTGTGGGTGGGAAATTGCCCCTAAAGGCGGAACAATCAGTAATGATCAACGACATGAGGATGCAGAAGGCAATGGAAACCACTGCATTAAAGACACGTAACGTGTATCCACAGGACATGTGGCCTGTAATTGAAGATGTGTCATGATGATCACTCCATTGGCAAAAGATTCCGGAATAGTCCCCCGTTCGGATCTCCGGGAGGGGATTGCCAAAGGGGAGGTTACCATGAGAAAAAGATTGAATAATCAACGAAAGGATAACGTTCTACGAGTCGGGGCGCGGAATGTCAGAAGCTTGAACGTGGTAGGGAAACTAGAAAATCTGAAAAGGGAAATGCAAAGGCTCAATCTAGATATAGTAGGGGTCAGTGAAGTGAAGTGGAAGGAAGACAAGGATTTCTGGTCAGATGAGTATCGGGTAACATCAACAGCAGCAGAAAATGATGTAACCGGTGTAGGATTCGTTATGAATAGGAAGGTAGGGCAGAGGGTGTGTTACTGTGAACAGTTCAGTGACCAGGTTGTTCTAATCAGAATCGTTAGCAGACCAACACCGACAACGATAGTTCAGGTATACATGCCGACGTCGCAAGCTGAAGATGAACAGATAGAGAAAGTGTATGAGGATATTGAAAGGGTAATGCAGTATGTAAAGAGGGACGAAAATCTAATAGTCATGGGCGACTGGAATGCAGTTGTAGGGGAAGGAGTAGAAGAACAGGTTAGAGGAGAATATGGGCTTGGGACAAGGAATGAAAGAGGAGAATATCTGAGTTCTGTAACAAGTTTCAGCTGGTAATAGCGAATACTCTGTTCAAGAATCACAAGAGAAGGAGGTATACTTGGTAAAGGCCGGGAGATACGGGAAGATTTCAATTATATTACATCATGGTCAGACAGAGATTCCGAAATCAGATACTGGATTGTAAAGCGTACCCAGGAGCAGATATAGACTCAGATCACAATATAGTAATGATGAAGAATAGGCTGAAGTTCAAGACATTAGTCAGGAAGAATCAATACGGAAAGAAGTGGGATACGGAAGTACTAAGGAAAGACATGATACGTTTGAAGTTCTATAACGCTATAGATACAGCAATAAGGAATAGTGCAGTAGGCAGTACAGTTGAAGGGGAATGGATATCTCTAAAAAGGGCCACCACAGAAGTTGGGAAGGAAAACATAGGTACAAAGAAGGTAGTTGCGAAGAAACCATGGTTAACAGAAGAAATACTTCAGTTGATTGATGAAAGTAGGAAGTACAAACATGTTCCTGGAAAATCGGGAATACAGAAATACAAGTCGGTGAAGAATGAAATAAATAGCAAATGCAGGGAAGCTAAGACGAAATGGCTGCAGGAAAAATGTGAAAACATCGAAAAAGGTATGATTGTCGGAAGGACAGACTCAGCATACAGGAAAGTCAAAACAACCTTTGGTGACATTAAAAGCAACGGTGGTAACATTAAGAGTGCAACGGGAATTCCACTGTTAAATGCAGAGGAGAGAGCAGATAGGTGGAAAGAATACATTGAAAGCCTCTATGAGGATGAAGATTTGTCTGATGTGGTAGAAGAAGAAACAGGAGTCGATTTAGAAGAGATAGGGATCCAGTATTAGAATCGGAATTTAAAAGAGCTTTGGAGGACTTACGGTCAAATGAGGCAGAAGGGATAGATAACATTCCATCAGAATTTCTAAAATAATTGGGGGAAGTGGCAACAAAACGACTATTCAAGCTGGTGTGTAGAATATATGAGTCTGGCGATATACCATCTGACTTTCGGAAAAGCATCATCCACACAATTCCGAAGACGGCAAGAGCTGACAAGTGCGAGAATTATCGCACAATCAGCTTAACAGCTCATGCATCGAGGCTGCTTACAAGAATAATATACAGAAGAATGGAAGAGAAAATTGAGAATGCGCTAGGTGACGATCAGTTTGGCTTTAGGAAAAGTAAAGGGACGATAGAGGCAATTCTGACGTTACGGCTAATAATGGAAGCAAGGCTAAAGAAAAATCAAGACACATTCATAGGATTTGTCGACCTGGAAAAAGCGTTCGACAATATAAAATGGTGCAAGCTGTTCGAGATTCTGAAAAAAGTAGGGGTAAGCTATAGGGAGAGACGGGTCATATACAATATGTACAACAACCAAGAGGGAATAATAACAGTGGACGATCAAGAACGAAGTGCTCGTATTAAGAAGTGTGTAAGACAAGGCTGTAGCCTTTCGCCTCTACTCTTCAATCTGTACATCGAGGAAGCAATGATGGAAATAAAAGAAAGAATGATACGATTTGCTGATGACATTGCTATCCTGAATGAAAGTGAAGAAGAATTAAATAATCTGCTTAATGGAATGAACAGTCTAATGAGTACACAGTATGGTTTGAGATTAAATCGGAGAGGCCGGCCGCGGTGGTCTCGCAGTTCTAGGCGCGCAGTCCGGAACCGCGCGACTACTACGGTCGCAGGTTCGAATCCTGCCTCGGGCATGGATGTGTGTGATGTCCTTAGGTTAGTTAGGTTTAAGTAGTTCTAAGTTCTCGGGGACTGATGACCACAGCTGTTAAGTCCCATAGTGCTCAGAGCCATTTGAACCATTTGATTTAAATCGGAGAAAGACGAAGGTAATGAGAAGTAGTAGAAATGAGAACAGCGAGAAACTTAACATCAGGATTGATGGTCACGAAGTCAATGAAGTTAAGAAATTCTGTTACCTACGCAGTAAAATAACCAATGACGGACGGAGCAAGGAGGACATCAAAAGCAGACTCGCTATGGAAAAAAGGCATTTCTGGGCAAGAGAAGTCTAGTAATATCAAATACGGGCCTTAATTTGAAGAAGAAATATCTGAGGATGTACGTCTGGAGTACAGCATTGTATGGTAGTGAAACATGGACTGTGGGAAAACCGGAACAGAAGAGAATCGAAGCATTTGAGATGTGGTGCTACAGACGAATGTTGAAAATTAGGTGGACTGATAAGGTAAGGAATGAGGAAGTTCTATGCAGAATCGGAGAGGAAAGGAATATGTGGAAAACACTGATAAGGAGAAGGGACAGGATGATAGGACAACTGCTAAGACATGAGGGGATGACTTCCATGGAACTAGAGGGAGCTGCAGAGGGCAAAAACTGTAGAGGACGACAGAGATTGTAATACGTCAAGCAAATAATTGAGGACGTAGGTTGCAAGTGCTACTCTGAGATGAAGAGATTAGCACAGGAAAGGAATTCGTGGCGGGCTGCATCATACCAGTCAGTAGACTGCGGACGACCGGGACATGTGGTGCGCTATTGTTGAGAAAGTCGGCAGATATTTAATGACGTCCGATCCAGAAGACAGCAGACCGACCTTAGCCGACGCCAACTCCGTGACGACGATGGAGGTGTTAATGCATGATGACGTAGGTCACCATCGCCGCTAGCTACACCCTCTGGAGAGGACGCTCCCCAACACGCCGATCAAGGTCTCCATCGCCGTTTCGAAGCTCCAGCCGAGCACTCAGCCGCAACGTGGAAAACTGTAAGGTGCGACCTTCCTTGGAGGTGAGGCCGCCGAAGAGAAAAATCCTTCGCCGTCAATCACTACAAAAATGATAGGAAACTAAGTCGATATCCTCATGGATGGCCGACCAGCCCAAGCTCTGGTGGACTCTGGAACATCTTATTTAGTCATTTCGGAGAAGGTCACCAGCTGTAGAAAACCAAGTTCTTCGACAGCAAAACATCTCTGCTGAAGGTGGCTAATGGGAAATATGTAAAACGTACAGGAAGACGTATCATTCGTGTGGGGGTAAGTGGCCATATATAACTCTTTATCGTCTTACAAGAGTGTAGTCATGACGTCATTTTCGGATGGGACTTTTTGAAGGGTTCTCTTATAGATTGTGGTCGCTGGAAGATTATGCTAGACGAGATGAGATACTGTGGACAGGAAAATGCGCATCCGAGTATATGGAGACTATGTGTGGTGGATGAAGTGATCACTCCTGCAGTCAGCGCTAGAAAGGTAACTGTCATGTGTCATACCATGCGTCAACCCATGGATCTTGTAGTGGAATGTAAGAGAAGCATTCCACTGAAGAATAACTTGGTCATCCCAACCTCTGTCATCTCGTATAAGAAAGGATTCGGTGAGTTGTTGATAGTTAACTGCTGCCGAGAACCGCAGATCCTTCCAAGCTGCATGTGCGTAGCCAACGCCGAGCCGTTTATTGCAGAATAGCTGAGCGTCACAGAAACCTCCCACGCCGAGTCTGTGAGCGAAATCAGCGCTATCACGACGAGACAAGACTTTCTAGATACACTATCACCATATCTCACTAAGGAACAACAGGAGAAGCTACTTGCCATTCTTCGAGAGTTTTCTGAACTCTTCAATCCACAGGTAAAGACCAAATTAGACAAACGGGATTAACACTGGAGACCATCAACCAATAAGTCAGAGAGCATACCGTGTGTCAGCAACAGAATCTCGAATAATTAGTGACGAGGTAGAGAAAATGATGAAGAATGACATCATTGAGCCTTCGCAGAGCCCATGGTCGTCACCAGTGGTCCTCGTCAGGATGGAGGATTGCAGATGATTACAGGAAGCTAAATAAGATAACCAAAAAGAACGTTTACCCCCTTCCACGATGCACTAGATTGACGATGCACTAGATTGTCTGAGCGGGGCTGAGTTTTTCTCAACCAGGACATGTACTCAGGTTACTGGCAAATCGAAGTAGATGAGGCAGATCACCTCTGAGGGTCTGTATGAGTTTAAGGTAATGCCGTTTGGTTTGTGTAATGCACCAGCAACTTTTGAATGCATAATGGATAATCTTCCAAGTCACCTGAAGTGGACGATGTGTCTGTTATTTAGATGACATTATAGTGTTCTCAGAGACATTTGATTAACACGTAAAAAGACTGAGGGCCGTTCTTAAGTGTCTCCAAAGAAGCAGACTGAAACATAATCCAAGAAAGTGTCTCTTTGGAGCAAAAGAAATCAAACTACTTGGACACCTTGTGTCAAACGAAGATGTGCGGCCAGACCTAGATAAGGTGAAATCTGTAGCGGAATTTACTATTCCTAAAACTATTAGAGATGTGAGAAGCTTCCTCGGATTATGTTCTCATTACCGACGTTTTATCAAAGACTTTTGCATAAAAGCCAGGCCACTCCAAGTGTTGTTAAAAGCCGATGCTTAATTTATCTTAGGTGGTATTCAACAAGATTATTTCGATGTACTGCGGAAAGCTCTGACGACTGACCCTGTACTTGATCTGTATGATGAGAGACCACCTACAGAACTACACACAGATGCCAGTTGGTACGGGCTCGGTGGTGCTCTGGTGCAAATTTCGGATGGAAAACTGAAGGTTATAGTCTTTTAGGACACTTACAAAAGCCGGAGAAACTACTCAACTACAGAAAGAGAATGTCTTTCTGTGATTTGGGCCATGTGCCAATTTGGACTGTATCTCTATGGAAGGCCATACACAGTTGTTACAGACCAACATTCACTTTGTTGATTGGCAGGTCTTAAGGACCGAACAGGACGACTCGCCAGGTGGGTGCTACGTCTTCAACAGTATGACATTACCATAGTGTACAAAAGTGGAAGAAAACACCAAGATGCCGACTGTCTCTCAAGAAATCCTGTGCAAGACAATCAAGGCTTTGATGAAGATAGAGACTGTCTCGCTGCACTCCAGTATCTCTCTGCTGCGCAGAAGAAGGGCGCCAAGATATCTCAAAGTTATGCTTGCCTTAAATCGGTCAGAGGATGTGAAAGGACAATTTAAGGTAGTTAATGGATTACTTTGCAAGAAAAACTTTGCTCCGTTTGAAAAGTGGTGGCTACCAGTGATTCCTAAATAAATACGCTTAGATGTTCTACAGCAATTCCATGACACACCTGAGGCCGGACATTTAGGATTTATTAAGACATTCTATAGGGTCCACATAGGATTTTTCTGCCCCGGTTTATTTAGGAGTTCCGTCACTATGTGTCGCACTGTCGAGAGTGCGAAAAGAGAATGGCAGTTCCTCAGTAACCACATGGCCGACTCATACCAATTGCACCAGCCGAAACGCCTTTCCAGCGTGTTGGGATTGACCTCCTCGGACGATTTCCAACTTGGCAATAGATAGATTATTGTTTGCACTGATTGTGTGACACGATATGCCATTACAAAAGCTGTGAAAACAGCCGAAGCGTTCGAGGTAGAAAAAGTCATCGTGGAAGACATTGTATTAAAACGCAGTACCCCAAGGTCGTTAAATGCGGTTCGAGGAAAAGATTTACAATCGAATCTTGTGTCAGAGATAAACCGTCGGTGCAACATTATTCATCAGGTGACGACTGCCTACAATCCGCAAACTAAGGGGCCTACTGAACGCCTTAAGAGAACCTAGCCCGACATGTTATCAATGTTCGTCAATGTTGAGCAATGTCTACCAGCCCGTTGACCTCATCTTGATCTTTACTCCTGTTCGGAAGGTCGGTCTCTTTGAGAAGCTCCGCAGGCGCTACTTTGGACCTTATAACGTTGTAAGACAGTTCTCTGTTCTTACTTATCTACTTGAAGATTTCGACACCGGGACAAGACGACGAAAGATCAGAATTACGCTCCACCTACTTCGAATGAAGCCTTATAATGATCCTGCAACCCAGGGTATATTCGAAGCTGCAGCGACAGGTAACAAGCGGAAATTTGACGAAGAGCGTATCAGCAAAGAAAGTTCTAAGAAGAGCACCGTCAGAGCGAGCATCAGTCATCGGGAGTCGGAGTATGTAGGACCGATTACTCGTTCCCGGACAAGGACGACGTAACACCGAGACGCTCTTCTCTTAAGCACGGAGTAACGTCGCAGAAGAAGCCGAGTAGCATAGTTACCGTGGTATATTGGTTATGATATTAGACTATTGCATGAACGGTCTTGAATTCGAAACTCACGTGAACGGGAAAATTTTAATTTCTATATTCGATTCGAGTACATTCTAGCAATATCCACAAATGTCAAGATCATTGTATCGGAATGTTCTGTAACTATATATATACCGTATATGTTCTGGCCGGAGGCAGCTCGCTCCACCCTCTTGTATGTGAAAGTGCTGAAAAAACCTTCGTTAAGTGAAGTTAGTGTTCGTCATTAATCTAGTTATACCTTCTTCTACGTGATATCATGTATATACTGGGATAAATAACTTCGTATCACACGTACTATCATACCCAAAAAGATTCGAACGACCTGAGTTGCATTTCGCCTGATTTGTCTAGCAGCCCACATAACGCAGCTGTATTGCAGGTCCTCTAACATATTTGATGTTTACTCGTTTGACCCATACAAAATGGACTCCACAATAATCACTATAGAACAATGAATCCAGATGTAAATCAAAACCCAGGTTTTGCAAATACTGGGAAACGTGTCCTAACGCGTCATTACAGATGAGGTAGTCCTTCATGATTTGTTATAAAAAGTAATACTGCAAAAACACTACAACACTCATTAGAATTTGAGGTAATTAACTCTTTCACATACGTCATCTTGGCCATTTTAACAAATTTAAACAATTTACGACCAACATACTGTGAGAAAATATGTGGACACCAAGCTTCCCTGACAATTAGAAGTATTTTAACCTTTGAAAGGTTTTCCCCCACATGAGAAACGTCAGTCCGCGTACGAACTAATCAGTTAAAAACAAAGTGATTATCAGCGGCAAGCGCTCTATGAAAACCCCAAAATTAAAATCGTATCACAGGTACTTTTTCTGTATTTGTTCGCAGGTTTAAACTTTTCTTATTTACAGTGGCTTTAAGTGCTTGGGTTCAATCCAGATACAAAACCAAGCACCTAAGGCCTCTGTAAATAAGAAAAGTTTTCGTTCGCGTCCCACTCGCCACCACAGCACGGTTCGTTACTGATGACTAGGTATAAGGAGTTGTGAAATATCAAAGGTTTCACAAGGATCAGTTAACAAAATGGTTCAAATGTCTCTGAGCACTATGGGACTTAACTTCTGAGGTCATCAGTCCCCTAGAACTTAGAACTACTTAAACCTAACTAACGTAAGGAGATCATACACATCCATGCCCGAGGCAGGATTCGAACCTGCGACCGTAGCGGTCGCGCGGTTCCTGACTGTAGCGCCTAGAACCGCTCGGCCACTCCGGCCAGCGTATCACTTAACAAATCTGGAACTGAAAATTAAATTGATCTCTCTCGAATCCGGCCAAAACCCTTATGACCCGTTAAATACCCACCAGAAACTTTCATAATTTCAAATAACAAAGTTTGCATGTTTTTAAAACGATATCCGATGATGTAAAGTTTTGTGCTGGGAACTCGAAACTAGCATATAATCAGATTGCTAACTAAGTAAAATGAAATGTTGGATATCGAATTTATTCACCAGCAGCGTGATGTTTGAATTTGAAATGCGGATAAAAATTTTTTTCGCGACAGGGAATCGAAGGCGTCACCTACTGCCATTGAGTTCTACCAACGAATTGTTGGACCTAGAAAAGTTTACAATCTTAAGGAAAACAACGAAATGATCGATGTATATCGTTTCATGTGGGTCAGGTACAACGAAAGAGGAGATCCGAATTCGAATTCCCGTAGAGCACCAAATTTTTCAACGTCTGAAGTTCAAATAAGATAAGGGCTTTGTAGCCTGGAGAAACCACTGGCCCACTAAATAAAATAATGTTTCTAGTGCCACGAAGCACACTAGTGACAAATTTTTGTATGCCGCGACTTCTGCCTCTGCTACGGCTCGACCTAAAACGGCTCTTGACCCAGTTGGCAGAGAAAAAATACGACACTTATAATGCGTATTCTGAACTACGATGCAACCTCTCGTTCTTCACGCGGCATTACTAGACGAGAAGGAGATCTTATAGAATTTGTTTACAATATATGACGGAAACGGTCATCGAACCCATGTCTCTAGTCACCATGTGAGTACACTAGACCAATGAAGCCAATATTTTTTTTACATTCATGATTGTACCTTAACTTATGCTGCGCTTACCTTGCGATTTAGAGACGGTGGAAATAAATTCAGTTTACTATCATCTGGTTGATGACCAGCAGTCTTGTGGCACTGAAATTATGCCACTCACGTCAGCAGGGTGAAGGGCGCTTTTTGTTTTTCATCATAGCCTTGAAAGGAAGTTACTTTGAAATTTACACTTTCGAAGAAAAGCTGAGCGAGGTTTCGCAATGGTTAGCACACTGGACACGTATTCGGGAGGACTGTTCAAACCCGCATCCGGCTATCCTAATTTAGGTTTTCGGTGATTTCCCTAAATCGCTTCAGGATAATGCCGGATGGTTCCTTTGAAAGGGCACGGCCGACTTCCCTCCCCATCCTTCCCTAACCCGATGGGACCGATGACCTCGCTGTTTGATCCTCTCCCCCAAATCAACCAACCAACAAACTACTTCAAGAAATTACTTAGATCGAGGAATAACTTGCTTCGATTATTACTGTTACTATTGCTATTAAGTTCCTCATTCTGCTGTTGCTACACGCATGCTTGATGGAACCATTTCATGCTTCTTGTTCGTTTTTAAAAGAAGCTGCACAAACACAGGTAAATATTTAGCTCACAGCGTAGCAACTGCGTTCTCTGGCAAGTGGAACATAACAAGTATTTACAAAGATTTTCCATGTCTGGGGAACACTTTTCAAGTTAAAAATTGGACATTCGAATTACTTATAGATTACATTAAAAATAAACTACTGATAAAGATTTTACTTCAAAACAAAAATTGCGATGCATTGCTTCGTTTACTTGTAAAAACCACTTGCAAAACCGGAGGAATTTTTATGTCTTCTGTTAAAAGTAACGATCATTCCGTCCAGATGACTTTGTCGACGTGACTTATTTGAAGAAGCATCAGGGGGGAAAATACTGTAGACGATCAATGGTTTTCCCATGCTAATAACTTAAATTGTGTGGTAAAAGTTATCATTTTCAAAAAATTACTCTAACTGTAGCAACCACTTCAACAACGTGGAAAAATATTTCTACGTTGCAAAATTGACATCCGACTCAGAGGCCTTCACTTATTCACCACTTTCAGCAAGCTAATGTAGCGAGGACTGTTTATCAACGGTCTTCCTCACCGGAAAATACGGAACCTGACTTTTTGGAGTCTATACTGCGACAGTAATTTCGTGTACAAGGAATGCCGGCGAAGCTCAGAAGTTCAGCGCGCTGTGGTTCAGTTTATTCCTAACTTAAAGTGTCTCTGCCTCATTTCAGGCCCGAAGTACTGGAACGTCATACCGATAACAACAATGTGCTTATACTGCCAACCTCATTGTTTGTTTCACTTGATTTTGTAATCACTGAAATGAAAGTCGCATGACCCCTCAGCGTGAGAGATTTCTTTTCATACCTTTTTTCCATCTGGGAGATTATTTTTCCGTTCAGTAAGTTTTTTCCACCTAATCAGTGAAATGCCAGAGAACGTGGCCAGTAGTCGCTTCGGAAATCGTTATTTATTGCTACTAAGAAGATGTCTTTCAATGTAGTTGTAGGTTATGCAATTCAGATTAATCTTAAAACATCTTATGCAGCAACGTTGTCGAATTTACAGAGTAAGAAAAACTTATTATCAATGTGGAAAAATGAGGAGAAGGTTTAAAATCAAAGAGTGCACATTCTGCTCAAGGTTGATACTTTCGTCTGATAACTCTGTATTATACTTTGCCGAAGAGGTACCACACGCCGTGTTCCTTTAGCAATGGAAATTATAAGTTGAAACCGAGGTTAATATCTAAGGGTATGGAACTGCTAAAAGTACAAAACGATAGGGAACCTAGGGCTGAATTCATCCTCAGAGGCAGATTTATAATAGGGAAACCAGGAGAGACCGTTTATCCTCGCCTTCTTCCATGAACACAGGAAGCCATAAAAGTAATTTCAAGGTTTCAACTGATGTTGTCATCCTAAACTAAAAATTTACATTGTTAATAAAGAGTTAAAACAAACTCATCGTTATATCTATTCCACTATCCTGCCACTTGTATGACTTGCTGTTACGGATTTCTTTGGTGTAATGTGTGAGATGACACATTTAACTAAAATATGATAGACGAAGCAAAAAGACCTGCATCACAATTTGAATCTAAATCTTACGTTTAATGTCTAACAAGGTTTCATTACTGTTATTCAAAATAGAACTACACGATACTCTAAGCAATACTCACAAGGAACTAATTTATTAAATCTGTTTTCAAAGCATTTCATTGGGAATGAATTTGATTTCTGAAGCGAAGGAAGTTCTCTTCACTATGAATCCCACTTCGTTTCCTCCTGCCTGGTGACTAGGTTCTTACTTGAGGAACATCACAGCTCAAGGCATCTGATAAAGGTCGCATTCTTGCTCTTTAAGAAAATGGATACTGTATCAGCGCCATTTCCCCTGTCCTAGGATAGAGAAAATGTACGATGTATCTCTAGCTATAGAGGGTGGTGGACGAAGGCCATATCAGCCGTTCTCGTCGCCCCGTACGTCCACAAGTTAATGTGAGCAGGTCGACCATTCGTTGTCGTCCCAACTAGACAGGAAGGTATGGACGAAAATCAGCGGTTAAGGAAATCTTAAGAAAGCAGCAAAAGCTGCCAGAGTAAACTTCGAATTGGTGCAATATAGGGAAACACTTTCGTAGTGGGAGCAAGATATATTTACGGTGGAGAAGGTGTTTTTTACTGCACCAAATACATCAGCCGATGGATATCAAGCAGTTGGAACGAATACGTACATCAGGTGAATAGGTGTGGCCGAAATGCTGTCGGTTTGGGGATGGATATCAGCCAGTGGTAGCGGCGTTCTGTGGCATCTGGAATGTCCGTTTTCTACGTACTCAATTATTTGCTGGTCGTAGTCCAGTCTCTATCTTTCTATACAGATTATGCAGTCTACAAATCCCTCTAGAACCATGGAAGTCATCACCCGAAGTCTTAACGCATGTCCTATCATCCTCCCGCTTCTAGTTGTCAGCCAGTGGTTGCGGCGTTCTGTGGCATCTGGAATGTCCGTTTATTAGTTATTACTACTTCAATATACTCTAAAAGTAATGCTTCCTGCTGAGATTTTCAGGAGGAACAATAATGTTCCAACATGATCGTAGTTCCGTCCACACAGCAAACTGCGTGAGATACTGGTTTGAGATGAGGGGAGACTTTGTGATGTTTTACTGCCCTCCCAAAGGTGCTGACTACAGTATCATAGAAATCGAAAAAATTATTATAGTGAGAACCAAACCAGCAGTGTACGAAAGTAGTCCACAACCCGTGGGAAGAGTTGCCACAGAATAAAAGATTCATTGGGAGACTTTTGCGCCTACAGGCAGTTGAGGATGCGCACGGAAACTCGACACGTTACTAAGTGACTGTGTCGTGCCATTGCGAAGATGAGCAAACCATGCTTGAAATGCGACGCAGTATGTGAAATGAAACATAAAAATTAAAGTTCTTCTCTCTGCATTTGTACTACACCAATGAGACAATATCCACTTTCTTGATTCCTTAGTATCTGAGTGCTGCTAATAACGTAGCCATAGGCTTTAATCCGGCAGGTATAATATATCTAAAATCAAACTTTGTTTTTCCTCTATGTCTTAACTGATAAAGAAAGAAAGAATTCAAGTAACATATCCCTACAGAACCATCAAGTTTATACCGCAGTGGTATGTAGGTAAGAAAGCTGTTTTTCATAATTCATTTGAGTATGGAGAAGTTTAGAACCAGCACACTCACATTCATAGATGGTTCGTCTGTCTCTTATTTTTACAACTTTTCGAATAATAGACCTGGAAGAACGGAAAAACTGCGTGATCACCATACACAATATTCGTATTTACCTCAAGTATTTCTCTTCAGAGCAGCGGCAGAATACCCAGTCATAAAAGATGATAAGAAGGTGGTTAATTTACCCATAAATCTGCCTTCGGTCAGACATCCACAGTAGATGTGTCGGGTAGGGGGAGGAACTGAGCTTGAACGATTGTGTGGTAAACGATAACACTTGTTTATCGCCTCGATAATAGGGTTACAGTACTGCTACAGAAATTAAGTTGGTGGTAGGAGCATGCAGCACAGAGCATCTTGCAGCCATTAAGTGGCATATACTGGGACAGTGCAGTGTTTAGGGTGAGGGGTTATTGGTCTCAATGTTATTCCCCCTCGTTAACCATTCTTTTACAGATAGAATTTTGTGTGGCCTATCAGTTTACGGATAGAAATTAAGTACGGCCTATCATATTACGTACAGAAATTATGTGCGGCCTAATACCTTGTGTAGTGGTAGTTTCACTCTATGATTCAGAACTATATGGATAGTCTCTACAAATTATAGAACTATCAGCCCACCTGTGCTGCGGCGATAGAACTCGATACCACTGTTTTAGCCTGGAGGCATCTTCAATATTAAAACGTAAGAAGCAAAGGTTACAATACTCTGCACAAGCAAAATATTGATTACGTTTAGAACCAGCACACTTAGACTAGTTAACCTGTCGTTATTTAGTGTTCTCTCTGTCTTCAGGATACCGCACGTCAGAAAGCTCTTCAACATAGGCGTCTATAGCTGTTATTGACAGAGTATCACCAGCCCACACATTTAATCATTGCGAATAGATGATGCGTATTTATTATTTACTATTTATTGACTGAATGACAGTTTCACTCAAGGACATAACTGGCAGTGTTTTGTGTTCCTTGTTCCAGTTTCTGATAACAACTGTTCCTCCTTTACCGCCAGCAGAAGCTGGAATCAAAGTTATTCTGCATATACACTCCTGGAAATTGAAATAAGAACACCGTGAATTCATTGTCCCAGGAAGGGGAAACTTTATTGACACATTCCTGGGGTCAGATATATCACATGATCACACTGACAGAACCACAGGCACATAGACACAGGCAACAGAGCATGCACAACGTCGGCACTAGTACAGTGTATATCCACCTTTCGCAGCAATGCAGGCTGCTATTCTCCCATGGAGACGATCGTAGAGATGCTGGATGTAGTCCTGTGGAACGGCTTGCCATGCCATTTCCACCTGGCGCCTCAGTTGGACCAGCGTTCGTGCTGGACGTGCAGACCGCGTGAGACGACGCTTCATCCAGTCCCAAACATGCTCAATGGGGGACAGATCCGGAGATCTTGCTGGCCAGGGTAGTTGACTTACACCTTCTAGAGCACGTTCGGTGGCACGGGATACATGCGGACGTGCATTGACCTGTTGGAACAGCAAGTTCCCTTGCCGGTCTAGGAATGGTAGAACGATGGGTTCGATGACGGTTTGGATGTACCGTGCACTATTCAGTGTCCCCTCGACGATCACCAGTGGTGTACGACCAGTGTAGGAGATCGCTCCCCACACCATGATGCCGGGTGTTGGCCCTGTGTGCCTCGGTCGTATGCAGTCCTGATTGTGGCGCTCACCTGCACGGCGCCAAACGCGCATACGACCATCATTGGCACCAAGGCAGAAGCGACTCTTATCGCTGAAGACGACACGTCTCCATTCGTCCCTCCATTCACGCCTGTCGCGACACCACTGGAGGCGGGCTGCACGATGTTGGGGCGTGAGCGGAAGACGGCCTAACGGTGTGCGGGACCGTAGCCCAGCTTCATGGAGACGGTTGCGAATGGTCCTCGCCGATACCCCAGGAGCAACAGTGTCCCTAATTTGCTGGGAAATGGCGGTGCGGTCCCCTACGGCACTGCGTAGGATCCTACGGTCTTGCCGTGCATCCGTGCGTCGCTGCGGTCCGGTCCCAGGTCGACGGGCACGTGCACCTTCCGCCGACCACTGGCGACAACATCGATGTACTGTGGAGACCTCACGACCCACGTGTTGAGCAATTCGGCAGTACGTCCACCCGGCCTCCCGCATGCCCACTATACGCCCTCGCTCAAAGTCCGTCAACTGCACATACGGTTCACGTCCACGCTGTCGCGGCATGCTACCAGTGTTAAAGACTGCGATGGAGCTCCGTATGCCACGGCAAACTGGCTGACACTGACGGCGGCGGTGCACAAATGCTGCGCAGCTAGCGCCATTCGAAGGCCAACACCGCGGTTCCTGGTGTGTCCGCTCTGCCGTGCGTGTGATCATTGCTTGTACAGCCCTCTCGCAGTGTCCGGAGCAAGTATGGTGGGTCTGACACACCGGTGTCAATGTGTTCTTTTTTCCATTTCCAGGAGTGTAGTTACTAGTTTAATTTACAACGGAATCTTGAGCCTGAATTTTCTGTAGTTTCTTTTGGTTTCCTGCGTAGTGGCCTTTCTCGATTTGGAACTTCATGTTATTCGTAAGTTACGAAACCTCTCTGTGGACGTTGCGTTTTGCATTCGACGTTGTGTTATTGTCTCTTCTTTTGTGTGACTGTCTTTCGAAGATAGTGCCATTGACATCGATCTCAAGAAAAACGTTTTCCAATTAAATTATTATAAAACATGTCTTGCCCACAGATAACGTGCATAGCATAACTACCGGAGGCCCGAGACATAGCTGGCTATGAGCTTTTACTTTCAGTACAGTTAAGAGAGAAAAACACTAATATTGTGACAGTTCTGTGGAGTTTAGTCGGCAGTCGCTACGTCTGATGTTTATTTGTGACGACGCTCTAGTTCCTAAACCTAGTTACAGAAACGCCAGCAAAACTCATTGACATATATTTGGGGTATTTGGACTGTCGGCCGCCACGTCTTTGAGACTTGAAGTTACTTCCTAAATCTCTCATGGCGATGTTCTTCCTGATAGAAGTATAACTGAACCCTGACGACAATCTGGATATCTTTTGTAACCATGTGACCGACAAGATACTTCCTGGATGACACAGAAGTTTTTCTATTTTACTCATCGGTCTTCTGACTGGATTGATGTGGCCCCCACAAATTCCTCTGCTGTGCAAACCTCTTCATCTCAGAGTAGCATTTGCAACCTACGTACTCAATTATTGGCTGGTCGTAGTCCAGTCTCTCTCTTTCTATACAGATTTTGCCGTCTACAAATCCCTCTAGAACCATCGAAATCATCCCCCGAAGTCTTAACGCATGTGCTATCATCCTCCCGCTTCTAGTTGTCAGTGTTTTTCACAAATTCCTTTCGTCTCCGATTCTGCACAGAACCTCCTCTTTCCTTACCCTACCTGTACGACACATTCGCAACATTCGTACGTAGCACCACATATAAGATGCTTCTATTCTGTTCTGTACACACAGGATTAGTCTACAAAAACACTAATTACGTTCGTATAATTTCCACTAAGTAATCTCATTGATTTTCACAAAAGGTGCGAAGTTGTCAATTTTTGGTTTTTAGTTAAGGAAAGTCATTCGTCGTCTAAATTGCAGTTAATCTCGTCATTTACATTGCCAGTTTGTCTGTCGTAGCCAGCATCAGAGCAATAATGGAGATCCCAAAGCTGCCGTATTCTGCTAGCTGTGAGGTAATGTCGTTACTTCTAGCGTGAGGGCCGCTTTTATTTCTGTTCCAGTGTCGTTCAAGGCTACATTTTTTGTCGTTTCGTGACAGAGCCACAAGCTGGTAGATCGAAAGTCAACAGGCCTTTTCTATTTTATTCAGGAAATGCCACATTCTCTAGCACTTAATTGCGACACAGGAGAGGAAGTAGACACAGACCATTTCGTAGTCCTGAATGAGTAATATCTTACTAGATCGTGGTGGTATAGGTACGAACCTTCTACAGCTGCTTTATGTCATATCAAAAAAGACTCTGGGGTAAGGATAGCAGGCTAACTTGAATTTAATTTTGAATTAGGAAGGTGGATATTGTAATAGCGTTGTCCATTATTTTATTGAACACAACTGTATCATCTGAGAGATCGAATTATCAACAATATATTCTCTCACATTACCTAAAACAGTCTGACAATGATCAGGTAGTTTACTGACCCTATGCGTTTATAAATCTACTGGACATCAGTTAAAGATGTCGTCAAACCAGGTTTGAAGTTGCATTTCTGTCCAGAGAGGAATTTTCTTCCTGGTAAGGAGCTTGTTAGGTAAAATTTGAGGGCATAAAACCAGAAGAATAAGTGAGTGCGGGATGACTTTTCAAATTGCTGGATAGTTTCGAGGCTGAAATCGTCAGAATGCATTATCGTGTAGTATCAATACGTGATGAAGTTTTGTAGGTCGTTTTCCGTACACTGCGACTGATATATGTGTTAGTGGTTCACAAAACATACTAGAAGCGGTGTATCCTCCCCTGGGAAGAGTTTCGTAACGCACAACACCGTTTTTGAGACATTATAGCAAAATATAATTTCCTAATGCCCTTTAATTACATATATGTCTTTCGTTAGGGCTCAGGCATTAATTCGTCTTCAGAAGGCGATCTAAAGACATCGTAGTTAGACACCAATAGGTGTACTGCACTGGAATTCTCAAACTGCATTAATAGCCACTTCGGTCTAACCGTAGGTGTGAGCACAATTACTAGTAGCTTTATTTGCGCGCCACTGTCGTTAGGTGAGCGGACTACACGGAGTGTGATCGTGAAGGACGGCGCTGGACGACTTGGTTTCTGTGGGAAGAGGAAGAGAACACTGTGGTTACTCACAGGCGATTGCTACCAGGGTGGTCAGAGTGTCATCCGTCACGAAATGTGCTCTTGCAACACGGTATCACTGGTGCCCATACGATTGGGAAGGCGACGGCTACCTTTGCTGCAAATTTTTTCTGATACTACTACACCTATTACATTCTCCTGACCTGGCCCCTTCTGATCACCAGCTATTCGGAGCAATGAAGAAACCCGTGCGAGGACATCACAGATTTCCATGAACGCCAGCCGCTGTCCCACGGTGGTTACGACAGACTCCAGAACAGCAGTTCGAGGAGAACCTAAGGAAATTAAAGAGATCAAATTAGGAGGATGTCGTGGGTGTGGCAGTACGTGGAATTTCACTTAAGCTGTTGTTAGATGTGGTTCTCCAACTCGTAAGGGAACGAGTGTTGTCCTGTAGCAAAAGCATTTTTCCTGACGGTGCACACGCTACACACACTTCCACCTATCGCCTGATAGTATCTAAAGTGTTTACACACCCCTAACACAGAAACTACGTCTCTCAGAACTATTCTTGATGGTCACAGTCCATGTTGTCCCCTCACGTAATAACAGCAGGAGATGAACTGGGCTGCACTATGACGTGATTAGACTTGTTGTGATGCCTGCCTCGGTAAGAGCAAAATACTACAACCCGGCAACTTTGATGAGGAGTCAACAGGCGCACCATAATTTGTGGGAAAAACTATAGTGTAAATAAATATGGAATGTCTAGTCTGCTTTCCCAAATTTGACTGGTAATGTATTGAGTACGTTTAAAAAGGGGGCCCAAAGTGCTGCAAAATTCTTCTATGCGGTATAAAAGATTACTTCCAGTTCATGTCCAACTTTACGTAAATATATTTGTCATATTTAGGTGTTTCTTGTTTTCCATCTGCTAATAATTACGATTACGTCAGCGCTCTTCATCAGATGTAACTGGAACGTGAGAAGAATCGCATTATACAAGTGGTTAGTCACACCTCTCATATGTGCAATGACTTTCAGATAAGTGTATCTTGCGAAATATTCTAGTGATACGGGTCTTGAGACTAGAGAGATTGTTTCATGTCGAATAAAATGCAGAAACGTAATGCAAAAGAACGTAGCTGCTTTATGGAATATAAATTTCAATCATGACAATGATTTCACCAGATATGTAGAATGTCTGAAAACGTATGAAGTGCCATAACTTATCATCTCTTTCCCGTCTGTGTAGTTGGAACCAGGAAATTGGGGATGCATTGCCGTCGAAGAACTTCCTATATCTTCCGTGTCACTCCAATCTAAGGCAGGAAGTAATTCGCTAAAATTTTCTAATTTGCGTGGATTTATAAGGGACCAGACTGCTAAAGTCATCGGTCCCTATACTTACACACTAGTTAAAGTAACTTAAAGTAACTTACACTAAAGACAGCACGCACAGCCATGCCCGAGGGAGGACTCGAACCTCCAGTGTGAGGGGCCGGTAAATCGCTAACTAATTACTAACTGAACTAGAACGATCAATCTAAAATGCATCCATTTTAAAGACTATCCCTTCATTCACTGGAACTAGATTGTATTCGGAAGGAACATGGACATAAGATGTGAGTCCACATGTGGTACGATGTTAAGTGGTGGTTAGGGAGGGCTTGTGAGAAGAAACAAAGCTGTTCATTTCGTCCCCGTCGCCCTTTAATAATGCATTCCGACTCGACCTTCTTCTAATGAAACGTTGTCTCTTGCCTAGGCAGACAAACTTTTAGAAAATCTGTTCCGTGCAGACCAAACAAGATAAGGCACGTTGCGGCACTCTAATAATATTACAACAAAATTTTTCTAAGGCACGTAATCCATGTTTTACTTATTCTCATATTGCACATATGGTTTCACGATCAAATTTTCTGTCACACACTTTTGGTATTCTTGCGCCTTCCTCTCTCTTTCTTTCAAATAACATATGCTGAGAAGCACCTCATACAAGTGACCCGTGAATTTACTTTCAAAATCTTTTCATAAAGAATTTAATTTATTTACTAGCGATTCATCAAGAACATTAATCACACTACGTGAGCGTGGGAGTAGTTGCCAGTGGGTAACTGATGAAATCAAATTTCTTTCAAGAAATGGAAATACCCTTTCTGTTTCTTTTTAAAAAAAAAAAAATTAAAAATTAAAACCAGAAAGCATCCTCTTTTGACAGTATGAGCTTCCGGGCTGAGAAGCTTGCCGCTCCCTCTTAACACGGCCTCAGTCACGACCGCTCACAACAACCTCTGAAAGACTACACTGGTGCAAATCTGCAACACACCAGATTACTTTAAACTAAAAATTTTAACAACTCACACAAACACATAAATTATGCACCCCGTAGGAGGCATGGAAAAGGTAAAAAACACACACATTAAAGAAAAAATTACTTGCCACCGAAAGTGGAACTTGTTTTTTAAAGAAAACACTTACGGTGGAAGGGTGGCAACTTTATACGCTAAAATAGCCATTTAAATAAAAACCCATGAAATGCAGTTTTACATAAAGTATACAAAAATGCTCTAATTACACATATACCGCCTCTCAAGATGATAGGCACGATAAAAACATATTTCAGGAATTCAGCCTTTACACCTTAAGCAATAAATTCGTTAACTCCGAACCCGACAAACATGACAGAGGCAGCTATTAACGTACGGCAGACCGACAGATAGACAGACTCCAACTGCCTAACAAATGCGGACAAGAGACAGACGCTCAAGTTGGAGACGAGAGACTGACCAAGAAAACAAGTAGAATTTAACAAGTAAGTGAAACAAAGTATCACGAATCACTTAACTTCTAATAAACTGCGACGTCTGGCGAAAACCTGGCGCAGCACACCCAAAACGCTCTCCAGAACCGTCCGCTGCCAGCCGCATCAACGGACGCAGGAAGGCGCGCCGAGCTCCCGTCTCACGGCGTCGCAGCTCGCGCCGGCAAGACCGATGTCGTGGGTTGATTCCTGTTGCTCTCGTATCGGCCGCGAAGCCACTACCCCTCGCTATACGGCGCGGCCCACTGGGCTGACATAGCGACCTCACATGCGGCGACGCTCAAGACGGACAAGTCATCTTGTGTCCCAGCGCCGACCGACCAACCGATCGATCCAGTCGCCAATGACCATTTCATGATCAAATTCGAGCATACTGGCGGCCTAACACATACTAGCACTCCGGACGACAGACTGACACTGACTGCCCCAGACTGACGCGGCTGACCAACTGACCAGACTCACTCCGACTGACCAACTGCCACTCGCGAGGTTTTTTTTTCCTTTATAGAATTTCGATTCGCCCCGAAGGGGGCGTGCTGGCAGCAGCTTATTACGCTCCTCTGCAGCCTACAGACTTTTTAGAACGTAAGAAATAGATAAGAAACAATAAAAACAGGGGATAAAACGGTGACTTAATTTGTAAAACGGCGAAAAATTGGGGAAAGTTAAAACATAAAGTAAAGGGTTGGCAAGGCTAATAAAATACACAGGAAGCAGACCGGCAACATAGTAGACAGACAATCAAAAAAACATGACGACCGTCTGGTTTCTGTTCACAAGAGATATAAAAATCACACCCAGCGACTGTATGATGTCCGTTCGTAACACTTCGGACAAGACACACAACACTGAACACTTACTGTAAGCACTGCACTAAAATGTCGGCACATCTGCCAAGGGCAGATGTGGGTGGGGACCTACACAGATGAGGGGGGGGGGGGGAACAAGGAGGGAGGAGAGGAAAAACGAAAGGGGGGAACCAAAGGAGGGAGAGAACTCCTAAGGGGGAATGGGAAAAGGCAGAGGAGGGAAATGCAAAAGCACTCGAGGGAGAAAAGGGGGGCAGAGAGAGGGTAGGGGGGGGGGGGAAAGTGGATGGATAGGGGAGGGTGGAGTGGGAGCCTGGGAAAAGGATGGAGGAAAGGAGGGGGGGTGAGGATCAGAGGTGATAGGAGGGATAAATGGAGGGAGAGAGGGCATCATCCGGGAGGGGGAGTTGACGGAAGCCACCTTGGGAAAGGAGATGAAGGGTGTACAGATGGAGGGTATGGGGGACACAGCAGTGAAGACGAGGCAGGGGGCAGGGATGGGAGAGGAGAGGAGCCACCAGGGGGTGAGGGGGATCAAGGCGGCGGGAGGCGTAGAGTATGCAGGTATGTTTGACGAATAGGAGCAGATAGGGGAAAGGAATGAGGTCATAGAGGATCCGCGTGGGGGATGGGAGGCGTATGCGGAAGGCGAGGCGGTCGTGCATGACGCTCAAGGATCTGAAGGGACTTACAGAATTTGGGGGGAGGGGGGCAGATATCCAGGCAGGACTGGCATAACAGGGGATGGGACGGATTAAGGATTTGTAGGTGTGGAGGATGGTAGAAGGGTGCTACCCCCATGTCCGACCTCCACTCGCGAGCTTATAGCGCCCCTTAACTGCACGTGAACATGCAACCTTTCCCCATTTTCACCAGAGGGAGACATCGAAGCTGTGATTGCCACAGCGGTGCCACCACCAGAAACGGAAGGCGACTGCTTCACACTACGCACTGTGGTGCGCTCTTTAAAACAGCAAATTTTACCACGGCTCAACAACCAATGATTTTCTGTGACGTCCCACATCTACTATGCGGTATCCAAAACAATGACGTTCAGGCAAAGGTTTGTAGCCACAAGAATTAGTTCTTTCCTGTTTTGTACTATGAAAAGAAAAGAAAGCATCTCACTAGAGCCGCTCGTAGTAAAAGCAGCATGGAAAACCTGAAGCTTTTTATTCCTATTTCATTAACATATAATACATTCCCAATAAAACAGTATCTCACTACAGGCTAAAATATAAAGCTCTGTGCCGGCCGCGGTGGTCTAGTGGTTCTAGGCGCGCAGTCCGGAACCGCGAGACTGCTACGGTCGCAGGTTCGAATCCTGCCTCGGGCATGGATGTGTGTGATGTCCTTAGGTTAGTTAGGTTTAGGTAGTTCTAAGTTCTAGGGGACTGATGACCACAGTAGTTAAGTCCCATAGTGCTCAGAGCCATTTGAACCAGCCATAAAGCTCTGTGTAACGTATCCTGTACACACTGATGTTAACTGCATGCAATATGCTTAGGACAGATCAGTCACAGATCAACCAGCAACAACATTTAAAATCTGTTATGAATGAAAACACACAGCATTGGTATAATATTGTACAATATTTATTATTTATTTCAAACAGGTTCACGCCACTGACAGATGCAGTAATAATTATTTGGTGCATTGATATTTTGTAGGTTGGTTCAAATGGCTCTGAGCACTATGGGACTCAACTGCTGAGGTCATTAGTCCCCTAGAACTTAGAACTAGTTAAACCTAACTAGCCTAAGGACATCACAAACATCCATGCCCGAGGCAGGACTCGAACCTGCGACCGTAGCGGTCTTGCGGTTCCAGACTGCAGCGCCTTTATCCGCACGGCCACTTCGGCCGGCGGTATTTTGTAGGACCAAGGATTTTAAGCTATTGCATCTACAGAGCACTCCCGTCTCTAGAGATGAGAAACGTTAATGCTGGGTTTAGCAGTAGATAAAAATGCACAGCTTCATTGTAAACGCGATGTAAGATTATTTATCTAATATAAAATATATGTCACATTAACTAATGAACTGTATAGAAATTGCAACAGCTGTTTATAGAGACAAGTAAATTGAACAATAAATTTTCGCGACGTGTCCCAATGATGTGGCTGAACAAAATAATTTTGTCTTCAATACGTCCAAACAGATAATATTTACTAGTGAGACTAAGCAGGTAAATGAAGCAGCTTTGATTGTACAAAGTAAAGTTTTTGAACACAACAAGAGAAATTACAGTAACAGAAATGAAGGAAAGTGGGGCATTTGAGTGACAGACATAATATACAACATGACCTGGAGAGAATTATGAAAAGAATCTTCAACCACACCATTGGAACATGTAATCTAAGTTATTGTAGAATTTAATTTCTTCTATGAACAACATTTGTAATTTGTAAACAGTTCAGTGGGTTGTGTATAACATATTTAAGTTACTTAAGTAAATTCGCATCGCATTTACAATGAAATACTGACTCTTGTCTTTTTGATAAACCTAGCGTTTACATACTCCATCTCTGGAAATGGTGATACCCTGTAGATACACTACTTTAAAATCTTTCATCAAATAAAATTTCTGTGCACCACATACTTATCTTCGTACCTGATCAGCCGAAAACCGGGGTGTGGAACAAACAATAAATACTGTAGAATATTACACCAGTATTGTGTCTGTCTTCATTCATAATATATGCAATATTCTACCAAGAGATGAATGAACAGTCAATCAGGACATTTAAAATCTTAATATACATCCATTATTCGTTAGTACGTCGTAGACAGCATACAAACTATTTCTATGAAACAAGAAAACTAATCTCTAAATTTGAAATTAAAGCATGTTACCCGCTGTTCTATTACATATCAGCGAGAAAGCTCAAAAAGTATCATACAAAACGAATAACTACAATTCGATCAGAATGTAGCTTATACAGAGTTAGATCTGAAGCTCAATAGTCCTTCAGGAGAGGAAGACGTGCTATCGTGATAGACTGATGTAAATGACAGAAAGCACAGGATACTGGACTACTGACATAAACTAGTACGTTGGACGACTTGTTATTTCATAATATACTCTAAAATAAAAATAAAACGACCTACCACGAATTACTTATCCCAACGGGACAGAAATCGGTAGACGAAATGTACATTTACAGGAGAGCGAATGATTAGTGTTTCAGAAGAAGTGGATGATTTATTTCAGAGAATGAGTTTCGGTTATTGAGAAAGTCAATAATGCGGTGGTCCACCTCTGGCCCTTATGAAACCATTTATTCGGCTTGGCATTGATCGATAGAGTTGTTGGATATACTCCTGACGAAAACCATGCTAATTTAGACCAAATGGGGCGGCAGACTGTCAAAATCCCGATATGGTGGGTGGGCCCTGCACTTAAAGCCATGAACGTTCTCATTTAGGGGGAGATATCCATCGACCTAGCTAGTCGGTTTGGCAAGCACAAAGACAAGTAGTAGGAACCCTCACAATTTGTGGGTTCCTAATGAAATGTAACCCCAAGATTATTTGTCATGAAGGTGAAAGAAACGGGTGTAGAATGTCATAGACATACCGCTGTACTGCAAGGCTGCCGTGGTTGGCAACCAAATGGGTCCTGCTGTGAACAGAAATAGCGTTTCGGGCCATCGTTGGCCGATAGTTTTCTATCCCAATGCTGTCCAGGGCGCCCCCAGACACTTTTCTGCCTGGAATAGCATTTTAGTACAGTTTACTTCAGTGATGAGTCTCGATTTAAATTGAGCTCTCATCACAAGCGAAAACATGTTTGGAGACGCCCTGTACGGCGGTGAGGCCTCACTCGCGAAGAACATACGGACCAACAACCAGGAGTTATAGTCTGGGATGCCATTTCATTTCGTAGAATGACTCCTCTGATTGTTATACCCGATACCCTTACACCAAGTACCCTCCGCCACACACCGTCAGGTGGCTTGCGGAGTATGGATGTAGATGTAGATGAAGATTTGTTGACCTTCATGGCAAACCCTTTCGGTCTTACATTTTAGCATAGCAATGCCTGCCCGCACCCGGAGAGAGATTTTATTGCTTGTCTTTGTGCTTGTCAGACCCTCGCTTAGGCAGCACAGGAGGACATTTATCAACTCAACCAGTCCATACCAAGCCGAATAACTGCTTGCATAAGGGCCAGATGTGGAACATGCATTATTGATTTGGTGAAATAGTGTATAAATAATCAGGTTTTTCTTAAACTGTCATCAATTGTTTCTGTGTATATATATATATCACATCTTTTTATTTCCGTCTCAATCACATGATTACTTCTAGTCCGTCGCTTCTTATATCTTAAGGGGTATGTGCCTCGTTTACTTTACGGAATACGATAAAAACGTCTTAATGTTGCTTGGTTCATCTTAATGATTGGGCTCTCGAAATTTTAAGAGAAGGTCTTTTTGTGGATTACAGTGCCTGCTATCCAGTAGCTGACTTCGTCAAGCGCTAACGCTAACTAAACAAAGCAGAGGGATCAGCCGTGTTACTTTTTAAGATTCTCTTCCACGTCTTTTAATTCAACTAAGCACCGCCGTATCACATCAACCACGGAATCTAATCCCATCTTAATATATTCAGTTTGGACATGTGTAGAATATTGATGGACGTATCTCATCGCAGTAATGTGGAGTTAAGTAATACATTTTGCTTTTAAATGGTACTTACATGTAGTGTTTATTGTCTTCGAGATTTCCTACACGAAACAGCAATTTTGTAAAGGTGACGTCTATGTGTATTATATCTCTCCCGCTACTGACACGACCACATACAAAATTTTATCGTACCTATTTCTAGCGCGTCCGACTGTATTTCGATTTCTTCTAACTCTCATGAGTTGTGAAAAATAAACGGAATTTATGTTCCCGAAAAATCCTAAGATAGTCAAATACCTAATTTTGTAATATGTAAGCTCGTACTTCATTTACAACGTGCGGAGCTGTATCGGTAGATTACTGGAAACTTTTTACTTATAAAGTACATTCTGGATAAGGATTTGAACCTTGCTCCGACAGTCCACAAACCGACAAGACACGTGGTACCGCTCCTTACATTTAGGCTTAACAGAAACCGAGAAATACTACATAAAACAAACTCTTTTGTGCACAGCTCTCTGAATTTGCCGGATAAAAATGTTAAGAATGGTCTCGCTCGACTGGTGTGTGAAGTTCATCTTGTGTCCTGTTGATGTGATATTAAAACGAGTCGTGAAACCCGACGAAAATGCATATTCCATATACAATCATCGCTTGATATAAGTCATGCAAGGCAACCTGTTTTTCCTCGGAATGCTGTTTTAAATTAAATACTTAACTGCTATTGCTGCATGCTGTCGCTACCATTTTCTTAAATATTTCGCTACTTCTAGCTCTGCTACTCAAGATTATGTAGAATGTGTTTTAGCTTCACTTGTGCGAAAATTTTTATTTTAGTATATTTTGATCACTGGAGTAATTGACACAAAACTGTTGCATAACTTGAGCCAACTTCGGTGACTCCCTTAGCATTATTGCACTTCTACTTGATTGTAAGGCGGCCAGATGCTCTTTTTGTCTTTAGTCCTCCGACCAGCTCGCCAAGAATTCTTCTCTCTTTCTATTCTTCATCTGAAAGTAGCACTTGCACACAACGTCCCCCAATATATGTGGGATATATTCGAACGTCTGTCTTCCCCTTACAGCCTTCACTCTCTACACTTCAAGAAAGTACACTCCTGGAAATTGAAATAAGAACACCGTGAATTCATTGTCCCAGGAAGGGGAAACTTTATTGACACATTCCTGGGGTCAGATACATCACATGATCACACAGACAGAACCACAGGCACATAGACACAGGCAACAGAGCGTGCACAATGTCGCCACTAGTACAGTGTATATCCACCTTTCGCAGCAATGCAGGCTGCTATTCTCCCATGGAGACGATCGTAGAGATGCTGGATGTAGTCCTGTGGAAGGGCTTGCCATGCCATTTCCACCTGGCGCCTCAGTTGGACCAGCGTTCGTGCTGGACGTGCAGACCGCGTGAGACGACGCTTCATCCAGTCCCAAACATGCTCAATGGGGGACAGATCCGGAGATCTTGCCGGCCAGGGTAGTTGACTTACACCTTCTAGAGCACGTTGGGTGGCACGGGATACATGCGGACGTGCATTGTCCTGTTGGAACAGCAAGTTCCCTTGCCGGTCTAGGAATGGTAGAACGATGGGTTCGATGACGGTTTGGATGTACCGTGCACTATTCAGTGTCCCCTCGACGATCACCAGTGGTGTACGGCCAGTGTAGGAGATCGCTCCCCACACCATGATGCCGGGTGTTGGCCCTGTGTGCCTCGGTCGTATGCAGTCCTGATTGTGGCGCTCACCTGCACGGAGCCAAACACGCATACGACCAAGGCAGAAGCGACTCTCATCGCTGAAGACGACACGTCTCCATTCGTCCCTCCATTCACGCCTGTCGCGACACCACTGGAGGCCGGCTGCACGATGTTGGGGCGTGAGCGGAAGACGGCCTAATGGTGTGCGGGACCGTAGCCCAGCTTCATGGAGACGGTTGCGAATGGTCCTCGCCGATACCCCAGGAGCAACAGTGTCCCTAATTTGCTGGGAAGTGGCGGTGCGGTCCCCTACGGTACTGCGTAGGATCCTACGGTCTTGGCGTGCATCCGTGCGTCGCTGCGGTCCGGTCCCAGGTCGACGGGCACGTGCAACTTCCGCCGACCACTGGCGACAACATCGATGTACTGTGGAGACCTCACGCCCCACGTGTTGAGCAATTCGGCGGTACGTCCACCCGGCCTCCCGCATGCCCACTATACGCCCTCGCTCAAAGTCCGTCAACTGCACATACGGTTCACGTCTACGCTGTCGCGGCTTGCTACCAGTGTTAAAGGCTGCGATGGAGCTTCGTATGCCACGGCAAACTGGCTGACACTGACGGCGGCGGTGCACAAATGCTGCGCAGCTAGCGCCATTCGACGGCCAACCCTGCGGTTCCTGGTGTGTCCGCTGTGCTGTGCGTGTGATCATTGCTTGTACAGCCCTCTCGCAGTGTCCGGAGCAAGTATGGTGGGTCTGACACACCGGTGTCAATGTGTTATTTTTTCCATTTCCAGGAGTGTATATCGAACGAGGTGGCGCAGTTGTGAGCACACTGGACTCGCATTTGGGAGGACGATGGTTCAGTCCCGCGTCCGGCCATCCTGATTTAGGTTTTCCGTGATTTCCCCAAATCGCTTCAGGCAAATGCCGGAATGGTTCCATTGAAAGGGCATGGCGGACTTCATTCCCCACGCTTCCCTAATCCGATGAGACCGATGACCTCGCAGTTTGGTCTCCTCCCCAAATCAGACCAACCCGAACCTCACGAAAGTACCATGGAAGTTTTGTCCTGTCGGTCTTTAATTTCTTCTTCTCAATCGTTTCCACTTGTTCTTCTCTTCGCAAATTCAGAGCCATCCATAAATCAGCCCATACGTTAAGTGGGATGCAGGGTGGTCAGTAAAGTGTGAAAATGTGAGCCAAGGGGGGAAGGGGCAGTTATAAGTTTCTTGACGTTACATTTATAAAATTTTGTCTTGGTTTGCATTACAACTTTAAATTTCAACTCTGACTAAAACTTTAAAACGTTACCAGTTGTCTCATTATTACTTACTAAAGTGTAAATTTGTTTGTACCACATTTGGGCAAGTGGCGGTTGCGCGATGTGATCGTTATTCACGCACGTGCTTCCTGCGTTATCAAACATCGGCCACATTTCACATACCTCGAAAGTTCAAATACCGCCTTTGAGGCTTTGACAAAACCGCCACCGCTCAGATTTCCTCTGTGTTTAACTATTTACATCACTCAGTCGAAACTTAACTTTCGTTGAATGATGCATGTGTTTTCCTTGGTTCTACGAGTACTATTTTTCAGTTTAACTAACAAGTTTGAAATTAATAAAACAAACTGATTTAGCGGTTCCTTGCAGCAAACTGAATGAAATATACAGTGTAGCATATGCTGATACAAATAAACAAAACATACAAGACGAATTTAACACCTTACGATGAAGTTTGAAAAACTAAAGGTAAAGTGAATTCGAAAATCAAAGAATTGAAAATAAAATTGACAAAAAAGAAATCTACAATTACAAAATTTATTTCCAAAATTTCTTCGTTGCCAGAAGCATCAGACCAACTAGAATCCATGGGCAGTGTTGGCGACATAGTCACACGTATTTTCGCTAACTAACTTCCAAAATCTCCTAGAAATCGGCCAGAAGTAATATTAGTATGAAGAACATGCTTCCTTTACATACTTCGACTAACCATCTTTCACAATGTGCTGCCTACATAAATATTTTTTCTGAACCGATTTCTCGCAGATTGTGGAAATTAGCTAGCCGAAATCAGTGTGACAGAGTTGGAAAAATTGCTCACGGCTCTGCTGTTTTGGTGGTTCTGCGAACAAATAAATACGCGTGTATTAAATGCACACCTGTACGTGTATTTGCACAATCTTTCTTTCTTTTGACTACTGAAACTTAACATTTCCATGTCATGATAAAATCTTTCATAATTATAACACATGAACTTCTGCACCTCATAAGAGAAACAGGTATTTCATGATCATTCACTTCTTCTTCCACGAACTGTGTTAATGTTGAGAGTCCTGAGTTGTCAGTGTTACCGGCACTACTGTTGCCTTAGGCTTGACTGGTACCTATGAAATAAACAATTTTAATATTGTAAAGTATGGTAGTCTAGAAAACTTGCAACATTTATAAATTTTGTCGCTTACTCATTTATATTGAGTCTTAACTATTTTTGCCAGAGTCACATCTTGAAACTGCAAATTGTGACAACACTTTTGGAGGCGCCGAAGGCCAGTACTAACTTTCGATATACAATTGCGGATGGTGTTTCACATCCATATACGAATTTTAGGCAGTATTTATTTAAGTAAAGTACCTCTATCTTTGCATTTTGCCAAGGCAGAACTAGGAGTATTTTTGCTCAAATTTCAGAAATCACTAAAAGGCTTTTGTTTAATTGCATCCTCATATTTTGATACATCAGATCAAAATCTAATTTGGTCTGACACATTCTTCAACTCCAAAACATAATTTTCTGCCATTGTTGTACCGCTTCAGAAAGGATGGTTAATGATATTATGTTGTTCCTTAGTTTTTCCCAAACAGTTTTCTTTCGCTATGAATGACGCCTTACGTAGCATTTCAACATTGTTCGGGAGGCGAGATTGGAGCTGACTGGCAAGGCAGAAATAAAGGTAATGCAACTTGTTTCATTCGCATTTCAGTATCCACAGTCATTCTACCGCTGTTACGCAAAATTCCTACTTACTATTCAAAAGCGGAACTCCAATGTGGTTTGGCGTGCAGAAAATTCTTAACCTTTACAGAAAGCAGATCCCCCTAGCACCCTTTTACGACTGCAGTTTGTAGAAGTGTTCTGAATAAAATAGTGAGATCTCGCAGCAGCTTGCTGGGGTCGGTAGATCTAGAGTGGAGTTCCTGTTAACTACGTTGCACTCCGTAACTAATTGTAGATATAAGGAAAGAAATTCGTTGTTATTGTCTTCATTCATTGTATATAGTGTCTGAGCGGTAAAGTACTTTTCATTCACTGACGTTTCCCCGCAGACTCTGTTACTCCCACTATGAAACTGTCCATTAACAGTCGGGCTCAACTGTAATCCATCGTTTACCGGCGGTTTTTTGTACTAATTTCAAGGGATCCTCATCTGTGATACAGATCATTGTAGGCGTTTTATCTTATCGAGGACCGATGAAACCAGTTGTGTGTTTCTGAAAATATGAACTGCAAACGGCCTGGTAGTTCGTCACAAGAATGAGAGAGGGTCAAGTGGATGGAGTGAAAAGAACATGGTATGAGGATTAGCAGTCGAATTACTCGCTTACGGAGAGCATAGACTCTATTGGCTTCGACGACCATAATATGCGTTATCTGCGGCTACACGACGAATTTTCTTCAAATTCATTCCGAGGTCTGCTACCATAGCTTTCACAACTTCAACAATTGTTTTTCACTACTTGAGTTAGTCTCTAAATGTTCCAAAAATGTTGAAGATGTATACCCTTTATTACCTGTGTAGTACAAAATACAAAGACTTTAAGTACAAAATACTAACACCGGAAGTACAAAATAGAAACACCTAGCTTCTTCGTAATAATAATATAAGTGCTGTGCTCCACAGTCATGCTGTACGAACTTTCACCAGAATCGTGTTTCAACTAAACTTCAAATTAAGGATATATTTTATTTTGTACTACTTCACTGCATGTTGTGTGATGTATTTTCAGATCACGTCTTTGGAAATACCATTTTTTTTAGCTCCCTGAGATGGTGAACACACTGTATAGCACAATGCAGACGCACGAATAACGCCATTTCGACCTTCGCTCTATTTATTGTGACGGATAGAGTTTTAGGTTGAAAACTGAGTTTAGAATACTCCGCACAAGAAAATGGTTCAGCCTATTTCACAGCCGTGTGAGTTTTAGAATGAGGTTCAGTCTCGATTAGTTGAATATGGGAATGCATTGCCAAAAAAGATATTACACCTTTGTTTTATCTGTCGGCACCTTTTAAATCCAGTCTTATAACTTCTTCTATGTATTGGATTTCCAACATACTGTATTAACTGCAGAACCATAGCCAGTTCAATATCGAACTACCGAGCGGGGTGGCGCAGTGGTTAGACACTGGACTCGCATTCGGGAGGACGACGGTTCAATCCCGCGTCCGGCCATCCTGATTTAGGTTTTCCGTGATTTCCCTAAATCGCTCCAGGTAAATGCCGGGATGGTTCCTCTGAAAGGGCACGGCCGACTTCCTTCCCAATCCTTCCCTAATCCGATGAGACCGATGACCACGCTGTCTGGTCTCCTTCCCCAAACCAACCAACCAACCAACCAATATCGAACTAGCCACAGCTGCAAGATTCAGTTTTCATTTAATTGATGACTAAACCTAGGGCAGACAATGCGGTATTTTCCGAAATACAGTATAAATCACATCGGTGTTATAAATATACGTGTAAAACAACGGCAAGGTAGCCATGACATATATATCTTTGTTCTGTCAGTGTCCATGGTTAAATTTGGCTTTTATAAATGTTTGTATACAATCTTGTTTTATGTGACGGCATCTTTTGAATGCAGTCTTTTAATCCTTAATCTGCTAACCATTCTTCTCTAATTATTAGTTCTTCAGTGCTGTTCATGGTGAAACTTAACTTTCCTACAAGTACAGGTATAACCTTGACATGGTTTACATGTTATTTCGGAAAGTAAAAGTACAGTTTTGTTTGTCTGGGTGATTTGAAAATCAGTTCAAGTAACCCAAAATTAGTCGTCTGTAAAGTAAAAACAGGATCTTGCAACTCTGGCTTCTTCTGTATCGAACTTCACATATTCAACTAATCGGGACTGACAGGTTATTCCAAATCTGACAAGCATGTGAAAGCTGCTCAACCATTTTCTTGTGTTAGATAGTCTAAACAGAATTTTCAGCCTAAAAATCAGTCAGTCACAAGAATAGAGTCGAGGCAGGAATGACATCATTTGTGAGTACGCATTGTGCTACACAGTGCGCATTTCATCTCACCTAGCTGAACAAATGGCGTTTCCAAAGACATGGCCTTAGAATAAATCTCAGAAAATGCCCTGAAACGGTATCATTTCTTAACAAAACCTATGCCCGTCTAAGAAAAATGGCTTCTTACTCAAAGTGAAAAGAGGTAAATAAATGCTCTGAAGACATTTAGAGACTGCTTCCAGTTTATTGTTAATAATATTATTGTTTATAATAGCACTGTGGAGTGTATTGTAGCTAATACAAATACGTATTAAAGTAACCCATTGTGGTGCCACTACAGTCTGTTGCAGCGTAAGACGTCACGAGTCACGCAGAGGCAATAATGAACTGAATACGGATTGTTAAGACTCGTGTTAAGCTTTCTATTATAAAAATAAATACGGAATTCTAATTCCATTATTAAGACAATGGAATTTCTTGTTTGTATGACTACATCTTAATAACAACGTGAAGAATGTTAATTAAATTTATCAATTGTGTTTAATTTACTAAAACACAGCAATACTAGAAATCTGCCATATTTTCAGCTGTCGGCTGAGAAGAATATTTTCTGGCTTTGAGGAATAGAAATCTGGCATAATCAGCCGAAAATCGGTTGAGCTGACAATACTGCCCAAGGATGTAAAAGTATGTTAGAGTTTTACATTATTATAAGATATCATTCTCCACCTCTAAAAATATATTTAAAGTTCAGTGGCAAACTGTAAAATAAAACAGCACAGTCATTTACTTTACTTGTTATTCATTACTTATGGTAAAGCAAAATCGTCAGTGCAGGTTTCTATCTGTTAGTAGTCTCAGAAGATAAAGGGTCGGTTTCAATGCAGTTCTCATTTCATGTCGTTCGGCTGTTCAGCGTATATATATATTCAATATTTTACATGTTTACCTTTAATTGCAGAAGAAACCATACAGGACATATCTGAAATCAAGACACACTGAATATATTACTATGCAAGCAAGTTGAAGCCAGGTATTTCAAAGCGTTCCTAAATCAATGACTAGGCAGAAAACTTCTAGGAATGAAACTGTATAACTAGAATCAGAGTTCAATGGCTCGCCGATAGTACACGATGTTGTCATTGTCACATGAAGCAACGGATAGGCTATTCAACAGGAAAAATGCACGGAAGTGAAAGATAGGTGCAGCCAAACGACAGGAAAAAATTGTGATAGCCAAAAACAAAAAATCTACAGAGTTTTTGAAAGTAAAAGTAAATTCGACTCAGTAGCAGATCTTAAAATTAAAATTACGGTTGTTCGGCCTAGAAAAGAATAACATCAATCCGGTTTACCTCAACTCAAAGAGGAGATTGCAGTTTCTCTGCTACAGTTGACCGACGTGATAGCTGTAATAGCTAATAGCACCAGTGCTTTCTAATGCATAGTTAAAAGGAATACGTATCCAGGGCCCAAAACTGAAGCGCTGGTACCATTACCTATTATAGCAGAAAATGCACAAGCACCACTATTAATGCCACTTGGTCACCTTGTAAAATTACCCGATGGTGAATTTGTGGTCCCTGAGAAACGCAAAACTCATGAAACTCATGCACATTAACATTATGAATCATCAGCTTTCGAAAAAATAATCAGAGCTCGAGAGGGTTTCTTAAGACCTGTGTTTAATTTCACTTGCGATTAAGGTCCAGAGGAAAATCGACGATACGAAAGAGGTATAGTTTGAGCAGTACAACATTTTTTAATATTTTCAGTCATTAGTCTTCTGACTGGTTTGATGCGGCGTGCCACAAATTTCTCTCCTGTGCCAACCTCTTTATTTCTGAGCCGCACATGCAACTTACGTTCTCAATTATCTGCTGGATGTATTCCAATCTCTGCCTGCCTCTACTGTTTCTGCCCTCTATAACTTCCTCTACTATCATGGACTAAATTTCCCGATGTATTATGAGATGTCCTATCACGCTGCCCCTGCTCCTTGTTAGTGTTTTCCTTTCCCCTCCGGTTCTATGCAGAACCTCCTCATTCCTTATTTCATCAGTGCACCTAATTTTCAACATTAGTCTGTACCACCACATTTCAATTGCTTTGATTCTATTATCTTCTGTTCCGGATTCGACACAGTCCATGTTTCACTGGGACAAAATGTTGTTCTCCAAATGTACATTCTCATAAATTTCTTTCTCAAATTAAAGCCTATGTTTGATACTAGTAGGATACTCTTGGTTAGGAATTCCCTTTTTGCCAGTGCTAGCCTGCTTTTTATGTCCTCCTTGCTCCGTTCGTCATTCAAATGGTTCAAATGGCTCTGAGCACTATGGGACTCAACATCTTAGGTCATAAGTCCCCTAGAACTTAGAACTACTTAAACCTAACTAACCTAAGGACATCACACACACCCATGCCCGAGGCAGGATTCGAACCTGCGACCGTAGCAGTCCCGCGGTTCCGGACTGCAGTGCCAGAACCGCTAGACCACCGCGGCCGGCCGTTCGTCATTGGTTACTTTGCTGCGTAGGTAGCAGAGTTCCTTAGTTTCATCTACCATTAATCCTGATGTTAACTTTCTCACAGTTCTCATTTCTGCTACTTCACATTCCTTCCGTCATTCTTCGGTTTACTCTTAATGCATATTCTGTGTTCATTAGACTGTTCACTCCATTCAGCAAATCTTGCAATTCTTGGTCACTTTCACAGAGGCCAGCAATGTCATCAGCGAATCGTATCATTGATATCCTTTCAGCTGGAATTCCACTCGTGAAACTTTATTTTATTTCCATCATTCCTTATTCGATGTACAGACTGAAGAGTAGGGGCGAAAGGCTATATCCCTGTCTTATACTCTTTTTAATACGAGCACTTGGTCGTTTACTATTATTATTCCCTCTTGGCTCTTATACATATTGTATATCACCCGTATTTCCCTAAAGCTTACCGCTGTTATCCACAGAATTTGGAGAATCTTGCAGCAAATCACATTCTCAAACACATTTTACAGGCCGGAAAATACTCTGAAGGAGTTTATTTTTCTTTCGTTTTGCTTCCATTGTCAACCTCAACGTCGGAATTGCCTCTCTGGTGCCTTTACCCTTCCGGAAAAAACAAGTGTGATGCATGAGCAGTTAATCCTCACATTTGTGACTTCTTCCAGTCTTCGGAATTGTGTGGATGATGTGTTTCGAATGTTAGATGGTATATTGCTAGACCCATATGTTCTACATACCAAAGTGAATAATCGCTTTGTTGCCATTTCCCACAATGATTTTAGAAACTCTGATGCAATGTTATCTATCCATTCTGCGTTATTTGATCTTAACTCCTCCAAAGCTCTTTCAAATTCTGATTCTAATACTGGATCCCCTATCTCTTCTAAACCGACTAATGTTTCTTCTTCTGTCAGATCATAGAAATCTTCCCTCTCGCAGATCTGTTAAATGTACTCTTCCCACCTATCCGTTCTCTGCATTTAACAGTGCTATTACTGTTGCACACTCTATGTTAGCATCATTGCTTGTAATTATACCGAAGGTTATTTTGACCTTCCTGTATGATAATTCGCCGGCCGCTGTGACCGAGCGGTTCCAGGCGCTTCAGTCCGGAACCACGCGGCTGCTACGGGCGCTGGTTCGAATCCTGCATCGGGCATTGATGTTTGTGATGTCCTTAGGTTAGTTAGATTTACGTAGTAGGGGACTGATGACCTCAGATGTTAAGTCCCGTAGTGCTTAGAGCCATTTGTATGCTAAGTCCTCCTTCCAACAATCATTTCTTTTTTGATTTCTTCACAGTTTTTATACAATCATTCCTTTTTTGATTTCTTCACATTTTTTATACAGTCATTCTGTCTTACTTTCCTTGCACTTCATTTCCCATCGACTTGTATTTCTGTATTCATGAATTTCTCTGAACATTTTTGTACTATCTTGTCTCATCTATCAACTGAAGAATGTCTTCTGTTACCCAAGGTTTCTTCGCAATTACTTACTCTGTACCTATGTTTTTCTTTCCAACTTCTGTTAATGCCCAGTTCGGATATGCCAATTACTCTTCAATTGAATGCCTACTGAGCTATTCCTTGTTACCGGATCTATAACCTTAGAGAATTCCAAGCTTATCTGGTGATTGATAAGTGCCTCTGTAGCCCACTTATTCGCATACTAACTCCTCTTGACTATCCTGTTAAACTTCAGTCTTCTCTTCGTTACTACTACAGTGTGATCTGAATATATATCTGCTCCTGGATACGCCAGTATCTGATTCGTTCTCTCCGACCATGATATAATCTGTCAGAAATCTTGACCTATCACGCGGCTTTCTCCTCCTCTTGTGATTCTTCAAATAGTATTCGCTATTACTAGCGGAAATTTATAACAGAAGTCAATTAGTTATTCTTGTCTCTCATTCCTTGTCCGAAGCCCAAATTCTCCTGTAACCTTTTCTTCTACTCCTTCCCCTTCAACTCCACTGCAGTGTCCCATGACTATTAGATTTTCGTGTCCCCTTACGTAATGTATTACCCTTTCAGTATCGTCATATACTTTACCCATCTCTGCATCTTCAGCTTGCGACGTCGGCATGCACACCTGAACTAGTCTGTGTTGGTTTGCTGTCGATTCACGTATGAATAACTGAATCACTGGACTTTTCACAGTAACTCACTCTCTGCCGTACCTTCCTATTTATAATGAATCCTACTCCCGTTATAAAAGTTGCTTCTGCTATACTTAGCTGCCCATACATCTTTGTCTTTCTTACATTTCACTTCACTGGCGTCTACTACATCTAGACTGCGACTTAGCATTTCCCTTTTCAGATCTTACAACTTCCCTACCACGTTCACGCTCGTGGTTATTCAATATTTTCTCATGCTCACCTTCCCCTTGGCAGTCCGCTCCCGGAGATCCGAAAGGAGGACTATTCCACAAAATAATTCCATTGGAGGGACCACCATGGCATTATTCCACTGCTGCAATTGCTCCTGGAAGAAGTACATTTAACACAGTGAAGTTAATATTGGCACCTTCTAGTTGCAAACTTACTAATGCTGTGTTAAACCACGACAGTTTCGGCTCACCTCCTCATTGCAGTAACATAACTACCGACTTGGAGCTATGAAAACAGAACCTCGAGAGGGGCGAGCATCGTCCTGCGAATATCTGCCGCCAACTGGTGTTTGGAGATTTTCCTGTGGTTGCCGAATACATTGTGGCAACCGATATCAGATTGATAGCAGTATAGGCTAGGACATTGAAAAATGATGCAACCTGCGATGCAAATCACGTACGTGAATTAGAAAATTTTCTAGAAACCGTAAAAGTAGAGGTTGTCTCGCGTTGCGGTGTGCGACGATATAGCCTGTGTAGGTTTTTACCACCACCTGTTTTGATAAAATAGACTTGAGGCGGGTATGTAGACGTATGATATGATGACTCGAAAGGTAACTTTTGTCCACCCTTACTTCGTAGAGCTTTAATTGGATTTCCGTTCGTCGTCACGTTTGAAGCAAGCTCCGTACGACGTATGACACCTCAGATTCGAGGCATTCATTTAAGTGATAGCATGGCATCTGCTGCCTATATTTGTAAAAATACAAAGCCTGTAAGCAACAAGCCGGCCGGTGTGGCCGAGCGGTTCTAGGCTCTTCAGTCTAGAACCGCGCAACCGCTACGGTCGCAGGTTCGAATCCTTCCTCGCGCATGGATGTGTGTGATGTCCTTAGGTTAGTTACGTTTAAGTAGTTCTAGGGAACTGATGACCTCAGATATTAGAGCCTCATAGTGCTCGGAGCTATTTGAACCATTTGTAAGGAACACATGCAATCACGGAAGGCAGCTAGACGTGCCAGGGTATTCTCTGGTTGATGAACGGTGACGATGCTACATGGCTGGATAAAGATGATGTGGACACATCGAATTTTCCTAACGCTGTCCAAACCGAGAACGACGTGTCGCCCATGTCAATCATTAATTGTACAAAGGAATAGATTCAAATCCTTGGACACAAGATTAAATTTTGTTCCGATCATTTGTTTTGTTATGTTTTGCAAATATTCTAAAGCGTTGTACTGATTCTTGATTTTATGAAAGATGATTTTACAAAGAAATGTATGTAAATAATTTTGGAAATGTTGCTTTAATATAATAATTTCTAAGTTTAAAACAGCAAAATATGTTACACCAGGGTTGGGGGAGGGTGTCACACACTTGCGACCATCTATGACAAGGACAGGAGATGGCTCTAAAATTATGAAATTTGTGATTAGCCCCTTCTAAGGAGAAACTCCTCGTTTCATATCCAACTTATTTTCAACCTCCTACTTTAGCATCACATATCAAACGCTTCTGCGCGTCTTTTACATTTTCCTCAGAGTCCATGTTTCGATTCTGTAGAATGGTATGTTCCAAAAGTATATTCATAGAAATTTCTTCCTCAAGTAAACGTCATCGTTCGATACTATTAGACTTCTTTTGACCAGGAATGACATATTTTTCTGTGCTCATATGCTTATCGATTTTGTGTGTCTTACTGCCATGTAAGGATCTCCTTGTTTCTTTTTCAATCAAAATTTGATCATTACTGTCATGAACGATTTGCCGTAAAATTTATATCAACAATTTTCAATGTAATTTTTAAATGCAACTCAAATCTTGGTCGCAATCCGCCTCTGAAAGATCATTATTGCCTTAACATAACGAAGTAAGGCAACTTCAGAAACTGTAATTGGAAGATATTTTAAATGGTAGACTTGTAATTGATAGTTCTTCAATGAATTTCAGAGTAAAATCAGGCCACGAATATATTCCTAAATTTTATACTAATTCTGTGAAAGGAAACATTGTCCATAGTAGGCCTTATTGTAAACCTTTATTCGTTGTGCGATTGACCTGTTTTGACTGTTAGTCAATTTCCTTCACTTGCGAAGTACATGAACATGAACGAGTAATGTACTGGATAATAACACAGGCCAATCGCACAACAAGTAAGTAATTACTTATACTGCCTATTAAGGACAATGTTTTCTTTCACAAAATTCTTGGAGGATTTTGACTCACTTATGAATAATACAGTTATTACTGATCTTATAAGAATTAAAGAAGAAAGCATTGAATTGCATGTGCAGCACGAATTAATTCTTTCAAAGAAAATGCGATAGGACTATATAGCTTTACGTAGGTTTTCATGGGTTTACTTGATTACTGTAGCCAATATCTAGTGTTCTAGAAAGCCATGCGCAACCTTATGCACCATGAAATACTAATGAGTTATTGCCTAAAACTCTAATTTGTGGTACTTCTCGACTCATACATTTGAGTAGCACAAAAGGAATTAGAACTTCCGTAGACCTATGTAAAACAATGCATTGATAATTTATGTGATGGTAGTTTGAGATGACATTCTAGCATTGCTAACAAACTAAATACTACAGATCAGGATTCGTCTTTTGCCCAAGAAAAAGCTCCAGAAAAACAAAATTGTTAGACCAGATCCAGAATAGCCTACTCTAAACCAGACACAAATATTAGACAAAATTAAAATTAAAAAAAAAACGACAACTAGGACACAACTTTCAGGAATAATCGAGAGGCCAAGAAATTAGTACAAGCACCAAGCACAAGGAAAAGCTACAGATGTGACCAAGCTATTGACCAACGAATCAGTGCTTGGAAAAAGTTATTGACCATAAAACCCCAGAGAATTGGATGAACCTCCTGAAAACACAGAAACAATCAATCAAAATCATTCATGGTGAAAAACGACAGTATGATAAACGGCAACTGACGGAGATCGAATCGGACTTCACGAAGAACAATACAAGAAACTTCTACAGATAGTTTAGAAAAATATGGCTGGATATCAACCACCCAACTGGTGCTTCAGAAGACTGGATTGAACCCTAGAAACCTACACCAAGAACAATTGTCATTCTGGCAAAGTAATGTGAAAAACGGCCCCGCTGTGGAAGAACTGATGGCAGAAACGAGCACGTGCAATCCAGATAGTGAATATCCAACTGTAGAAAAGGTTAAAGAAATAATCAAGTCAGCTCAAGAATCGTAAAGGACCCTGAGAAGACGGCATCATTGCGGAAATCTGAAAGTTACAATACCGGGACTTCACGAAAGACATCCACAGGATATTGGAAGATATCTGGGAGACCATGTAAACTCCTGGCGACTGGATAACTGCCCTGATACAACCACTGCACAAAAAAAGGTGGCAAGACGGGCCTGTTCAATTAGAGAGGAATATCCCTACTACCGATCACATACAAGATCCTGTGTAAAGCTGTACTGAACAGGCTAGAATGCTAGACCGACCACCTGACTGGGGAATACCAAGCGGGCTTCCGTAAAGGGCGGTCATGTGCGGAACAAATTTGGAACCTGAATATGATGTAGCAACCCAAGCAGAACCTGTCGTCTTCAAAACGGCGTACTACTCTATCGACCGGAAAACTTTCAAAATTCTAGCTGATTACAAAGTAGACAACAAAATACGGACTATCATAGAGCAAACCTTGACCAGAACGACCCCCATGGTAAAGTTCTGTGAGGAACTATCAGAGCCACACGTATCCGACAAGGCGATGGCCTCTCACCTCTCTTTTACAAACTACTATTAGATAAGATAATAAAAAATATTACTCGCTCCTGTGAATGCGAACGCGTTTTGCAAATCTTGTTGTCTCTCGCATCCATTTTGAAAAGATAACCTGAAGATGTCTAAATAAGGCGAAACGGGTCGTTGAAAAATAAAAAAAAATTGTAACCAAGTCTGTTTTTGCCAAATACACGGGATAACCTTAGGAAACCTACAGAATAAATGCCTGGCTTTTGCTGACGACTTGGCGATTGTCACGAAAGGTATAAGCGAAACAAAAGAAGCTACTGAAAATCTACATGAAATCGCTTTCAAAACTGGACTACAGATCTCTTAAGAAATGACACAGTTTATAAGCGCAAAAAAATTCTCTGAACACAGAGTACGGAACGATTTCAAAACAGCAAACTTCAAATACCTCGGTGAAACACTACAAATGGGCGGACATAACAGAGACTCGAACGAAGAAAAATACAAAGTGGTGTGGAATCATTACATCAAGAAGTCTATCTCACAAAAAGCCAAATTACTCCACTACAACACTGTGGTGCTCCCCGAGGCACTGTATGTAGCAGAGATTACACTAATCCCAGGGCAACACGTATCAGACAACCAGAGAAAGTAGAACGGAAAATACTTAGGGAAAAATTTGGTGCATCTAACAACAATGGAATATGGATTAAGAAACCTACAGAGGAACTATAGAAACATACGGAGACAATCACAGAAAAGACTAGAAAACGCAGACTACAATTCTATGGACATCTACACAGGATGCCATCACGCAGACTGACCAAATAGATATTTGACAGGGTAACCAATAGAAGCAACAAGTGGGTGGCAGAGGTAAAAAACGACCTGAACCACTTCAATATCACACCAGGCACAATAAACGACCGAATAAATTTCATAAACATCGCTAAGAAATGTAAACTACATGAGATACATTGTGAGAAACGAACAGGCATAAAATGGACCGAAGAACGCAAGCAAGATCACAGCCAGAAGATGAAAGAAATATGGACAACCAACATGAAGCCGAAGACACGAAGCCGACAAGAAGCATGGACAGGGGACCGGAAACAGAAGCACAGCGAGCGAATGAGGGAGATTTTGACAGTACGGAAGGCAGCAAAAGGAATTGGCCATGTTTAGTTCAACTGCGCTCTTTCAAATATATAAAATCTGAATATCCCTGTTCCTTCGTTCTTATTAAGATCTTTCAAATTTATTTTAGTACAATTGTACAATTCACAACACAAGTCGTTATTTAGCATTTATGTAATTCTATAATCCCTACTACGCCAACTTTGTCACAAGTACAGACTCGCAAACATTTTCCTGTAAACCATGAGTGAGTCTAATGATGTAGTTCTCTAGGACTACTGTATGACACAGTATCCGTTGTTTACCGGGCTAGGTGGCAGAAAGGTACAACACTGGACATTTGGAAATTCAGATATCCACTAAGCAGCTTGCAGTCAGTGCCTGGACGATTCTATTGAACAGGACACGGCGCATTTCTTTCTCCGCCCTTCTCCATTCTGTGATTATCCTACGAATCTAATTACCTCCAAGAAAATTATACGTTAAACCATTATCACCATACACGTTACTTTACTATTGTGTTGATGACAAGCAGCAAGTTTGTCTTCTATATATACTTGTATGTGAAGAATAGCACACTGTCGCTCCACAAGCTTTTATTGGTCGTTTCGAAAATTAACTTGATTTAGTGTCTTGACTGGTCGTGGTGCCAGTCAAATGGATCATCAACTACATTTGTTATACTTCGCGGATCTTCTCATCCATGGCAGTTACATTTCTTGAGACTTGTAGTTTTCAAGGCAGATTTGGGATATATCGCAGTCCTTGTATTGGATGACGTAGAGAGACGTGTCGGAATGTAAAAAAAAAAAAAAACGATAAAAATAATTACGATTTTTAGTGATTCCAAAAATATGTTGCACTGTGAGAGTCGGTATACACAGACACAACTAGGATAAATAATTCGTGCTCTCCACATTGTTTACCGCTAAGATCATGTTAGATGAATCTGACTAATCGTAACCCAAGTTAAAAGAATTATGTGAGCATGTGGAGTTTTTTGCAGTTTATTTTAAGTCGTGAGCCCATATAGCTTCTTAATTTCTGTGTTTCCCGCAATTTCCTCTTTGTTTTATGATGGAGTAGTAAAGCCCGTCTCTTTAGCAAAGGAACAGCAAGTATGTTAAGGTACGCGCATGTCTCTGGCGGCTTCAGTCGTTGACCCAGTTCGAAACCAATGGCCATTTCACTCTCCCTCAACATATTTAAGGAGGGAGCTGCAATCGATCTAAGAAAACCGCTTTTTTCTTAGTCGAATCATTAGTCTTTGTAACGATATTGTAGCCTCACATAGTCCAGATTAATAAACGGTAATTATGAAAGAAAGCGCAAGTACGTATACATTTGGGACTCGACCCCCATCAAACACCAGCTCACTCCGTTAAGTTACCATCGACCGTAATCGAACCAAAACAGTGGTAGCGTCGGCTGTTCGACATTAATTAGTTAGTCACAATGCATTACCTTCTCCTAGGTTTCTTGTTTGATATCCGTATTCTCATTAGTAAGCTACTCATTGTGAGCTCCACTAAAAATATCGAATTAGGAACTACACTAATATTTCCTATGGAACTTTAGCACCTAGGCACTCCCACATCATCTATTCTCTGCATTCTCTGCTACTGTGAAGCGAGAAGCAGGGAATGGGTGGAACAAACCAACCTAGAGGATCTTCAGTTTGCGTTCCGGAGAAATCAAGGCAGGTGGAGTAAAGACAAGAAAAATGTAGGATATCAAGCGTTTCAGAGAAAGAGAAAATTGTGAATATCTACGACAAATTTGAAAGTTAGCAAATTTCTTCCGAAAGTATTCTTCCGAATATAACGTTGAATGTCAATGAAGTGTACGCGATAAACTGCCGGAAGCTCTAGAAACTTGATACGGGCAAGTCTTCAGGTCCAGATTGTATACCGATTAGGTTTCTTTTAGACTACGCTGATACAATAGCTCCCTACTTAGCAATCATATACAACCGCTCGCTCACCGATAGATCTGTACCTACAGATTGGAAAATTGCTCAGGTCGCACCAGTGTTTAAGAAGGGTAGTAGGAGTAATCCATCGAACTACAGACCTATATCACTGATGTCTGTTTGCAGTAGGGTTTTGGAGCATTACTGTATTCAAACATTATGAATCACCTCGAAGGGAACGATCTATTGATACGTAACCAGCAGGGTTTCAGAAAACATCGTTCTTGTGCAACGCAGCTAGCTCTTTATTCTTACGAAGTAGTGGCCGTTTTCGGCTGGGGATCTCAGGTTGATTCCGTATTTCTGGATTTCCGGAAAGCTTTTGACACCGTTCCTCACAAGCGACTTCTAATCAAGCTGCGGGCCTACGGGGTATCGTTTCAGTTGTGCGACTGGATTCGTGATTTCCTGTCAGGAAGGTCGCAGTTCGTAGTAATAGACGGCAAATCATCGAGTAAAACTCAAGTGATATCGTGTGTTCCCCAGGGAAGCGTTCGGGGACCTCTGCTGTTCCTGATCTATATAAATGACCTGGGTGACAATCTGAGCAGTTCTCTTAGGTTGTTCGCAGATGATGCTGTAATTTACCGTCTAGTAAGGTCATCCGAAGACCAGTATGAGTTGCAAGGCGATTTGGAAAATATTGCTGTATGGAGTGGCAAGTGGCAGTTGACGCTAAATAACGAAAAGTTCCAAAAGAAATCCGTTGGAATTCGATTACTCGATAAATAGTACAATTCTTAAGGCTGTCAATTCAACTAAGTACCTGGGTCTTAAAATTACGAACAACTTCAGTTGGAAAGACCACATAGATAATACTGTGGGGAAGGCGAGCCAAAGGTTGCGTTTCATTGGCAGGACACTTAGACGATGCAACAAGTCCACTATAGGGACAGCTTACACTACACTAGTTCTTCCTCTGTTATAATATTGCTGCACGGTGTGGGATCCTTACCAGGGGGGATTGATGGAGGACATCGAAAGGGAGCAAAAAAGGGCGGCTCGTTTTGTGTTATCACGTAATAGGTGAGAGAGTGTGGCAGATATCATACGCGAGTTGGGATGGAAGTCATTAGAGCAAATACGTTTTTCGTCGCGGCGAGATCTATTTACGAAATTTCAGTCACCAACTTTCTCTTCCGAGTGCGAAAATATTTTGTTGAGCCCAACCTACATAGGTAAGAATGATCATAAAAATAAAATAAGAGAAATCAGAGCTCGAACAAAAAGGTTTAGGTGTTCGTTTTTCCCGTGCGCTGTTCGGGAGTGGAATGGTAGAGAGATAGTATGATTGTGGTTCGATGAACCCTCTGCCAAGCACTTAAATGTGAATTGCAGAGTAGTCATGAAGATGTAGGTGTAGATGTTTTACTAGAATACTGAATCGAATAAGAGACCGCATCAGAATGATGCCGAAAACTGGTGATATTTATACAGGTATAGAGAATCTCATTTTCAAGGCTACACTGCCGCCGGTAAGGCAAAGGGGAGTGGAGCGGTAGAGAGAAGGGGTGGGAGGGTGTGGAGGGAAGGGTAGATATTTTGTAGGGATAGTGTGACACAACTATGGAAGTTGAAGTGGAAGTAAGCTCCTATAGTTATCTAGAGATGAAGACACACCGTTAGAGTACTGTGGGAGTATTGTACCAAGGTACTGAAGGCCTTAACCACAAAAAATATAAGAGCTACATTATAAGCTAGGTTTTGGCAAGATATGTTACGCTTATATAGTGTGGACTGTCATAAGAAATAGCACAGATATACATAAAAATCTTGGTGTGTAACGTACACCGGTAAGCCAAAACATCATGACCACCTGTGTAATAGTGTGTTGGTTCACCTATGGGAAGGAGTACAACTATAAATACCGAGCGATCGCAAAAATTCCTTGGTAGAATTCCGGTGATGTGTATCACGAGATATCTACGACAGGTTACGCATTTTCTGCAAAATTACACGATGGTGGCATGCAGTGGCTGACATGGCAGCCGATACCATACAAGACATGTCCCAATGGGATACAAAAGACAGGCCCCTGCCGTGCCGGCCTGTGTCATGCTGCTCGAATCCCTGTAGCTCGAGTGTTGCCCTGTGACACGGAGAATCATCTTCCTGGATAATGCCATCGCCGTCATGGAAGACTGTGAGTACGTGCGGAGGCAGATGGACTGCAGTACTATTCACGTTGTCCATTGTTGGCATGCCGCATTCAGTTCCTACCACAGGTCCCACTGCGCCCCTGATGTTAGTGCCCCTGGCGTTTGTCGGTATGACGGCCATCAAGACCATTTCCGTGCGGATGCGCTCTCTCTTCCGAACTAGTGAGGAAATCAGCACTACGTAAGTTGCGTGCGGCAAGTTGGGAATTAAGGTGCGACAGGAAGTGCGCTCAGGGCTATCAAGGTGACTGCTCACTGAAAGTGGGCAATCCGGTTTCGAGTTCCTATCAGATACAAACTTTCGCTGGTCACCACTGAATTAATTTCAATGTCCGATTCGGTCGATGTCAGAATTTCTATTTCATTTAATCATACATGCGTGTGGCTGCGGGATCGAGGATATAGTCAGTTTTTCCTGACATAGTGGAGTGACAGCCATAAGTCAGCCACTAGCCTTTAGACTATCATCATATTGCAGTGATCCGAGGCTATCTTAGCTGCCCCTGATGGACAACAGCGTGCAATGTTTGCGCAGTGCTCTATGGTGTTTTTTATATGGAAGGAAGAACTATATTAGAGGAATTTGTAACTGAACCACGCTTGTACAATACTAGACAATTCATTAACTCTGGGCTTAAAGCATCATCGCTTACAGATGATGCAATGTTTCATTAATTTAGTAGAAGTGCATGAATCAGTTCTCCTTGTTGTAAACCGATAGATTTGTGGAATTTATACATCGTGTGCTCGAAGTCTGCTGTCGACCACTGTCACATAATTCATCTCATAATCACAATCCTAATAATAAAAGTTATCTGATTATGAAAATATTTACTGGTTTTATTAACAATAACTGAAGTACTACAATGTGAACAAATTACTGGTAAGGTTAAGGAAAGGTTGCACTTCATAGATGCGCAAACTGTACCTGAAATTGTGTTGTTGAAGGTAATAACTAGGACCCTTTCCCTTTCTGTTTGGAAACCGTTCTTAAGGAAATAAATGATACACAGATTGAATATTGTGTAGTACGTGTGAGCTTTAAGATTTTTCCAATGATCCCATGTGTTACTATACTGAGAGCGCCCACGTATTCGAGGACTAGATTTGTTCATTACCTGAACAGATGCCTTAAGTCAGTGTTCCTGCCAAAGCTAGACAGTTCGGGTGTCTAATGTCACTGTGAGGAAGTGGTATGCTATTCAATGGGTATCTCAGACAGCTGTATACACGTTGCTGATATTGATCGATGTCACGAATGTGCCCACATGCGAGATAAATGCTACATGGTAACATTTTAGGTAATCAGTCTCAAAAGTATTGAATTACCAAATATTATTTCAAAATTGAATATCAGGTTTTGATTGGCGATCGGTTTTTTAGCAGGTTAAAAATGAGTCCGATGCTGCAAACATTGTAGATGAGATGCAGCTTTCGAATATACTCTCTGCTGTTTAAGAGAATGTATTCTGGAGACGAAAAGAATAGTCCAATTCCTTAGAATCAGTTTCTTACATGATTGCAGCCGTAAATTGTCCAAAGGAGTAAAACTAATTTACTAGAAGAGTGAAGGCCTGTCGTACATTGACCTAGTGCAACAAGAAATGTAATTAATGCAAACAGAAGGCTTGTTTCCATTGACTCACTGGCAAATATTGTTGATACCCTGCAATAAAATTATGGCCACTTTTTCGTTGCAAGGGTTTTGTTTCAAAGTAACGAAGGTGAACCAGTTCTTATAGCTCTTAAAGTATGCGTTCTGGGGGCCCATGTTTGTTTCGAATGATCATTCCCATCATATTCCTGAATATTGACTATCACTTCTGAAACACCTTGTATATTGGAATACACAAATTTTCTTTCTAGGGGCCCATGTTTGTTTCGAATGATCATTCCCATCATATTCCTGAATATTGACTATCACTTCTGAAACACCTTGTATTTTGGAATACACAAATTTTACTTTACTGTAAGCGTTCGAGGTACTGTTATTAATAAATAAACCATATTTTTTGTTTCAGTTTCTATTAAATTCGTAAGTGATTGGTTTGGTGACGTGTGAATCCACGCTATTACATACAGATTTGCAGCTTCCAATTTCGAATCTTGTGGTCTAAATTTCTTTCACGAAGCCCGATTAATGTCTGACGGCATGATGCAAACAATTTTTCGTATTGTACGTCATAATATCCGCCGTCACCAATCTTATCTGCTTGTCAACGAAGACTTTGATCCTGACGCTTACGGAAACAGGTAACACACAAGTCTCTTTCGTCCATCTGTAGAATAAGTTATTCAAATTAGAATTAGTTGACTATGTATTTCCATGCTGCACTCTTACTCTGGTCGCTGTGATGTATCATTGCTTATGAATGATTATTCTTCAGATGATTGTACATTAGCAGCTCACACCCAGTTCCAATTGCTACTCCTTTTCTTCCATTTTAGTGGGATACATTAGAGAGGTCCTGCCGTCTGCAACGTCCGTTAAGTTTTAGTTAAACAAAACGAATTAAGCCATAACAAATCATTATTTACTTTGATACGTTATCTCTGTAAAAGCAGTCTTGAACGCATATAACTTACTGCATTCGATGACCGGTTTAGATTTTTTATAGGATCGTCATCGAAACTTTTATACATTACACTGCAGTGTTCGTCACTTCTTTCCAGAGTGTCCTGCTCAACGCTATCGTCTCCTGCTGTCATCAAAAAGTAAAGCTGCCCTATGGTGATCCTATAAGAGATCGAAAACAGTCACCGTATGAAATAAATGATACGAGATCAAGACTGCAATTATTGGAACAATTTTATTATACTTTTATCAACAGCTGTTTTTTACGCGGACAGTGTCTCAAAAATTTCAGCATTTACTCATTACATTTTTAAGTCTTTTGCCATTGACTATAACACTGTCGCACGCAGAGAAACTGACTTGCGGCAGATCGGGGCCGCAAGGAAATTCGCGACATGGTACCCAAATCACCGTCCTAAAGGCACACCGCTAACGACGTAGCCGACACGACGTCAGAAAGACGACGAACGTTACGTCAAAATGTTGCAGGGCTCTCGTTGCGACCTATCGACGCAGCACTGTGCTAAGTAGCGGTGCATACCTTCGCTGCCAGACAGCTAAATAAAGTCACTGCGGCGTTACTTGTACGCATCGTTCGAGCCACCAGCAGAGGTTCGAGTCGGAAACTGTAACTTGCGGTCGCCGTGCTATCGTATTACTCCAGCATCCGATGGACAGCCATCGTCGTTATCATACCTCCAGTTGTTCACCGAAGTCCAGAGTTTCGCGAATGGTCGCGCCTCGCCTCCACAGCGCCCACGGCGGTCAGCGCCAGTCGGCAGAACACGGGCCTTGTGGTCCAGTCACGCTGTCGGAAAGAAAGCCTGTATCTTGTTCTGTGAGAAGATTGGAAAACCAAGCATTCTTAACAAAGATTATGTGGGCTAAACAGCCCGCAGTAAAAAAAGTTTAAAAATATCGGACATTCTTCAGACTTCTCGGATAATATTAATTTCATATTCACTTGGAGTTGTCGCATCTCTCTCCTTTCTAGGAATTGGCAGATGTCTACAAATTTTATTACGACATCTTTGCGTCATGGGCAGCATATGCAGCACTACTGACATTACTCTCAATACCTGCTAACACAGTCAGGTCAGAAAGCGTGAAATTTTTTTTTTTATTTATTCATTTCTTGTGGCATATGACACCAGCTAACCACATACACATGGCGCAGGAGTTTTGTAGATGAATGCCGTTTAGGATTGGTTAAAGTACATCGGAATCACATTAATGTGATCTCCGACTATGTTTCACGTCGACATGCAATAATCACTTACAGATGTTAGGAGGCAGCACTAAACAGGAGGGTGTATGGACAGTTTCGAGATGACGCGGGAGCAGTGCAGCCGTGGTAATGCAGAAACGGGGCCAAGGATGGAAATATTTTCAAAATAGCTAAGTTTGTAAAATCTTCGTGTTCCTGTGATTAAAGTATACCTTGAGTATCAAAATGGCACTATCCAAAGCCGACACAGAGACAACTGTGGCGCACCAAATACCATGGGTGAGTGGGTGAATAGACGAGTTGCTGCCGAGCAGCTGATTGCCCAGATAATTCAAATTTCTACCAACAGTGTTTCGTCAATGACTGTTCACCAAACGTTGCTACTCCTCCGCAACAGACACCTGCGTCATACAATCATTCTGCCTGCTGTTTATCGGTGACAGAGTAGTGAATTTTCACGCTAGTGACGCATCCTAAGGCCCACTGATTGGTGACAGGTGGCCTTTTCAGATGATTCACGTTTTATGCTCCATTGGCGTGGGATATCTGAATTCAAACACCCTGCATCAGTTGTAGGAAGGATCTAGGCCGGAGGAGCAAGCATTATAATTCAGGGAATGTTTTCGTGGTGTTCCTTGCATGATTTCGTCATACTCGAAGGCACAGTGGAGCAACACAAGAAAGCATCAGTCCTTTGGGACTATGTCCTCCGTGCCGTAGCGGCCCCTTATTGTTAGAGGGCCCGCTGAACCGACGCGCGAGAGGGGTTGCTACACCCCTTCCAGCAGCGCGGAGAGACACATCGCCAGACAGCACGTGACATTGTCCCACCAATCGGACCCATAAGACCGATGTAGCATTCCGCCGACCTGGCCTTATAAACCCGTCTAGACCGTCAGACCAGCGGAGTTTACCAACTGCTAGGAACAGCTCCGGCCAGTAATTAGCCCTAGCATTGTAGTAGCACGTTGTATTTTGTATTGTGTAGAGTAGATTTTTGTCAGTATTTTTCTTCTATTATTCTGTTTCCTTATTTGGTTTGTCACCACAAGAGTTGTGGATTTTCTTGTTGTTCTTGCGTTTAAAACTTAGGGTACGGCCAGAAGGCGTTTTTTTTTTCTTTAGCTATAATAAGGTTTGTCCAAATTGTTAGCTCTTTTCCCTGCCGACCGCAGGGCACAACAATCCGTTACTTGCACTTCGTTTTTTCGCGGTGCGTTAGCCATTTAGCAGCAGGACAATGCAACGTGTCGCAGTATACATGCGTGATTCGGAGACGCTAGGATGAATTTACCATACCCCCCTGGCCACCAGTCTCCCTGGATTTAAGTCCAACCAAAAATCAGTGGGACCACCTATATCGGATTATTTGTGCCACGCATCCTGAAGCGAGAAACCTAGTGCTACTGGCCATGTCATTGAGTGGCCTGGCTCCACATCCCTGTCCGTATCTTGCAGAACCTCGGACGTCTCACAGCATTTCGCTCTGCAAAATGGTGGTTATTCAGGCGTTCACATTAATGCGACTGGACAGTGTTTTAAGGAACACGAACACCTAAACTCAGTACCTGGAACGTTAAAGATAGCAGATGCTCCCGTAGAGGTACAATAAAAGCTGGAGAACAGTTTATTATGGCATTGTATAATGGAGGTGTCCGCAGTCCACAGGTGCCACATGTTTCTCGGTGCCAGTTACTCGGCAAGTGTGCCACAAAACGTGTACAGAATTTGGAAGATCAAAATCCAGCCAGTGAGCAAGTTCTTTTCGTTATTTCATGACGATATAATATTTGCTGTGGCGGACCGTTCTCCTGCAAAAAACCGTATTTTAATTGGTTTCCATTTTCTAGAACTGCAGGGGACCCAACTGCGAGAAGTTTTGTATGAAGAAAGTGTAGAAGAAGCAAGTTCTTTTTTTTTGTGGTAAGATCTTATGGGACCAAACTGCTTAGATCATCGGTCCCTAGGCTTACACACTATTTAAACTAACATCACACACACCCATGCCCGAGGGAGGACTGGAACCTCCGACGGGGGCAGCCGCGCGGACCGTAACAAGACGCCCTAGACCGCGCTTCTACCCCGTGCGGCAAGCAGGTTTTTATTGAAATTATTAGAGATAGGTTCTACTGGACTTATTTAGGAAACAAATGTTGAAACCAATTAACTGGATAATGTTGACTCACTGTTGGAAAGAAAGGTTAATATGGGACTCACTCGATCTCCCTAACCTGATTATTCTGAACAAGGCATTTCTGGTGACACCGAGGAAATTGACCCAGCAAAACACTGCAGTAACTCAGATAGCCACCTCAAGTGTGGCAAAGGCTTAAGCACACTGTCGGAAGTATTACGAATCCAGAACTGTTAATGATAACTATAATGAAATGCTAAGGTCCTTTTTATTAGTAATAAAGCGACTTATATTTCAATTTTATGGGATGGATTCATTATACAAGTATAATTTACTACCAGTTTAGATTTACCTACCTCAGCTAATAACTTCAGGTTTCTGTTGCTGGTTACGCGATACATGCTTCCTGGAAAATATTTCTTCTGTATTTTTTTTGTGTGCTAACCGTAACTAGTATTCCACATCGCTACTCATCACTTCCATATATCTGCCGCCCTCTGCTGTTAGAGGATTCCCAACTGTGGGGTACAACACTGCATTGCGAGAAGCAACTACGTCGCTAAATGAGAAACAGCGTTTTGTAATTAAGTTTCCAATGCAAAAAGTTCGTCCAGACACGGAGCATCCTCTACCTCCGCCTAACAATGCCATACCACACACGAATGTTGCGACATCTGCATCAATCCGACTTCTTCGGTTCACTGTCATCGATGGTTCTCCACACGCCCGACTCGGTCCCATCCGATTTTTGTCTGTTTTCAAAAGTTAAAGAACTCTTTCGAGGACGAAGCGGCTTAAGCAGACGTGAGGTTGTGGCTCCGTCAACAAAGTCAGACATTCTATAGTGACGCTTTCAACAAGCTGGTCTCTCGTTGGGAAAAATGTTTTCGTTGCCGCCGTGAATATTTTAAGAAATAAATATGTAGCAAAGAAGAATAAACGAATGGAATGTTAATATCATTAGTTTTATTTAGAAAGCTTTAAGCGTTTTCTCATAAATAATTCGAGCGCACAACATTTCAGTATGCTCTTGGTTAACACAGTGACTGAATGAGGTAGTTTTTAAATATGCATGCTTCAAAGCTGAAATACCCTGCCGCTTCACCTTTAGTGAAGGGCGAATTATGATGGATGGAGCGCAAGAAACGCCTAACTGCACATCGAGCAGTTCAATACAGCAAAGTATCATCTTCATTTAAACATATTACCTAATATATTACGTATTTCTACTACATAAACATAAACTGAAATAAAAGTGCTCAGAAACTAAGTACTTCGCGATTCTGCAGAAAATGGGAAACACTGTTATTTTTCATGAACAGTAGCTCCCTTTCAACTGGTGCAGGGAAAAGTTACAGTAATCATATTTGTAGAGAATGCTGTGCACTTAAAAAAGGAAAAAGATGCCAAAGTGCTACAGTCACTAGAAACCTAGATCCAAAAATAACTGAAATAATTCCCAAATTTTCAACCTATTTGACTGCAGAAAGTTTAGCCAGCAAAATTTTATTGGAGATACTAGGTTTTTCAGTGTCTCTAAGCATAATGCATTAAAAAATAAAATCTTCTATCCCACCTTTAGCTAGGTACGGTGTGTTCCAAAATGTTTTGATGAATTTATATTTGAATAACAAACGAAATAATAGCAAAAGAAAACTGAATATTTTACACAAGTCACAACAATTCCTTATTTATGAAATACTATATCTGGCATATGACGAACATTCACGACTACACCATAATCGAGGCGTTTTACCCAGCTTCTGCTGGAGGACTTCAGGAAACACAAACATAAGTTTTCATCACTTCGGTTCCCAGAACTCCTGAAGATTGACTTTGACTGTGTATATTGTATCACAGCCACAGTCCCTTTCACTGTTCAGAGATGTCACTAAACCCGCCCGAATATGGAAACAACCGTGGTGTGCAGCGTCTATTAGATGGACGGGGTCCGACAGCCGATCAGTTGCAGTCATTCCACCAGGAAGGAGGTACACGGTTCGAGTTATCTGTACTTCAACCATTCCTAGACGGTCAGTCCAGCAGTTTGATCGTGCCCAAATTGTTACTTTGTGCCAGGAAGGGCTCTCAACAAGGGAAGTGTCCTGGCGACCAAAGTGATGTTCTTCGGACATGGAGGAGTCACAGATAGACAGGAACTGTTAATGACATGCCTCACTCAGGCCACTTAAGGGCTACTGCTGCAGTGGATGACCACTATCTACGGATTATGACTCGGAGGTACCCTGTCAGCAACGACACCAACTAGAATAATGCTTTTCATGCTGCCACAGGACGTCGTGTTACGATTCAAACTGTGCGCAATAGGCCGCATGTTGCTCAACTTCACTCCCGACGTCCATGGTAAGGTCCATGTTTGTAACCACGACACCATGCAGCGCGGTACAGATGGGCCCAACAACATGCCAAATGGACCGCTCAGGATTGGCATCACTTTCTTTTCACCGATGAGTGTCGCATACGCCTTCAACCAGATCATTGTCGGAGACGTTCTTGGAGACAACCCGCTCACGCTGAACGCCTTAGACACACTGTCCAGCGAGTGCAGCAAGGTGGAGGTTCCCTGCTGTTTTGGGGTGGCACCATGTGGGGCCGACGGTACGCCACTGGTGGTCATGGAAGGCGTCGTAAGGGCTGTATGATACGTGAATGCCATCCTCCGACCGATAGTGCAACGCTATCGGCAGCATATCGGCGAGGCATTCGTCTTGACGAACGACACGTCGCGCCACCGTCGTGCACATCTTGTGAATGACTTCTTTCGCGATCAGGACATTCCTCGACTAGAGTAGCCAGCATGTTCTCCAGATATGAACCTTATAGAACATGCCTGGGATAGATTGAAAAGGGCTGTTTATGACGACATTACCCACCAACCACTCTGAGGGATATACGCCGTATCGCTGTCGAGGAGTGGTTCAATCTGGTCAACAGTGCCTTGATGAACTTATGCCACGACGATTACTGACATGTATCAATGCAAGAGGCGTTCAACTGATGTGTACAGTAATCTGGAACACCGCCTCTGAAGTTCACGTTGTATGGTGGCACAACATGCAATGTGAAGTTTTCATGAGCAATTAATAGGGCGTCAATGATGTTTATGTCGATCTCTATTCTAATTTCCTGTACAGGTTACGGAGCTCTCGGAACCAAAGTGATGCAACACTTTTTTTATGTGTGTATTATCGTAAATTCGATATTTTAACTGTGGTCAGCTTTAGGCATGCTTTCGTGACGAACGGCGATCTCTTGCCTGAACACCGCTACCCGAATGTTCGACGTTTCGGTAGTTCGGACTGTTGTTCCATAAGCAAGAACTGAATATCATTGCTGAATCTCAAAATGTTTACGAAAGGCACGTTGCACGCATACGCCAGATTCATCGTTTATCTACTGCTAGACGCCCTTCTAAAGACCCTGTGTATTTACTGTTAGACGCCTGCTGGCATGACAGCTCTTTGTTGACCTCGAATATAGATTAAGTTTTGGTAAGTATTTTCTGAAAGTGGTTGTTGGGGTGTAGCCATGAATGGAAAGGAATCATAGACGATAAAAAGTGATTAGGGTAAGTGATTAGACGCTTGTGTAATGTCGTACTACAGAAGAACATTACAGATTAAATGGTTATATCACATACTCAGTGAGGAGGAGATGAATAGAATTGGAGAGAAACCAAATTAGTGGCACTACTTGACTAAAGGAAGGAATCAGTTAATAGGACACATTCTGAGACACCAAGGCATTGCAAGTTATGAATTTGAGGGGAATTATGGGGTGGGGTGTGTTGGAAGCCGTAGAGAGAGAGAGAGAGAGCAAGAAAGTTTTGAATTTGAGGGGAATTATGGGGTGGGGTGTGTTGGAAGCCGTAGAGAGAGAGAGAGAGAGAGAGAGAGAAAGAGAGAGAGAGAGAGAGAGAGAGAGAGATAGCAAGAGATGAATGAAGAAAGCAGGTTCAAATGGATGTAGCTTTCTGTAGTCATTCAGAGGTGGAAAGGCTTGCACGGGATGCTGTAGCGTGGAGAGTTGCAAGAAACCAGTCGTCTCGCTGAAGACCACAACAACAACATCCTTTGGGAACAACTCATGAGAAGGAAGTGGTTGATGCATGCGGGCGAGCTCTGTGATCAGCTAGTCAGATTTACTTCTGTTTCGAGGGCAGCCGAAGTAGATGTGATAAACGTCCTGGGTCTCCCCCCCCCCCCCATCCGACCCCCCCCCATTAGACATATGACGATGATATAAGGTGGAGTCTAACTGAAGAACGAAAATAACACTGACTTTCTACAGAAGAATTATCCCCTCAGGATGCGGAAATAAGCGACTATCGATTGCCGTAACGCACGCGATGCCACCACCAATAAAATAAAAATGGGGCGCCCTGTAACTTTTGCCTCATAAATCACTTGTAACTGCCGAGTTAGAATCACCAGCTGCGAGCGTTTGAGCTCCGGAGAGAAATCCAGTCTGGTCACTTGATCTTCTTAGTATTAACTAAAGCTTTTAAAAATATGTTGAAGTATACACGCCGTGCGCTTTATTACAACTAACACAATTGTAAAAGGTTCTTTCTGTAGTATACCGCAATCTTGTACAACGTCGTCGACGCTATGCAAAATCTTTCTGCAACAATGGAAATAGATAAAACGGGATAATTTCTCACAAGGGCTCAAAAAACTCTCTAACGATGTTCAAGTGGTTACAATTAAATTTTCACTAATTTAGGACCCGTGATCCCATGACAAACGTGTGATCGTAGGAAAATGGAACTTTAAAATTTGTTTTTTGAGTACCACTTTTACGTTCACGGTTACAAAGGTTGCTGAATGTGACGGCCATCATCATCCTCGACAGTCTGGAATCGCAGTAGAGATACCATTTCACAATTGATTACAGCACTTTTATGTTGTAAGTAAAACTCTTACAAGGCCTAAGCATTCCCAAATTAGGAGTTACCAAATCGAATTACCCCAGATTATGCTCTATGGAAGAAACGTTTAGAAGCTGTCAGGATACGTTCTGCAACGTTTGACAGATGTTTCAAGTAATTTTTGAGTAATACTATTTATATGTTCCGCCATTATATTTTGATTACCTATGTTCATCACATATCAGTAACAGATCTTCTGATGGATCTACATATTCACACCATTAACTTCTTCTTTTAATATCCCAACTCCTTGCGAACCATGACTCGATTTCTGAACTTAGGTGTGATTTGAAGTCATATATCTAAGTATATACAAGGTGCTTCATTATCATATGTTAACACATCTTCAGCAGTTTCCTTGTGTGAAATAACATATTGTAGTGACACCGAATATGTGCCGTACTACGTTGGATTTCGCCTCTTACGTCAGGTATGCTAATGAACGTTCACGATATGTAAATAGTTACTGAAGCGTGCATCAATTATATCGATGTCCTTGTAGGTTAGAATTGGTAGAGCGGCACGCTGGATTATCTGTGGTGTATGGCCGGTCGCGAAGGGACAGTACCGTTAGTGATAAAGGAAAGTTCGTCTGCGCAGGCCGAGAGAGGGTAGTTGTATTTGGATCGGAAGTTCTCTGTGAGTGTAAACAGCTGAGTCGGCGTATGATAGCGAATGCAAGACCGTGGCTACGTATGTTTGTATGTTCGCCTCTGACGTGCCGATGGCAGTAGCAGCTGACACTGGGAAATGCGCTATCAGTTGTGAATCTCAAGTTTGCATTGAAGTCCGTTGAGCGACCGCACCGTCGATTCGCTTCAAATGCACTTTTGGCGAATTGTAGAATTCTGAATTTAGTCGGTCTGTAATGGTTCATTATCCTCTTCATCTGGTGTAATAATTGTGTACATATAATACAGAAATTACGGAGCCCTTTGTAGCGATTCAAGGTTTATTGAACCGTTTTGCTTTCATAATATGCTTGTAATTGTAGCTAGCGGTTAAATTTTTTGCCTATTTGTGTGGGGACTGTACCGTCTGGTACAGTCAGTTTCGAATATCAATGAGTTGCTTTCTTCGTGTATGTAATTTACGGTACTATGGAGATCTTAAGGCAATAGTCTTGCAGTCTGTACGTTTGTGGGTATTTATCTGTTGAGGCTGCCGCTATCTCGAAAGGTGAATTCTTTTTCTACCACTTACTACCGTTTAATCTTGTAAATTTAGGTTTGTCCTAAGGCAGGTATTAAGGTAAATTATTAGCTGATGCATGTGAGTGAACTGTGTGACCCTCAGGGACTGTGTTTTCATAAGTAAGTCATTACTTGTTTGCATTAAGGCTCGTTTCCCTCCACCTGACTTGTTCACATACTGTTGTGACAACTACATTTCAAAGGTTGTCGACTGTAAATAACTCTTCAAATACCTTAATCTTGTGTTGGATAGAAATCTTACTGATAGGTTTATTTGCATCACTTTATGACTGCTGCCAGTTCTGTTGTTACGAAATTCGATCACTTACATTCCTCAAACTTCAAACTGTCAGATGGCTGTTACTGTGAATAGCATGTTACGCGTCTTAAAATTGCCTCTGAAATCATTCTGCTTGAGGTAAACAGTGCTATGATCCTCGTTTAGTTGATGCACCCGAAAAATAAAATTCTATACTCTGCCTTTTAAATAGGGTAACTGAATACACCATATTGATTACTGGTGTCCCTCATATGTAAAGTTTCCTTAGCCGTTATTATAAGTGATTATTATGCACTACTACCTGTCTGCCGCACCGACTGCTTGAAGCAAATTCCGTCACGTTACCGGTCAGGCCCATTCAAGCTTACTTCAAGTAGGTACATTCAAGATTTGTCTTTACAATGATGTTTGTCCTGAAGATATTTCCTTATGGTTGCGAAATGGGCATCTGACCATTATAGCAATAATCGTTACTTGTGAGACTTGACTAGAACTTGAGTACCGCTTAATTCAATATTTAAACATTTTTCCTTATTTTATTGTATTCATACCTTTGCTGCTGGCCGTGGGACCGTGGAAACAGCGATGTGGCTGCCTTATGCTGGCTTTTTTTGTACTATCGTGTACCTGAATATGAGTAAATGTGATGGTATTGTATTTACAACTTATTAAAGGCCAGTCGATTTAAATACAGAAATGTATGACGGTGAATTTTGGAGAAAAGTTGTTTTCCTCAATCTATGCCTTAGCACCTTTTACCTAACCAAGTACATAATAATTGCTTCCAAATTCAATTTTCCGTCGTGATTGATGCTGTAATGCTTTACGTCAAGTGTACTTTAGTTAACGTTTAATAAAAGGTATTAGACTATGTTTTTGGATTTAATGTGCCCAGCATCTCATCACTCACCTCACATTCTTCCTACCGGATCAGTTATCATTGCGCAGTGACAAGAATTAATATTTTGAAATGAATGTTATTAACGTCGTAAAACAGTCCCCTTCTGGCCACGATTAAGTCAATCTCTATTTTAATACGTGACTTGAATTTTTAATACATGGCATTATACTTTATACTGGTGGTAAATAAAGCAACTTAAAGCTATTGTGGATACAATTAAACGTAAGTAAATTTCGTACATCCTCTGAAATATGTACAAAGAAGTTCATTTTAGAATGTGTCTATACTACAGTGATGTTCAGAATATAGTAGAACGTGTTGAACGATTAGAGAGATGACTTTCATATGTACAGGAGCTGTAATTTAGTATGTTCTGAAGAAAAGGTTAGTATTTGAAACAAGTCGGCCAGCGGTTTCAAGGTCAACATCGTTGATATCGCGGAGCAAGACCACCTACCAGTATAATGTGCTTCCGATTCTCGTTGTCTCTATAAACTGAAGGTAATGACTCGGTGTCACTTGAATAGACATGCTGGATGCCTCACAGACGTATGCGCGAACCATACCGTCAAATCAGTGAGTTTGAAAGGGTGCGCATTATTAGCATGACAGACTGTGATACATCCATCCAGGCAATTGCTGCTTGTGTGGACGAAGTAATTTGGCAGCGCAACGGCTGTGTGCAGAATCGTTTACGGAAGGACTTGCAACACGACCAGATAGGTTAGGTTGCACCACCCAGAGAAGAATGACGCCTCATCAGAATGGCATTGTAGGAAAAATGTATGTCCTCCTAGGATCTGCGCAACAGTGTAACACATCGTACACTATGAGGTGTGACAGTCCGCTGTTTAATACTGCACGGCCTATGTGCACGTCGTACACTTCTCTGCCTACGTTTGAGGAATGTGTAGAAACAAGCTAGACGGAAATTGTGTGTGTAACGACGCCATTTAGGAAAGAAATAGCATCAGATACTGTTTTTGTACGAATCCCGGTTTTGTTTCTTTTAAAATAATGGCCACATTTTTGTTCGCCACAGATCGGGAGAGCGGCAGCATGGTGCTGCATTCGCACAACACGTACAGCGCCAGCTCAAGGCCTTATGGCGTGGGGTACTATTGAGTACAACCACAAACCACAGTTGGTGAATGTCCTCGGTACTGTGACCAGTGTGACCTATGTGAATGACCTTCTGCAACCTGTAGCCATACCCTTTCTGCACAACATCCCAGACGCCATTTTTCACCAGGCCTATGCATGCCTTCTTGGTGTCACACGATGGTCAGGCTTTAGTCCTGGCCCGCCAGATCACTAGATCAGTCGAATATGTGTAGGGTTTGGCGAAACGAGGGGTGCAGTGCTGCGACTCAGTGCGAACCACCACAAATGAATTTTGGAACCACGTGAATGTAGAAACGATCGCGCTACCGCGTCTTACACGTGTGGATGCCATCAGGCATGGAAAAAGTTATCAGGGCCCGTGGCAGACGCTGTGCCTACTAGGTAACAGAACACATTCTGAACGGTGGTGACTGAAATGCTAATCCTTACTTCATAACGAAGTAATGTACATGTACTGCGAACATGAACGTCCTGTCTCCAGTCGTTCAGTGCGTTCGGTTTTTTTTTTTTTTTTAACATGAGTGTAAATCGTAATCAACTCACTGTATGCATTAGAAAGCGTTTGAATTGACAGTAGTGATACGTGTGTAATGATACCGCTGGTTTGGAAATGGTACACTGATAAACATTTCCAAAGCAGTACCTGTGCTCCTAATCGCAAAGGTGCCCTTATCGGAATATGGTGTAAAGATATTTTACACAGTTAGTTGAAAGCAAAGTAAATTATGTTTTAAATCATCTACTTTCAGTCTGACTGTGAGGGCAGAGACCAGAGATGAACAGAATGTATTACAGAGCTACATTAAAAGTCATCGTTCGTTGTCTGTGTAATGAAAAAAATCAGTAGTCTTATTACGTCATGCGATAGAGATTTCCACATTCTCACCCTGTGCTAGCTCACATAAGATGAAGGGGCCAACCATTACGGAATTAATGGCATTCTATCAAATGGAGTTAAATAACAAAAGAATTTGTACTGGAAAAAAAATGTAAATGATCGTATGGCATTGTTGGCTAGGAGGCTCCATTCGGGGGAGTTCGGCCGTTATGTTTCAAGTCATCTTTAGGTGACGCCACACCGGCGACTTGCGAGTCAATGATGAAGAAAATGATGATGAAGGACACACAAGACTCAGTCCCCCGCCGGGAATCGATCCCGGCCCCCTGCGTAGTAGGCGGTAACGCTACCGACACGCTACGGAGGCGGAGAATTTGTACTGACACGTAACTTACATAGTCTAACAATACCACGACTTGCAAAGCAGATTAGAAATCAGGTTAATAATGTTGCTCACGCAGCATATGTTCGCTTTATCAGGCAACAACAAAGTTATTGACTGTGGATGGTATCGTCAGAATGGAAATAATGAACTCACTGTAAAAAAGTCATTACGTTTGGCATTTATATTGTATGGATTTCCACGTAGACTTCGTCGAAGTTGTTATGGCTCATCTTGTTGATTCTAGGTTGATTCTACTTTGACTAAAAGTGGTTCAAATGGCTCTGAGCGCTATGAGACTTAACATCTGCGGTCATCAGTCCCCTACAACTTAGAACTACTTAAACCTAACTAACCTAAGGACATCACACTTATCCATGCCCGAGGCAGGATTCGAACCTGCGACCATAGCGATCGCGCGGTGCCAGACTGAAGCGCCTAGAAACGCTCGGCTACACCGGCCGGCCCACTTTGACTGCTAGAAGGTCCAGATCTGTATTTTAGCAATATTTGAAGACCTAACAAATGCGTTTTTCAGGAATGTGTTAATGATCAAACAATCCCAGATCAGAACAGTGATATGGTAGAAAAAATGTTTGAATTGGTGTTCACGATCCACATTTTTATTAAACTTCTTGTAAATTCACATATACTTCTTCTTAATTGTCACATCATCACGAAAACAGTTTTGTATCAATCCACATATATTTAATTTCCACTTTAACCATACACAAGACTTGACTTTCTCTTACAAAGCGAAATAACAATTTAACCTCTGCAAAGTGAACAAAGACTGCTCTGTGTGCATTCACACCAAAACGGTTAGAAGTAAGTCAAAGATTATGACAGTCTCACGGAAATGAATACACACAAGAACCATATCAGTGTAATATATCGATACATCGGAGTACCTATACAGTAATAAAACCAGATGTGAATATTGTCACAAAAATATGTCTGTTACTTCGCAGATAAGTAGTACGATATTACTGGTATCGAGAACTGGTGGGGTTCGAGTGCCGTAGTGGTCACGTAAATAAAGAACCATTACAATAGGCAACCTATAATTCAAATACGTCGAAGAAATTAGCACAGTCACATTTTTCGGGATGTAAATTGCAATATATGATTCTACATTGGAGTGTGAAAATATTTTGTGGGATATAGACCCCGTGATATTAAGTGACAATTTGGAAAGATCGACGCAGTGACGTAGAGACTGTTCTGAAGAGTACACATTGCACTACATCACAACGTTACAGGTGCAGCTCACTTTCATTCATTAAACAGTAGCCTGTACCACGATATTGTCCTTAGTTTTGTTAGTGGGGACCTGACAAAAGTTTACATGGTCTATTAGGAAACAGTTTAAAACGCCGTTGTCGTCGTTTTGAAAAAAAGTGGCTCTGAGCACTATGGGACCTAACATCTTAGGTCATCAGTCCCCTAGAACTTAGAAGTACTTAAACCTAACTAACCTAAGGACACCACACACATCCATGCCCGAGGCAGGATTTGAACCAGCGACCGAAGCGGTCGCTCGGTTCCAGACTGTAGCACCTAGAACCGCACGGCCACTCCGGCCGCCCGTCGTTTTCAGCTCTACTCCAAATGATTAAGGCAGAATCAAAATTATTAAGTGAAAGCATATAGTAAATTGTCTGGAAGACAATTACTCTACATTAATGTCGTGCATCTGTATAAACATATGAACTCCGAAAGCCCCCGTTCCGTGCCTGGCGGAGGCTACTCTGTACCACAACTGGTCGCTTTCTTTCCTGTTCGATTCCTAGACCAAGCAAGGGAAAAACAATTATCTATATGCCTCACATGAGCCCTAAATTCTCGAGTCTCTTCTTTTGTTCCTTCCGAGAAAATTCTGTTGAGGTAGGATGATAGTTCAGCTTTCTGTTTTTTGCTTCTAATGTCAATTTTCTAAATTTTCGCAATAGCGTAACTTGAAAAGAAAGCCGCCTTCCCTCCAGCGATTTCCGTTTCGGTTCCGGAATCGACTCCGTAACACTTGCGTGTTGCCCGAACCTCCCGATAAAAAAACTAGGAGCCCGCCTTTGAGCTGCTTTGATATTTTCCTCTAATCTGACCCGGTGTGGATCTCAAAAACTCGAGCGGTATTCATGAGTAAGTAACCCTAGTGTCCACATGCGGTCTTCTTCAAATGAACAATACTTACCAACAATTCTCTCAATAAACTAAAGTCGAGAATATGCTTTCCCTACCACACTCCTCATCCTCACATTGCGTTTCATATCGCGTTTCAACGTTACGCTCACATATTTGAACGATATGGTTCTTTGAAGCAGGGCACTAATAATGCTATATCTGAATATTACAGGCCTGTTTTTCCTACTCATCGGCATTAACTTACGTTTTTCTCCATTTAGAGCCAGTGGTCATTCGTCACACCAATTAGAAGTTTTCTCTAAGTCGTCTTTTATCGTTCTACAGTCTCTCGTGTTCGACACTTTCCTGTACACATCAGCGAACGACCGCAGAATGCTGCCCACTCTGTCACCCAAATCATTTATGCATAAAGAAAGTAACAGCTGTCCTATCACACTTCCCTGGGGCACTTCCGACTACACTATTCTCTCTCATGACATTTGTCTTACGAAATCCGTTATCCTATTATAAACTGATGTACGTTCAACACTACCGTTTTCTCCGGCATTGCGAATGACCAGCTTACTGTTTACATGGATAGATCACTGTATATTTCTGTGGCTCGTAGCACGGAAAATTTTGGAGCTAGTGTATTTGTTTTAGCAGAGTTGATAAGATGATTAGGAGAGGCCATTAAAGGATGTCTGGAAAAATAATACAGCCATACAGCTTAGGTTTTATTTTTAGTTTTTACGTGTTTCACTACCAGTATCCAAGTATCCTAATACTGAGAAACTATAACCTGTGCCAGATGGAGAGAATGATTCTGAAAACTAATTATTTTCTAATTATACTCGACGTGTTTTATCGGGATAACTTAAGTCGCAGCACAATTGACAGTTGCAGTAATGCAACAAACGGAAGTTTTGCAAAGGTTACTTTGCTACAAAACTGCATAAACAGGTGATAGTCAAGTACAAACCATTCATAACGTAAACAACTCCAACATGCGTAGTGGTAGACAAAAGTGTTCTTCGTTTTTCCCAACTTCACTGATTTTCACACACATTCTGAGAACTGATTAATGTGCTTAGTACTGGGTGTAAATACCCTGGCAACAGTACAGGCCTGAAAACGACGGGGCATGACGTGAATGATGTCTTCAATGTTGAGTCAATGACGCCCATTCTTTCTGCAGAGCTGCTCGCAGTCTCTGAGAGTGGTTGATGGATGCTGACGTAATACAAGCACTCTCCCTAATGCATTCCATACATGCTCTGTGGGATTCAGATCGGGAGAGCGAGCAGGCCACGTCAAGCGTGCAGTTTCTTCCGTTTCCAAGAAAACATCAATCACCCATGCTCTATAATGTAGAGCGTTACCGTCTAGCACTACGAAGTCTGGGCCGACATCACCTCGCAAGTAGTGCACTTGAGGCCACAAGATGTCGTCACGGTACCTGACAGCAATTAAACCTTGTTGAGTCACCCGTAAAATTTCATAAATAGGGGTTCGAGTGGTAAACAAAATCCCTGCCCATACCATTAGGGATACGCCTCGATACAGATCTCTTTTCACAATGTTTGTGTCCGGAAATCGTGTTCCTCGTTCATCCCAGATGTGAATCCGTCGAGAATCACTCTCCAGAAGGAATCGGGATTCATCAGTAAAAACAACATTGGCACACTGTTTGATCACCCAGGTGGCACGTTGATGACTCCACTCTAGACGTTCCCTTCTATGAAGACGCGTCTGAGATAGACACACTGCAGCTCTGACAATAAAGGCCTTCTGCACCCCGTTTGCCTCGATACAACACGTCCATTGGATGCTGCGAACTAACATGCCAGTTGCCGTGGAATACGAAAGCGGCAGTGTCCTTCCCTTACGGCCTAATGGCGGTCCTCTCTTCTGAAGTCACACGTGGTAGGTCCTTGCCTGGTCTTCGGGATACGGTATCGGTATCTATAAACTCTCGCCTCATCCGAGATACAACAGACAACCGAACGATTCACACAAAGTATCGGGCCCCATCAGTTTGCGTCTGTCCTGTTTCCGCTCTTTCTAATATCTTCCGCAGCAGAAAATCTGGTAGGATACCCGGCAGACACTACCACGTTTCATAGATGCCCTGTCATCGTTGGTATGGTTGTCCGTTGACCGGATTGCCATCTTCCGTGCATATTAAGATGGTAATAACATGTTGTTGACAGTTTGTATAATTTTATCCTGAATTACACACAATACGCGCAAAACGGTTGGTTCCTTTAATTTTGGACACAGTGAATTTTCCGAAAACCTTTAACAGTAAGATCAACTGTCTGTCCTTAATGCGCAAACAAGAGTGTGGCATCCCATCAGTGCAACACGAGTTACTGCAGTTATGTATGTGAATTATGTAATACATTCTTTATCAAAGAACTAGTAATTAACGAAGACGTCTGAGTTGTATCTTACTGGAAACAGGTATACAACGTGGCTGCAATACTCCTATTGTACTATTATTGGTGTGTTTTAGTTAATATCTCTTCTTCAGAAATGTTAACACATCGTCTGGGTTTTCGAGTAGAACCAACCACTACATGTGATGTACGTTATAAATTGCAGTTTCCGTTTACTGCTCCACATCATCTGCAAAACCAGCAACGCTAGTATGATATAGTGAGTTATCTGTTTCATGTCAGTAATAATCCTCAGGTTGCGGCAGAAATTTCATAAATTTCTTTTCTCTTTTTGTTGTATTGTGTCCTGTGATACGTTGATAATCAATTACAGTTTCATTGTTAGCATAGAGTTGTATAAAATTTACTGACTTTCAAATTGCTCCACTAAGATATCTACCAAACTGTCTTCATGAAGAGTACCGCGTTGTATGGAATGTGTATTTGATTTATATAAATGTTGTACTTGACCATTTCGACATGCTTTTGAGAAATCTGCCGTGAAGTGGTTCAAGTTTGTTTTGTGATCTGAGAACGAAAATACTTTTTGTGAAGGTAAGCATCTGTGCGCCTACATTTATGTGAAGTCAATTTATACACCGTATGTCCACTTTTGTTAGGGATAACATAGCACAGAAATATTAAACATCTCCTTAATCTCTGTGTAAGCATCAAAATAATGGTATCATATTATAAACTGTTCCACCAACTTTCTAATACCATCTACCCACAGATTCGAAGACAACGTTCAGTTTTACATGTTTTTACAACTGATTTATCCTAATCATTCTATAACTAGAAGTGTTGCCGGTTGTAATAAAACAAATACATGCGGCCTATTTATGGATTATATTTCGAGAAGTTTGAATTTCGCACATTTTGCTTATTCATTTTGTTTAAACCCGTAAGGAAACAGATTACCTTAAATCTATAATTATAGTTTTCAAATATGGATTTACTGCACTTTGTAAGCTGCATTACTTTAATTAAACACGTAGTTGTATGACATGTGAGCTGGCAAAAGAGTATGGAGAGGTCATTTGAAGCTTTTTGATAGGACCAAAAATTAGACGTTTACTTGCTAGAACCCCGAGTACGATGTGATGGGCCACACAGTTCAAATTGAGATGTTTGGATGTTACTGAGCAGACTTGCCAAATGCAAATGGGACAATAAATTAATTTAACAATGGGATTATATATAAAGAGGTTATTATAGCTACATATATGAGCACCCTAAGTTAACTGTGCCCCAGTAAGAAGCTACTTCTGAAGTTAAAGCGTTTCACTTCAACAAAGAAGCCATGATGAACTTTCTTCAAGTTCTTTCTCATTTAATTAATAAACATGGTTTTCAGGGTATGCGGAAATGCAAAACGGACGAAACTAGACTATCCACGGAACATAAAAGTCAAAAGCACCAATAGTGCAGAAAAGGTAGCAAATACCAGATGAAGTTGTTTTTTCAGTACTTCTGACGTGTATGGTACTTCAATGCTGTAATTAGAAAGAAACGATTTTCTGATGATTTAAATCCAGGAAATGCATCTGGCACCATATCTTCTATTTCCGGCTGTGACTGCATGACTAGTGAATTACTTGTTCACTTTATAGAGACTGCAAGACGTGAGTCCCAGGGAAAGGTGTTACTAAATTCAGACAGATATGCCATACGTCCCCCCCCCCCCCCCCCTGGATCTTGCCGTTGGTGGGGAGACTTGCGTGCCTCAGCGATAGAGATGGCCGTACCGTAGGTTTAACAACAACAGAAGGTATCTGTTGAGATGCCAGACAAACGTGTGGTTCCTGAAGAGGGGCAGCAGCCTTTTCAGTAGTTGCAGGGGCAACAGTCAGGCTGATGGACTGATCTGGTGTCTGGTGTGTAACATTAACCAAGACGGCCTTGCTGTGCTGGTACTGCTAACGGCTGAAAGCAAGGGGAAACCACAGCGGTAATCTTCCCGAGGGCATGCAGCTTTACTGTATCGTTAAATGATGATGGCGTCCTCTTGGGTAGTAATGCAGGAGTAGGTAAAAAGACGAGGACAAGTAGAAATCCTTGGGTAACAGAAGAAATATTGAATTTAATTGATGAAAGGAGAAAATACAAAAATGCAATAAATAAAGCAGGCAAAAAGGTATAGAAACGTCTCAAAAATGACATCGACAGGAAGTGAAAAATGGCTACGCAGGGATGGATAGAGGACGAATGTAAGGATGTAGAGGTTTATCTCATTAGGGTGAGATAGATACTGCCTATAGGAAAATTAAAGAGACCTTTGGAGAAACGAGAACCTCTTGTATCAATATCAAGAGCTCAGATGGATACCCAGTTCTAAGCAAAGAAGGGAAAGCAGAAAGCTGGAAGGAGTATATAGAGAGTCTATACAAGGGCGATGTACTAGAGGACAATATTATGGAAATGTAATAAGATGTAGATTAAGATGAAATGGGAGATACGATACTGCGTGAATAGTTTAACAGAGCACTGAAAGACCTGAGCGAAAGAACGCCCCGAGAGTAGACAACATTCAATTAGAACTACTGACGTCCTTCGGAGAGCCAGACCTGACAGAACTCCACCATCTGGTGAGCAAGATGTATGAGACAGGCGAAATACCCTCGGGCTTCAAGAAGAATATAATAATTCCAATCCCAAAGAAAGAAGATACAACTATCAGTTTAATACGTCACAGCTGCAAAATACTGATGCGAATTCTTTACAGACCAATAGAAAAACTGGTAGAAGTGGACCTCGGGGAAGATCTGTTTGGATTCCGTAGAAATATTGGAACACGTGAGGCGATATTGACCTTACGACTTATCTTAGAAGATAGATTAAGGAATTGCAAACCTACGTTTCTAGCATTTGTAGACTTAGAGAAAGCTTCTGACAATGGTAACTGGAATACTCTTTTTCAAAATTGTAAAGGTGGCAGGGGTAAAATACAGGGAGCGAAAGGCCATTTACAATTTGTACAGAAATCAGATGGCAGTTGTATGAGTGGAGAGGCATGAAAGGGAAGCATTGGTTGGGAAGGGAGTGAGACAGGGTTTTAGCCTCTCTCCGATGTTATCCAATCTGTATATTGAGCAAGCAGTAAAGAAAACAAAAGAAAGATTCGGAGTAGGTATTAAATCCATGCAGAAGAAATAAAAACTATGAGGTTCGCCGATGACATTTTTAATGCTGACAGAGACTGCAAAGGACTTGGAAGAGCAGTTGAACGGAATGGACAGTGTCTTGAAAGGAGGATATAAGATGAACATCAACAAAAGCAAAACGAGGATAATGGAATGTAGTCGAATTAAGTCGGGTGATGCTGTGGGAATTAGATTAGGAAATGAGACACTTAAAGTAGTAGGGAGTTTTGCTATTTGGGGAACAAAATAACTGATGATGGTCGAAGTAGAGAGGATATAAGATGTAGACTGGCAATGGCAGGGAAAGCGTTGCTGAAGAAGATAAATTTCTTAACATCGAGTACAGATTCAGATGTCAGGAAGTCGTTTCTGAAAGTATTTGTATGGAGTGTAGGCATGTATGGAAGTGAAACATGGGCGATAAATAATTAGGACAAGAATAGAAGCTTTCGAAATGTGGTGCTAAAGAAGAATGCTGAAGATTAGATGGGTAGATCACATAACAATTGAGTAGGTATTGAATGGAATTCGGGAGAAGAGGAGTTTGTGGCACAACTTGACCAGAAGAAGGCACCTGTTGTTAGGACATTTTCTGAGGCATCAAGGGATGACAAGTTCAGCATTGGAGGGCAGCGGGGAGGGTAAAAATCGTAGAGGGAGACCAAGGGACGAATACGCTAAGCAGATTCAGAAGGATGTAGGATGCAGTAATTACTGGGTGATGAAGAAGCTTGAACAGTATAGAGTAGCATGGAGAGCTGCATCAAACTAGTCTCAGACCTGAAGACCATAACAACAACAATGCCATACATTTAAGAAATGTGCAAGCTATAAGTTAAGTTAGAGATGACGTTTCAGTCACATGTTGGCTGCCTCTACGCACTATTAGCCGGCTACAACCACTAGAAGTCGCATTTTTTAAAACAATTTCAGCTTATGACAACCAAACAGCTGACAAATTGAGTGACACATCAACTGAGAGCATTATTGTTCATGCAGTTAGCTTATGTATCAAGAATTCTGATTTGTTAGGTAACGTCTTAAATGAGAAAATAAATGTTCGACGTACTCGTACAATGTCTTTATTTCTCGCTATAGCTGGGAAACGCTTTAGCGGTACAATTTACAGTATCAGTGGCATAATTTTGATGACCTGCCTCGAAATTGTGCCACTTTGCACTAGTATCTTTCAAACTGAAGAAAACTAATTTTTGTTATTTTCGGTAAATATATCTAAGAGAATGGGCTGCAGAGTACTAGTATTATATTACTGAAATGCATACTAGAGTTAATTAAAGACAGCAAAATGTTGAAAGTGGTGGAATGTATGAGATCTTATTCATGAGTTTATGAAGCGTAGGAAATATACGTTGATTGGGAACATATCCAGTTCAGTATGAGGCCTTTCGTGTAGCTAAACTCATATTTTGTCATTGTGCTTCACAGAAATGTTACTGTGTTAATGACATAATTGCCAACTTCACACTGCGGCCGTGGTGAACGATTCGGTGCTGAACAAGCGCTCAATCCTCCTCTGTCAGTGGAGAACTTCTGAAGTTGTCTGGAGGGGCACAGGACGGCACGCCACTTGGCCGGGCTGTTCACAGATTCTCAGACTGTGAAGAAGCTGCTTCTCACTCAGGCAGCTGCTTAATTGGCTCCACGAAGTTGAGTGGACCCCTTCTGTGCCCTACCTCCATGGAAATGTTCCTGGCAGCATCGGGCGTTGAGCCGGGGTCAAACAAGCTGACTTTTCAGTTACCAAGGCGTAGTTTACCTATAGACAACAACAGTAATTTCCTTCCATATTTAATCAATTTCGAGCTGCGGAAAGCGTTCACGGCTGCAGAAATGTTTTGAGAAGTTGTAAATTAAAAATGCACCTTTATTTGCAATTACAGTGGCAAATAGCCACATGAGCTACTCCTAATTCCGACAATAGTGTTGTTCCCTGATGTCATGCCCCCATAGAAGATAAGAGAAGGATATATGAAGATGGCTTGACGTTACGTCTTAGCTACTTACGTATTTTTTTTCGATTATGAATGCTGATAAAGCTCGCAAATTCTTACAAAGTAGTGGATTGCCAACGACTAGAGCAATAATATTGATGATAAGCCTTACGTATCAACAACCGTAGCATTACAGAGAAACTAAAACAAAAGAATCAGAGTGCAAAATATCTATTACACACCGTATTTCGTGTAGCACGACCGAGGAATACTTGAATGTTCGGAAGTTATATGTGGCGCGTTAACGCGAGCGTTTTGCTGCCGTTTGCATAAACCTTAAAATACGTTTCAGACTTCCGTAGTGAACCGGAAATAGTATGGCGATAACCACCGATGATACATGTAAGTAACTGACCGTAAATTTCTCTCCGCTTTCCTGAAGTATCAAGACTTTCTGTGGAGACTTCATTGTGCCAGCTGTAATAAAATACGAAAATCTTTTATTTACTTGTAATGTTTTTGAAACACCTAGTACAATGTAGAATTAGATTACTAAGAAATAATTTATCATATTGTACCGTAACATGAGACACCTTATCATTAAACACTTTCTTTCCATTCCTACGAAATATGTTTCAAAATTTGTAATATATGTATGTGTAGATCTCCATGGCAGTTTTACGTTTCTTTCATACCGTAAACATCATACTCTGTAACGTATAAAACGAGCAGCCTAGCCTTGTTTGCTAATCCATAAAGTGTACATCATGTATCCCACTGGACACCAGATTAATCACGCAAAGGATAAACTGTTATTCAGGTAAAAGACTAAAGTTTGCGCACATACACAGCAGATGTGATTGGATATTCAGAAAATTTTTCATCTGAAAATTTTGTAAATGATTTTATTACCTGAAAAACAACATTAAATTGCAGTGAACTACTAACTGCTAATTTAATCTTTGGTCATTCATTTAAAATGTAATTACCTGTTTCAACATGTGTATTCTCTGCTTGTATTGTTGTGTAGTTGCATTGTACCAGCGCCTATTTGTGATTTCGAATGAATGAAGGGAGGAAGTTTTGCTGATTTCAATCAATGGATCTGTTATCTCTTGTAATGTACTCGTGCTTAACCGTAAGAATGACGCAACGAATTTTTATTATTAACGATGAAGCACACTATTCAACGCTTTCGATAAATACTATTTGTGTTGCCTATTATCATCGTTTTTCAATGAATTTGAGCGTTTTGAGAAACAGTGATCAATTTACAGCGTTTACTTAAAATCCGTCCATTTTATAATTGTTCTAAATTACATTAGCATCGCTTCCTGTTAAATTTAATTACGTTAAAAGGCAGCTCTTAATGGAAACACGTTATTCCTTGTGTTATCGTGCTGGACTGCTCATTTGGTTTTTAGGAAATTCCAACCTTATTGGAGAGATTCACACATTCACAGATCAGTCCCTGACACTCAAAGGTTCTAATAAGACATTCTCGAGACCAATCCACGAACGACAAACAACAGTGCGTCAGAGGCTTTGATGAAAAAGGGCAAGGAGCTGTAGGAACCTCTACGCAAACAGTGGGCACTTCATGTGATGAAAAGGACAACGCCCCAAGGCTTGGCAAAATTATTTTAGTTCAAATGATTCAAATGGCTCTGAACACTATGCGACTTAATTTCTGAGGTCATCAGTCGCCTAGAACTTAGAACTAATTAAACCTAACTAACCTAAGGACATCACAGACGCCCATGCCAGAGGCAGGATTCGAACCTGCGACCGTGGCGGTCGCCCGGTTCCAGACTGTAGCTCCTAGAACCACACGGCCACTCCTGCCGGCTTATTTTGGTTGACGAAAGACGAATGTACTGGCAACAGTCATGCCATGTGTGCAACCAGAAGTTAGAACCAGACAGAAGAAGGGCCACCATGCTGTCAGTTGCTGCTGCTAACAGAAAACCATCAACTGTTTGTAGGAGCTTCTTACAACTGACGAACAAAACTCCCTGACTCTACTGAATCGTGGAAGGTATAAATACGCATCGGGATTTTTGTGCTGTGCACTACTGCTATAGCGATACTTGCAGAGGTAAATGAATAAAGTCCAAAGGTGTAATCAGTAGCTCGTGCGTTCTGGAAGGTGCTTCGGGGAGTTAAAAATAGCTGCAAACTGTTTAAGATATGCGCTCATTTGTAAACCGGTGGTATAAAAATATTTCTGAAAATTAGTGACAATGAAATTTAGCAACAGCATCCTTATCGATCCAATTAGGGGACCACATGAAGCAGCATCACGTAATACTTAGAGAAATAGGAAAAGAACATTTCCGAGTGCTGTGAAGTACACACCATTTCAGGCTTATTAAATAAAACTGACCAACAAAATTTTACTTTTTTGTCATTATAAGCTTATGCACATTTTTACCTTCGTGTTATCCCATGGAGGAATGTCACTGAATGCAAAAACCCTTTGCTTGGTTGTTAGTAGTTTTCTGCAAATGACTCCCAAACTTGTGTGTAGCAGTATGGGCTAACACTGACGTGCTCCCCTTTCCTTGGTATCTCATTTTGCTGTACAAAAATTACTGGTGACTGCGTTCTCCATGATCGTCCTTTACAGTACCACAGTTTCCAGCAAAAAACTCAAAGTGGGAATATAGAAAATATAATTTTAAGGTCGCGTTGCCCCCCCGCTGCCCTCCACCATGTATTGTAGCAGTGCTGAAAGTTTGCCACAAGGTCCTTACAGTTTTCAGGCTTCGTCTTTCCTCGAAATTTTGTTCACTGTTGAATAAAGGCGTCCCAAGTCAACATTTCATCACGTGTCACGATGGTGTCGAAATGCTCATCTTTGTACAGTTTAGGTATCTGAGGATTCACGAAAATCTCACTTATTATATTCGATTCACTAAAACGTGTATATTTCTCTCGTAAATAAAGAAATGGTCCCCAGTTTTGTCCACGGTCTTAATGACGTTATTTATTTGATCAAATCTCATATGGATAGCAAGAAGAATTACGTTCTTTTATTCGACAAGTGCTTCGTGTAACATTGTGAAACCCTGGTTCAAATGCTTGACGCTTACGCCAGACTCTCTTGTAATACATTTGCGTGGTTATCCCAGAGGCCCCGGAAGCAATAGAATGTGTGTTTCAGCACAGTTCGCCGCCTGTCCTGTTCTACGGGGCTCGACGTCTATAATGAGGGGTGGGCACCAAACCCTACACCGTATGGACGTGGTTTCATCTTGCCTTCACCACGTGATGAAAGTCACCACAGCACTCTTCGAACACCTGACACGTCGCTCAGTCTCCGAAATCCTCGTGGCGAGTCTGCAGGCCATCAAAATCTGCAGTCGGTCGCACTCAGATAGATTGCGCGCCTTCCCCGTTTTAGACTCGGACAGCACACTTACTGATGCTACATGCAACGTTCGTGTGTCTGCATACCAATCATTCCTCTCCTGGTGAGGATGCTGTGGCTGGACGGCTTTATATCGATAGTAGGTCGGTGTCAATTATCTGGCTGATCGGTGTGAACCATGAGAAATCTCAGACTGAGTGGTACCATTGCTTACAATGGCTGAATTTCACTTTAATACAGCTAATCTGAAAGCCCTTAAGGCTTCTATATCGCCACTTCAACTCGCCTCTTTCCAACATTTCGCCTGTTAAGGATCTGATGCACACCAATGTTACTCCCAACGTTATCAAAACCAAAAATAAGAGGCCCAAGGTGAACACAGATGGAACTCGCTATGGAGAAGCCATGCAGTATCATGGAGGGGGAGGGGGGGAGGGTGTCGGAGGGAAGTGTAGCTGAAGGATTTCTGAGGGTTCGGTCAAGGTGGGAAAGCGTTGTGAAAGCTGGTCGCTTCGTCTTATGGACCCATGTCAGATGAATGAGGTATCGACTCCCGTTACCATGAAGGTGAGAAGACGGTACGAGTCCATCGAGTGCATCTGAACTCGGTTGGTTATAGTCCTTACCCTGGAGAGGAGGGGAAAGAAGAGTTACTCCTGCCAAGATAGATAGTCACATTACTTCTTTAAATTTGATCTTTATCCAAGAAGGCGAAAGTGTGGTCGAGTTGCCAGGATGTGTGGTGGCTGTCCGTGTGGCTGTTGGGGGATTTCGAGACACAGCGGCTGTGACAGAGCTTGCGACAGTAAGAATGCTGGGTCCTCCTGTGAGGTGGGAGGATGGAGCGTACAGAGTCCGTTACTGATGTGAGACGTGCGGGGCACGTTCTTGTTTACGCGAAGTTCCTACTGGCTTCCCAGTGGAGTTTTAAGCCGTTTACTGCCGTGGTTATGCTGCTGCCAAGGTGGCTCTTCCTGGAATCTCTGACCGGAGCAGCTACCGATCTTGTCTAAGCTGGAATGTGTGTGTCCTAACATCACCACATGACTTATTATATGGTGAGCGGGTTTTTAAGTACTGCGTAATGTTTTGTAGGCCGCTAAAAATTGTAAAATTTCTTAGATTACCTCTGATGGTGGGTGGAGTGTCGGCCACTTATTTACCGCTTGGAGTGAGATTGCTGCCAGTTTGTTATGGTCTCTCTACGGCCCATAATTTAATTGTTAAAGGTACTGTTCTGCTCAGCCTCTCATTTATGCTTTTGCACAGTCCTTCCTAGTTCCTGTGTATTGGTTTTTCAAAACTTTTTCTTTACATGAAAATGTGCTAATGCTTCTACTTTGCACTGAAGTGTGGTTCTTCCCAAATGGCATGTCTTACGATAAGAGATATTTTGTAAATCTATGTTTCATAGAGTCACTGTAAATTCCGCTATGCCTGTTACACAGTAAAAGCATGGTGTTATGTAATTTAGCTTAGGTATCGCTGAGCAACTCTTTAGTCCTTGTATGTTCACGCCCGGAGAGCATAAGCCACCGTTTAGAGTGTACGGTTCGCTGTATTTCTCTTGGACGATGTTTGCTTAAGTTGGGTTTCGTAGCCTCTGTACGGTCTGCTCCCTTCACGGCTGAAATCTTATTTGCTGACCTGTTTTAATGTACAACTGCCTCATTTTAAAATTATTTACTGTTTGTCATTGAAGACAGAGATCTCAGTACTCCACAGGCTGGCCGCGTTTAAAGGAGTCCCAATTTTTTTTTTTTTTTTTTTTTTTTTTTTTTTTTTTTTTTTTTTTTTTTTTTGCGTGATATCAGGGTAACGCTCTCTCTCCCTTGGTTTATTCATGCTTGTAAAATTGAAGCCATACTTCACAATGGAGTGGTAGGGGTGAATTTGTTTCTGTTATTTGGTATTATGTCCCACAGGACAACCTTAAGAATATATTTTTAAATGTTGGCAGAATTCATTAAAGCCTCTCTCCTATTGATTAGTTTTATTAGGCTTCATGAAATATTTAAATCTAAAAATTTCTATTTTATGTAACGCTCTGTATTGAGTTACTGATTTTTATCCAACGTATTTGGTTTTAAGTTACTTTCAAAGTCTCGAAACTCAACATCTGAATGTCGTGTTTTGTAAATAATCTGATGTGTTTTATTTGTAACAGTTGTGAGCTTAATAAACTGTTGACATGTATGAACGTTACCAATGATGTTTGACCACTCATGGTCAAGGTCGTTCTTCCAAAACAACCAAAACACAAGAAGTGCGCTACATTAATCTGGTGAATTTTCCGGAAGTTTCGCTGGGTCTCTGATTACCCTGCTATCTTGAGGCGCAGAGTGAATTCTGAGAGCGGAAACTGTTAACTGAAAGTAGAATCGCTCGACAGTCCGGTATTACAATCTACAGTACGTCAGCCAAATAGGATGCTTTGTATGTTTAACTTAATGTAATACTAGAATGAATCAGAAAGTATTGTTCGCCAAATTACTGCTGTAAATGCGAAGTCAACACATTCATTCCCAGCTATTGGCCTATCTCGGATCGGCTCAGCTTATGAGCCCATAGCACCGCCGCATGGTTCTGCAATCCCTTGCTGAAAATGGTGGCTGTGCTCAATACGTTCACGTAGAAGGAACAACGAAGCGTGATTCGTGTTCTATCGAACAATGGACGAACACGCATCGAAATTCACAGGGATATGCAACTGAGTTAAGTGGAAAAGTATCTTGCTCTGAGAAGTGTGAGGAAGAGGAGGAGGAGGAGGAGGAGGAGGGGGAAGGGGAGGAGGGGGTTGTGGTGGTAGTGTTGTGAGTTTCCAAAACGGCTGCGAGGACGTGCATGACAATGAGAGTTCAGGAATGCCGCGTTCGTCACTGACTGATTGCAGCATTGGTGCATTTTCATTCCACTAGGTGCAACAGTCAATGGAGACAGTTACTGTTCCAGTCACGTCTATGGTCTTCCATCAGGAAATAGCGCCGACGGATTCTCCATGTGGACAGCATGCTTATTCTCCACGATAATGTGTGGCCACATGTGGTAATCAGAACCGATATCAAGCACCGGTCATGTCTCTGGGAGAGTCTTGACCGCCCACCTTACAGTCCGGAAATCGTCCATAGCGATATTCACGTTTTCGGTCTGCCAAGGAGGTTCCTGGCAGGACGGCGATTCACGTGCAATGGTGAAACCAAGACAGCAGTCTTACGGTGGATGAATTATACCATGAGGATATGGAAAAATTGGTTGAATTGGTATGAGGACTACGTGGAAATTAGTGAAACGTTCGTACAGTATGACGTATATATATATATATAATTAACTGTATGAACTTTATTTCGGCTAATAAGAAACAGAGGCTATGATTTCGTAATTCGCCCGCCTATGCCCTTTGAATGAAATGCTGGTCTCTCAAGAATTTCGTGCAACTTACAGCTGAAAAAAAAAATTGTAGGCTGTCCCTAACCGAGGTGGGTGACAGCGGGAGCATTAAATACGTCACACGTATACTACGACGGCTCGGACACGTTCCCACCATGAAATATGACCCACTTGTCTGTATTGTGTACAATGCCCTGACTTGTTATATCCAGCGCTGCGACTTTGTGGGCGCCCAACGGCTTCGTTTCTAACAAAATGGTCATTTGCTGGACCACATTGTGCCTAGAGATTTTCTTTGGTTCCCTTGCTATTCCTTCAAGGCATACAGCAGTAATGGCTGCTTCGATAGTGTTTTTACACAGAGCTGGTGTTTAATCAAGTGACGCACTTTTCCCTGTGGGTCAGCAATATCGAACTGCTTGGGAGAGATTGCTGCCATCCATCATTTGCGGGTGGCTTATCCATTTCTTCCAGGTACGGTTCAAATGTCTCCTGATTACTAGTAACTTTGCGATTGCAGGAACAAGCACGAAGTTAGATCGGTGCAATCTCTATGCTGAAATTTAGAACACGACTTAGTATGAAGGTCAACATACCACCCCAAGAAATAACACCAATGGTTTCAAAGCTGGTTCATAAGACATCCTTCACAAAAAAAACACGAGAAATTAAATATGTAGAAAAATAAATCTTTGCCAACTTTCTGGAAAGACTGCTTCACCGTCAGAGACATCAGTTACATTTATTTTGTCATTGGTATTACAATCACTATTAATCAGTCTTGTAGAGAGTACAATTTTTCGAATTTAAGCTTAAAACATTACAAAGAATCATTGAAGCAATACGAGCATAATTCTTTACATATTAACTGTGAAAGTAGGGGGTAACAAGTCTTGACCGTTGCACTCAGCTCCTCAGGCACATAATGTCGTTTACAATAAGTAGGTTTCGCAATAATTTCACATCCAAGCACTTGAGAGACAGTCATTGGTGCTGAAATTACAGTCTCCAAATTCCGGTGACTTCCATAATAATCTTCACATATACTTTTAGTATAATCCCCACAATGGATGATATTTCTTGACTCTTACTGGTTAAATGGAGAAGAAAGGAAAGAACACATGTTTCTAATTTTCCAACATATCTCTGTCCCTTTCCCGCTAACACTGTATCTACCTGCCTCACCTTCACACGCTCTCTGGCCATCACTTAACCACTCTCTTCCTATCGGCTAGTCCTCTGTATCTTTCCATTACCTCAAGGCCTCTCTCTCTCCGCCTCACTCTCTTCAAGATCTCCTAGCCCCTTCTTCTGTCCATCTCTTCGTCCCCCTGTTCTCCAACTCCTACAGTCCTTCTCTCTCACTCCTCTCTCTCTCCATCACCTCTTCTCTCTTTCTATAACCAACTTCAACTGTCCATCTCCATCTTTTCCTGCCTCCACTCACACAATTCAGATACCGTAGCCGTATTCCAATAATAAGCCGATAAGCCGTAAATGCAACTGGACGCGCACACATACACGCAGACGCACACGCACACGCACGCGCGCGCACACACACACACACACACACACACATATATATATATATATATATATATATATATATATATATATATATTCAGCATGTATATACACTCCTGGAAATGGAAAAAAGAACACATTGACACCGGTGTGTCAGACCAACCATACCTGCTCCGGACACTGCGAGAGGGCTGTACAAGCAATGATCACACGCACGGCACAGCGGACACACCAGGAACCGCGGTGTTGGCCGTCGAATGGCGCTAGCTGCGCAGCATTTGTGCACCGCCGCCGTCAGTGTCAGCCAGTTTGCCGTGGCATACGGAGCTCCATCGCAGTCTTTAACACTGGTAGCATGCCGCGACAGCGTGGACGTGAACCGTATGTGCAGTTGACGGACTTTGAGCGAGGGCGTATAGTGGGCATGCGGGAGGCCGGGTGGACGTACCGCCGAATTGCTCAACACGTGGGGTTTTAGGTCTCCACAATACATCGATGTTGTCGCCAGTGGTCGGCGGAAGGTGCACGTGCCCGTCGACCTGGGACCGGACCGCAGCGACGCACGGATGCACGCCAAGACCGTAGGATCCTACGCAGTGCTGTAGGGGACCGCACCGCCACTTCCCAGCAAATTAGGGACACTGTTGCTCCTGGGGTATCAGCGAGGACCATTCGCAACCGTCTCCATGAAGCTGGACTACGGTCCCGCACACCGTTAGGCCGTCTTCCGCTCACGCCCCAACATCGTGCAGCCCGCCTCCAGTGGTGTCGCGACAGGCGTGAATGGAGGGACGAATGGAGACGTGTCGTCTTCAGCGATGAGAGTCGCTTCTGCCTTGGTGCCAATGATGGCCGTATGCGTGTTTGGCGCCGTGCAGGTGAGCGCCACAATCAGGACTGCATACGACCGAGGCACACAGGGCCAACACCCTGCATCATGGTGTGGGGAGCGATCTCCTACACTGGCCGTACACCACTGGTGATCGTCGAGGGGACACTGAATAGTGCACGGTACATCCAAACCGTCATCGAACCCATCGTTCTACCATTCCTAGACCGGCAAGGGAACTTGCTGTTCCAACAGGACAATGCACTTGCGCATATATCCCGTGCCACCCAACGTGCTCTAGAAGGTGTAAGTCAACTACCCTGGCCAGCAAGATCTCCGGATCTGTCCCCCATTGAGCATGTTTGGGACTGGATGAAGCGTCGTCTCACGCGGTCTGCACGTCCAGCACGAACGCTGGTCCAACTGAGGCGCCAGGTGGAAATGGCATGGCAAGCCGTTCCACAGGACTACATCCAGCATCTCCATGGGAGAACAGCAGCCTGCATTGCTGCGAAAGGTGGATATACACTGTACTAGTGCCGACATTGTGCATGCTCTGTTGCCTGTGTCTATGTGCCTGTGGTTCTGTCAGTGTGGTCATGTGATGTATCTGACCCCAGGAATGTGTCAATAAAGTTTCCCCTTCCTGGGACAATGAATTCACGGTGTTCTTATTTCAATTTCCAGGAGTGTATATATATATATGTGTGTGTGAGTGTGAGTGTGAGTGTGTGTACACGTGCGTGTGCGTGTGCGTGTGCGTGTGCGCATGCAGTTGCTTGTTACAGTAACGAGCAAAAATTTAAACTTAACCAGTCGAGTAGTTTATAATCTACACATATATTTCTAAATTAGGAGCATTTAAATATATAGCCTACGTCTGTACAAATGTTCACTAGCGTCTTGTGTAGAAATTTCAAGAAAACTGATCGAGAATCTTCCGAAGTTTTATATATTATAAATTAAATTCTGCGTTATATATATTCAAAAGAGATACATTAAAACACGCACATATTCGAATTCTACGTTATGTTAAAATTTCAAATAATTCATTGAAGAATTTCGGATTTTAAGATATTGAGAAAATGTTCATTTACATTTCTATGTAGATTTCCCCAACAATTATTAGATATATATTTATATATTAGAGGTGGTGAACCAGTTGGTTTACAAGAACGCGCGTGCATTTGAATGCAATGTTGTGTCAAAATTTCAAAGCAATCGGTGAAGAACTTTCGAAGATTTATGATTATGCATATACGAAGCTACATGTTTACGTTTATGTATGTAATTTAAGTTTTGATTCTAGCTATGTACTGTCTCTACAACCGTTTCCTACTATCATAATTTGTTCTATATGTCGAATGCAGGTCAAGCTGTTAACGATAATAAAATATGTAATACATTCTACTGTTACTAACAAAAAGCTGAACAAATTATAATACTTGTCTGACACTAAGTGCTACCAATTTTTGTATTAAGTATTTTGTCCATCTTCAGCAATTTGATTCGTATATAATGCATGATGAGCAACCAGTTGCATAAAAATAAATTTAATGTCTTCAGCGGTTTCGGGCACTTTTTCGTTATGCGGTAGGCATAACCTTATGAATAAGAGCACTAAGATCCCGAAAGCAGTAAAGAAATATTGCACAAAATTTTCCCTGACGGAATTAATATAATACTACGTTATCGAGCGTCTCTCTCTCATCTGTATTTCGTGCGATGTTCTACGAATCATTAAACGCTAAAGTAACTCAAGTGGCACGTCATTCTATTTCCGCAGTTGAGCTTGAGAAATCACTTTATTCCTGAGTACATTTCCATCGTATTTGCGTAGTCTCCATATACGTCAGTGATCACGCTCTCTTATCTCTATTTATATTTCTGCAAATATATATACCCGGTACAATATCATTAAATGGAACTCTCGAACTTGGTTTTCCTCGTGAAATAACCTGGAGGTGGTTTGGGCTTCCAGCTCCAGTACTTCTGGTCTTTTCCAAAGACGGCTGCATCCTGTAATGTCTCCGGTAACCTCTGCAGTGCAGATTCCGGAAGAAACGATACGGCAAACGCTGTACCCAAGTTAAGAGCACCGAGGATGGCACATGGCATCCGTCTGTCGCTCTGAAAGAAAGAAGATAAGACCGTGTCAGCACTGTGAATTAAAGCTACTACTAATACCAATACACACATGTAATTTGGACTATGGAAAGAAGAAGTTAAAAGAATTGTTTTAGACGATAATTTCAGCCACGCTCCTCCTCCAAGTTTCGTACCATAACTATTCCATCACAAATTTGTATCAGTGTTACACTACTAGCTTTAGTAGCAATTGCAGTTTGTCGATCTTTCACCATTACTTCACTTTGTTGCAGGATACATGCTGTGGCGAAACATTTTCAGAGACCAAGGAAGAGTACAGAGGCATAATTCAAACCCAGATATTTGTTTCCAAAAACACTGCATTTGGGTACTGGAGTGATATGTTATTTTATCCAACCAGGCAATATTTTTGAACCTAGTTGTTGCAAAAGACAAACTTGTTTCATTTTCACGAAAAAATTTGCTGACTTATCGGATGATCCTAGATATTTTACTTTATTTTCTGGGATTACTACAGAACTTTTCACATGACTCTTTAATTTCCCTCTTATACACACCTTTATGACATATAGGACAAAATTAGCAAACACAAGTATACACACGTAAATCTACATCCCATACAAAGAAGCATGCGGATCGTGAGATACAATGACGATTTTTGAAAGACATTCTCGCTATCTAAGTCGTAGCCGTTATGTTTTGAATTTTGAGCACCTACGTACAGCGATAATTTGCTTTGTTATGGTAAGAGCCTTTTATCCAACTATACGCAGAGTACTTAAGAGTAACAGCATGTCGTAGAATAACCGTAAGCTCATTCATTCCTAACTCATAAAATTTTAAAATTCTTCACGTGGAGAAACCCGTTCTGCATTTAATATACTGACAAAGTGCTCATCACGATAGTATAACTGATTAAAAAGTTGTAAAACCAGACAGTGCGACTGTTAGTACTAATTTAAGCATTATTTTCAGAATAAGCTGCAAATTATAACTAACGATGACTTAGCAGTCGTGAAATATACGGCGCCAGCATAGTGACAAACTGTCGAATATATTTCTCCACAGGATTTACACAAAATTTCGTTGATCGGCTAGGTCACCAGACAATCAATTTCAGTAAATGTCTAGATATAATTTCTTTCAAACTGATATTATTATATAAATTATTTAGGACACAACTAGTTTCAGACTTAATTACCTCATTTCCATTTGTCATAACGTCCGTTGGGAAATCAATAACAATTCACGTGTTAGGATCATGTTGGAAATGGAACACCCACAAAAGCATTTTCGCCATACAAAAGGTGACCTAGACCAGCGTTTGACCTCTCATCGATGTTGAAGTCGTTTAGTAAGCAAAGTGTTTAACCAGTGAAAAACCCTGCGATTCTGGTCTGATATGTGTCAGCTTAGATCCTAAGTTGTACATTCGTTTCGCCGTTTTATTACTTCAAAGATCTTATTCACCTATAGCTACCAACGACGTATCTGAATCTGAAGGAATTCAAATACATTACACCTCGTAGAGAAGGGCATAAAATATCCGAAACAAGTGCCCGTTAGGGTATATTTTTATTAATATAAGAATACACAACACGTGAAAATGGTATTTTATCTGCTCCAGTACTCACGGCAACGTGTTACATTTATATTAGTATTCTGATTCTACCAACATATAAAAAGCATCTACGAAATACACATATCAAAAAAAGTTTTACATCATCCCGGTTCCCAGGACACTTGAAGATAGACGTTGACTGTGGGTATTGTACCACAGATGTGGGTATTGTATCACAGACACAGTCCCTTTGACTGTTCCGAGCCGCGCAGGATTAGCCGAGCGGGCTAATGCGCTGCAGTCAAAGACTATACGGCTGGTCCCGGCGGAAGTTCGAGTCCTTCCTCGGACGTGGGTGTGTGTGTTTGTCCTTAGGATGATTTAGGTTAAGTACTGTGAACGCTTAGGTACTGATGACCTTAGCAGTTAAGTCCCATAAGATCTCACACCCGTTTGAAAATTTTTGAACTGTTCAGAGATGTCATTAAACCCTCCCAAAAATGTAAAATCCCCTTCTGTCTACTACCTTCTGTCTATTAGACAGAGGGGGTCCGACAGCCGATCAGTTCCAGTCATTCCACCAAGAAAAAAGTACTCGGATCGTGTTGTCTGTTGTTCTGCGATACCTAGAATGTCAATGCCGTGTTTCGATCGTGTCTGCATTGTCACTTGGTGCCAGGAAGGGCTCCCAACTAGGGAAGTTTCCAGGCGTCTCGGAGTGAATCAAAGTGATGCTGTTCGGACATGGAGGAGACACAGAGAGACAGGAACTGTCGACAACATGTCTCGCTCAGGCCAGCCAAGGGCTACTACTTCTGTGGATGACCGCTACCCACAGATTATGGCTCGGAGGAACCCTAACAGCAAAGCCACCAAGTTGCTCATTTGGGCCTATCTGAGAGCACCACTTACAACGTCGTCAATAATTTCTTTGATGGATTAAGAAAGAAATGGCTCTGAACTATGGGACTTAACATCTGAGCTCATCAGACCCCTAGACTTAGAACTACTTAAACCTATCTAACATAAGGACATCACACACATCCATGCCCGAGGCAGGATTCGAACCTGCGTCCGTAGCAGCAGCGCGGTTCCGGACTGAGGCGCCTAGAACCGCTCGGCCACAACGGCTGGCGGATGGATATCAATCCCTGTAGTCTTCAACCCCCACAGTTCTATTTAGCACCGTGTAAGTTATTTGTTGCTATCTTAACACAAGATCCGTCATCCAATCGGGTTTTGTGGCAGCGTTATTCATATGTTACTTTCTACGCTGATTATGTGGAGAACTTCTCATGTATTATCTCCAACAGACCTCTATAGCACCAGGTCTCAGACGCTACGATTCCCTTCCTTTCTGGTGTTCTCACCTCTCACAAATATGTTCCTGAGATTAGGACTTAAGTATGACACAGGTAGCCTCTTTCTTTTGTCCAGGAACGATCCCTGTACCTCGGATATTCTACTTTTTATGTTCTTCATGCTTCTCGTGTCATGTGTCATTTTATTTCAAATATGGTAGTACTTAAATTCATCTACTTATATAAATTCATCTCTATATAAGTATGATTATCGCTAATCTTATTTCTACTAAACGTCATTAATTAGGTTTAATCACAGACAATTACCTGTTCTCATTAAACTGTTCTTTCCATACAACAGGTCCTGTAGGTCTTTTTCACTTTCGCTGAGGATGTCAATGACATCAGCATAGATTATCATTGATACCTGTTCACCTTGAATCGTAATAACTTCCTTAAACATTTCCTTTCTTTCCGTCATTGCGTCTTTGAAAAGTAATTCAACAGCAGCTATTAAATACTGCATGCAAGTGTTACACACTTCTTAATAAGAAACGCATCGATCTTGGCCTTCAGTTCTTAATGATCTCTTACTGCATGCAAGTGTTACACACTTCTTAATAACAAACGCTTCGATCTTGGTCTTCAGTTCTTAATGATCTCTTTGGGTCTAGTGCATGTTGTGTGTCAACAGTCCTTCCCCGTAACCCACTCCCGCTTTTCTCATAATTTTGAAAACCTTGCACTGTTCTACACTGTCGACCGCTGTTTTTCGATCAACAAATCTAATGAAAGCATTCTGATTTTTCTAAAGGTCTGCTTCTATAATCAAAGTACCTTTCTGGAGTCCTTACTTTTCCTACAGCCACACTTTCCGTCATCTAACATCTATTCGCTTGCCTTTTTCATTCTCGGGTTCTTTGGGGGACATGTTTGATGTAGCTACTGACGTTTTCCTTGCACAAGTGGCTAGCACTGTCAAGACTTTGACAGTACAAGTCACACGTTTGGGGAGACGTTAGAATTGTTACCAAATAAACATTGGCCGAAAATCCAAGACAGCAAACAACAGACAGTTTGCCATTGTCAGCTGTGTTTTCGTTCCAATTCACAAAAAACTGTTTGCAGGCTGTTTCACCAGTCATATCTCTGAATTTCTATCAAAACTATGCATCATTTACTAAGAAATGTGATAACCTGTATAAAACCTACCCTCTATTATTAGTTAAAATGAATATTTGCTTGTGTAATGTAATCAACGAATTTGTGATATAAAGTTACTGATGATGATTTTAGTTATAATTTTTACTCAGCAAAAGTTCAAAAACGCAAAATAAAGCTACTGGTTAATGTCGCAGTTGTTGGTCATCAACAAAATATGAGCTCATTTGCACACATCCAAAGTTCTACTCCTGTACCATACTTTGGTTGCGCAGTAGAGCTCCAAATTAATTATTTTCGATGTCTATAATCCTCTAGAAGTGTGTTAATGTTAATTCGGTGTTAAAAAAGTTTGCAGAAACGTCACAGTGATAAAAAAGGTACTACGTATCACACATATACATCAATTGCCGTAGAAAACATGATACGAAACTCTAAAGGATGTGCCTCTACGCTGTGCTCATTCCTACACACGTGCAGCTAAAATAGTAATGCCCAGTTTCTATTCACAGTTAGGCCAAAAAAGATCGAATCTAATCTGGACTAGCAGACAATAAATGTTGACTAAAATAATACGCACACTTACGAACAAACAAGCATTCTCAGAGTAAATTTTTATGCCCACACATTGTCTAACACGATCAACTGAAATACTTTCACATCTGTGTTACAACCACTTCAAAATACCTAACGGGTGTTACGTCTGGTATATATACTGCCATCGCCTAAGGTTTTTACCACCAATTTAGGAGAGACACAGGAAAGGTATAACTGTAAAATATAACCGACCTCAATTACTAATTTTTATAGCAAATTTTTGTTCCTTGTCAAGGTTAAGTGCCTATCGAACATATTTACCTTCCGGAACTGTGGTTCCAAGGCTGTCTAAAACGTTCACCAATCGTAACTAAGGCTCTTTAATACAACTTGCGAACCGCTTCCTATAGTCAAATACTAAATGTAATGAAAAGACGTGATGTAAATGAAATGATTGTGCGACACTGATGGCCAGGGGTTCCCACCTGGGGAAGCTCGGCCGACGACTTGCGAATCTGTTTGGTTGAAGCATCTTTGGGCGACGTGGGTGTTTCTGACGATGAAATAACGAGGAGAACAACACAACACCCAATCCCCGAGCGGAGAAAATCTCCTACCCGGCACGGAATCGAACCTCGGCCCGTTGCATAACAGTCAGACGCGCTGACTACTTAAATGTTAGGCGGACTTCTAGGAGTAAGACAATGGTTTATGAATTATATAAGTGTTTCGAAGAAGACCGTGGAGGTGTTGAAGATGACATACCCGCCCGAATGCTACAGCCCTTCATCAACGGATAAAATCGTCTAAAATGTGGCGATCGCCATATCACAGTCGCTAAAATCAGTAACGCTATTAACGTCTTTAGGGTGTTGTAAGTGTGAAATGGGAGTAAGTATGGTTTCTTCTGAAACTGCTATAGTTCGAACAAAAATAGTCGAGAATAATGGTTGCTCAGGAGTTGCTAGATGAGATCGACAGACACGAGAAACCTCTTAAAATTGTCATGAAAAGAGATGAAAAATTAATTTATGTATACAACGTCAGATTTAAGTCCAACATCAGTCGTCTCAGTCTAATCATTCTGCTTTGCCAAGATCAAATATATTTCGACAACTGCGGTCATATCTGAAAAATATGCTCACTTTTGTTCTGCGATTTCAACGTCATAGTGCCATACGAATGCCTACCACAATCGCGATCAGTAAGAAGTGCTACTTCAAAGTTCAACTGCACTAGCGTGAAGCAAATCGCAAAAGAAACCGGATTTTTGACGAAAAAGCTCATCACTTTTCCACCACGACAAGTCAGCCGTGCCACTACTTTGCTTATTCATACAGTTTTGAGCAAAATGAATGCTGCGTGTCGCCAGTCAGCAGCCAATGTGACCGTTTTCTGTTCTAAAAAGTAAAGGAAACCTTAATAGTCCTTCGTTTTATATGCATAAATGAAATTACAACGCTTCGCTGAGATAGCTAAAAGCTCCAGAAAATTTTAAGGTGAGCGGAAAGAGCGCCAGTATAGGTTAATAATGTCTAATGAGGACTATCTTGTAGAAGATAAGATTCAAGTCGACTAATACATTAAATTATTTCCATACAGAAAAACTTCGTTTCTTTTTATCACAACTCTCATGTCCATCTATTGACGGCACTACAAAGCGTCGGTACATTATTTCATCGTTGGCAACAATGTAACAGTCTCTCTCAGTGGGCATTACTACGTCAATAACACATGTGCAGTTTCTATAGTAAGCTACTTTCCAGGTGAAGCAATGATGCATTTTTCGAAAGCTCTGAATTCGGTCGGTTATTAACGCTAAGAGTGCATTAGAAAAATTTGAGAAACAGTTAGAGAGGCTTTATCTCCATTAGTCCGTGACATGCGTCGTTTTGCCCATGTAGCAGAGCTGTTCATCCGACAACTACGTACCACTGTATAATGAATGAAAATACATCAGCTTATTGGATGCTATAGGTACACCTATGCACTCTGTCAGTAAACGGTAACGTCAAAGTGATACGCATCCTGTTTGCTGCTGTATCTAGAGTTTTAGGCTCTGAAGACTGTGCATGAGATGTACTTGTTCTGGGAAAATTGTTTTCTGTTTTCTTCTCATGTCTGTTCACATATTCTCATCTCGTAGCTTTCATTTCACTAAGATAATAGTCATATCTTAGCTACTCGTTAAACATTCAAACAAAATATGAATATAGATTTCATGCCCGTGTCGCTCCACTTACCATGAGGGCTACGTATGGCAGGGCGGACATGACGACGCCAGCTCCGGTCCACTCAACGCAGGCCGCGATCTGCCTCAGGCACGTGGGGTGCACCTCCACGCTCTGCAGGTTGGCCATACCGTTTGTGCCCGTCGTGAAGAACTGCGTTATCACCATCATCACCGTAATGGCCAGTCCGCTGAAGTTAGCTGAACCATTAAACATACGGTGCAGCAATTACCACATACAACTAAATAAAAAAAGTAACACACACACACACACACACACACACACACACACACCCACACACACAAATACACACACAGATAGATAGAGGGAGAGAGATAGAGAGATTCGCACGAATATCAATTACAAAATTAAGTAAATGAACGCCACGTCAAATTTTGTTCATTTGGTTTTCTGTCCGAAGACTGTCTTGAAGCAACTCTCCGTGCTAGCCTATCGCATGAAACCCTCTTGATCTCTGCGTAACTAGAACAACCTAAATCCATTAGAACCTGCTCGCTGTATTGAACACTTCGTCTTCCTCTACAATTTTAATCACCAACACTTTCTTCCTTGATGCTGCAAAATGCGTCCCTGGCCCCTTCTTTTAGTCAAGTCGATCCATCAATTTCTTTCCTCGCTAATTCGATTTAATACCTCTTCGTTTGCTATTCGAACTATCTGTCTTATCTTCAGCATCATTCTGTAGCACCAAATTTAGTAAGCTTCTATGCTCTTGTAGTCTGAACTCCTCACCGTGTTTTTGCGCCACTAATATAAAATGAGTGTTGAAAATAACATTAAGGGTTGTCGCATCTGATGACATGCCCTGAACGCTACTCGAATGTTGTTGTCAGGGGTGGCGTGTGGAAGGAGCTTAAACTAAACTTGTGATGAGCTTATGACAGTCAGGTATGTGTGACTATGAAAATATACCACCTATCAATCTGGGGGATTTAAAGGAACAAGACGCTTATAACTTAACATATCGAAGATTACATCTGAATGCCGCTATCTGAGGTCAAATGCGTCTTGGGTGGCTCTCACTATCGCAGGAACAATGTTTCCACAGTTATGCACTGTCTTACAGTACTCACTCTGAATAACGGATAACACATCGCTTCTGTACAGTCGTACGTGGCGATTAACAGACTACTGTGGATCATTGCCACCGATTTGAGCGAGTGAGCAACACATTTCTAACAGAACTGTAATGACAACCATAGCTTCAGCAAAAGTGTTATAGTACCTTCAAATTACTTTTTGTCACTCAACGTACTGAGAAATGTAAAACAATCATGTGGCTTCAGCAGCCAAAATAATGACCCTTGTACCATGCAGCTAGGCGAATTTTGTACCCAGGATCACGAGGCGAGATGTTGACTACAGTGTCGTCTGAGAGTTCATGAGGCACTGTGCTGTAACTCTTGCAACGATAGTTCACGAGACACCATGTTGGCTACAGTCTTGTAATGGGAGCTCACAAGGCAGCATGCTGGTGAGAGTCTTGTTAGGACACTTTACGAGGTGCTATGTAAGTGAAACTTGTTCTGAGAACTCTCCGAGTCAAGCGACGAAAAGGCGATGGTGTTTGATTTTCAAGGTTTCCCTATATGCTCTCGGACAATAAACAGCTGGTCTGATACCTGTAGCTACAATTCGAGATGACAGTACATAACGGTGAGGATGCTGGAAGGGGGTATAGCATTTATTCCGTTTTGTGGTGCTTTATCGGCGAAGGTAGGTCGAATCCCTCAAAATCATCAAATGAACAGTTTCTTTCGATCACCAATTGAGAAGCAGACACTGCTTGGTAATGTCAGTGACGAACAAGGACTATGGAAATCCTGAGTCTACCAGATCCCCTGCGAATGTGGTATGGCTTTCATAGGTCAGACGGTGCGTACTATCGAAGATCGTTGCCTAGAACATCAGCGGCACACCAGCTTGCAGCAGCCGTACAAGTCGGCGGTTGCTGAACGTTACCTCTCGGAATCAGACAGAATGAATTACGACCAGAGCAAGATTCTGACACAGACGTCCAAAACTGGGACTATGTCGTTACAGAATCAATCGAGTTTCGAGCACGAGAACCGCTGGTCAATCCAGAAAGCGGTTACATCCTTAGTAAGTCCTGGGAACACGCTTTAAATCTGAGAAAAGGAGAAAGAAGACATCCCACCACGGACTGAGTTGGAGAACACGCAGATATACTACAAAGATGCCGCCGACGATTGCCCATGGGCGTGGACCGCAAACGGAACGGGTGCTGGACGCTCCGCGCCTGGGCGCGGACAGCGTTGGCAGCACCTGTATGTGAAGGGGGGGAGAGACAAAAGCCTGGCACCCCGGCGCCTCGGCGGTCAGTTCGTCAACCCACCTGTTAATCGTTAAGTGCTCGCTTGCCGAAGAGATACTGTGCCCGTTGGACACTGACACACGGCTATTCACACGTGAACTCTTTCGTCGTGATGTACTGCAGAACAAATTGAAGAATATACTGTGTTTAAATCGTTGATTCTGTATTCTTCCGTAAACTGTCCACTTGAGGGCTGCAAGATTAACCAAGACGTTAATGGCCATCGCTTATTGTTTCCTTCCTAAAGCTTGTCTGTGAACAGTGGTACGAGTAAAATACTTGCTGCGCGGTCAGCCCCACGCAACAGTGCTGCAGACCAAAGCTCAGGCAAATCTTTACTAGCTGCACAGTTGCAGGATGGACCAAACACTCTGCAACTTCCAGGGCGCGCGCAGCTCACCGGCCAACATGCAGGAGACGGCTGCAGAGGTGATGCCAGCGAGCAGGGCGCTGCCCACGGCGGACCAGCGGCGGCCGAAGCGCGCAGCAGTGTAGTGGACGACGCAGTAGGCGGGCAGCTGGATGACGCCCTGCGCTGCCACTGCTAAGAACGGATTCACGCCCACGCCGCCAGCCATCATCACCAGCGAGTGAAGCGTCAGCAGGTGCGTAGACCTGTGCAGAGTTGTTTCACAAGGAATGCAGTTAATTACCGACATGTTTAATCAACCAAATTCATGACGGTGCTAGCCATCACCACGACCCGACCATTTGAAACTCCGGCTGCTGCAGGCCTAAATGAGTGCTGTTACTGGTGCTTGACTATCGTGAAACTGTCAGAGCTGTTTTATTAAAATTGCTAGGCAATTTTTATATCCAAGCGTTTACGAACTGTGTGTATGTTTAAATTCTTTAGCGGTGTGTTTTGATTTTTTGTGGAATAAATGTAAGTTCACAATTAGCAACCGAATTACATACTATCTTGGAATAGGGATTTCAGTTGTTCGGATACATAAATGGTTTGAAGAGCGTACACGTCTCTCAGCGCAGCAAACGACGGTGGTCATATCCTAGTTTTTGTTGCAATATTGTCTTCTATATCATTTTAAAAGCACCGTTATTGTTTATTGTTTTTAATGATTATATTAAAGACCCCATCCTCTTTCTTTTCAACATGCACATGCACACATTAACAAACACACACAAACGGACGAACAATGAACGCACACGCAAACGGACGCACACAGGCACATTACACGCACATCATAAAAGGTTTCGTATCGCCCCAGTTCCTAGAACTCCTGATGACAGACGTTGACTCAGGATATTTTATCACAGACACAGTCCCTTTGACTGGTCAGAGATGTATCTAATCCAGCCCAAAGATGTAAAAAGAACGTGCATGAGTAGCACCTATTAGATGGAGGGTATCCGACAACCAGTCATTTCACCAGGAAGGAGTTCCACGGCTCGTGAGATCTGTAGTTCAACCGTGCGCGGTTCGATCGCATCAGCATTGCTACTTTGTTCCACGAAGGGCTCTCAATAAGGGAAGCTACCAGGAGTCTCGGACGGAACCAAAGCAATGTCGTACGGATGTGGAGGGGATACAGAGAGACAGGAACTCTCGATTAAATACCCAACTCAGACCGTCCAAAGGCTACCACGGCAGTGGATGACCGCTACCTACGGAGTATGGCTCGGAGGAACCCTGACAGCAACGACACCATCTTGAGCAAAGCTTTTCGTGCAGCCATAGGACGTTATGTTACGACTCAAACTGTGCGCAATAGGATGCATGGTGCCCAATTTCACATCCGACGTCCATGCCGAGGTCCATCTTTGCAACGACGACACAATGCAGCGTGGTATAGATGGGCCAAGTAAAATGCAGAATGGACCGCTCAGGATTGGCATCACGTTCTCTTCACCGATGAGTATCGCATATACCTTCAAGCAGACAATCGTCAGAGACAAGTTTACAGACATCCCGGTCAGGCTGAACGCCTTATACACACTGTCCAGCGAGTGCAGCAAGATGGAGGTTTCCTGCTGTTTTGGGGTGGCATTATGTGGGCCGACGTAAGTCGCTGGTGGTCATGGAAGGCGCCGTAACGGCTGTACGATACGTGAATGCCATCCTCCGACCGATACTGCAAGCATACCGGCATTGTATTGGCGAGGCATTTGTCTTCATGGACGACAACTCGCACCCCCATTGTGCACAACTTGTGAATGACTTCCCTCAGGATAACGACATCGCTCGACTAGAGTCGCCAGCACCTTCTCCAGACGTGAACCTTATCGAAGATGCCTGGGATAGATTGAAAAGGGCTGTTTAAGGACGACGTGACCCACTAACCATTCCGAGGGATCTACGCCGAATCGCCGTTGAGGAGTGGGACAATCTGAACCAACGGTGCCTTGGTGACTGAAGTTAAAATCTTCTGGGTTATTAGGCCGCGTCATGTTTCTTCTAAAATGTTCGACGTTTCGACCCCTCTGCTGGGATCCTCCTCAGGATCTTTTTGTGTTCACTACTGCTGCCTTGATGAACTTATGGATAGTATGCAACGACGAATAAAAGCATGCATAAATGCAAGAAGACGACGTACTGCGTAGTAGAGGTACTGATGTGTGCAGCAATCTGGACCACCACCTCTGAAGGTCTTGCTGTATGGTGGAACAACATGCAATGTGTTGTTGTCATGGGAAATGAAAACGACGGAAATGATGTTAATGTTTACTCCTGTTTTCTGCACAGGTTCCGGAACTCTCGGAACCAAGGTGACGCAAAACTTGTTTTGATGTGTGCAGTACTCTGTATTTAGTAATTTTTTATACGAAATAAAAGGTATTTAGCAAGCCAGTAACACAATTGTAAGATGTATCAGTTCTCAGCAGGATGCGGCAGCGTTCTCCAGAAGATGGAGGACAGATGCCTCGCTGAAATGCCGATTTACGTTGATCTAAGGATAAATTCGAGGATACTACTATGACGTAAGTTTGTCTACAAAAATTATTTTATAATGTACCTAAAACCTGGAATTACCTTATAATTTAGTAACACATGACGCCGAAAGTGACAAATAGGCAGGGTGTCGCTGTGTCTGTGCCGGCACGTTCCGATAACGTCCACTCGAGTCACCTTCGGCGGATGCGGCATCCACCCCTTCTATAGATGTGTGGAAGTAAGATGGCGGCATCGTGATGTATTGCGTAGGTAGATGTGGAGAATGCTTTACGTCACAGTAAGTGTGCCTTCTTTCTCTGAACACGTCACATGCTTCTGCTGTAGCCTACCACGGTACCTTGCAATGCTGGAGTAAGACGCATTGCTCGGTCTATTGTATCTCCCTTGACAAATATGTTCGAGGAAGCTACTGCAGTCGTATGTTAACATAATGCGTGTCGTTTCTTATTTATGACACAATTAACACTACCGTGGCTAAGTAGCTTAAAATCATCAAAGTCAACGCGAAAAACCATTGTAAACGCCCTAGGCGCTTTCCGAATTGAGCGCTGCTTTCGGACGCACCAGAACAACACCATTGGTTGAAGATACTTGCCACAGCATATCTCCGTAATTGTCTCCTACTCGCGTTTGTAGCGGTGTCCTTTTGCTATTACTTCGAGTAATTTTCATAAAGCGATCTAAAATTGAAAATTTGCAAATCTTGTACAACTTCACTCAGGTGTGCAACTACCATTGCGGTATTACCATTAAAATGTTAATTTATGGTAGCATAAACTCGGTGAGTTGTGACCACATATAGTGCGAATGCCTTGTGTGAGTCAAGTATCGACCAAAGTTATGGAGACAGTTAAAAGTACTCCCACTCTCAGGTTTTTGTTTAACCTTCCACAACAAGCAATGGAGATATAAAGAGCAGTCAAATAAAAATTCGACAGATCGCAGAAAATTCATGGAAACTGTTCATCTCAAAAGAAATCTTCATAAATGTTAATTACTTGTCGACAGTTAAGCAAGACAGCCCATAACTTTCTGGAGATAAGCTTGTGATTGCCTATGAAACCATGATTGTACCCAGCCTTACACCTCTTCAACCAAAGAACACTGACGTCTGTATGGGCCCACTCAAACGTTGCCCGGGAAATTTTTAGGTCGCTGAAGAAGGTTCACTCAGGAGCGCTTACAACTCCCCCATAACGACTCGAATTCCACCATGCGATTTCCAGACTTTTGGAGCCTGAGGAGAGACATTCACGGTGGTCGGTTTCCTTTCTGACTATGAGGTCCACACCAAGGCACAGTCAACCGCAAACTTTTTCCCTTGAAGGCACTGACTTTCTTGCCTTACAGAGAGATAAATGTGAGAAGAGTGATTGAAGTTTACTTAGTAGTACATTCTTTCACCCATCTCGTTTATATTTGAATGCCCTTTACGTTATCACAGTCACATGTGAAATATACATATACCTATTTGTGAAAGTTTACAGTTAATGCTGCGTAATTGAATACAGTTCAGTGGTGATATTACTCTCGTAAGGAGATGCATGTTTATTTTTAAATTGTGCTTTCATGTAATCCTTTGACTTATACAGACGTAATACACATGTGCCTAGCACTACCAATGACCCATTGACACCAAATCTGATTAACTGTTACATAATTCCAGAGCTTTATCTACTGGTTTATTAATTTATTCAATCTACACTCTTTTTACCACAAGGACAATTCTATGAGTACCTCAAATAGCAACTATTTATACAAATTAGTCTCATGTTGCCATACCTACCGTCATTGTACGCTCTGTAATACACTTAGTAAGTTTATACATAAGCGTTTAATTTCCGAACTCCTGACAGTCTTTTCGAAACAGTAATTCAGTTACTATGATATAAGCAGATACCTATCTATTCAAGACAGCGGATTGAGGAGGCGAAATCCTTATGGTAGCTTTCCTCTGCGTTCACATACCTTGCAATAATGAGCAGCACAGTATTTTTGAAGACGTTCCAGCTGGTGAAGAGGCTGAGGAAGCCCTTTCTGTCCCTCTGGGCCTTGGCCACGGTCCGCATCACCTGCGGTGCGAACGAAGGGACCTCACCGCCGTTGGTGATGGCGATGCGACGCAGCAACTTCAAGGCGTCCTCCTCGCGACCTTTGCATGCCAACCACCGCGGTGACTCTGGGAACCACCTACCCAGGGTTCATCTCGTGAGAGAATGTAGTCACTCTTCTTAAATCCATAGATGTAATAAAAGCATATGTGTATATCTATATATGTAGTTATGTATACATGTATAAATGTTCCCCATTTCCTCCTAAGCAACTAGAACCATTTCAACCAAAGTTTGTACACATACCACTACTGTCTGGAAAAAATCATTGTGTGGTAAGAGCCTCCTATCTTACAAATAACTAGTCTATATTCATCCAGTATTTGAGAATAAGAGCACTTAGTGACTTCAAACATCCTTACAAATATTTTTAAATCTCTGTGAACTGCCCCCCTCCCAAACACATACAAAGAACGATGCAAGGGAAAACAGAATATCTCTTACTGTCCTTTCACTGTTCATGGTGTACAGCCTCCGCACCAGGTATAATGTCTTTATTATTAACTCGATTAGCAACGAATCTACTTGCTAAATTATACTGTACAAAACATAGTTCAAGAGATATAACGTCATAAACATCGAACTGGATTTGAACGAAAGTGCTAGAAACATATATGAATAATGAGTACAAATATATGGGTCGTACGTTAAATATACGGAAAATATGTGTGGCATGTGCGTTTAAGGTCACGAGTATAAAACTACTCCTAAACAGCTGAATCGATTTCAGTCAAACGTGATACAGTTATTAAATACTATTTGTAAATAAATACTGAAGAGGTGAGAAGCATAGATCTCCGATTTGGATGGGGTTAAAACATGGAGAAAGAAGTGGAGACTGAGTTGGACAGACACAGAGGACGATGGAGGTGATGGACACATTTATGTGCCGAGGAGGAATTGGACAGAGAGAGGGAAAAACGGAAATGAATAGAAAGGGAAGAGATGGACAAAGGGAGGGGAGGGGCAAGATGGGCAGAGAAAGGAAACCAAAGATCGACCGAGGGAGGAGAGGAGAAGAGATAGACAGAAAGAAAGGGCACGAGGAGTTGGGCTAGGTGGGAGGAGAACATAGACAATGAAGGGAGAAGAGGAGATGTAGAGAGAAAGAAAGATCAGAAGATGGACAAATAAAGGTGGAGGGAGACATCGACAGAGAGATAGGAGATCGACAGAGACAGAAAAGAGGGGGAGATGGACATGAGGTAGTATGGATAGAGGGAGGAGAAGATGTACAGAGGAAGGTAGATGGACATAGAGAGAAGCATTGCGGTCTGTGGGGAAGAATGATAGAGACGAAGCAGCAGGGGATGGACTCAGAGGGGGATGAGGAGACTGTCAGAAAGAGGGGAAAAGAGGCGATGGACTGATAGTAACCTGGATTGCATACATATCCGGTACTTGTCTCATGGTTGAGAATATTAACGTGATACTATGCATATAATGAACCACTTTATAAGACTAATATAATACTGCCCTTGAAAATGACAGCCAATCGAAACGTGTAAGGGATTGTGGTGAAAAGACATAAGAAAAGTTATAAAAACGCCAGTTAAATAGCCACTTTGAGAAATAAATGTTAGTACATTCTGAGTTATTGAAAGAATGCGCCGGCCGCGGTGGTCAAGCGGTTCAAGGCGCTCAGTCCGGACCCGCGCGACTGCTGCGGTCGCAGGTTCGAATCCTGTCTCGGGCATGGATGTGTGTGATGTCCTTAGGTTAGTTAGGTTTAAGTAGTTCTAAGTTCTAAGGGACTGATGACCACAGGTGTTAAGTCCCATAGTGCTCAGAGCCATTTCTGAAAGAATGTGATGTACAGTTAGAATGAGAATAGTATTCATCATCTTCTCAAACTCTCCATCCATCTCATTACCGTTCGATTACATTATATTTGAATGTGGAAAAGTTTCACTGTAAGGTTATCGTGTTTACATCATGCTATTTATTAATAATTGTTACTGAAGTAGGTTACAAAATTCTTCATTTTATCCACATGAGCATGCGTTAGCGCCTCGCGATTCTAAGGACTGTGCCACTACACGTTAGAAATAAAAAATAGATCCCATTCTGAAACGGATGGAGACTTAATGATACTGCTTCCATATATAAAAATCAAATCTAATTGTCAATGTATACCACAAATATGTAATTTCTACGATGGAATTTATCAAGATCGAACAGAAAAATTAACACGAATGTTCACATTTACAGTGTACAAAATAAATGAAAGCCGATTCTGCCCAACAAGGGAAATAATTTATTTTTACAGTCGAAGTGGGAAATGTAGGCCTTTCACAGACAGATATATATTGCATCTTAAAGAAAACTTAAAATGAAAGATCGCTCTCGCAGAAAAAAAAGTCTCACGTTTGGAGAATTGAATGTGATAATGGGTAGTGGAAACGTATTATTATTCAGAAAAGAATCCTATAACGACACACTCCTCACAAATATTCAGAATTATGTCTGTCTAGTTTTCTTCACGCTGCAAATTACCTGAAGAATAAAAACAGCGCTAAGCAGAACGCTGCAGAGCAAGACAGAAAGTAGTTCCAGTTGCGGAGAGGCCAAGCTAAGAAGCCGGAAGCCATAATGCCAACCCCCAAGCTGCTGCTTGAGAAATAGTTCAGCGTCGTCCGATGTTTGATGTCTGTCAGTTCCAGACCTAAAGCAGAAAGGAAGTGCATCAGTTTTGATCTAGATCGAACTCGAACTATTAAAGTATCAACATCAAAAAGTAATCTAAGCTTCAACAAATTTGGAGAAAATAAAATGGATAGATGTAATGCACAACACTGTAAAGCTATTGATTTAGATGTGCTGCAGTAGTGTCACATAAAACGGAAACGAGGGTTTTGCTTGCGTCATCTGTCATCTATCAAGTTTTACAGAGTCCAGTGATAGAGGAAAGTTTTTGGAATAGAATCAGAAAGGGCAGCGATATAACAATTGGTCACTGTAGACGCCGACAGATCTTGGACTGCAGTGGCCAGGTATTCCTCACAGAGCTTCGGAACGTTTCCTAAACACAGGTTCGGCACCCAGAAGCATCGGCCAAACATGATGGAGGGCTGCGATGCGCGTCCAGTGACGGTAATTTATTAACGAGTACCAGGAATATAGCCTGACCTCGCCTTAACTACTGCCTGATTTGGCTATAGGCATTTAAAATGGGGTACTGAATAAAATGCGCCGCAGTCATAAGAAAATTTCGAGCAGTCTCATGTCCTATTCGCATAGGCTCACTGAAGAGACTGTAACACTAGACTGAATAGCACTTACTCTGCATCTCATTTCAACAGGGACGATTCTCGTCTTAGTATTACCCTTATTTAGGTTTGCAAGTGATTATTCCTCTTGCTTAAATCCAGGTAATTATTATACTCCATTAGATATATGGGATGGTTGGGTCCACTGGTAATTACATCAACTCATTTCTTTGGCCGCGATGAAGTGATGGCAACAGTATAGTGATAGGGTTTTCTTTATAATTCGCACTCGGGTTGTCACTCCTTACACTGTTCTGCTGCTGCCCACCGAAGATTCCTTTGCAACAGAGTACTGATTACTACAATCAAGGTAATACCGGGAGAAACCGCCTCTAATGCTGTAACTGCTTCGATTCTGCGATGTAAGGAATTTACAAATACACCATACTCAGCAGAAAACCAGTTGAATTCACACCTTGATGCCGTTGAGCTGCCAAAGTGTGAGGAACATAATTGCACGTGTCACCCGCTGGTCCAAGCAGTCCCTGTCATTTCCATGCGATTACGATTTCGGTGTATAATGCTTTATTTATAGCACCTGAGTGTTCATCAAACCAGGAAACTATGTGTGCAGTCTTCATTTTGGTTGGCGGGACCGTCAACTGGATAATCACTGTAAAAATCTAGGAGATAGTGTAGAACATGGTCACCGCGAATTTAGAAATATATATCCTGATTCATGTGCACGATAACTGCATGACTGGGGCCCCAACTACCTTGGAAGTTGTACACTTACGTCCAAGCACACATCCTGTCGTCCTTCACGTTCTATTTTATTTCACGCGTATTCCCCTCCCAGATCCTCCAGATTGTTCATAAATGTTCTAAGGCAATTTTATACACAACAGCCTTCTGTAGACGTACATCTCAAATGCTTTCGTTGTGCTCAGTTCCCATTTCCTTACAGCCTATGATGCAGTGTCATACAATTCTGTGCTTCGGGTAGACATTCTCAAAAATTTATTTCTTTAATTACGCTCTATTTTGTTGCTACTAGATATTTTCTGAAGAGTATTTCGATCTCATGACAGCAACATCCTTTTAATCGTCTAAAACTTGGTCCCTGTGGCTAATATCATTCCCGGTAAATCTCTTTACTTTCATGTTTTATTTATTTATTCTCACTCCGCTTTCCCTCATAGACCACGATTTATTCCATTCAAAAGATTCTTACTTTCACGGACGGTAGGAGTTTCATCAGGTAATCTGATAATTCATATCTTCTGGTATTGAATTTTGTCCTTCAGTTCGCACCATTCTTCAATTACAGTCATTCTGCTTCGACATAACAGTTGATCTGTATTCAAGGAACACGTTATAGTAGATAAAATTGTAACAGTCGCGTAGGGACAGGCAGGTTAAGATAAGACAGATTAAGGAACATAGCGAGGCATACTGATGGTCGTATTCTTGCCTTACGCAGTATGAGGGTGGAATGAGAAAGATATCCCTTAAAATTAGCACTACATATTCTCTAACACACACAGAACAGGGGATTTGCAGTACAAACACATAAATAATGAGATAACAAGTTTTTAATATTGGTGGTGTTTTGATGTAAAATTATCAGTTAATGTTCCAGAGAAGTAAAATTGCTTTATTTCCGTAAAACTACTATCTACCTCAGTATGATCTAATAAATTTTCCATTTCCACGGTTTAAGAAAAAATAGCACTCCCACTTTCTCAACAAGAACCTTTCAAAGCTGTTACCCGCAAGCGTGGCTTCAAACGCGCACAATTTTTCCTTTTATCGCACATATTCCATTTGATGATGCCTTAACTCTCCCTTTTAATGGTCCTGCGGCTGTAACCATCTTCGCTTCGGATTTTCTTACCACACTTTTATCCTTTATCCGTTGTGGTTCTTAAGCCTCCAATTTTCTGGATATGATTACATAAATTTCAGTAGTAAGGCCTACTGTCCAGTATTAGTATCAGCCGATGATGTGGTCAGTAACGACTGTAAATGAAATTAACCAATTAATAGTAACAAAATGTCTTTATTATCCCATTTTTTACACGAACACCAAGACATGAATGTGATAAACATCTGCATACCACATCGTCCGGGGATATCTTTCACACTGATACGTCTACTAGGTCAAAAGACCTGACACTAATGATTCATCTAATATCTAACACGCTGACTGACACAATAATTACATGTTACAAAGTGCCATTAAATACATTTCGCTGAACCCGCATCTCATGGATACAGCTGTGCGGCCCCATGTCTTAGGTTCATTGCGCGCAACGCGAACAACAGCGATAAACCACCACAGATTATCGGCAAGTAGCATTAACAGATGTTACAGAATGACTAACAAATGCAGCTGCAGGAAATAATAAAGTGAATAAAGAAACTAAAACAAATTGAAAGCAATTACTACATGTCGGAGTATGGATTCCCACAATTCACTCACCAACAGCCAACGCTGATTCGATCATAGGCCCTGCAGCAGCTGATATGAGGGACTCCGCCAGGATGAAGAGCAAAAGGACGTCTGGTGTGAGGACCAGCAAAAGCCTGCTGATAACATGGGCCGCCATGCACAGGAACTGCTGGGGCCGTCGGCCGTACCTACAGCCAGGCATAGGAATAACGTTGATCGGTAATGCTGGATTTCCAGCCAGGTGGCTTCTGCTGATACTGACTGCTTAAAAAGTGCTATACAGTTTTACAGTAACAACGAATTTAGAGCATTAATGTAGCTCACATCTGCTTATCCGATTTGATTACATTGTTACACAAATTTTAAATCGTAAGTAGCTGATACTATTTTTTCATCTCTTAAGCGTCACAGAACCCGACAACAATGATCTAGCATATTTGTATTTACCTTGAGTATCTTACAACAATATGAAATACTTGCAAAACGCATGACGATCGACGGGTTGTGGTACTGTGTAGCAGGAGCGTCTTTCTTTACAATTGTCAATAGTTACATAGAATAGCATAATTCTTTTGCCCCTTACATTTTTTCTAACATAGTGAAATTACTTTCTGACGGCGTACCTTAATGTTTATTCCACGGATCAGCACAGTTTGTACTGGATACATTCAAATGCGATACAAAAACTGTAATTTTAGTGAAAATTCATAACGCAACTTTTCAAGCAGGAACATCTGATCAATTACAGCTTCTCGGATATATTGTAAATTTTTGATGAAACCATTCGAAACCTTGTTAAATGATTGCATGCTGTCTTCTCTTTGTCTCTGAACAACAATTCAAAAGGAATGTCTAAAACGTTCTCTGACCTATGGACCGTCAAGAGCATCAGCATTAACTTTTTCGATTTTGTAGGTTCCACATGCCCATAGAGAGAGATCGTCAGTGGTAAACAGGAAAACCTCTTGCCCGGCAAGATCACATAGTATTTTATTTCACAATCATCGAGGTCAAAAGAGCAGTGCTGTCATCATCAGATCTACAATGCACTTGAAGTAAAGATACTACAAAGAGAATTTATCACTGTGCACACATCTTTAAATCAGTGATAAGAAGTACATAAGCATAGTTTACATACTTTCGAAAAATTCTTATTAACATGCGTACATGCTACTACTACAATGAGTCCAGTTCCAGGTAGATGAAACCACATCGTGTTGGATCGTTAAACATTAAAAAGAGCATTTCTTCCTCCACGAATGCACCTTCTGTGTGTGCTCTAGAATTCCTAGGTACCCAATTGGTGCAATGTATGGCTACTTTTTTTTGTCATCAGTCTTCTGACTGGTTTGAGGCAGCCAGCCACGAATTCCTCTCCCAATCCCGCTCCCTCTTGGACTATCGAAGTTATTACCTAATGTCTTAACAGATGTCATTTCGTCCTGTACCATCTTCTTGTCAGTGTTTTCAACATATTCCTTTCCTCTCCGATTCTGCACATAATCTCCTCATTCCTCACTCAATCAGTCAACCTAATTTTCAACATACGTCTGTAGCAGCACACCTCAAATGCTTAGAATCTCTTCTATTTCGGTTTTCCAACAATCTGTGTTCATTACCATACTGTGCTCTGCTTCTAAGATACACGTCCAAGAACTTCTTCCTCAAATTAAGGCCTATGTTTACTAGTTAGTTTCTCTTTGCCAGGAATGCCCTTTCTCCCAGTGCTAGTCAGCTCTTGATGTCCTCCTTTTTCCATCCATTACTGGCTATTTTGCTGCCTCGGTTGCTGAATACGCTAAATTCATCTACTTTGTGACCACCAATCCTGATGTTAAGTTTCCCACTGTTCACACTTCTGCTACTTCTCATTACTTTCCTCTTTCTTCAGTCTACACTCAGTACATATTCCATGCTTATTAGACTGTTCATTCTATTCAGTAGATCATGAAATTCTCATTCAAATTCAGTAAGATAGCAACTTCATCAGCAGATAGTAACATTGATATCCTTTCACCTTGAATTTTAATTCCACTCCTGAACTTTAGTTTTATTTCCATCATTGCTTCTTCGATATACAGAATGAACAGTAGGGCCAAATGATCAAAACCTTGTCTTATACCAGTTTTAAATCGAGCACTTCCTTTTTTCTCGTCCATTGTTATTATCCCGTCTTGGCTCATGTACTTGTTGTATATTAACCATATTTTCCTATTTCATACCCAGAAATTGGAACATCAATGACGAATTTACATTGTCGAACGCTTTTTCCAGGTTTACAAATCCGATTGATGTGACTTCATTTTTCTTCAGTCCTGGCTTGCATTATCAACCGCAACATCAGAATTGCCTCTGCTGCCTTTACCTTTCCTAAAGCCAACCTGATCGTCATCTAACACATCTTTTCTTTTCCATTCATCTGTATATACTTCTTATCAGTAACTAGAATGCATGAGCCGTTAAGCTGGTTCTGCGATAATTCTCATATCTCTCCACTCTTGGGAGTTGTGTAGGTGATTTTTTTAGGAAAGACAGATTGCATGTCGCCAGTCTAATACCTTCTACACACAAAAGTGAATAGTCGTTTTGTTGCCACATCCCCCAACCACTTCAGATATTCTTATGCATTGTTGTCCATGCCTTCTGTCTTATTTGATCCTAAATCCTCAAAAGCTCTCTTAAATTCGGTTACTGGATCCCCTATCTCTTCTAAATCGACTCATGTTTCTTCTTCTATGACATCAGACAAACCTCCCACTGCATAGAGGCGTTCAACTTATTCTTACCACCTACCCGCTCTCCCCTCTGAGTAGAATATTTTTATCGCTCCTGGCTCAGTTGGCTCAGCCATGGCTCATGCCAGGACCGACTCATGTTATCCACGACCGGTTGAAATATTCTACTATAACACACGTCTGCAGATATTTTCCTTCAAACACTCCTATTTTAGTGTAAATTACTTAGAAAATTAATAAAAACGAATATATTTTCTTATCATGCTTGCATATAATAAAACAATAACTTTTTCATACAAAAGTTGAATGGAAAGACAATTAATTTCATATTCCTTTTACAAAAAGTGCACATTTGAAAAAATATTTGAGTCAATCACGCAAAGAATAACTCATAATAAAATTTTGTAAGCTCTCCAGTGGAGTGTATATTATTACTTAACTGTGCTCTTAGAAGTAATGTAAATGAAAAATTCCCTCTCTAAATGTCCAAAAACATTCGCTGCCATATGAATGAAAATTAGAGACCTTTTTCCTTGAAGTTTACTCTCCTTATTTCATTTCTAAGCTCTGTGTTTTTTCGAAGTCTATCTGGAAGTCAAGGTAGCTATTCTCGTTTGCATCTCTTCCCATCACTTTTAATTAAGGAAGCAGAGCTTGCACAGCAGTGAAATGATGATCGTTATCCCCAGTGTTATGGTATCCACCCCACTCCTCACCCACGCATTCTGGGAACAAATGTTTTCGATCGCAGCTTGTAAATATAGTTGAAATCTTAATGACAATTTCATTATAAAAATGCTAGTTTCATCAGTTTATTTAGGGTGTAAATAAATAATTTTCTTCACATTTTCGTATTTTTGTTGAAGTGATGACATGTATATAACATGTAATGTTCCTCTGCAACACTCAATATTAGATTTAAAGAGAATATTGTATGATAAAAATGAAATATATCCCAATGCCGTTGCAAATGCCAGTTGCTTTAGCGCCGTCTGTGAATGGAGTTATGAACTGCTTAGTTAATGGTGCATATAGAAAGTGTAAGTGGGACATTCTTGGAATTATCAGGAAAAAGCCACTGCACAGCTCTATCTCATTTCCTCTGACGCCACACTGTCGAGTAGATCAGTATTATCTTATGGAGAGACCACATACTGCGGGTCTAGTACGAACTGTAAACATTCAGAGCCTTCAGCAGCCTAAGAAGACTTACACAGGCTAGACCCATGTTGTTTTGTAGGGATGTGTGGAGTAAAAAAAAATTGATTTCATGCAAATATTAACGGATTTTGAAAATTAAAAGTGCTAAAATCATCTATATAACAAGAGATCTCTGAAGTATCATATTCTAATTAACATACTAAACTTTCTCCGTTATTAATCCGTCTGTCTTTCTGAAAATACTTTAATATGTAATGTAAACATGAAATTAACACTTCTGTAACTTACGCAAATTTTTTATTCATTTATAAAGTAAATATTTTCTTTATGTATTCTGTGCTGTGCATCGAAAGTTAAAATTTTATCACCATACATTGTTACATACGCTACAATCAGGAATGTTTTAATGAAAGGTTGTGCAAAGTTGCATAGTCGTTTTTGTAAAGTAACAATTTTCTCCATGGCTCATGTTACTGTCATGGATCAGATAATTTGAAATGAAATTACATGGAGTTATGACAGTGTCTGATGTGAATATTACAACCCATTTAAAATCTAGAAATACATGGTATGCTTTGAAAAAACTATTTGGGGATTAACATTCGACATTTCCTCAGGGAAAATCTCGTTTTATTCGTTTTTAAAACATACCTCCTGTTGATTAATGTGACGAATAATGAAGAGTCAAGTAACAAATTATCGTTAAAATTTGTATTAAACACAATGAATATGAAATATCGCACATCAAATTCGGCAGAGTTATAGAAAGTTGTGATATGAAGTTCAAAATTATTCTTGCCACTCAAACTGGTAACTACTGCAGTGTGTAGTTCATAAAAAAATATCGTAAATATGGGATTTCACAGAATATTTGACAGCTGTTCTAACTCGTAATTTGGTTGATATTTAACAACTGGTACACGAATTTCCGAAGATTCTAATATGATTTTTCCTTCCTTAGGAAGTGTATACTAAATTATTATAAATACATCCTTCCAAGAGTATACCATAAGTAGCTCATGAAGTCAAATATAGCAGCTTCTGATGAAAGTAAATTACGTTCTATATAAAATACTACTTCCTTTCTGTATGGACACAAAATAAGATACTTTAGCCCCATAGTTATCAATTAATTTTTTATTGAATTTCCCACCATAATTTGATAATATGATATTCATCCCGCACCATTAACTATAGCATTTCTAAAATTGATACATAACTGTGCATGATTTGGATGACGCCATCCATCAACAATATTTATTTCAGTATCTTCATCGTTAAATTACATTTATTTCCATCATTTACAGAAAATAAAAGAAACTGATACCTCTAGATTTTGTTCATGACTTATTAGGTTACAGTTTATTAACACATTTTTACAACAACTCTGACACAAGCGAGTTTGAAGTCAATGACACTACCATATTCATCAGTCAGAGTAATTTATAAGTCATGAATAGTAGCAAAAATAGGAATACCTACATGATAATGTGGTTCATGGATTATTGGTCCACCAAATTCTCCATTTAGTTGAACTGAAGCAATTATGATATGCTCGCTTTGAAGAAGATCATTTTGCTTAAGAAAATTCCATCACATAGGTTAAAATTTTATTAATTAACTCGAATGGAATAATTTTAGGAACATTGTTAAGAACTGTCTTTTTATTGGCCCCAGCAATTTGTCTACTAACTCCAAGTACACATCCAACACTAACTTTTACATCATTTTAACAGTAAATATATTTCGAATTTCATCTGCTGAATTGTTAAGTATTGGATATTTCGATTGAATTTAAGTAAATCACAGACTGGGAACCAAAAATAAAAATTCCAGAAAAGAAAGAAAAACCTGGTAAACTTATACCAAATTCTAGTCAGTATGCAATATTAGGACCAAGTGATTGTAGAGAAACTGCATTAATGGTTGATAATTATACTCATGTTCCTGGATGGTTGATATGGGTAAAATTAATGATTTATACAATTACTCCAATACTTTAGATCAGACATAGTATTGAAGGTTATGACGAAATTGTTCCATTACACCAAATCAAGATAAGTTAGTATTAATACTTGATGACTTCATTCTTGAAAATAATGGTACAGGTAGAGAATATTTTACTCGAGAAAGACATAAAGAAACAGATCCTTTTATTTAGATCAAACTTACTAAAAATGCCAAAACAAATAGTCTGAGATAATATTAATTTCATAAATACTTTCAGCCAAATGAAACAAATTTAAGTCGTGTTTACCTTGAGTTTGTTGGAAGTGATTTAAACTTTTATGATTTTAAGGAAATGTATAGTAAATTTTGAATGAACAACTTGTAATTTTTACAACAGACATGACTAGAAAAACAAATGAAGCCAAATTCACAACTAAAATGCATTATTTCTTAATGATTATGTTGTCAAGCACAATCACCAAATAAGTACATCAAACATAAAATTTGAAGATTAAAATATATAATGAATGTTTTTCATATCCAATTAATGTTTGCAAAATAGGACACAGAAGTTCTTAAGAAAGCTAAACGAAATAGAAAGCAAAATGGAGAATTAGAAGAACAATTCAACCTTTGGAAAAATCAACTGAGAATCTAATATGAAAAACATAAAGAAGAAGAACAACCGGTTAACGATCCTACAGAACAAGCAAAAATGAATTACATTAGGTGATAATGCGTTAAAAGCTACTGAAGGAAGAGATGAAGCTGAAAAATGAATGACATCCTATCGTTATTATACAGAAGACTTTGGAGGTATACTAGAAATTAATTCTAAAAAAAGGCCACAATGTTTGTATACATTAAGTGAATCGAACATACAGAATGTGTTGAAGAAGTATGAAGAAGCGACTAAAAGTAGAAACAAGACAGACGCCGTTAAAAAAGTAATGGATGGTGATGCTGAAGAAATAAATTTAGGGAATAAGTGTTGAAGTATATTAATCGTAGTAAAGACAAAACTTTTTTATTGAGACCTGCAGGTATATTTAAATATACTGGTAAATTACCAGCTGAATTCGGTGGAGATACTTTAGTTATTGGCGAAAAGACATAGAATTAAACAGATGGATAAATGAATTTTTTACCTGTAGCACAGATTGCTGAGGATGATATTGGTGAAAAACTTTATGATTTTGGATCATCTAATTCTATCAGTCAGGAGCATTACATTCTGTAAATAACTTAAATAAAATAAAATCGAGTAGAGATAAGAAATATTTGAAAAAAAAATTGTTCATGATTATTTCCCTAACTTAAGAAGAAAACTAAAGATTCTTCAGATTATTCAGAAATAAGTTCACCTGAGAAGAAAGGTAAAGGTTTTATAAGGAATTATTTGCAAAGCCCATCGAATATGCTTTGATCAATAATATAGTCAGTTAATTGAGAGATTAACAGTAATTCATGAAGAAGAATTAGTGGGAAATAAAAATTTTCATAATGAAGTTGTTTGAATAACACAGATGTCTGTAGATAGATGTTGTGACTTTCTTATCAACAATCCAAAACATGTTATCTGAATATTTTGTATTAGAATTTCAAGTTAAAGTTAGTTGGGTAAACATTTTAAAACTCAACCATTACCTGAATCCTACAATCAATAAATGCTAAAGTATATGGACTAATAGAACAAACTATGGATAACCAATGCTCTGTATGATTAAATCACCAGTTATAAAAACAAAATATAATATTCTTTTTCATAAAGTGAGTACTGATAAATGGTAAAAAGAAAAGTTATTTACAGATTGGGTAGAATTGTTATTAAGGAAACACAGATTCTTTTTGCTGTGACAATTTTTATTGTGTCATAAATCGATTGTCCTTGTGTGTAGTTATTTAAAATATGAAAATAAATATACCAGCAAACTATTCTTAAAGTTTCTTTCGTTTTTGACATAAAGTTATTGAATTACGATAGCAACTAAGTTTTTAAGATTACTCCACAATTAGAATGACAAAAATCAATTATTTACAAGTAGTTTGGTAAATACTTTCATTGTGTTAGAATTTCATTATAAGTATATTCAAATTCATTCTCAAATGATGTTAATAGAGTGAATGCCAACCTCAAATTTTCACTGGTTGTTGAAGGAGCAAGATGAGGTTATAATGTATTTACTTCTTTGTTTCTTTTATATAAACTTTCTATAACTGTATCAACTACTACATTAAAATTCTGAATATGATATTCTCAATTTTTTAGATTTTCTAAGTGAGTTATTTGACCATTATACAGCTATTAGGTTTTTTTATCTTATATTATCCATGTTTACAGACTGAAGCCAGAGTTCGTCTGTAAATCTAATTTGGAAATTTTCTACATGAGGAATTTTGGAAGTCGTAACTAAAGGATATAGACCAGGTTCCTAATTAAGTTTTTTAAATATCTCCCATGTTTAGGTAGTCATCTTTCACTTCGACTAAACATTTTCAAATGTTTTACAATAGTTTCGATTGGTTTATTTTCTACGCCATTCATGTCCAAACACATTTGCAATTTGACTTACATTAAAGGATGGGTCATTATTCTCCTCAATTATCATAAACATTGGCTTATTTTTATGTATAAGCTTGTTGATGATTATTGCTATAATGGATTCCATAAAAGAGAAAAAATTTTATTAAATTTTTTACTTTTCTTATAAATTTTTTGGTATGAATGGAGAATGTTGGAAAAGAACCAGAGCATTCTTGTTTCAAATGTCAATTTTGTAAATATTGTAATACTAAGAAGTCAATTGATAATTAAATTTCATAGAAATAAACATAAGATGGTTATCAAACGCTTTGTGGCCAATGTATGAATGAATATGACGTAAAAATGACAACAGTAAAATAATTCCTTGTGTATTTGGAAAAACTATTTCTAAATATTATTAACAAAATCTTTTACAATGATTTTGGATGAAGATCGTATGAAAAAATTATCATTTAGGAAACTTTAACTTCAAAAGTATGAACAAATTTCAATTCAATAATATGTGAAATATATGAATAGACACTATAGAGACTGTTGTTTGTAGGGGATCAATTTCGTAAGATATTTAATGAATGTATCAAAAAAGAGGTTGATGATATTGGAGCAATTTATTTTGAAACTAAAGAAATGAAATCGTTAACTCCTGAAGAAAAATCAAGAGATAATAAGTCTTAAGTTTGTACAATGTGTGAATGTCATTACTCACAGAATATAAAAAGGTTCAGCATCATGATAATTTAAATGGAAAAATAACAATCCAGTATGTATTAAATTAAATTTGCTGTTAGAACATCTGATGTTTGTAATTTTTCAGGATAACTTTGGATGCAATGTTGAAAATGATTAAGCAACCACTTGATTAATTACAAGTTTATAATACGATTTTAATGGATCAAAAGGTAATAAGAGGAGGTATATCACAGTGTTGTGAAATATGAAACACTGCTAAAGCTGCATATATTTTTAGTAGATTTAGAATATCCAACATAATGACATGATTTACATACATAGAAATTGCTTTAACTCCTTAAAATAAAGCTGTGTGAGGAATTAAAGTAAGCAAGTTGTTGACCTTTCTCAATGTCAAACACGATTTTGTAGTACACTATAGAAGTCTTTAACAGTTTTTGGAATGAAAATATCAAATATACAATCATTCTTTATATATCATCAGTTGGAGTGGTTGGAGTATATAGATTTAAATATAGAAATGAGAATTAAAGCCAAATATTGTTTTGTTTATAATTTCTATATTGTGAAGAAGATTACGTATTTGGTATAACAATGGAAAATATTAGAAATAGAGTTGATATAAAATTAGTATCAATGGAGAAAAGTGTGATAAACTTACTACAAATCCAAACAATAAAGGAAGTACCACATGTAATGAAAATCTTTAGGCAACTCATATGAATGATACACAAATTACATTAAATAATCCAGTCTTTGTTGGAATGAGTATGCTTGATGTACCTAATGAACTGATATTTGATTTTCACTATAGAATATTTCGAATTGTGTTATCAAGGCAGGGACGGTTATATCTACATTATAAAAATTGAAGGTATATATGAAGACATGAAAACGATAAGTAATAAATTTGAGAATAGTGATTATGTGAAGATACTGTTTGTGGTAATCAACAATCAAACAAGGAAGCCTTAGGAAACAAGAAACATGAATTGAATGGAAAAATAATGGACAAATTTTGCAGTTTTAAATATGTATGTTTATGAATTTGGTGATAAAACTGAGAAAAATCTATTGCTTTAAGAAATGCATGATTAAAAATAGAATAATCTCAGATAATAAATATTGTTTGTTTAACAACAGAGAACAGTACAGGAAGATTAATATAATCCAAAGTTAAAAACACAAAACTCACATAGTTGAAATAAATGGGAATATGTTGAGTCTTCATGATAACAAAATATATGTTTTGGAAAAATAGATGCATTACCATATGGGCATTACGAATTATAAAAAAATGTATGAAAGACTTTTCTTTATCAATGAAGACTCTAATCAAGAAACTTAACAAGACAAATGCCTGAAAAGAGATAAAAAACTAAGAGAATTACAGATAAGTATTTTATACAACATTACTAGATATGCAATATTGGTAGTTATGCTGAATGTTTAAATATTAGATTAACAGAAAATATTTCTATGTAACTTAACAATTAGTTAAGGTTATTTTACCAGTTAGACATTATAATTAAAATACTGACAGGGATATTCAAGTAACTGAAAATTGGCAGTTGTAGCTGAAATATAAGGAAATGAGAAAGTTAAGTGCAGAAATAAAGATTTTAATGATCTGGAATTCACTCCGTGAATTTTTTCACATTTAATTTGTTCCTATCACATTGTGTAATCTTAAGGACAATACTAAATAGCACAGGAACTGCTGGGGCCATCGGCTATACCTACAGCCAGGCATAAGAATAACGTCAATCCATAATGCTGTCAGGCAGGTGGATTCTGCTGACACTGACTGCTCTGAATGTGCTATACAATTTTACAGTAGCACACATCAGCATATCTGATTTGATTACATTTTTATGACAATTTGTAAATCTTAAGTAACTGATACTATCTGTTCATGTCTTTAGCGTCACAGAACCAGACAACAAAGATCTAGCTTATCTGTAATTACCTTAAATATCTTACTACTGTATGAAATACTTTCAAAACTCATGACGATCGTCGGGCTATGACTCTGTGTAGCGTCTTTTTTACAACAATTGTCAATAGCTACATAGCAAAGCATCATTCTGTTGCCCTTTACATTCTTGCTCCAACGGTAAAATAACGTTCTGAAGGCGTATTTATTGCTCAGGTCACCACAATTTGTAGGGAATATATTCAAGTGTTATACAAAAACTGCAATTTTAGTGACAATTCATAACGCAAAGTTCCATAGGGGCTGTTGTGCTAACCACTATTCTGCTCCCTCCAGTTCTGATCGCTCACAACCCCTCCCCCCCCCCCCCCTGCCCACCATAATACGACAGACCCAGGTGTAGATGTATAATTACAACATATAATAATTATATGTTATTTATGGTTTGTATAATAATTATGTGTCACTAACGTTTATACAAAACACAGGTCTGGCAGAAAAATAGACTTACATTATTATTAAAATATATTATACAGAAAAAAGTCTTATTATAGGTTAGGTGAATAGACTATTTTAGAGAATTTGAGACGTTAAGCTACAATATTCAGAAGAGGCAGTAGTCGAATAAGGAGGCCGATGACCAGCGGAGTTTGTGCAGCAGCAGTCAGCACCAGCAGATCAACAACTGATCAGATGTGAAATGCTTCCAAGGAGATCAACGGCAAGCGTAGTACGCACATCAGTGGTCAATGCTCCAGTCACATGTGTGACGTATCTGTCGACGTGGAGGAGGACGACAGGACAGTGTCCGACTACCCCAGAATAGAGGTGAAACAAGGAAAGCCAGCACGTTTGTCTATATTGGTCACGTTTCTGCCCAACGAGAGAAGTATACATGAACGACCAAAGAGTCAGTCGCCGTCCAAGAAACTTCGCGACACCGGATAAGTAACACCGACAAACAGTCATGAGCGGGTCCTTTGAGGAGAGAAATGAGAAACGAAGAAATGTCGCCAGCACGGACAAACTGATGACTAGTCAGCGGACGTCGCACTTCGCTGCAACGACTAAGCCGCTGTGCTGATCGACAAAAGAAGATGTCGGTACCACGCCAATAGCTCAAAGCCAAAGATGGCATCCCTGATGCTCCCTCAAAATACTTCGTGTGCTACTTATCCAGGTGACTGGTGAGGACGAAGAGACGGCGGCCTCACTAAATGAGTCACCTGTGAACTTAAAGGTTGACGAACTCCGCCAGAAGACGCCGAACGTGAGGGTCGCTGGTTCGATTCCGGTAGGGAGCACTCAGCGCCACGGCATAGCCGCTTGTTAATTACGCAACGAGTGAAGTCACAAAGAGAAAACCTCGCCAACACTGCATAGGGTCACGGGCACAGTACTGAGCCAAGAATACGCTGCTTGGCGCTCAGCTGCAACATGAGCTGTCGCCGTATCAGTTGTCACTGGAATCTGCACCCTAGGACTCCGTACCGCAGCACTGCCGCGGGGAATTGAGCGAGTTGAAACACTATATTATCTCTTATTTAAATAGTCTTATGTGTCACTAAATGACTGATAGTGGAACCACCAATGTTTCTGTAGTGGACTGGCCCGACAGCCAATCCACTATGACTGGTAGCCGAAAGGCACGCGTTTAAGCTCACGCAGGCTGGCATGAGGTCTGGAACAGTTATAGGAGTTGAGTCTAATAAAAAAGGAGGTAACTGGTAGAATACTTAACTTTAATCCATAATTGTCGAACATCACTCTTGATGATACAGAATTATAATCTCAATATAAACTGGTAATGGCGCCTTGCTAGGTCGTAGCAAATGACGTAGCTGAAGGCTATGCTAACTATCGTCTCGGCAAATGAGAGCATATTTGTCAGTGTAGCATCGCTAGCAAACTCGGCTGTACAACTGCGGCGAGTGCTAGACCTGCCGTGTGGCGGCGCTCGGTCTGCAATCACTGACAGTGGCGACACGCTGGTCCGACGTATACTACCGGACCGCGGCCGATTTAAAGGCTACCACCTAGCAAGTGTGGTGTCTGGCGGTCACGCCACCTCAACCACTGAGCCCTTCCAATGTTTTCTGTAGGCTGTCATGACTGTTGAAACAGTTGCTCTTGAAACATTCAATAAGTTGCCTGTCTTGGTTACTGATGCTCCAGCTAGACGGGCACCCACAATATGCCCACTTTGGAACTCTGTTAGGTCTTTTAGTGCACATCGACCTAGGCCTTTGGATGCAAATTCGAAGTGTGCACTACTCGTAAATAACATTCGCTGATGCCTAGTCCGTACTGAGTATGCGCAGTCCAGCGCAGCACGTGTCTTACCGGCATTCTGAAACATCAAACACAATCGTCCCGTTACTACCACTGTTCAAATGCTACACTGTGGGTAACAGCGTCGGCTGGGTACACCCTCATGGATGTTCGGAAGCTATCCTCTAGATCAGTAAAATGTAAAGTAAAAGCATTCCCGAAGCTACCCTTCCAAGTGACTATTTCATTCCGTTACGAACGACGTGTTCTGTTTCACCTCACAACAAAGCCGACCAAAGGCAGAAGTCATCGATAATGAATATTACTTACCACTGGGCGAGGAAGTAGCTTCATCTGTTAGAGAAAGTGGTGTTCGAAGCACAATGTAAGTGGTAATCTCTGTCGGTGTTTTTAAGGTTACTTGCTAATTTAATCTCCACTGGTTTCTTAGCAACACTGTCCCTTTAGATGGAGCTGTTCTGCAACAGTAGATGTGGTCCACTGTAGTACAAGTAAGTGTTTGTGACGCTTGACGCTCGTGCTCAATACATCGGTCACCCAAGGTTCATATGGTATAACTAACGTGTGACCTACCACACCTGCAAGTAATACGGTAGACAATAGTCACCAGGACGCTAGTCTTAGAAGGTGGCCGAAAACTGCACTCACTCCATCTTTCGACAGAATACTACGAACTCTGCAGGAAGTCTTACTCGCATAAGGCAAACACGCCGTAGACTTAGGTTCCGCCGCATTATTTTCAACAATTACCACGATTCAGTAGCCCAACGCGAATCTGGCCTTTCACTATAATCATTCTGGCGAGAGGTGACTTACAGGTGGGCTAAATCAGCTGAAGTCTTCTACTGTCTGAGACGACGTGTACTCTATGAATCTGGATTTGGCGTACCCCTTCTAGTGAGAGGTGTTAGCCTGAAAGTACAAACCAGTGTTGTTGGCTTCCTACAGATGGTATAGCAATATAACCCAAACGTTTTCCTCACCAACACGCAACCATTTTTCCACTTCAATCGTGAATTGAATATTCGAGTGGACGAATTAAGATTTTATAAGAACCTATTTACTCATTTTTATGAGGTCAAACGACAAAAGTGCTTAGATATGTCAAAAATCACGCAGGTTTCAATGCCGCTGACCCTAGTTCGCGTTCCTCAGAATCTTCCGCGTACAGTTGGCAGTTAAATGCGAAAAAGTGCTACCCCATCTCAACAGTATCTTTTGCGTCACACAACAGCTCTTTCAGTAAAAAGTTTGAGGAAGCCCACAAATGTCAAAATAGCCTCAGTTAACCATAACGAATGAAGCAGAGGAAAGCGAGCGATGAGACAGAGCACATGAAAACACTACATGAGAGTCGTTCAAAGACAGTCCCTGCAATCGATTTAAGAAATCCCTATAGTTCTTAATATGATGCGACACCGACCTGCTAGCGGGCACAACAAAGTAGCAACACGTTTTATTACATGGTATGTGGAGCACCAGTGTTATTTACAATAGCCCTCAGACGAACACCTTCCCTGTGAATCTTTGGAAGGCCAAATAGTTCAAAGGGGAAATCACAGTACCAGTAAGAACTCTAGACGCAACCTTACGAAAGGTATCTTTGTTTCAGGAGCCTGTAGGTCTCGTCTCAGTCGTATCTGTCGAGTCAGCACTGAGACTGTGATACATTGGATCAGGCAGTAAACACCCCGTGGTTCGAATATAATTCTCCTTGGTAGCGCACATGTGTCTCTTCTAATTCGCATTGCACTTCGAGGAGGCAGCTTCCATTTCGACAGTACTTATAAAATCAACTTCTACAAAACCTCTGATCGACTGTGTAATGTCTAAAACTCTCCCTAGCAAGGACGAAGCTGCGCCATCGAACCCTTTCTGCGTGATACCGACCACAGAACGTCGAGATATAACATTCGATCTTAGCTGAAGCCGGGGAGTTAAAAGACGAAAGACGCAGTCAGACTGCAACCAAGGGACACGGTCTAGCCAGTCCAAAGAAAATGACAGATGTTTCGAAGTAATCACTAAATAAACGTGAAATAATTCCTTGGAAACAAATCCAACTATTGCAGACCATAATCTCATAAGCAACAGCTAAACCGTACCGCACGTTGTTTGATGCTTTTAGCGACAACAGAATTAATATCATACATAATTTTAGCAGACGCTGAAACATCATCGTGGCGTCGACACCGTCACAAGAACGAAAATTTACACGGCATTTTCATGATCCTACCGCGATGTTTATCTGACTTCAGCATATAACGTCACAATTGCTGACTATCGGCAAACAGTGTATACTCTGACTTCCACCCGGCTTATAAAACCTGGAGACAACTTACGAGTTTGGAGGTTCATTTACACCGGTATGTATGGAATGCCCAAACTTAACAATTTTTTTAAGTACACCCGAGTCTTATTTTATTAAGTAGTACAGTTAATTATGAAACGAGAATTTTTAATCTAAAAGGAATGAGGCATAGAAAGAGGAATATAACTCACTAATAACTCAATATTGTACATCAAGTGATGTCTTCTAGTAGTTTGGGACTTGATAAGATATCGTTCTTTTAAGAGCGTAAAAGGGATATCTCGGTTACAGACTCACATTAAAGATAATGAGTGAACACTTACATGTCGCCTATATACCCAAAGAGCAGTCCCAGAGCAACTCCGATATTCTGTGCGTAGAACAAGACATCATTAGTGACGTGCTTGCTGTCACAGACCCAGTTCATCTGCGAAGGGACCGTCAGCGAGAACCACGTGTCGTCATAGTCCCAGCCGTGCTGGCACTGGACGGGTTCTTTGTTGCTCCAGTCGACGTCATCACTCTGGTTGTACATCAGGCACTTGCTGAACGAGTCTCCTTCCCTGCGCGAAAAGCAAAGCTTCCGTTTCAAATGCCGTACATGACTTTTAAATATCGGTATTATAAGTATGGGTCGCTTACCTTTCGGCTTAATCATAACGGAAACAGCCAAACTGAAATTCTAGCCAATGATTCCGGTGGCGTAATGTTTCTGTATATATATTTGTCTGAATCAAACATTACAAATTTATAACTGTGGACGAGCTGATAAATTAATGTGAACCATTATTTACCGAAACACCAGTACATATACTGGGTGTCCAGAAAAGGGCTCCATGATTTCAAAATTAAATATCTCGAAAGCAAAGATCGATAGAGGAATGCAGTAAACGGTATGTTTATTGTGAAAGCTGTAAGAAGTTTATACAGCAGTTTGAAACAATAGTTACAAAAGCAACAAACAGATGGCGCCGTACGGTGTACAGCTCATATCAGCATACATAAGTGAAATAATCGTATGAAAACAATCCTTGCAAACAATCACATCACAATGTTTTCAAAATGTTCACCATTGGCGCTACAGAGGTGGCGCAGACGGAGAATGAAATTCGCCATTACGTTTCGTAGTGTCTCAACCGAAATGGATTCACATGCCACAGAGATCGCCGATTCAAGCTCGTCCAGGGTGGCGGGATGCTTCGGGTAGACCATTCCCCACAAAAAAAAGTCACAGGGAGTCAAATCCGGCGAATATGGAGGCCAATCCATGTCTGCGCCAGTATATTTGGGATATTCCAAAGCAATGACTCGATTCCCGAAGTATTCCTCAAGAAAGCGAAACACTTGTTCGGTCCGATGTGGTTGGGCTCTATCTTGCATAAACCATTCAGTACTTGGTCGATCCTCTAACGCTTGCTGTGTGGCGACAGATTGTTCCAAAAATTGCAACGTACCGTGCACCAGTGACGTTTCTCGAATGAAAAAATGGCCAATAATGCCTCTACTGCATACTGCAGCCCACACAGTAACTTTAGGTGGATATAGGGGTTTCGCTTCTCACCAATATGGCTTTTCGGAACCCCAAAATCGCCAGTTCTGCTTATTCACATATCCATTCAGGTGGAAGTGTGCTTCATCTGTGAACCAGATGCAGCCAACATCAAATCCTTCACTACAAATCATTGTGAGCATCTTATTAGCATAGGCAACCCTTTGTTGCACAGCTCGTACGGGTAGGGCCTGGTGCGTTTGAATTTTGAATGGAAACATGTTTAGGCTCTTTCTCAGTATTTTCTGCGTGCTGGAACGCTTCAAACCAGTCTCAGATGTGATTCTACCGACGGATGACATTGGATTTCGATGAATAATTCCAGAATCTGTGGCGATATTTTCAGGCGTAACTTCGGTTTGCTTGCGGCCGACAAGTCCAACTAGATCATCAGTTACGCTGACTGTTCGTTGAATTTATTTGAAGAACGTACGAATGGTTTTCGCATCGGGTCCTTTTGGAACATTAAATCGTGCTTGAAAACCTCGCTTGTTGCCGTAGGACTCTCTTCTAACCTGTGGTACTCTAGCACCAGAAAAACTCGTTGTTCAATGGAGTACATGGTTTTAATCTCTTCCTTCGGTGCGCTAACCTCCTTTCACGTTGCAATAGTGGAACTGATCGCTCTGGGCTTCGGATCACTATTTATACTAGGTATTACGTATGGCGATTACAGCGCCATCTGTTATCAGCTTTTCTAACTATTATTTCCAACTGCTGTATAAACTTCTTACAGCTTTCACAATAAACATACCGTTTACTGCATTCCTCTATCGATCTTTGTTTTCGAGATATTTAATTTTGAAATCAGGGAGTCCTTTTCTGGACACCCTGTAGCAGTCCATAATGTTTTGAGAACTGTTCGGACATTTTGTGCTTGATGGTGTTTTTCAGGAGATTTACAGAAATATTTCACACAGATTTCCTGGAAACGTGTTTAATGTTTCATTTTAACTGCCACACTTACTTCACATGGACAGGCCTAATCCCTGTTTTCTTCCACCATAACTAGGTGCTACGTAACCACCCAACAGGACTATTAGTTTTCTGATTCTTAGAGTTGCGTTTCTCGGTGGCTGGTGTAGACTCGGTCACAGATTAAGTCACAGTGTAGACATTAAAATTATTCACGAACTTGACTGTCCAATTTCCACATGCTCATAGCCACCACCTGAAGACATTTCTTTCATGACACTGCCATACGTCTACAAAATTCTAAATCTCTTGAACTGAAATGATTCAGTTCTCATCAAAAGGTGCGTTTAAATACTGAAAATTAATTTAACTGTTAATGTGGTTCACGCAGCATAAAATTTGGTGAATGCTGGTCTGTAGCATACGTTGGCTTCTCTGCTCTATTTGCCGTCAATTCGCTGTATAATTACTTAGATAGATATGGTGAAAAATATTATAATATGTAATAATAATCGTGACGTTCGTGGAAAGTGTGAGATATTCCTGAGGCGCATTACAAATAAACAGAGTTTGAGACTGTAGTACAGACAATTCCAGACGGTGAGACTATATAAGTATGTGATTCTGTGAAAAGCAAGGAAAGATTCAGACAAAGAGACTCTTAGGTTCCAGATATCCAAATAAAAAAATTTGAAAACTCGTCCTTTTACAGCAGAAGTAGATTTAAAAGTCATTAATTAACATCAAAATTCAAAACGAGTGCGAAAGAAAAATATTTCTTTAAATGAAACTCAAAACAATGATTCCAGAGGATCTAAGTTACTTGAACCTATGAGACTGGACTTAAGTGTATCGTGTGATCATGGATGGTAATGGAATGCATTGTTATTCTGGTTCACATTGGAGCTCTACCGAATCCCATGGAGAAAGAGCTAAGTTTCATTTTAAATCAGAATGAGAAGTGAATCTGAAGGTTTCACTGTGCGTAATCGCAACATTGGAAAATTAATTTATCCTAGATGACTGTGAGCGATTATATTTTCAGTGCTTTACCTAAACCAATAGCATGTAGCACTCTCGCCAACAGGTGTGCATCAACATGATGAGAAATCCACTGACGACCACACAATTCAGCAGAACCAAGACAAGACAGACAACTTACTGAGCGAAGCCACGCTAAAGTCATAGCGAATTCATGCAGCATGTGTTTGAATGGCCGTTACAAACCTAAGAGCTCTTGCAACAACTGTCACGCCACATGACAAGCCAAAGCGCTACACCAGACAGCACAACATCAATAACAGTGTGTCAACACGAGTGTCTGGATTAGACAGGATAGAGCCATGTTAATCTGTAGATGGAATGTGTCGAGGTGGAAGCAGACACTTTACAGTATGTGTGTATGGTATTTTGAGATGTTACACGTCCATGATTCAATATAAAGAAACAAGTTAATCGGAAAGTGATATCAATTGTCTTTATATACGTCAGAATTTAACCTCCAGTGTTGTACGTCTCATAGTAAAGATACCAGCTCAGATTCATTAGGAAAGCAGTTCGTGTGTGTCGAAAGAGCCTTAATGACATTCATTGCACTTTCCCGGAGAAGCCGGAAAACTTGAGTCTGGATGTTTGTACCACTATCATTATTCTGCGTTTTCCGAATGTGTATCCAGCAGATTAACAACTGTATCGCCTGACAAGAACGTCGTTGAGAAACTGGAAAGTCTTCCTCCAAAAAGTACTACTAACTTGTGGTGGCAGACTACTAGGACACTTACTGAATACACTTGAGCAAAGCTACTAACATTTTTGTCCAACTTTTACGACCACGGTTGTGAAAACATCACATTACATTACTGCACTTAATGTACTACTATTTGGCCACACGGAAAATGGCAATTTTAAGGTATCAAGTATGTCTCACATAAGAAATATATACATCTATCAATTACATTAATTTTTATGTAAGTCTTACTTAGGGATTGTGAAATTTTTCCACTCCTCCAGCGACATGTTGGCTCTTTTTCTGCCAGGAACGTGGCACCAGTGATCAGGAGTCTGCATTGCAAGATAGAAAAGATTTACGCTTATTAAGTTGACACATGGGCCGATGAAATTGAAGACGATGTTGAGCCTCGTCTGAAATTTTCCTCTTGATCCAATGGAGTCGAGCACTTCTTCAAAAGCTGGCACGACCATGGCGTTTATGCTCCTCCCTGAAATCCCGGAGACTCCCTGAAAGCAAATATCACGCCTATAGACTAACAGTATCTATGTAGTTCTGGTTTGTTATAGTTGAATAACCGTTACAGAAGCACACAATCCCGTGATTACTATTCAAAACATCATCTCAAAGAGGTCACAAATTTTCTCCACACACGCTATCTGAAGCTAAGCGTAGAAGGAAGTGATGCTGTCTTAACTGATTAACTAGCAACGATTATGCCAAGTGTAATAGTGAAACTAGTGAAAATAAAATTTTACATCACAATATTAATATCAGGGTTTTAGTTGCGACCAGCTGAATATATCTGGGTAAAATTCGTTGTTCGTCCTGTGTCTATCGTCCCACATGTAACTCAGCTCTGTCCAGACTGATGTATAAGCGATCATCAATCTTTTAAGAAGAACGTTATGGTTTCACCGCCAAGAGCTGCAAATAAATATTTACGTATTATAACTGTATCAGTTATTTCATATTCTGCAAACAATGGGAGAGAAATTACGAAATTTGTTACATGTTTAACTGCTAATACAACGCAACCTGTTCTACATCTTGAGGACAACTCACATTATAAGATGACACACACTTCAGATATCTAAAGAGCTTACATGGCGATATGAAAGCTATGGCGTAGAATAGCATAAAATCCGTCGCAAGACATTAAAAATGTACTATCTTGTTTTCCCCTGACACTGAAACAGAAATACGTTGTGTAACCCCCAGATCGATGTATAATCAAAGTTCTGTGGATACCACAATTAAGGTTAACATAATTTCACATATACAAAAATATATCAACATATGTCAACACCATTCGTTACTCTCAACGAATGTGGTTTAATATATGTAACGTACCCACGTAAATAATGCACTACTACAGGAACAACGATGTACGTAATTACACTAGAAGAAAAACGAATTTCATTACACCGCATTAAGATTGTCTTTAGCACAAAAATGGGTGATCAGTGCTGAATCAAAAACTTTTGATCATTTATCCAGTGATTAAAATGTTTGACTGAAACCAAAGTAAAATTTGATAACATACTGGAAGAGATTGTGCTTCACAACTGACAACTGCTTCTATTCCATAGCAGAATTTATATTATTGTAATGTGAATATGATGGTGCGTAGCAATGCTGGCCCACATATCTTTTTCTAAAAAAAAAAAGAACCCTTACAAACGTGGAGACAGTAAACATAGATAAATAGATAAAATTTGATTAGTGATGTAAATGTAAATGATTGTGATTTATCGTGAAAAATGAGCCTTCACATATGGAACTAACTAATTGTGCTATAGCATTCAAGGCATAAATTCTTAAGAAGATATTCATAACTGTGACAAATTCTCCTAGTTATGTGTGATACACCACGTGTACAAGTTCGGATATTAGTTACAGAAATCGTAGCATAACTTTTGTTCCTCTGGTAAATATAAATCAGCTCTGATGTCGCCAGTATGGAGAAAGCCTCGACACTAAAGATTGGAACCAGGCTGTATACATAAGACTATGACTAACAGTTTTTGGTACATTTGGTCACAGGTGATGCAATGTTGATTAAGTGGTTTGTAGACAAGAACAGAATTGACCGCAATACAGTTTTTATTATTTCATATTTTGGCAATAACACATCTCGCCTTATTTAAGGCAATTTCAGAGTGGCCTAAAAAGAAAGCAAGAACTGTTTTTAAAAATGGCAAGAAACTGACAAAAAAAAACTTTGAACTAACGAAGAAAATATTAAATCGAACATACTGGCACAATAGGTGTTAAACACAGGGTGTCATCGATGCGAATATCTTAGCGGGAAGACATCGCTGACAATATGTTATGAAAATTACGTGTGCCACTTTAAAATAAAAATAAATGGCCTACAATAGCAGTTAGTAACCAGAAGCCAGTGACAGATCTAGTCCATCGCAGACACCTATACATACATCAGAACGAAAAAAAACCTTAAAGATGCAAAATATTTTAAGTACATGGGGAGTTACGTTTAAAATACATAAATAACCTCAGTCAGTTGTCTTTGTCGAGTTTTAAGAAACTTCGAGCAGTGCGCTATTAAAACAAAGGGAACCAAAAGACAGACAAAAGGCCATTCATGGATAGTAATCTGCTTATGCCTCTAAACTACATCCTTCAAAATGTGGAGGCAGAAAATTACTTGCATAGTATATAGCGCTGTCCTAACGGCCCAGAAAATAGGTTCAGGTCTACAGAAATGCATCAAAAAACGTAAACAAGTGAGAAATGCCATTTAAAATTTTCTAGCCGTGCAGACAGTACTTGATATTTTTACCACAAGAGTTTTATAGCTGGTGTGAGATGGCGCTATGGGAAGAGAATTAGGACAGAGTTCCGCATAGCCAAACGTATTGATGAGTAACAGAAACTAACAGTGTAAAAATCAATAAAATCCCTTATTAAAATATAAATAATATAGTTATATAGCTGAGTTTCAATGAGCAGGGGTGAATGATGCTTTAAGGAACTTAAATATGTAAAGTATACGCCATAATTACGCGGGGTAGTAAAAATGTATGAAAGTAACTTTGGAAGTAATTCTTAGTGGATTAAGCAGAATACACCGAAATCGCACAACCGCATCTCCACAAGTAAAATGTTAGGACATAGGTACCTTGAACCGTGTTCCACGATACCTAAAAGGCCGAAAACAATGAGAAGCGTCAATAAAGAATCTGAATGATACAAAATACACTTAATTAAAATGCATGATACTAAGAATACAAAATTGGAGAAAAAAGATAAATACTTAAAGGAACCCAGAATGCGGGCACGCAAATAGGCCTCTGGCAGCTGTACGCCACACTATAAAAATCATAGCTCATAAGATGAGGTGCAAAGGTATATAAGTAACAAGCCTGTGGAACTGAGCAAAAAAGCACGAGGTTGCACCCCTCTAAAAGGTGATATCCCTGTGATAACTACCTACGCAAAAACTATTGTCTGACATTATCGAAGTATATTTGATTCCTTCTGGACAGCTGACCGTTTAATACCCTTCTGTACGTGTTTTCTACGTGTTTGGCTATTTCTGTTTCTTCTAAAATATTCATGTGCTTGCCTCATTTAGCGTAATGGAGAACTCTGTAGGGCAGTGGTCGTATGTCCATTGGACTTAAGATGTACCGCGAAGGATGAGTTGTGTTTGACTTGGTATTTCTTGTTCAACAGACGTTCATGGGACCAGGTATTAAAAGACCTGTCAGGTAGGCCAATTTTCGCAGCTTGACACGTATAGACTCGAGACGGAAAACACGTGAATTTATTTAGGTATCTGATCCTGCTCTGCTGCTCATTGTGTATGTTTCTTGTACTGAATACTGGTACTTGCAGAAATAAACTACTCGCACGTTCCCCAGAAGAGACAAGCCAGATCGTAGGAGACATTACCTAAAAAGGAGATTTGTACGTGATTATTTTCGAGATGAGAAAAATTGCTCGAAATGTTAACAAGCTTTCTGGGCAATCAAGAATTTACAATGGAAGCACTATAGTCATTATTAAAGGCAATGTGTTTTAGGTTTGCAAGCTGATGGCTGTGCCGGAATGTGGCAATTCCACAATCCACACATTGACAAGGGGCAAGCGGGTGGCCAGAGGACGCTGGGACAATGGAGTTGCACGTGGTTCCCTTTCTCCAGAATTCCATGAATATTTCACTATCTACTAAATGTAGAGGCAAAGAAAGGTAATTTACTACTCCATCTGGACCTATATTGTCACGAATGATGTTCAGTTTAGAATGGAGCGCATTAAATTCATTAGTTAGCGCAGCAGTCTCAGAAAGACAGCCATTAAATACAACAACTATGGAACCAAAACAACGTCTGTGAAACGGGATATTCTGACACGCTGATGAGTTCTTGTGGAAAAATTCACTCTCCAGACGGTCAAAAAAACATTCGCCAGTAAACAAGCAGCTGCGCATAGTGAAAAATTGCCTTGCCTGTAGATGTGGTCGTCAAACGAAAAATTACTATGTGACTGAGTCACAAGAGCCAAATCATCTCATTAAATTCCTTTAAGATCATGTGCTTATTGTTGAATTTTCATGTATGATAAGGACAGTATCCTCCATAGGAACATTTGTGTATAGCTTTCTAACGAGTTCATAACCCGTAATTTCGGTAGCTGACTATAAGGAGACATGTACAAAGAGCCTTTTAAACGTGTGGTTAATTCTCTTGCTTAAGGGGGTGAAGTGTGAAAATCCGATCCTTATTTACCATTCCCCTTGAATATATATAACGTTTTCTCAATATAGTCCTCACGGTATGAAATAAAGCTTGATTATGGCACCTATCTCCTATTTTCTTGTTTATTGACTTTATCGGCAGATAATCGCCGCTATGTGATAGTTCAGGGATAGCTGTTGCAATAAAATCCCTTGCTTCCCACGCTATTTTGAGACTTTCGTCTTTGCTAGAGCCAGTGAGTCGGGGCGGCTTTCATTTTAGCGTGAATGCAGTTCCGCTGGCGCCACTAATTACTTGAGCTTTCGATATCTATCATGATCATACGTCGGGAGCTAGGGTCTTTGGTCGAGGAACGTGTTGTGGGTTTTTGGCGCGACCTGCGACGGCAGTAAGCTGGAGGGCAGATGGCTGGCAAGATGTTACTTTCGGGGCACTCCTGCTGTTTGGTATGGGCCACGAGAAGACACGAGTGGTTAAATCGGTTGGAGGCAAGCCTTGCGGGCTGAATGAAGAATTGTTAGCAATGAGTTGCGGGAAGAGCAATATATTACGCGTGTAATCTAGTCGGCAAGATAACGGCTAATTCTGCAAGCCTAAATTTCATGCAGCTCGAAGACAGCCTGTACGGATTGGAGACAATAACATCCCTCAATGTTCCTTCACAGCTGGGTGGAGTTTAGTGTTGTTTCTCTTTGGTACTTGTTATCGTAAGGTCATATCTGTCTTAATAAGGAATTGGACCAGTGATATTAAAGCGCCTCCGAGTGGCTGCGAGCTTTGTCATCGGTCAGTGCCACTGGTGTTAATTTTTGTTCCACACCATATTCTGTGCTAGTGTTCGATCACTTTCTTTTACAAAACGAGTTGGTGAAACTGAAATTCTAACAGAGCCTGTGTCGAAGACAAGGAGCCTGTTTTAGATTAGTATGCCGTAGTAATTGAATTTGCAGTCGCTGATATTTCACTTACTAATTTCAAGTAAGTTCAAGGAATGTCAAGCTTGTAACTTGTTTGTTTACTCGCTTCCAAAATAAGTTACAATTGGCTGCAGTCTTAATATTTCATCGTTTGATACGTGCCCTGGCAGAGTGTCACCAATAATCCGGAACTCTTGATCTGTTCAATACTGCGAACTCACCAAGCACAAAAGCTTTGAAGCGTGTTCTGCAACACAAAGTTCCTCATCACTATACTTGCTCTTTAACTACCGTTTAAACCTACCAGCCTTATTGCTAGTTCTAGACCGTGATAAGGTTTAAATCATTTTACTTATGAGAATGAACTGTTGAGTTTTTCCTTTTCATCCGCAGTAATTAGCTAAGTCTACTTATTGCGAAACTTGCCTGCTTGCTACCTGTTGCCTGTGATAGCGCCTCCTGCATTTGCCAACTTATCGTGTATTTTGGAGGATTGTGTATTCATTCAAGGGTCATTGTCTGTTTCTGCTGGTGTGTCCCTGTTGGGGGTCACATTTAAAGTGAAGCGGTCTCTGGAACAACGACTTAAATGCATTATATGGAAATCGAGATACGGAACATCAAATAATTGACGTCGGGTTTTCATTCACTTCAGTCTCTTCTATATGGACGAAATTTCTGTCAAACAGAATCGACGTATTGCTGTTTCAGTATAAATGATGCTATAGTGTACTATGTACGGCTTACATACTGACTTGATCTAATAATACAGTACCACACTTCAGTTGCTTTTCCATAGATCACTGTATAATACGAACAAGAAAAAGCCATATTACACATTTGCCTATTAAACAGTCGTTAAAGCTAAAAGTAGTGCACTGAGACAGTAGACCAACAAAACATATGTTTATTCGACATACATGAATAGTTCTGGAAGCAACAGTTCACTGTAAAGGTGCTCTGAAGGCTTTACATATACCAACGAGCATAATACATAATAAACTTTTTTGAAAACCTAGTATTAACATAATCATCCACAAAGCGAAAGAAATGCTTTTATTGAATTACAGACGTAGCCTACATAGGACACAACACCGTTATCAACAATGATCTGCCACAGTCTATGCATGGTTACTACCGATAATGTGAGTGTTTCGCTTCCCGAGTAGCCCTTGTCTGTTGCAGATGCGTAATCGTCGACAATATTCTTCAGCATTTCTGCATTGTCGTCTCGAAAGAACATGAGTTGGGAGAAGGTATCTTTCGTCTATGCATCCTTAATCCCATAACTATGTCCGTCTGACACACTGGCAATATACATCCATGATTCTTCGTTTGGAAAGGATTGAATGTTAATGCATAGCTAGACGAGACGGAAAACGCGTTTCCATTGCAGTACAAAATGACATATTATTGTATTCCAAACACTGCCTTTCTCATGGGCATATCTTTAAACGGCTTTCCTTTGCGCAATATTAGTTACTGAGTGCAAATTTCTTACCGGTTTTCGGCGACACATAACACAGTCCTGAATTTCTCTTCTTCTTCGCGACCACTTTCTTCCACTTCCTTTGTTTGAATTTTAGGTTTCCTTCCAATTAGATGGTTCTCATAGTCACACTCTGCACAGTCACTACCCGTAGTTTGCTTACACTCACGATTTACTTCCTATGTGTTTTGCAAACGTAAATTCCATGGTACAAATATCCCATTACTGACAAATACTGTACGACTCAGCAGAGAGCACACGCAACTCTAGTACCAACGGAGTGGAAGTTGGTTACTGGCAACGGCGGTCGATGGAGCACCGATTTGGAGCAGCACGACCCTAAAATGTTTCTAGAGGGCATTGCGCCTGTCATAGAGTAATAATTTATGAGCACAAAGACTGATTCGTACAGATGCAAACAGATGCAATTTCGGCGGGAAATGGAAAAAACGAATTAATGTCTTCTCAACTTATCTTGTATATTTAGCGGATAGTATATTTATTTACGGGTCATTGCTAATGTCTCTGCTGGTGTGTACTAGCTGGGAGCAATTAAATTATAGGCCTTTCATGTTTTCTTCTTGTACTTTGGGGGATTGTGTATTTATTTAAAGGTCATTGTCAATGTTTCTCCTAGTGTGCACCAGCTGGGAGCCACGTTTTAAATTCTATGCCTTCTATGCTTTGATTGTACTTTGGGGGATTGTGTGTTTTATCTCTTAAGGGAGTTTATTAAAGATAATAGACTGTAAAGGACTTTCCAACGGCAACAGTCTGTTGCGTAGCTCTTTATTCTTTCAGTATTTTGGGTGGACGTTGTCCATCTATGTAATGTGATCTGGGAATTGATGTGACATTAGGTGGCAGTCATATTAATTCATTTGACTGGTAAAGCTCAGTTTTTAGAAGTCGCTTGCAGCCACATCTAATTCGTGTGTACTGTGTATTCCTGGATTCAGGCCCTGTTCTTAATAGTATAAACTGTTAAGGACTGTTTTAAATAATACTGTTCAGGCCCATTAAATTATTGCGAGCGTTGTTTTTCTTTTTGACAAGTTTTTTAACTTGTAATCGTAATGATTGTTGTTAAGCAACAAAGTGTATTCCATGAAACAACGAATGACGAAATATGTGGGTTTAATCTTCCATGTGTTTTTCCTTAAAAATTATCCAGTCCTTGTTTTGAGATATTAGCCAGATTTGTCTGTTGCTATCTTGAAGTCAGCAACTAATCCTGGGCTGACACTAACGACCTACAACTCATTCATGACCCAAAACAGCCAGCATCGTTCTACAGCAGAATATGGAGAAGGGGATATAATCCTGACAACATCTTTGTGAGTAGGAAGTTGGCAGCACACTGCATGAAGCTTGTTGAAGAACCTATCCCAAGTACACAACACAGACCCGTCGTTTGTGTTGTGAATGCCATGGTTAAACCAGAGGAGGTGCCTTTCCGAAGACGGTTTTTCCTTAAACATTATCCAGTCCTTGTTTTGAGATATTAGCCACATTTGTCTGTTGCTATCTTGAAGTCAACAACTAATCCTGTAACGGCTCTGTCACCTAGGTTCTATTTAATACTACGTTTTACTACTTTTTCGAGTAGTTCGGTTAGTTTCATACTAAAGGAAGTATCGATGAGATTAATAACCGATTTTGAAAGAAGCCTTCATTAGAGGGCGAACGGAGCCTATTGGGCTGAGGATATTGTTTTCCTCCTAGCTTACGGTTATGTCGCTGTAAGATCAGCTGGGCTTCTTCCCAAATAATTACACAAAGAATTATCTACATTACATTAAAAATAGTTGCAGTGAAATACGCACCTTTATCTAAGGCTTTTAAATAGTCATTTGTCACATACAATTGGCTAATATCATTGGCTATCAGTTTCGAATCACATTTGAACATAATACGACATGGTAATTGAAAATTGTATCCTTTATGGAACTTAAACGTATACGTAGGAAATAGTTAATCATAGAAAAATGGTTTGTTGACTTTAATGTTCCTCGGTGCATTCATGGTTTTATGTTTCAAATTTGGCAGTGGTGACGCCGCCCCTTTTCTCTAGCCAACCAGACAGACTGTTATAGAATTTTCCCCAAGTCATGACGGGATGAGACAGCAACCAGTGATAAATGATTCGAAGTGATAAACAGACTTTATTATTGTATACTTTGCCAATAACGCGCTTCACCTTGTATAGGGCATCTTCAGATTATCCTATAATGAAATTACAAACTTTTTTAAAAAAAACGATGACATAGTTGTAGTGAAACTTTGGACTATTAAGAAAAATACTAAAGCAAGGTTACTGACACAGAAGGTGTTAAATCTATAAGTCACCGTCCATGCAAATGTCTTAGCGGGACAACACAGTTGTCAGTATTGTAAGAACATTGCGTGGTGCCCTTTAAAATAAAAATAAGTGGGATATAACAGCCGAAATTATTCAGAAGCCACTAGCTCGTCTGGTCTATCAAAGACACCAGTACACACAACAACAAAATAATTTTAAAATGACTTTCTGATACACAGGCAGTCACGTTTAAAATACGTGAAAGACCCCATTAGATAGCTACCCTTGTCGAGTTTGAAGGGACTTCATGCTTAGTCGTATTAAAATTATATATACCAGAAAATAGTCAAGTCCTTACTTGCCGCTACTCATTAAGACCGGTTTATATAAGCACATTTTAATATTTTTAAATGAATTTATTGGTTTTACACTGTTAGTTTCTGTAAATCATCAGTACATTTGACTTCAAGGTAACTCTGTCCTAATGCTCTAACCATGGCGCCATCTGATGTGAACGGCGCACACCAGCTAAAAATGCCTTGTGGTCCAATATCTAGTATTATTTGTGTGGCCAGAACATGTACAACGGCATTTCTTATGTGTTTACATTTTGTGATGCATTTCTGTAGGCCAGAACCCGTTTCCTGGGCTTATTGGATTGCGCTATATACTCTACAGGTTGATATACTGCTTCCACACTTTGAAGTATGTAGCTTAGAGGTATAAGCAGATTAGTCATCTTCAATGCCGTTTTGGCTATCTTTTAGTTGCTGTTATTTTAGTAGGGCACTGACCGACGTCTCTTAGAACTCCAAAATGTCGACTGTCTACTGAGGTCGTTAATGTATTTTAAACGTGACTTTCCGTTCACTCGACAACATTTTACATAAGTAAGTTGTTTACAATTTTTGTTCTCTTGTGGGTATTGCTGTCTTTGATGGACAAGATCAGTTAACGGCTTCTGAATACCTTCGGTTGTTATATCCCCCTTTTTTTCATTTTAAAGGGGCACCACGCAATGTTTTAAAATACTGACAACGGTCTTTGCCTGTTAAGACACTTGCATGGGCGGCAGCCTATGTGTTTAACACCTGTTGTGCCAGTAGGTTGACTTTAATATTTTCCTTGGTACAACAGAGTTTTAGTACATCGGGATCATGACATTTTGAATAACAGTTTCCGTGTTCTTTGAGGCCGATCTGGATGTGTCTTCAACAAGGTGAAACGCGCTCTTGGCGAACTATAAAATAATATAGCCTATTTTGAATCGAAGACTGTTTATGCCTTCAAAATATTAAATTATGTATAGTAAAATGTACCAAACACTCGTAGTAATCGTTCTGTGTATACAGTCCGGTTGCCGTATCCACCCGTCATAAATTGGAAAAAGTCAGATAATTGTACGACTTTTCTTTATTTGACAACAGATTACTCTGTACAAATGCATTGTATTGAAGTATGTAGTTATTTTTATGGACACAGTAAGTGCGTTTAAATCATGCTCGTATTTTCAGTATGGTGTCATGGCATTTTAACTGTTTGAATCTGTACTGTAAACTACTTACGTGAGAATGTGACATCTCATTAACTAAGCTTTCGTGAACGTGTAAATGAGACAGGGTTGTGTCTACAGTTGAACATGTGACACATTTATTGTGTCCCTTCTTGATATACAGGGTACCTTATGATGATCTTAGGATTGGAACCAGTTGCAGTAAAGAAGTTTTTATGGACATCATGGTGGTAGAACCACGATGTTTTGTGAAGACGAGGTATATGGCACCACATTCACAAAATATATCAAAAAAATCAGTGGTCAAGTTCAACATCCGTTTTATGAAATATTTAAAATCTACGAGGAAAAATTATTATTGGCTTTACTCCCATTCAACTTACTTTGCTGTTCGTTCAGCTACCCTCGTTGACTAGTCACAGAATACATTCGCAACCTCACATAATGTTTAATAATTGCATCAACCCCCATCTCGTCATGGAAATTATCGTACTGCGCCACAGCTCTAGAATTGCACGTCAGGTTCCAATATATAGTTATTTACTTTCGATGTAGGTGGGCTTCGTGTCCTTTCATGCATTCATGGTATCAGACATCTACATCTACATCTACATCTATACTCCGCGAGCCACCTTACGGTGTGTGGTGGAGGGTACTTATTGTACCACTATCTGATCCCCCCTCCCTGTTCCATTCACGAATTGTGCGTGGGAAGAACGACTGCTTGTAAGTCTCCGTATTTGCTCTAATTTCTCGGATCTTTTCGTTGTGACCATTTCGCGAGATATATGTGGGCGGTAGTAACATGTTGCCCATCTCTTCCCGGAATGTGCTCTCTCGTAATTTCGATAATAAACCTCTCCGTATTGCGTAACGCCTTTCTTGAAGTGTCCGCCACTGGAGCTTGTTCAGCATCTCCGTAACGCTCTCGCGCTGACTAAATGTCCCCATGACGAATCGCGCTGCTTTTCGCTGGATCATGTCTATCTCTTCTATTAATCCAACCTGGTAAGGGTCCCATACTGATGAGCAATACTCAAGAATCGGACGAACAAGCATTTTGTAAGCTACTTCTTTCGTCGATGAGTCACATTTTCTTAGAATTCTTCCTATGAATCTCAACCTGGCGCCTGCTTTTCCCACTATTTGTTTTATGTGATCATTCCACTTCAGATCGCTCCGGATAGTAACTCCTAAGTATTTTACGGTCGTTACCGCTTCCAATGATTTACCACCTATGGCATAATCGTACTGGAATGGATTTCTGCCCCTATGTATGCGCATTATATTACATTTATCTACGTTTAGGGAAAGCTGCCAGCTGTCGCACCATGCATTAATCCTCTGCAGGTCCTCATGGAGTACGTACGAGTCTTCTGATGTTGCTACTTTCTTGTAGACAACCGTGTCATCTGCAAATAGCCTCACGGAGCTACCGATGTTGTCAACTAAGTCATTTACGTATATTGTAAACAATAAAGGTCCTATCACGCTTCCCTGCGGTACTCCCGAAATTACCTCTACATCTGCAGATTTTGAACCGTTAAGAATGACATGTTGTGTTCTTTCTTCTAGGAAATCCTGAATCCAATCACAAACCTGGTCCGATATTCCGTAAGCTCGTATTTTTTTCACTAAACGTAAGTGCGGAACCGTATCAAATGCCTTCCTGAAGTCCAGGAATACGGCATCAATCTGCTCGCCAGTGTCTACGACACTGTGAATTTCTTGGGCAAATAGGGCGAGCTGAGTTTCACATGATCTCTGTTTGCGGAATCCATGTTGGTTATGATGAAGGAGATTTGTATTATCTAAGAACGTCATAATACGAGAACACAAAACATGTTCCATTATTCTACAACAGATTGACGTAAGCGAAATAGGCCTATAATTATTCGCATCTGATTTATGACCCTTCTTGAAAATGGGAACGACCTGCGCTTTCTTCCAGTCGCTAGGCACTTTACGTTCTTCCAGCGATCTACGATAAATTGCTGATAGAAAGGGGGCAAGTTCTTTAGCATAATCACTGTAGAATCTTAAGGGTATCTCGTCTGGTCCGGATGCTTTTCCGCTACTAAGTGATAGCAGTTGTTTTTCAATTCCGATATCGTTTATTTCAATATTTTCCATTTTGGCGTCCGTGCGACGGCTGAAGTCAGGGACCGTGTTACGATTTTCCGCAGTGAAACAGTTTCGGAACACTGAATTCAGTATTTCTGCCTTTCTTCGGTCGTCCTCTGTTTCGGTGCCATCGTGGTCAACGAGTGACTGAATAGGGGATTTAGATCCGCTTACCGATTTTACATATGACCAAAACTTTTTAGGGTTCTTGTTTAGATTGTTTGCCAATGTTTTATGTTCGAATTCGTTGAATGCTTCTCTCATTGCTCTCTTTACGCTCTTTTTCGCTTCGTTCAGCTTTTCCTTATCAGCTATGATTCGACTACTCTTAAACCTATGATGAAGCTTTCTTTGTTTCCGTAGTACCTTTCGTACATGATTGTTATACCACGGTGGATCTTTCCCCTCGCTTTGGACCTTAGTCGGTACGAACTTATCTAAGGCGTACTGGACGATGTTTCTGAATTTTTTCCATTTTTGTTCCACATCCTCTTCCTCAGAAATGAACGTTTGATGGTGGTCACTCAGATATTCTGCGATTTGTGCCCTATCACTCTTGTTAAGCAAATATATTTTCCTTCCTTTCTTGGCATTTCTTATTACACTTGTAGTCATTGATGCAACCACTGACTTATGATCACTGATACCCTCTTCTACATTCACGGAGTCGAAAAGTTCCGGTCTATTTGTTGCTATGAGGTCTAAAACGTTAGCTTCACGAGTTGGTTCTCTAACTATCTGCTCGAAGTAATTCTCGGACAAGGCAGTCAGGATGATGTCACAAGAGTCTCTGTCCCTGGCTCCAGTTCTGATTGTGTGACTATCCCATTCTATACCTGGTAGATTGAAGTCTCCCCCTATTACAATAGTATGATCACGAAACTTCTTCACGACGTTCTGCAGGTTCTCTCTGAGGCGCTCAACTACTACGGTTGCTGATGCAGGTGGTCTATAGAAGCATCCGACTATCATATCTGACCCACCTTTGATACTTAACTTAACCCAGATTATTTCACATTCGCATTCGCTAATAACTTCACTGGATATTATTGAATTCTTTACTGCTATAAATACTCCACCACCATTGGCGTTTATCCTATCCTTGCGGTATATATTCCATTCTGTGTCTAGGATTTCGTTACTGTTCACTTCCGGTTTTAACCAACTTTCCGTTCCTAATACTATATGCGCACTATTTCCTTCAATAAGAGATACTAATTCAGGAACCTTGCCCTGGATACTCCTGCAGTTTGCCAATATTACGTTAACTTTTCCTGTTTTTGGTCTCTGAGGACGGACGTTCTTTATCAACGATGATAATGTCCTCTCTGGTAAGCCGTCAGGTATTTTATCGTTTCGCCCAAGGGGGGGGGGGTCCCTCTAACCTAAAAAACCCCCGTGTGCACGCCACACGTACTCTGCTACCCTAGTAGCTGCTTCCGGTGTGTGGTGCACGCCTGACCTGTCTAGGGGGGCCCTACAGTTCTCCACCCAATAACGGAGGTCGATGAATTTGCAACCATTATAGTCGCACAGTCGTCTGAGCCTCTGGTTTAGACCCTCCACACGGCTCCAAACCAGAGGACCGCGATCGACTCTGGGCACTATGCTGCAGATATTAAGCTCAGCTTGCACTCCGCGTGCGATGCTGGTTGTCTTCACCAAATCAGCCAGCCGCCGGAAGGAACCAAGGATGGCCTCAGAACCCAAGCGGCAGGCGTCATTCGTTCCGACATGTGCTACTATCTGCAGCCGGTCACACCCAGTGCGTTCAATAGCTGCCGGAAGGGCCTCCTCCACATTACGGACGAGAGCCCCCGGCAAGCACACCGAGTGCACACTGGCATTCTTCCCCGACCTACCCGCTATTTTCCTCAGGGGCTCCATAACCCGCCTAACGTTGGAGCTCCCTATAACTAATAGGCCCGCCCTCTGTGACTGTCGGGACCTTGCCGGAGAATCGGCCACTGGTCCAACAGGCGAGGCATCCTGTGGTGGCTCGGAAACGATGTCATCACCACTAGGAAGCACCCCGTACCTGTTGGAAAGGGGTAAGGCAGCTGCCACGCGGCCAGATCCCACCTTTGCCTTTCGGCCAGGCACGCGCGAGCCCACCACTGTCCGCCATTCACCCTGGAGTGATGGCTGACCGGTAAGATGTTCACTGCCGGAAGACGCAGCGACATCAGGGGTTCCATGTGATTCCAAGGCCACCGAAGTAGGCATAGGTCTCACCACAGTTGCCCCAACGCCACTACGAGCCGACGCCTGCGCCTCGAGCTCGATGAGCCTAACAGACAAAGCCTCCACCTGCCCCCGAAGAGTGGCCAATTCTCCTTGCGTCCGCTCACAACAACCACAGTCCCTACACATGACTATGTTTACCCTACTCTATACGGTGACAAATTCCCAAGATAATCTTCTGATGAGCTACTCTGATAATCAAGAAACACTCACTGAAATACGAGACGCGAAAACTACGCTAGGTTTTCCCAGAAAAACTATTTAAAAGCTAAGCGCAGCAAATAAGTACAAAAACGCTTTATACAAACAGTACTCGCTGCTGCTGGTGCTCTCGCTCTGGCTGTCACAAGACAACTGCTGATTCAAGTGACTAGTGGCTAACGGCCGCGAAACAAACAAAAGACGGTTTTAGGGCGCTTTCTGTTCTAAACGATCAAGAAAACACTAAGAAATCTAACACGAAAACTACGTAAAGTTTTATCAAGAACTGTTAGTTACTATGCAGAGCAGATAAACACAGATAGAATCCCTTCCTTACTGGATGGTCGTAAACAAAATGCAAAATAAACGCTTTATATAAACAGTACTCGCTGCTGCTGGTGCTCTCGCTCTGGCTGTCACAAGACAACTGCTGATTCAAGTGACTAGTGGCTAACGGCCGCGAAACAAACAAAAGACGGTTTTAGGGCGCTTTCTGTTCTAAACGATCAAGAAAACACTAAGAAATCTAACACGAAAACTACGTATAGTTTTGTGAAGAACTGTTAGTTACTATGCAGAGCAGATAAACACAAATAGAATCCCTTCCTTAGTGGAAGGTCGTAAACAAAATGCAAAATAAACGCTGTATACAAACAGTACTCGCTGCTGCTGGTGCTCTCGCTCTGGCTGTCACAAGACATGCCCGCATCCAAGTTATTTTAACTTTAATTTGGAGCAGCTACACGCATTATTGAGGCTTCATACAGATAGTGCTAAGAAACACCCATGCACACGGTCACAAAGGGTCAGGATCATCTGTACATAAACCAGTGCAGAAAACTAAGATTATAGTCCCTGAGATGTTCTATTCTGAATTATACATGGCACTCTATTTAATTTATTTTCCACAACCGCATGAACAAGGAAACGGCCAATTGTAATGTTCACATTGGTTATACTGCAGTCAGTCTTCACTACTGTACGGGAACTAATAATGCATGCTCCATATCTTAATTGTAAAAGGTACTGGTATGTCTCTCTTCTCGTCATCAGCCTGGTATTCTATAGAAGTTGAAATGTTCAGTCTTTTTGGCTTAGATCTTAACAGAAAGCTATCGTTGTATTTTCTGTATGTGCACCAGATGTGTTTCCATCGTTATCTCTAGTCTGTCGTTCCATTTCTCACTCACTGAGGAGATTTTAAAAGTAATTAACTACAGCATGCGAAAATTTGTGTTAGCCTTCGTTTTCTTGTTTTCACAGACTTTCGATATCGTAATTCTCACTTCATTATGTAAACTATGCAGTCGGAGACGTCGTACACGAAATCTCACTTGAAGGCCATGTTTCAGTGAAAATTATTTTACTGAAACAATGCCTTTCGTTACGGAAAGTGAAGAAAGTGTGAGAATGCATACGTTGCTTTACATGCAACTCCCACATTTCTTTTGTTTCAGGACCTTGAGGAAGTAAACCATTTATAAAAATAAAAATTAACTTTTTATAGTAGTAAAGTACCTACGAAGTGGTACCGGGTGATCTTACCATATTCATGCCACGAATCAGTTTGAAAACAAATTTCGGAAACTTAAATGTGAAGGCAAAAAGCATCTTCCGTAAGTGTACTACGAAGAATCTTGTTGCCTTTTTTATTAAATCAAACTACCTACTTATGAGCCACTTTTGTCACCTTCCTTCATACATTATCTGTTCCAAAGTGCTCTTGAGTTCGCTAAAAGTTATGTGCTTACCCTCATTTAGTGGAAAAAAGTCAATTACTAGAACATTTAGCTAGATAAAAATATTGTTTCCGTTAGCCAATGCGTAAATTGCAAGCTCGTTTTCGTGTTATCACACACTCTTATAATTATCGACAACTCAAACCTTGCACGAATTACTTGGACATAATTCTGGACACACTGCATATCTAATGGAGCGCTAACGTCAGAGGTGGCATTGAGGAACAGTTACCGACCATTGACCCAAACAGAAGAAGATATTGTGATTCCACGAGCGCCAACGGAAATACTAAAGTTAATCTTCATGAGAAATACGTGTGTTTTACGGACTGGAGCTGACCGCCAGCTTGCTTCATTCGTAGACAGCCATGCGTGCGGGAATATTAATAACAGTTACAAGGTCGCATACTTACATGCTTCGTAGTCCAGTAAACGATGGAAATTAGTGGAAAATGTTTGTGGAATTGCAAACTTTTGTACTGTGATGGAAGCGAGTGGAGAGAATAACGTACAGAAATGTCTGACTGGTTGTGAGCTAAAGGGTGGCGTTGGTGATGCAGATGTTTGAGTCACATTCTCCAATTATTTCGGACTCTAAAACCGTGTTTTATAATTAAACTACATCAAACACCCTAATAGAATGGGGCTTAGAGCCAGCAGCAGTTTTAGAGATATGTAGGAAAAACTTAAAATACTGACCATTAGACGCCCCTCCATTCCCACTCCACAGCGGTAACTATTCTTAATATGTTTTTCATAACACGCTCCACCGATTACTGCAAAAAATTTGCGACCACACAAATTTTTACTCCCCGTCAACATTTACTGCCTTCATCTGTGCTAACCTTCAACGACATAAATAGTGATTCTGTTTTTACATTTGTCGAGTTTCCTATTTTTAAATAACTCGACGTTCTTGGCTGCCAAATTTTCGGTTCTTGTGATACTTTGATGTCACTATATGAAAACACACGTTATACGGCAAAGTCAAAATCTTGTTTCCGTTACTGACGCGAGGGGACTCCAGCGTCTGTCTTTTGTTTTCATACGGTGCAGTATGGCTCTATACCCTATCAACTGTCTCTATAATGATGTATGTGTCTTCTTTGCTTTCGCCTAGGATTACATTTGTTTCGCAACACTGTTTCATTCTAGTACAACACAATAATTGTGGTGAACTGTGCCGCAATCCACAGCTTTTCCTTTGCTAAGGTATCAACAAATTTGTTTATTTCATGATGTAAATCGAAAACAGAATTATTTTAGTTAAGTATGGTCAATGGTAGTTTAATTTTAAGTAAACTGATAATTGGATTTACTATATATGAATAGTAATAAGTAAAAATGTGATTATCATACCGAATGGCTGAAAATGATACTTTTGGAGCGGAACTTCATAGCAAATAAATCGTGACCTTGAAATAAATTAGGAGGGTTCCCTCATGCTCCAAAAACACACAATAATGTACAAAGACGGTTCTAAAGAACTGTTCACAATATAAAACCAAAATCACTGAAGTACTTCGTGATGCTATCTATTAAAAACTAAAAGGTGACCGAACAGCTACGGTACTAAGAAAGTCTCAAGCGCTAATCGGAATTCCAGACTCGGCAGTAACAGGAAGGGCTTCGTGTCAAAAGTCGCAGTGACCCAAGGAAAGAAGACTTCTTTGGTGCAGTGTAATGAATGGGACAATTAGTATAGCTATAGTGACTCCTGGACAGTTCTTTTACATTTTTGGCAGCAGTTTATCCAGGCCAGTGATGATGTCATCACTTTTGTCAGTGAGGTCACCATGTGAGAAGCCAAACCTGGTTCCCCCTCCTTCTCTCCCCTAAGAACCGGAACCCCAGTTGGTCTAAATAAAACTCCTGTACTTGTGGGATATTAAAGAATTTCTTTTGGTGAAACCAGTTCACTTCTGCTTTTTTCCAACTCCCTCTTTCTCATCCTTAACTCCAACCAATCTCAGGGAAGTATGAAAATGATGCAGTTAATCAGAATGTAGATCCCAAGTTATTTTTAGTTTCTTGCACCACGTTCGAAGACATGCAGTACATAATTACTCAACCTCGACTTAAATGTCAATTATATTTGCATTAAAGAGTGAAGGAGGTTTAGATCTCAACCGCATACAAATACATACTTCTGTATTTCATCAGCTAGTGTGATAACTGCTATTATCGTAAAATGTTGACGTTTCTAAATATTAATACCTCTGAACTGAGTCACACTCACAGTTCCGTGCCAAATCCGTGTATTATTAAAATAAGGCTGTAAATCTGTCTGCATAAAATGCTTCAGTATCAAACATCTTTGCCTCTGAATTGTATACACAAACACGCGAGCGTATGCACACACACACACACACACACACACACACACACACACACACACGCACACACACACACACACAAAATAATGTTCGACTTTTTCACCTCACACGTATGTGAGCACAATATATTTACATATCGGTCGCACAATCATCATCTCTCCTTCCCTCCCTCCCTCTCTTTCACTTCCCATCTATTCATAATTATCAAATGTCTTCTCTCATGTATGTACTGAAACCATATCCCCATCTGCCTCACTGTAACAATATATTACAGAAGAATCGATATGAAATCAAAGAAAATGATTATATATATAAACATTTTACTTTGTCAGCAACACTTTTTTCGTGTATCATCTTTTGCGTACAGTAAGCTGTTATTGTTTGAATAAATATTTGAGATATGCACATTAGAATACCAAGTTCTGCCTTAATAGAATCGAAATGGGACTGAACTGCATTTTTCCCAAAATGGCATGCAGCATTAGTAATACATTCTTAAAGTAACAACGTATTGATGGTGCGGGAAACACACCGGGGAGCCACCAGCTACAGACCTAAAATAACAGTAATGGATTTGGCCTTTGAAAGACCTCACGACAAGTATGGGAGTGCGATTATCATCAGACCCGGGCTCAACGTAACATCAGCCGCAATGACAGAAGTAAATAACATAGAAGTACTCACCATTCGCGCCCAGAAGTTCTCTGTGACGTCTGTGTACAAACCACCAGATGTGGCCTTTGTTTTCCATGAACCAAACAATTTTACAAATGACAATATTAATTTTGTCATGGGCGATTTGTATTGCCATGGTGAAGCATGGGGATATAATGAGACTGATGAGAATGGTGTACAGCTTGAATCCAGGGCTGACACTAACGACCTACATTTCATTCATGACCCAAAACAGCCAGCATCGTTCAACAGCAGAAGATGGGGATATAATCCTGACAACATCTTTGTGAGTAGGAAGTTGGCAGCACAGTGCATGAAGCTTGTTAAAGAAACTATCCCAAGTACACAACACAGACCCGTCGATTGTGTTGTGAATGCCATGGTTAAACCAGAGGAGGTGCCTTTCCGAAGACGGTTTAATTTCAAAAAGGCAAACTGGCAGAAATATAAAGAGTAATTGAACGAAGAGATTGAGAAAATCCCTCCTCGACCAGATGAGTATGGTAGATTTATCGATCTCGTGAAAGGGATCTAAAGGAAAAACATCACAAGGGGTTGCCGTACCCAGTACATCCAGGGTCTGACCGGCAGCAGCAAGGTCTTACTTGACAGGTACCAAAACCTGTACACTCAGGACCCCTTCAGCGAAGATACGATTGAGGCTGGGGAGGAACTGATGCAGGCTATTGCTGAGGATAAGAGATCACGGTGGTGCAAACTAGTCGAGAATCTTGACATGAAACAAAACAGCAGACATGCATGGAAATTACTGAAAAACTTAAGTGGGGACCCAACTGACCACCAGCAGAAGAACAACGGGGTAACAGCAAATCAGAGTGCTAGCCAATTTCTGAAGAATGGGAAAACCAAAGGGAAAAGAGAAAGGGAAAGAGTTATACCCCAAGAACAAAAAGATTACGGACTCCTCAATGCTTCATTCACAGCAATCGAACTGGAAGACGCCATTCAGAGTATGAAACTGAATAAGGCCGCTGGAACTGATGACCTTATAACGGAGCAGATAAAACAGTTTGGACCCAAAGCTCGAAACTGGTTACTACAAATGATGAACACCTGTATTAAAGAGCTGAATATTCCAAAACTATGGCGGCAGGCGAGAGTGGTGGCTTTACTAAAACCTGGCAGGGAGATAAAGGACCTCAAAAGTTACAGACCAGTGTCACTTCTATGCCATCTCTATAAGATACTGGAGCGTATGATTCTCAGTCGGGTGGCAGAAACTATACATGGAAAGCTCATAAAGGAACAAGCCGGTTTCAGACAAGGAAGATCTTGTTGTGGGCAAATACTTAATCTGACGCAACATATAGAACAAGGGTTAAAAAAATTAATAACTGGAGCAGCTTTCATAGATCTTACTGCTGCATACGACACGGTAAGCCACAGAAAGCTATTGCGCAAATTATATCACCTCACAGGGGACTGTCGGTTGACGATGGTTATTGGTAGTCTTCTGCAGAATCGAAGATTTTATGCCTCCCTAAATGGTAAGAACAGTGGATGGCGACTGCAGAAGAATGGCTTACCACAAGGAAGTGTACTTTCTCCCATCCTTTATAATGTGTACACCTTTGACCAACCTATACCTCAAGATGCAAGACTCTTCGTATATGCTGATGACACAGCTGTGGTGGTCCAGGGGTCCAATTTTGATGCAACATCTCGAAATCTCTCTAGAGCGCTTGAAGAACTGGCTCAATACTATGACGCAAATCACCTCAAGTCAAACCCTGACAAAACCCAAGTATGTGCTTTCCACCTGCGCAATAGAGATGCTGGAGTTGAGCTCGACGTTACATGGCAAGATAAGAAGGTAAAGCACTGTCCAACACCTAAATACCATGGGGTTGTACTTGACAGAACGCTTTCGTTCCAGCGGCATTGCCAAAACACCAAGGCTAAAGTCTGCTCCAGGAATAACATCATCCGCAGGCTGACAAACTATCAATGGGGAGCTCAATCATCAGTACTGAGAACATCAGCACTTGCTCTGTGTGTTTCTGCAGCAGACTATGCACCGCCAGTATGGGAGGCATTTGCACATGCTAAACAGGTTGATGTAAGTGTAAATGAGACAATGCGAATTGTTACATGCTGTCTCAGACCCACACCAACGGGTAATTTGTACCTACTTGCTGGAATTGCGACATCCAAGATCAGAAGGCAGGTGGCAGCAGACGCTGAGAAAACCAAGAAAGAAACAGATTCTTAACACCCACTGAATGGGCACGTCACTCCGGCCCGGAGGCTTATGTCTAGAAATAGCTTTATTGCAAGAATCAAGATCCTTGACGGTTCACAGGAAGATAACAGAGTCAGTAGAAGGGGGAATGAACAAACCGTACTGCAGATAATACCAAAAGAGCAAATGGCACCTGGAAACAAACTTTCTTATACAGTGTGGAGAACACTAAATAGGCTGATGGCTGGTGTACCCAGATGCAAAACTAATCTGTGTAAGTGGGGACTGCTGACTAACGATGACGACGCTCTTTGCGGATGCGGAGAGGTACAAGACGAGGCACATCTGCTCATGCGCCAGCTGCTGCCGGAGCCCTGCAGTTTTAGTGACCTGCTACAAGCCAACGACAAAGCCACTGTGGTGGCAAACTATTGGAAAAATAAAATTTGATCTGGACACGGAAAAGTAAAGTAAAGTAAAGTAACAATTAGCAGTGCATTACACTGATACTGAAACAATTCACAATAATACATTCATACATAATTTATACTTCAAATAGAGCCTCTCTTGTGTAAGGGTTATCTTTGCATTAACTTCTGAAATACCATGTGGATTACTAGTCAGCCGGCCAGAGTGTCCGATTGGTTCTAGGTGCTACAGTCTGGAACCGCGCAACCGTTACGGTTGCAGTTTCGAATCATGCCTCGGGCATGGATTTGTGTGATGTCCTTAGGTTAGTTAGGTTTAAGTAGTTCTAAGTTCTAGGGGACGTATGGCCACTGCAGTTAAGTCTCATGGTGCTCAGAGCCATTTCAACCATTTTTTAAGACTAGTCACTCTGTATATGGGAATTAAACAAGGAGCCACAACCGCCCCCTTTTAGACCCACTATGTGTGACTGTAAGCAGGAACTGACGTTTCTTATACACTGATCTAGATCATCATGACCAGCGACCTACTATTCGTATAATCCCCTCCAGCTACAGCAGCGTCACCTTGCGAGGAATTACTGCTAGTCAGACACACGCTTGGTTTAGGTTGTATTAGTGTCTGTGCTGTCTGTGTGTAGAATGGAGATGATGTGCGACTTATCTGTTTTGCCGAAGGCAGATCGTGACGGTCTGGAGGCTCAGAGTGGCGAGTGACAAGTTCGAACTAATGTGCGCCCCCCCTACCCCCCCCCCCCGCCCCCCTACGGGTCCCCAAAATTTCCGGATCTGGACCCTATCGAGCACATCTGCGCTGTGATTGAACTTGGTGTCAGAGTTCATCGTTTACCACCCTTGAATCTACGGGAATTAGTTGAACTGTGTGTGCCGATGTGGTGCAAAGTCTCTCCAGCGATCTACCAAGGCCTCATTGCTTCCACGCCATGGTACGTCGCCACTGTTGTCTGTGACAAAGGTACACATGCCGGCTACTAGGTAGCTGGCCATTATGCTCAAGGTTATCAGTGTATATACAGTCCTTTTCCTAACATTACAAAAAATTATATCAATATTTTCGAAATCTGTTGCGTCCATATTATTCACTCTTCTACGATATATCACGCACATGCTGGCAGTGTTAGGAGAGACAAATTAACCAATCCTGATAGTCAAGAATCGTGACGACAGGTACGTCTAGCAGTCTTCCAGGTGAACCTGCACCTCCGCTCCATAACTGATGTCGATGAGTCTAGTGTTCAGTATCGGATAGCGCCACCACCTCTGCAATGCTGATAGTCTTTAAGTGTGTCCTGTGTTTGCCAGATGTTTCAACTTCTGTAATAAGCTAGCAGAGGAATTCCCAATTTTTCTTTTACCACCAGTTGTGGCTCTGCAGACTATGTAGATCTCATTAGTAGTACATACTGCATGTTAAACCTAACTTCTTTGAAGAGTGTGATGACAAAAATTATGATGATGATGATGATGATGATGATGATGATGACGGCGTCTCCAACAGGCTCTGTCAGTGATAACATCTTACAGTGAGTTTTTCAGCATTTAGAACACACCATCCAGCTGAATCAGAAAGCAAAAATGTGATTCCTAGGCGTTAAGGAGCAGGTTACGTCTTGTTATTGATGGAGCATCGTACTTTAATATATCCCACATTTGCAGGAAACGCAATGTGTGAGAAATCCAAGTTCCGAGATGCCCACATAATCGAGGGAACTCAATGTCTGCATTAGGACATGGATAAGAATACTCTGCATCCTTCTCTCACAGTTTTGCGTTAAAACTTGTTTTCGCTCTTTAACAGTTCGGGCAAGTTTTAGCGATATTATAGGCGTCAATGCTGTGAGCTACACACCGAATTCTGCTAAACAGACGTAATACTGGCTGTTTCATTCAGTCTATATCTTCAGTTCCCCTGTTCTCAATATCCAGATCTAGCTCAGACATCACAAGGATTTCTTAGATCTCTCTGCGCACAATCGGGGAGGAAAGTAATATGTGGAAAACACTGATATGGGGAACGGACTGGATGATACGACTACCGTTAAGACCCCAGGGAATGACTTTCACTCATGGTACTAAAGGGGTATGTAGATCTCAAAAGCTGTAGTAGAAGAGAGAGTGTGGAATACATCTAATAAATAGTTGATTACGTAGGTTGCAAGCGCTACTCTGAAATGAAGAATTGACGCAAGAGAGGAGTTCGATTCGAACCTACTGTACAATAACGATTATGTTGCCAGCATACCCGTGACAGACTGTCTTAATACCGAAGATCTGTAGTCCCCACAATGCCTGAAGCAGTGACCAAAGTAAAGGTTCTACAGCAAACGCCTCTAATGTCGTAGACAGACAGCATTCTGACACGCCGAGTGTTGATGTTGTTCATTGACTTTAATCCATTAAAACACCTTTTTTACGTTTGTAAAATCATCGTTGAAACCCACTTTTTAAGTCTTTCTGAATAAGGAGCCATGACTGATTTTATCAAATTTATTAAAGTCTAAGAACACCAAGTTAAGATTATTGTCACTTATGCAACTGAGGATTATGCCCCTATACTCACATAAGGTATGTAGGTAGCATTGAACGTCCCTTTACTGCACTCGTTTGCTAAAAGCCTATGTTATGTTATAGGAGGGGCTTCAATCTGCTGTTCAGAATGTGCTAAAGGTTCTTCACCGTCAAGTCTCTTTCTTTCCGTTCCAGCGTAGAGATCACTCTAATATTTCGCAATATATGGTCTAATGGCAGTCTGAGTTGTGTTTTCTGATCCTTTACCGTCCGTCAGCGGTGTTATTATTCTTTGTTTTCCTCTGAGCGACTCCCTTGTTACACGGTATAACGAAGGAGGTTCCTGCGTAAAGTCGTACTAGTCTTCGGATGACGTTCGGACCCAATCAAGATGCTATCAGACTTGATCAGTTATTTTCGACTTAAAGCGTTTCAGGTCGATTATGTTATCCAAAAGAGCATATGATTGTTTATAAAGGTCTCGCAGATAGAAGAAGTAATATTCCGCCGTTTGTTTGCACCGATATGCTTGAGGCTTTGCACACTACATAACGCATTTAGGAATTAAAGGTTTTGCATGTTCGGTCCATCGAATTATGCGCTACTAATACTTCGTATGAAACAGCAAGCATTTGTGCAAAGTTTGCCTAATTCGCAGCTTCCTGCAGTAATGGAACGTTAAGCTGCCACACCCCACGGCCATGAAAAGGTTTTGTTGGTGGCATCTGGGTGAAACATGGTACGCACAATGGTCGGTGAAGTTTGTGGGCCATATCTCACAATCATCGATACTGCACGTGACTTCTTTACTAACATAGATTCTGCTTGCTAACGTGCTACTGGCATAAATATAGTTGATAAGGGAGTGATTCAGGTAGGTCCAGGCGGCTTTCAGTTCTAAACCAGTCACCAATATATACTGATTGGAATTAAGGAAAATGTGGAAGGCAGGACCCACCAATATTACTTTCTCTTCACACAACCTATTTATTTAACCATATATAAACTGTGTTTTACAGATAATCGAAGCATTTAGCCCGTAAAATTTTCTTTAACAAAATGAACGAATTTGCTAAATTCTTTTGATCTTAAACCTTAGGTTTAATAAGCTTGTAATTATTGCAAAATATATCTGAAATGCTGTATTGCAAAACAACAAACAATATGACAATGATTACAAGGCGGCTGGACCTGCAGCCCGACTGTTATCGTGTGAAGCAATGGTGTTTACTACCGCGCTGGACTCAGTTTGTCTTATTAAATGCCGTTCTGCAACACATGAAAACTATATAAGCCCCACTAATGATAAGAGTGATTCACTTACTCAAAACAGATGACGTTACACTTAAATTGAAAGCTTGTACATCGAAAGGTTCGGGGTTAAGATGCGCACGTCTATTTAAAGGTTAAACAGATTAGCAAACAGTATAACAATGATAAGGCTAACTTCTAAGCAACCAACCTCTTAATTTCAATCGGCAACCCTGGTGCGACAGGGTCCCAACCTGTCCTTTCTGACAATTTTATTTTGACTAAAGCACTGGAGACAGTTGGCTGTTAATATTTTCAAAGTTAAACTGATTATCAGATATTAAGACCGAACTGCAGGAACGTCTTAAAACATTACTTGTGAATACTTATTACAAGCTAACTCACTCGGTGGAGCCACAAATTGGAAATTTGTGATAAGGACTATGTGACCAAACTGCTGAGGCCTTCGGTCCCTAGGCTTGCGCACTACTCGATCTAACTTAAAGTAACCTCCGCAAATGCCAACACACACGTCCTTAACAAGGGAGGACTCGAAACTCCTACGGGAGGAGCCACAAGATCCAGCTAATATACACCACTAATGACCGTGTTTTTCAAGCACAGAGACGAACGGATTAGTGCAACAGATTGTTCAGATTATACTAATGACTGAGAAATGCTATTACAATGAAAGAATTGAACCGGTTAACAGCTACATCTAACCACAAGATCCCTCTTGTGTTTAACGGCAACCTTGCCTTAGTACAATTATTCCGGCTGTATTTACGACCAAGAGCTGATTAATTAGCTCATTAATGACCGGGTAAAAACCAGAAACGAAAGGCAATATGATAGCCGGACAAATTTTCAGACGACAACTAGTGTCTTAATACAATACTACTGCCTATATTTACGAGCAAAGAGCCGACCAAGTAAAACTCTGAGGGTCAGGTACAAACCAGAAAATAATAAGGAGGGCAGGTAGACAATGAAACAAATCACCACGAGGATTACAGAATGTTACTCGACTTTATCAGCAAGCAGTTCCATGGATTCACGGTGCCTCACAGTGGTTACTGTGAGGTGTCGATGAAAGCCAGGCAGAAGAGCTCAGCCGGTCCATGAGCGGTCGTCGGACTCGAATGTTGCCAACCAACCGATGGTATGTCAACCTGCTGCTTGTAGTCGACGCTAACCCCTTGAAGTCCTCCGGTATCTTAACTCTGCGCAGGCCCTCCTTGCGCAGCTCATGGCGTCGGCCACTCGGACCTCGTACAACCTGATGTCGCGACGCTACCACCAATCCCCAGACTTCGTGCCTCCCTCCCGGGCCAGCGAACCCAGCATCTATATCGGCAAGCAAAGACCTTCTAAGGACACAATCCACAGATACCATCTCTTCCTCACAGATATTGGCAACCGGGCCGCAAGAGAGGTAGTCGATACTACAGTCTCCACATTCATTGGCGCCACGGCTCAACCTCCCACTCTCAAACCTGAAAAAGTCTCCCCCGGGGCTAAGAAACCCTCACTCCACTGCAATGTGTGCTATGAATGAGATGAACCCTTATGAACTTCCCCTTTTCCAGGTCCCTGACCAAATGAATGACCATGCTCAAAATTTTGACTGTTGCATATGGACCGGGAAGTCCGCCTAGAAATGTTCCTGATGTAGACAAGATCCCCTATCTCCCCCTGAAAGGGGCGCTTGTTTCTATTATAGCGACAGACCTAATGATCGTGAGCCTTCCGAATATTTGCCAGAGCTTGGCCCCATTTCTCCCTAAGAAACTATGGCGTGATATATGGAGGTAAAATATCATTTTTCTTCCATAAATTGGAGAGCGAAAAATGCGTGGGATTTATCAGCATTAAACAAGCTGGGGTGGCATGGGCTGGTTCATGCCGTGTGGAGTTAAACGCTAATTTTGACCAGGACAATGCGGTATCCCACATCCTTTGCGATTTATGGTGGAAAATAATCCTTGCTGACTGGCAGTTAATTCTCTCGGCAAAGGAAGCCTGAGGAAAATAAGGTGAGGTTACACGTATTATCCCACTGCCAAAACGGAATTGTATAAACGACCTTGCCAAAAAGCCAGAAGCGTAGCCCGCGGTGGACCGAACCATCTACAATCTATTAGTAAGATGAGAGATGGCGATAAGAGCGGTCACACTCCGGCTAGATATCTACAAAGCGAACCTGTAGAAGGCGTCCACAACTACGAGATTATACGAATTGCCTTTTTTCTTCTGGGGAAGCGGGCCCACATAATTCACAAACGATTTGTCCAACAGATGCTCTTTCCGTTCTGACTGCAACAATCTCCTCTCCAGGGAGGTACTTGGTTTTCCCTTCTTAAAATCTCGCTATTGTCTGACTAAACTTTTAATCTCTTTATACAGTGTGGGTCAGGTCAGGTGCTCCTTGACCTAGCCTAAGGTTTACAAACACGTGAATGCCCTCCTACTGGAGAGTCATGGTCATGGAGATGCCGGAAGACCGGAATCACTAAGGTTCGTGGTAGGCAAATTGTAGCTTCCCCAGACCTACCTATATGGTTACACATGATGCCGTCCTTCAGTAAATATTCACTGGATTCCTGTCCATATACTATTTGATTCCTGACACCCCCCCCCCCCCCCCCCCCACCGCCACAAATGGGTCTTGTTCTCGTTCAGTTTTCAAATAATCAAACAGTTGGGGTACCTCGGTAAGGATCGTACATGCTAGGTTACTATCCGACGTTTCCTCTTCAAGCTCGGGCTGTTGGAACATCCTGCTAAGGGCGTCAGCAACCCGATTATCGGACACCTTAACTTGCCGAAACTCAAAATGGAAAGCCGAAATGCGGACCACCCAACTCGCGATACGCCCTGTCTCCCTAGGTCCAGCTAGGACCCAACTAAGGGCCTGATCATCCATCTCTAGGTCAAATTCACCATGCTAGAGATAGAACCGAAGTTTTTCCAGGGCAAATAACACAGCAAATGATTTGCACTTCTATACAGAGTAATTGAGCTTAGACCTCCTCCAGACTTTGGGAAACAAATGCTAACGAACGCCCGGTATCTTGATCTTCCTGTAAGAGAACTGCTGCAACACCAGTATTGCAAGCGTCAGTCTCGACCATAAATCTTTTCTTAAAGTCAGGTACGGTAGAAACCTGGGTGGCCAATCACTGTGTTAATTCCTTCATAGGCTGGCTTCTGACTTTCTGCTGAAACGAATTTCTCATTATTTCTGCGTAACAACTTTAACGGAGCAGCAAGTTGTGCAATCATTGGGACAAATACGGGAAGGTAATTAGCCATTTCCACAAATCGGCAGCCCCTCTCTTATTTCACGGCTGTATAAAATTTCCCAACGCCTTATTGTGTTAATGATAAATGGTAATTCCGTCCCCCGACACCAAGGGACCCAAAAATGATACCTGGCACCTAGCCAAGGTTATCTTTGAGGGTTTCATCGTTAGTCCCGCGTCCCTGAACCTGGATAGTATCTCCCAATGTGCTCAAAATGCTCTTCAATGGAGGCACGAAGTATGACCACATCGTCCAATTAATTTAAGACACAATTAAACTCTAAATCACCTAAAATTTAATCCAACAAACAGGATAAAACTGCTGCATAGAACCCGGTTGAACTCATATGAATTACAATCCATTTCGAAGGCGTCAAAATGCTTAGATTCCTCCGTTAAGCGTATCTGGTAATTAGCCTGATTAAGATCTAACACTGTAAACCAAGGTGCTCCAGAAAACCAGGTGGAACAGTTGTGGAGATCAGGCAGTGGCACCAAAATCACCTTTCTATTGAGAAGCCTGTAATCAACCACAGGTCGGAAATCCTGCCCCCGATCTTTAGGGACTAAGAAAATAGGGGACCCATAGGGGGAGGTGGACGGTCTTATGATTTTGTCTTCTAAAGAGCCCTCAATTTTGTGCTGCAATATATCTTAGGTGGTGAGAAGAGATAAGGAGACTGGCGAACTAGCACATCATCCATGACGCGAATATGGTTTCTAATGACGTCTGTGACTCCCAACCTAAGTACGCCAGGAAATTCTCCCAAAAGTTCACTTAACTCTTTCCCTTGTTGACTAGAGAAGTCCACCTCAAGCAGGCACGTGTTACTACTCATGGCACGTCCCATTCCGACATGAGCACATGATCAAAAGGCTACTCGATCGTTGGAGGAAAATTTGAAGTAATAGATCCGGGTACCAAATTCTAACATCATACCGGTCTTACGGATAAAATCATGCCCTAGAATAAGTCAGGAACCAGTCCAGTATGCCTCCACGCAACATAACACAAGGCCTACCAGAATGGTCTTGTTAAGCAGTGTTCCTGGTGCATTACGTGTTCCCACCCTTTCTCATATGAGAGTAACTAAGACTAAGCTACTAAATCAGTTTCTATCGAACTTCATATGGAGCTAACGTGAACGCTTAGGAAGTTCAGTAGGCTAAGCTAGGAAGTAAAGGAGAAGAAAAAAAGGAAGAACCCTTCAGGTTGTGAAGTAGGGCATGAGACAATTTGTTACACATCAGTGCTTTGTGGTACTGGAATGACTTGAGTTAGCCGGGGAGCGTAATATATATACACATGAGGGCAGCTGCCCTTATTGAACGTACAATAGCTTACGTATTCAACATCAATTATCATAACAAAACTAGTCATGTGTGAGAGCAGCGCCGGCCGGAGTGGTCGAGCGGTTCTAGGCGCTTCAGTCTGGAACCGCACGACCGCTACGGTCGCAGGTTCGAATGCTGCCTCGGGCATGGATGTTTGTGATGTCCTTGGGTTAGTTAGGTTTAAGTAGTTCTAAGTTCTACGGGACTGATGACCTCAACTGTTAAGTCCCATAGTACTTAGAGCCATTTCAACAATTTGTGAGAGCAGCCGCGGTAACAGCTAGTCTGCCAATAATTAATTATTTCATTTGTTTCTCGAAGTCTTAATTACTTTTGGGAATACAAGCATGAAAGGTATAGGAGCTACACGTTATCTTTGTTGGAATTGTTTCTTAATCTCCTGTAGATCAGATACTTCACCTTAGAACTCCAGTTCTGACGCAGTGTAAGCTAATTTTAAGGAGTATGTATGATTAAAAACTTATTGTCTCCAGGTTAAATAGTAATAGGTTGACACATCAAAAGTTCGGCGAACAAGTTGGAAAGAGAGGGTACCAGATGGAGTTATCGCAATCCTATTAAATGGCGCTATCGTCTTTGAAACTCAGGACATTTCAGTTGCTTAAAATACTAACCTCTTTGTGTGCTCGTGGTCAAAGAGAATATACTAATTACCTTCTCATGATATAATTCTTGAAACGGGGACATTATAATTACCAAGGTACAAAAAGAGTTTCAGTGGTACCAGTATGCATTGGGAGGGGAATTTGTTCAATCTTCCGATGACATTAGTGTGTGGTCTTTACGAATAACAAGCATCTTCCGAAAAATGTATCTGACTGCTTACACCTCCAACGGTTAACACTGTTTACTATTAAAAACAGTCTTGATCACGATCTATTTATCAAGGTGACTGGTTTCGACCACTACTGTGGTCATCTTCACACCATTGAGTAGGAACCTCTTTCTGTTGGAGAATCACTACTGATACACTGTGGTGAACACTGTTGACTGTTAAAACTGAACATCACGAAGGGTAGCAAGCAACTGAGTTTTATTTATTGTTTTTATATACAGTAGGAAGAATACATTATTAAATTCACAGGTGATGGTTCAAATGGCTCTGAGCACTATGGGACTCAACTGCTGAGGTCATTAGTCCCTTAGAACTAGTTAAACCTAACTAACCTAAGGACATCACAAACATCCATGCCCGAGGCAGGATTCGAACCTGCGACCGTAGCGGTCCTGCGGTTCCAGACTGCAGCGCCTTTAACCGCACGGCCACTTCGGCCGGCTTCACAGGTGATTTAAGGGTGTACGAAACATGAAATTTAGTACACAAAACTGCCACCTCAGGCAGCATAACAGCTCTAACTTGGGTGTCCATCGTGTCGATCTGCACTTGGATTACAGATACGGGGGTCATTCCATCTACCTTTACCAGTGTGCCACAGTTCACCATTCGTAGTATCTCGTGAATGGTTGTCTACCAGTGTCTCGGCCACCCGTGACCAGAAGTTTTCAACGGGTATAGGATCTGAGAAACATGCTAACTAGGGCAACAGCCATTCTCTTGTCGAGGTAGAACTGGACAGCAGGATCAATAAGCGGTCCAGTTTTATTTTGTTCGTTATTTTTATTTTGTTGTAAGCTCCTACGGGATGAAACTACTGAGGACATTGGTCTCCAGGCTAACACATTCCTTAATCTAACTTAAACTAACTTACGCTCAGGACAACACAGCACCCATGCCCGAGGGAGGACTCGAACATCCGACGGGGGGAACCGCGCAAACCGTGGCAAGGTACCCAAGCCCGCGCAGATACCCCGCGTGGCCTTATCTGGTTCCAAAGCGATCACACGGAGATCTAGAAGACAGGCTATCGACATTGGACATTCAGTCAACAAATTGCCGGCTACGCGAGCGAGAAGAGGTCATGAAATGCACCGACTGGCACCCCACACGGCCGCACCTAGTGTTGGGTCTGGATGAAGATAACAAAGCCAATATGACAACATTCGTACACAGCCAAGTCCGACCACACATATACGGTCATTGTGTTGACTTTATGCCTCTTCTCTGACCTGTGTTGCCAATAGGTTATCAATATGAACGTGCCTCATCGGTGGAAGACCCATATGTAGTCACCAAGACGACTGTAAATGAGGCTCCAGACTCGGAGTGAAACGTCCCCTTTTTAACAAATTATACACGACTGTGCTTAACCTGACACACAATATTTTTAGCGCAACGCAATCTGACTTTCAAGAATCCCTACAAAAGAATGGCCCTGACTAACATTAAACTATACCTTCCAGAAATCACTTACCTCACAAAAATCTTCATTACTCGAACCACTGCAATACAGCGAGCGCCACTACTGCCAGCTAAATAAAAGATTCGAACTACTGAAGGCACTAACTACTGATAGGGATAGTTAGCAAATGAAAGATATTAATGGAGAACGAACAATGTATTTACCTTGATATCATCATATATAAATATAGCAGTTCATGACAAATTACAAACCTCCGCCATCTCTCTCCCCACATCCACCACTGCTGGCGGCTCACCTCCAACTGTCCAACGCTACGCGCTGTTCACATCCAGCTGCCGCTGCCCAACACTACAATGGCAGACAACAATGCAAACTAGCCACAGGCTGCACACAGCACAGCCAGTGATTTTCATACAGAGAGCGCTATGTGGCGGCGGCGTTACCAATATAAGAACCTAAACAGCCTACTTACATAAAGAAAACATAAACAGCCTACTTACATGAAGAAAACATAAACAGCCTACTTAAAGGAGTACTGTGTCATTCGATAATTGTCCGGCTAGAAACAAGCCCTTTTCCAGGCCCAAGATCAGTGTCGTTAATCACGCTCTACGGAACAGTGTCAGTCCTCTCCTCTCAGGAAGAAACCGCGACAGTCCACTGCTATCCTTCACGGCACTGACTTCGGCCCTTCTGAATCCATCGATTCCTCATTAACAAGGCAGTCGTGGAACTCAGAACAACGCAAGCAGCTCGATCGTGGAACGATATATCTCGAGTGTCTCTGGGTCAGGTTCCTGCCACTTTCTAATTACGGCAAGCACTGGTAGGCGTTTCTGATTCTTCCGTAAGAAATAATACGATTTTCTCCCCTCTTCATCATTGAGGCCGATAACAGTAATAATGCTTGCTTCATTTCCACCAGTGCTAATATTAAATAAATATCTTCTAGAACGAATTTCACTGTGGCCTACCGGGAGGACGACGGTTCAATCCCGTCTACGGCCGTCCCGTCCTGATTTAGGTTTTCCGTGATTTCGCTAAATCGTTTCAGGCAAATGCCGGGATGGTTCCTTTGAAAGGGCACGGCCGATTTCCTTCCCAATGCTTCCCTAACCTGAGCTTGCGCTCCGTCTCTAATGACCTCGTTGTCAACGGGACGTTAAACACTAACCACCACCGCCACCACCACCACTGTGGCCTACTTAAATTACTTGAACTACTGCCGAAAATAATCAAAGTACCAAAAAAAAGGAGAACAATTAAACACTGGTCTTTTTCTACTTCCAGTACGTCACAGCTTAACGCGGCTAAATAGAAGAACATCAATATGAAGAGTAGTAAATAACGATTTTATTCTGTGATATTATTTGAATGTAACTGCTCACCGTAGGCAGACTTGGTACAAATGGTACACCATGCCATATAACTGGCGGGGCCTCATTTTGTTTACTAGTCTCGTGTCCTAACTCATTTCAAAACGAAAAACTATTACAGCATGTAGACAATCATTCGTCTTTTTTGTAACATACAAATATTTAGTTAAAGAAATGCAGGATTCCAATTTTAAAAGATAGAGCTGCTCTTTGCCTCACCGACAACAGTAACACTGACAACTAATAAGTTGATGGCAAGCATATGTCATGCATATAATTTTGTATTTTACTGTTTACTTGCGGGTATATAGTTCTAAAAACTGACGTCTCAATTTAAGAGATGGACTTCAGATATAGAGAATAAAAACTGAGTATGTAGGAACTCCCCATAAAGTATAAAGGAATCATCCCCACACAAGTCGCACCTTCTCTCAGTAAAACAATGATACAGACCTATTGACATCAATATTTGCGGTATATAAGAAATGCAGTTTTGGCACAGCTGTTACGGGAAAAAAAGCAGGAATGCATTTGCGGAACAGAAAAACACAGTTAATGAATGAAATGTTTACTGCCGTTACAATGGCTAATCGCATACCTTCAGCTCCTGCTGTTCGTCGTAGCGAGAACCGTTTTCCGTTTTCGCAGAGGAAGACATGACAGACACACACACGTCTACAGCCTGGCTCGAACAGTGGTGGAAAGCCTAATGAACTTGCTGGCGGCAACATTGTATATATTACCAAATATTACGTTAAAGGCCAGTGAATATCTGCTGTCACTGAAGTCATGTGCCTCCCGTTGTACGCGTTCTGCAACGTGAAAAGAGATAAGGTTACGCTTTTAAGTGGCTACGCATTATCTCCGAAACATAATAACGTTCGTAGGTTGTTTCAGTGTATCAAACGCCATCATACGGAGCACCGTCTAAAGTGTATGATACAGTAAAATAGTTTTAACGTCGTGCTGGTGTGATAAGACTTCTTGATTAGCAGAAGTGACGTCAGTTGCGTCCTTCAATTACGCATTATTGTCCTTCGAAATCTGAAAATACGGCATGGATTTCGGAAAATTATTTTCTTTGACTAAGGTTTAGTACACACACCACCAAATACCTGCAGTCTTTCTTAAGGTTACATTGTCGAACTAATATCCGTCTCTGTGAAAGAAATGGATCCGTCTCCATAGCTGCGTAGGTGCCTGTCCTGCGGAGGACCTAGGTTCGATTCCCGATACTACCAAGAACTTTTCCTTAGTTGGAGGATTGGTATATGTTGCAGCCAGACTCTTCACGCCTACTGAGGAACTATTTTTTTAACGTGCAATAATCGTCTATTTAATAATTCCATCACTATTAACAATACAAACGGGTTTAAAAATACAGTAAAAATATAGGGCTCAGCCGGGACTGAGAAACTACTTGACCGAATCGTACATCACTGTATGGAACGTCTGTGAAACGGCTGGGGGAACGGTCTGTCCTCCACACCCCATCGGCATGACGCCGCAGGCTATAGCATAACAGAACTGCCCGTAGACATCGCTTGGGCCTTCATGTCTTAGAGGAAGAGCTCGTTTAGGTGTGTTTAGCGTCTTCTAAAGCACAGTATTCAACTAATACATACATAAAAATTCTTTTTCTAGTCTAGAAAGCCACACTCTCTGTCTCCCACACGTACAAAAACTAACACTAAACCAAACATACACACATACACACACACACACACATATATATATATATATATATATATATATATATATATATATATATATATATATATATATAATGAGAGAGAGAGGGAGAGAGAGAGAGACGCAAATAAACATACACTTAGGTACACGGAACACGTAACTATTAAACACAAAGAAACTCGCAGAAGACAGGTCAAGAGAGTAGATAAAAAAAATTACATCACATTATAGTCGGCAGGTAGGCTAAATTGACGATGGCATCAGTTGAGTTTCTGTTTGTTATTTATTGATAGTAGCAAATTTAGAACCATATACTCTGCCTTACATATGCCAACATGTTCATCGTACTGTGTTCAAAAATGTTCAAATGTGTGTGAAATCTTACGGGACTTAACTGCTAAGGTCATCAGTACCTAAGCTTACACTCTACTTAAGCTAAATTATCCTAAAGACAAACACACACACACCCATGCCCGAGGGAGGACTCGAGCCTCCCCCGGGACCAGGCGCACAGTCCATGACTGCAGCGCCCAAGACAGCTCGGCTAATCCCGGGCGGCATACTGTGTTCAGCAAATCAGCATCTGTGTTCGTTAAGTGTGATGTAGAGGTGGCATCTTTGATTACTAATTAAAACGTCATCAAAAACAGTTTTCTAATCCCGTGAACGCTTGAACTGTGATTAAATGTCATCAGTAATGGCACCCGAAGACTTCTGGGATAAGAAGTCGCCTTCATGCGGCCGCAGAAACCAACGGAAATCTTTGAATGAATCTTCGTTGATCCATAATGGATAGTGGGACGACGGCTGGCATGAACTTCTCGATGCAATAATTTACCAACAGCCATATGTATTGTAGAAATTTATTTTATTTTATGAACTGTGTGCTACCAGTTTCGGCATTACATTGATGCCATCTTCAGACCCCTGTACAATGAGCAGAAGAAATGTAATATTATAAAAATTATAAAAATCATAGAACATTCCTTAAAAATTGACAGGTATCATGTTAACTATGTAAGTGGCTCAAAGAGATATATTTTATAACATAAAACTGTATGTAACATTAGCGCACATATACTTCTGCCTATGTCACGCTGTTGTTAACAGTTTTCACTGTTTTATTCAAATAAAGAATGATATATTATTCATAAAACCGTAACACACAGTTGTAATAGGCCATGCAACATATCAGATGTACTGCATACTTTCGTATGTCCAATGGAACAGTGGAAGAATTTTTTTTTTTAAATTAAAGACACATACTGAGCATCCACAGGCCATGTGGCCTGTAATCAAGAAGTGTCACAAATATCTCTCCATCGGCAAAGGATTCCGGAACAGACCCCAAATGGGACCTCCGGGGGAGCACTTCCTAGGTGTAGGTGACCAGGAGGAGAAGATAGGATAACCGACGAAAGGGTAATGTTCTACGAGTCGGGTAGTGGAATGTCACACGTCTGAACGTGGTATGGAAACTAGAAAATCCGAAAAGCGAAATGCCAAGTCTCAATCTACATCCTTTTGGGGTCAGTGATGCGAAATGGACAGAAGAAAAGGATTCCGGTCTGTATAGAATAATATCAACAGCAACAGAAAGTGGTCTAATGAAAGTAGGTTAGTAGGATTCATTATGAGTAAGAAGGTAGGGAAGAGAGTGAGTTATTGTGAACGGTTCAGTGGTAGTGTTGTCCTCATTAGAATCGACAGCAAACCAACACAGATAACAATAGTTCAGGTATACATGCCGACGTCGCAAGCGGAAGATAAAGAGACAAAGTATATGCAATTACTGAATGGCTAATTCAGTAAGTAAAGGGAGATGAAAATCCAACCGTCATTGGGGATGCCGTTGTACGGGAAGAAGTAGAAGAAAGGATCACTGGAGAATATTGGCTTGGTACTAGAAATGACAGAGGGAAAAGACAGTTCTGCAATAAATTTCAGCTAGTAACAGCAAATACTCTGTTCAAGAATAACAAGAGGAGGAGGTATACTTGGAGAACACCGGGGATACAGAGAGATTTCAGTTAGGTTACATCATGTTTAGGTAGAGATTTCGAAACCAGATACTGGATTCTAAGGCATACTCAAGAGCAGATACAGACCTAGATCACAAATTAGTAATGTTGAAGAATAGGCTGAATTATAAGAGATTAGTCACGATGAATCAATGCGCAAAGAAGTGGGATCAGAAGTACTGGGGAATTAGGAGAAACGCATGTCGTTCTCTGAGGCTATAGATACCGCCATAAGGAATAGCTCAGAGGGCAGTTCAGTTGAAGAGGATAGAAGTCTCTAAAAGGAGCAATCACAGAAGTTGGAGAGAGAAACACAGGTATTAAGAAGGAACTGCGAAGAAACCATGGGTGATTGAAGAAATAATTCAGTTGATCGATGAAAGAAGGAAGTCCAAATAATTTAAGGGAAATTTGGGAATATCAAAATACAAGTCACTTAGAAGTGAAATAAACAGTAACTGCAGGGAAAGAAGATGAAATGGCTGCAGGAAATTTGTGAAAAAATGGAAAATCATATGATTGTCGTAGAAAGACCGACTCAAGATATAGGAAAGACAAAAAAACCTTCAGTGAAATTAAAAGCAAAGGTTTTAACATTAATAATGCTGCGGGAATTCAACAGTTAAATGCAGACGAGAGAGTGGACAGAAGGAGAGAGTACACCGCAGGCCTCTGTGAGAGGGAACATTAGTCTGACGATGTAATAGGACAAGAAACAGGAATCGGATAGGGGATCTATTATTACAGTTAGAAATTAAAAGAGCTTTCGAAGACATATGATCGAATAAGGCAGAAGGTATAGAAGATATTCCATTAGAGTTTCTAAAATCAATGGGGATGTGACAACAAAACGGCACTGTAACACGATATCAGGGTAAAGTCTCTTGGGGGTGACTTATTTTTGCCCACCGTGCTAATGTTACCATGACTCAAAGAACGGAAGAAGGTGTCTGTGTCGAAGACTTCGTCCACGGAAACTCATTAGATAGATATATGGGAAATTGGTCTGTAGTCATTACACTGATATACGAGAAATTTATCTGTGCGTTCGGATATCATTCATGGTCGAAATAGGGGTCACGTTCTAATACGACACGGCCAATAGTTCATTTTAACAGGTGCGGTGAAGTTTATGTCAGCGAGTATGTCGCAGGAACGAAACGGCAGAAGCTACAAAGGACAGAAGGAATTGCGTAATGGACAATCATGTAAAAACGAGGGAGAGGCAAAAAAAGTAAGTGAACCGTTTATTACTGCAAAAGTAATATGTTTAACCCACTGTGAGAGGAGAAGTTCAGTACCTTCACGTAAATATGTTTGCAGTTGCTTACGAAAACGTGACTGCACCTCTTCGTCCAAAGCGATTTTTTTTCTTCAGGGCTCCAAAGGTATGGAAACCACGTGGGTAGAGTTCGCGACTGTAAGGTGGATGTGTAAGGGCTTCCCAGCAACATTTATCCAATCCAAATGTTTCCAAGGCTATTTCGAGTACACTGTAGAGGTTTCGCTGGCGGGATCACTTCTTGACAAAGCTGTTTCGAGTCTGCTGCAGGAAGTTTCCCTGGGAAGCCCTTAATCATCCTACGTACAGTCCCAATCTCTTATCATGCGACTTCCGTACTTTTGGAGCTCTGAAGTTGGACCTTCGTGGCTTTCGATTTTTTTTGAACCGTGCGGTACACGTCTCGGCTCAATCATGGTTCCGTAGGCTACTGGAAACACTTCTCGATTAAGACATACAACGTCTTGTCACACAGTGGGATAAATGTATTACCAGTTACGAAAATTACTTTTGTAATAATAAACATTTTACACACTGTTTTCCATATGTCTCGGTTTCACTTGGCTGTCCCTTACAGTTTTCATGAACGAAGTGTTGACTAGAGTCATTGGCCTGGTTGAATTACACAACAACGCAATTGAGAATCGATTTCACCCATGCTAAAGAATCACACACACACACACACACACACACACACACACACACACACACTGAGATACACCCATGCTAAAGACTGACACACACACACACACACACACACACACACACACTGAGATAGTTTCTTTTCCTAATCGGCAGGCTTATTCACAAGGAATATTTTTATATATAATGTATTACAGATAAGTCAGGCAAGTTACTTCTCCGTAGAAATTCAGTGCTACCCGTGCGAAGCAGGGGTGGGTCGCTACTTGAAACTAACTACACACATCAAAAAAAGTTTTGCATCACCCCGGTTCCCAGAATTCCTGTAGATAGACGTTGTCTGTGGGCATTGTGTCACGGACACAGTTCCTTTGAGTGTTCAGAGATGTCACCAAACACATCCAAAGATATAAAACACGAAGTATGAGCAGCGCCTATTAGACGGAGGGGGTCCGACAGCCAATTAGTTCCAGTCATTACATCAGGAAGGAGGTACACGACTCGTGTTGTCTGCTGTTCAATATGCCCAGACGGCCAGTACCGTGGTTCAATCGCGTCCGTGTTATTACTTTGAGCAAGCAAGGGCTCTCAACAAGGGGAGTGTCCAGGCGTCTCCAAGTGAACCATAGCGATGTTGTTCGGACACGGAGGAGATACAGAGAGACAGGAATTGTCGATGACATGCCTCGATCAGGTCTACTACTGCAGTGGATGACCGCTACCTATGGATTATGGCTCGGAGGAATCCTGACAGCAACGCCACCATGTTAAATTACGCCTTTCGTGCAGCCACAGGGCGTCGTGTTACGATTCAAACTGTGCGAAATAGGCTGCGTGATGCGCAACTTCGCTCCCGACGTCCATGGTGAGGTCCCTTTTTTGCAACGACGACACCATGCAGCGCGGTAAAGATAGGCCCAACAACGTGCCGAATAGACCGCTCACGATTGGCATCACGTTCTCTTCACCGATGAGTGTCGCATAAACCTTCAACCAGGGAATCATCAGAGACGTGTTCGGCGGCAAGCGGTCGGGCTGAACGCCTTAGACACACTGTCCTGAGAATGCGGCAAATGCAAGTTCCCTGTGTTTTGGGGTAGCGTTAGCTGATGGTCATGGAAGGCGCCGTAACGGCTGTACGATAAGTGAATGCCATCCTCCAACCGATACTGCAAGCATATCGGTAGATTTGGCGAGGCATTCGTCTTCATGGACGACAATTTGCGCCCCCATTGTGCACATTTTGTGGATACTTCCTTCAGGATAATGACAACCGTCGACTAGAGTGCCCAGCATGTTCTCCAGACATGAACCCTGGGATAGATTGATAAGGGCTCTTTATGGACGACGTGACCCACCAACCACTCTGAGGGATCTACGGAGAATCTTCATTGGCGAGTGGGACAATCTGGACCGACAGTGCTTTGATGAACTTGTGGAAAGTATGCCATGACGATTACAGGCATGAATCAACGCAAGAGGACGTGCTACTGGGTATTAGAGGTATCAGTGTGTACAGCAGCCTGGACCACCACCTCTGAAGGTCTCGCTTTATGGTGCTACAGCATGCAATGTGCAGTTTTTATGAGCAATAAAAAGGTCGGAAATTATTTGTATGTTGATTTTTAAAAAAAAAATGGTTCAAATGGCTCTGAGCACTATGGGACTCAACTGCTGAGGTCATTAGTCCCCTAGAACTTAGAACTAGTTAAACCTAACTAACCTAAGGACATCACAAACATCAATGCCCGAGGCAGGATTCGAACCTGCGACCGTAGCGGTCCCGCGGTTCCAGACTGTAGCGCCTTTAACCGCACGGCCACTTCGGCCGGCGTTGATTTTTATTCAAGTTTTCTGTACAGATTCTGAAAATCTCCGAACTGAGGTGATGACAAACTTTTTTTGATGTGTGTACATTATTTGTTAATGTGTGGAGAACGATTTTGATTTCCACATCGCACCTATCGAATGCGGGTCTACGTTGTAACGAAAGTAGGGAATCGATGTGTTCATCATGCGGTGTTACAGAAGCGTGTTCAATGTTAAGTCAAATGTTAAAGTTAGAAATAATAACTTCTCAACGCGAAAAGAATATGTGTGGCTCACATACTAGAAGAAAGACAGGACGACTGGAACCCTGCTAAAACATTGGTAGTAAGTTAGTAGCACTTGACGGTGCGGTAGAGGAAACAATTGCAGTGGAGTATTTTAAGTGTAGTTGGTCCTCTCAGACGATTACACTGTCTTCGTATCGTCAGGGGAAGCTTTGTGTTGTTGCATCTGCATAGCTCATAGTGGAAGTGTATTATTCCGAGGCAGGAGGCGATGTTTCAGTCTCGTCTTTCGGCGATTTGTGTAATCCTAATCCTAGCCCTGATTCTATCTCTCCATGCTCGCAGCACTGGAGTCGTTCCAGTGCGAGATCTGTAGCTCATAATCTGGAACGCGAGCAGCTACCCAGACGCAGTACGGCGGCCCGTGAATTTCGTGCCACATGGGGGAGGCGTTGTAACGGCACCGCCTGCTGTTGCTCCTCCCGCCTATCAAGTCCAACACAATGACACGCACACACACACACACACACACAAACACACACACACACACACAGAGAGAGAGAGAGAGAGAGAGAGAGAGAGAGAGACAGAGAGAGAGAGAGAGTGACAGTGAGAGATGGAGAGGGAGGGAGGGCAGACAGCTGGGGCTGAATTCTGGAGGAAATCTCAGCCCCTTGCTGCACGTAAACACCACGTTCTTGTGGTGGAGTGGGTGACATCTGCAACTCGGCACACCATCATAACACAACGGGTGATGGTATCCTCTATGCTAGACAGGGACCATGAATGAACAGATGTAAGGTGTATGTAGAAAGTGATATAGAAAAATGTGATAGTTGATAGCGACGGTTATAAGAAAACAATGAAAATAAAAATGGAGAGAGTGGGAGCAAAAACCCAACAAAATAACTATTATATACTGCATATTATTTCCAAAAGTGTGAAGGACTAGGAACGATATAGACGCTACCTATAAGAATCTAATGAAGGCTTTGGAGGAATGGGAAGCAGCGCTCTGAATGTCACAGCTGTTGGCAAGACAGTACTAACTGAACTAGGGTAGACTGAAAGGTGGAAGAATTATGAAGAATAGGCTAAGAAAGAAAATAAACATGATAGTAGTATTTTGGAAAGGCAAGGGTCATACGATACCAAGAGAATAATTTAACAGAGCTCTGAAAGACAGTTCTGAGACAATATCTCTGAATTTAAATTAATTATCTTCTCTCAAAATTTCCGTGCAGCGAGTACTTTGGTAACTGAAAACTTATATCGTGAATATTTTCTTGTTAAATCGGTGCAAGCCAAAGGCTTTTGCGAGTACAGCCATTGTTAACCTGGAAAATCGACTTAAACTGCTTAACTATTATTCGAAACGTTAGCGCAAATATAATTACTACATTTATTTCACAGACAGTGAGCGCTTCATTTATTATGTAAAGTCATTTAAACTGGATACGTCGTGGCGGCGTAATATTACGTTCAGAATGCACGACACCAACGCTGCTAGTGTTAGCGGCTGCTGCTATGCTGAAAATCTGGAAAGATTTACATATTTGATACGGAGCAGGATGCCTTCCTTAACGAATACAAGGCGAACATTTAACACATATATCGCAATATTTTGTAAATTACAGACCTTGACTCAACAGTTCGTGTACGGTGCAACTAGCTTCGATCAGAGAGAAAGAGTAATCCTTGTACATTCTTACAGGAAATACGAGAACAGATCATCCATTAAAAATACTCCTGTTTGGCGGTTAAAGTAAACTCTTTATTCTAATATCCCGTAGTGAATATCCCTTTATTCAATAAAAATAGCTTTTCACACCTTTTACTATCGTAAATGAACAATAAATAATGAATCGTCTCCACATATTTTATTTTCCCTGGTGTTTGGTTCCACATTCAATGTTCATTAACACAGGGACGCTACAAAGTCCATTCAAAATGGATATAGCTACTACAAATGGCTATAATTATGCAATGCATGGTGATACGTCGGTAACAACCGCAAGCTGAAAAGTTCGATTGCAGCGGCAGCAAAGTGAAAAAGGAGCAGTGCATGTGCGTTGATATGTCGAAGCCGGTGGATGAGGACGCTGAGTTCTGCTTTATGAAACCTTGAATTTTGGACCCGGAACCTATAGATTTAATTTTATTATGTGAAACGCTTTGGGCATGTCCCCTCGTAGCAGACAGAGCTGCATAGCATGTTTCTGAAAGTATGATTTGTAATTGGCTATCGCTCACATGTTTTCCGGGAGACCAAAGGAAATTGTTTTAAAACTCTGTAAAGTAGGCACATGCATAACAAATCTCTCCTTTTAGCTATATGTAATTATTATCGATGTAACGTTCTATGTTAAATAGTTGTAGCCGTATGTAATCAATAACTTCCACTTTAAATATCATCTTTTTATAAAAGTCTAATACATACTGCGTTGACCGTAATTATAGCAAATAATTCTCACGATATGATCACCTAATTTCCTTATGGTCTATCATTTACCTTTCCACTGTTACTGGGAAAAGTGACACACCATTTTACTTCTTACCTCTTTGTAGGCCGCTAGTCTAGTGTGAATCAGGCAGAGAGCGCTGTTGATGCGACAGACGAATGGCCGTTTTATGTGCCGTTTCGCGGTGACGAGAAGTGGAATAATAGTGCCATCCATCTCTCTCGATGTCGTTAGCAGCAAAGCGTCAGTCACAGACGTCGCCGGCAGCCACGCCCACTCCAGTGGACACATTTTTCCCACGAGCGACGCCACGAGGGCAGCACGCAAATCGCTGTCAAATCATTCTACCATTTTCCTGCCTGCGGAAGAGTAAAACGTTGCTTCGCTCACCCACGACTTATAGAGCGGCTGTATCTAGTAACTGGCTGTAAAACACCACATGCGGACAGTAAACGACGTCACAGATCAGAAAATATTTTCAATTTCGTAGCAGAAAGTACGAGTAATGGTTTTATTTAACAATCTGGTGTCACCATCTTTTCCAGAACCGACCGATTGTCGTGTCTCGTGTATTACACATTCTGATTTGTAATGGCTACAGAGAAAAAGTTAACATCGACTTAGTAACTAACCAGCACCACCCCGTCACGTTATTAGACAAGTATAAGCTATATAGTCACTGACAAATTGTTCTACTGCCAGGATAAACTGACGGTGGACAGTGCTATACATAGAGTTAGTCATTTCAGATTTTCGAAAAATTGCATCGATATTCATCGCCCCAGTTAGAAGGTGAAAGCTCCGCTTGTCACCCTCATCAACCAAATATAAATAACAAGAAAGTGTTGTGATGGTACCCAGCGGTGTTCTAAACCTATAATATGTTCCAGCAAATTATGTATTGTGAGTATCCATAGCTGTAGAACTGGACCGTGATGAAGATCTCCTCAGGGGTATCACAAATCTTCATTTCTGATCCAGCTAGTTTCGCAGAGTTACAGCCACCTTTTCAGTGAGACAGCTGTATGTAAGTAAAAGTAAAACGTAATAAAGATCCTGTTCCGATTAAAATGTAACTGACTGTACACGAAGCTATATAGGACAAATTACGTACTCACATTTACATTTTATTCCAAATGATAATCAGTAAATCACCCAATATTCATTGCCCCATTTTGAACTGTTTAGCAGTGAAGAGGTCGGTAGCACAGTTTAAAATAATGCTGAATGTAGGGAACATCATTCCGATACAGAAAAACTAGAATAAGATTAAATTAGTGAAGCAAATATATGGTAGGTGATGATAGCACACTGACAAGCTAAAATAAATCTCAAAGCAGAGCTTGTGTGATTGTACGACAAGCCAAGTTCCGATAAAATATTACATAAAAATAAAGTGTTATATAAATAAAACGACTGGAAAATGAAAAACATAAAATCTTGTATAGATATACCCAAGGACTAACATCGTCGTGAGAACACGGTCCGCAGTACCGCCAAGAAGAACTCAGCTAAACCGGTGCCTACTTCAAGAAGGATAACGGGCCGTTGCGCTTAAAAGCGTACGCAACGGGAAGGAGACAAGGAAATAGAATCGCAAACAGTGATAGAGAAAGTCTGATAGCATCTTTACACGTAATTTTATATGCGAAATATAGAAGAACCTAAAATACAACTTTTGTTTTATTTGTTTTTAAAAACAAGTGTATTACCATGCATAGTGTAATAAAATTGTGAAATAAAAGGAATTATGTTGCACTTTATCAATAAAATTCCTTAGAAATAGCAAATACTTAAATAGTGATACATGAATCTTGCAATGCCATTTGGTTTCTCACTTTATTCTTATTCTAATTATCCTCTATTATTGTCATAATAGGACAATGAATATTGGGTCATCTACTGCTTATCTTTTGCAACAAATTTTAACTCTGAGAAAATAATTTTCATATATATCGCTTCTTGTATAGTGCCATTACGTTTTAATCGAAACAGGATACTTATTCGTTCTACTGTCGTTTACATACACCTGTGTCCCTGAAGATGTGGTTCTAACGTCATGAAACTAGTTGGATCAGAGATAAATATTTGTCACACACCTGAAGCAGTCTTCTTCATAGTGGCTGCAATGTGCTGCGAAAACGACACTCAATGGCTGTGGATGATTGCGTGTAATGAACAAACATAGTCAAATAAATCACATAATGGGCTACATTTAGTGGTTATATATAAACAGAAACCGTTGTAGACATATAACGATCACGGATCTCCTTTGACAAAAATTTCCAATATTTGTAGAAAATAAGAAACCTTACCGGTAATTCTTGCAGAGTCCGCCATGCATTGCGAAACCTTCTTGGCCTTAATACTCTACCTAGCAGCAATGTTTTGCCATACAGCTGATGCAAAGTTCAATATCAGATTAAATTAAGATATTAGGTCAGCATGAAGATCTTCCTAGTTAAAAAATATTGATTAAACGGACGTGGTAGATACATCAAATGACAAATTAAGTCATGTAATTTTCCGCCACATGTCTGTGCATTTATTTATAGTTGATAACTTCACATGTGAAGTGTTTAAACACTTCTGCATGTGATCTGACAGCCTCTGAGGTTCTTTTTCCTTTTCTTTCGTCACTTGTCTTCTGGCTCGTTTGATGTGGCCCGCCACGAATGCTTCTCCTGTGCCAACATTTTCATCTCGGAGTATCGCTTGCAACCTACATCGTCAATTATTTGCTGGATGTATTCCAATTTCTGTCTTCTCTATAGTTTACCCTTTACAGCTCCCTTTCTCCCTCTAGACATTGGAAGCTACTCCCTCATGTCTTAAGAGATGTAGTACCACTCTGTCCTTTCTTTTTTTAATGTTTTCCGTATATTTCTTTCCTCGCCGATTCTGAAGAGAACCTCCTCATTTTTTACCTTATCACTTCACCCAATTTTCAACATTCTTTTGTAGTAATACATCTCAAATGCTACGATTCTCTTCGTATCCAGTTTGCTCACTGTCCATGTTTCACTGCCATACAGTGCTGTGCTCTACACGTGTTGTCTCAGAAATTTCTTCCTAAAATTGAGGAATATGTTTTGATACTAGTAGAATTTTCTTGGCCAGGAATCCCCTTTTACCCAGTGCTAGTCTTCTTTTGATGTCCTCCTTGCTCTGTCCGTCGCCAAACCATAAGTTTCTCGCTGTTCTCATTTCTGCTACATCTGATTACTTTCACTTTTCTTCCGTTTACTATCCACTCATATTTTGTTCTTAATAGAGTGTTCATTCCATTTAGCAGATCCTGTGAATTTTCTTCTATTTCAGTTAGGACAACAATGGCGTCAGCTAATCGTTCAGATGGTTCAAATGGCTCTGAGCACTATGGGACTTAACTTCTGAGGTCATCAGTCCCCTGGAACTTAGAACTACTTAAACCCAACTAACCTAAGGACATGACACACATCCATGCCCGAGGCAGGATTCGAACCTGCGACCGTAGCTGTCGCGCGGTTCCAGACTGTAGCGCCTCCAACCACTCGGCCACCCCAGCTGGCAGCTAATCGTATAATTGATAAAATGTCACCTTAAAATTTAATTCCACTATTGAACCTTCCTTTTATTTCCGTCATTGCTTCTTCAGTGTATAGACCGAACAGTATGGGTGAAAGATTACATCCCTGCCTTACACCCTTTTCTACTTGATTACATCGTTCATGATGTTCCAGTCTTATTGTTACTTCATAAGTCCTGTACATATCGTGTATTAACGTCTTTCACTATAGCGTTTTTTCTATTTTCCTCAGAATTTCGAACATTTTACAGCATTGGACATTGTCGGACACTTTTTCCAGTTCTGCAATGCTATGGGAAACTCTTCATTTTTACTTAGTCTTTCTTTCATTATCAACCGCAACGTCTGAACTGCGTGTCTGGTGCCTTTACCTTCTCTCAAGGTAACGTGATCGTCATCCAACACACCCTCCATTCTGTTTTCTATTCTTCTGTAGGTTATTCTCGTTAGTAGCCTGTATGCATGAGTTGTTAATGTAGGTGTGCGATAATTCTCGCACTTGTCGGGTCTTGGAATCCTGAGCATTGTGCTTATGACGTTTTTCCGAAAATCAGATGGTAGGTCGCTAGACTCATACATACTGTACGCCAATGTGATTAGTCCTTTTGTTGCCGCTTCCCCCACTGACTTTAAAAATTATGATGGAATGTCATCTATTTCTACCTTGTTTTATTTTAAGTCCTCCAAAAGTCTTTCAAATTCTAATTATACCAATGTATCCAATATATCTTCCATATTGACCCTTGTTTCTTCTATCACGCCATCAGACAAGTCCAGTGTATTCTTGGACTTTTTCCACATATCCGTTCTCTTGTCTGTACATAGCAGTGGAAATCCGATTACATCCGGCTTTCCTTAGTTTCAACGAAGGTAGTTTTCCCATTTCTGTATGCTGAGTCAGTCCTTCCTACAACTATTCGTTTTCCATGCAGCCATTCCGCCTTAGCTTCCCTGAACTTCCTTGTCACGTCATTCCTGAGTGATTAGCATTACTGTACTCTTGAATTTTCCAGAACACTTATGAACTTCCTTCTTTCGTCGATTAACTGAAACATTTCTCCTGTTACTCATGGTTTCTTCGCAGCTATTTTCTTTGTGCCGACGGTTTTCTTTCCGTCTTTTGTGATTGCTCCTTTTAGAGATTTTCTCTTCGGATGATCTGCCTTCTGTGGTGTTCCTCATTGCAGTATCTAAAGCCGCCGAGATTTTCAAGCGTACCTCTTCATTCCTTAATACTTCCGTATCCCATTTCTGTGTGCAATGCTTGTTCTTGACTAGTTTCTCAATCTTCAGCCAGTTCTTCATCAATACTAAATTGTTATCTGAATCTGTATCCGCTCCAGAATACGCTTTAGATTCTGGAATCTGATATCCGAATGTCTTCCCATACCTCACGGTCTTTATAAATATACCACCTCTATTTGTGATGCTTGAACACAGTATTTGCTATTAGTAGCTGACATTTATTGTAGATCTCACTTTCTCCTCTCTCATTCCTAGTACCAAGCCCATATTCCCGCCCTTAACCCTTTCTTCTACTCCTTACTTGAAATCACACTCCAATGCCCTACGCCTATTATATTGCCCACAGCTCAATTCAGGTTCGCTAACGTAAAAGTGGAGTGTGTGTGAAAGAAAGAGCAATGGTTTTTGAGGTTGAGTGGAACACAATCGCCTATGACAGTTCAGCAGCAATTCAGAGGTAGCCATACTCGAGATCCGCCAAACGTGAAGGGCATCTAAGGATGGAGCGACTTGTTTAAAGAGACTGACACTGTTTATGACAACGCAGGAAGAGGTAGAAATGGAGTGAGGTGCGACATTGTTGATTAAGTACATACTGTATGTCAATGAAGTTCGAGGAAACAGTCGCCGTGTTTCGTGAGAACAGGCGTTCCTCACAACACTGTGATTTGTGTGCATCTCCGTGCACAGAAATTGTAATTTCTGAAAACTTTGCAGTCAGATGATAGGCACATACATGCTGATTGTCCTAGTAATATGCTGTAACAAATGCAGTCAAAGACTACGTTAAGAAAGTTTTGCACATCTTCGGGGGTGTAAGCAGATGTAGTGTCCGGATATGAGGGATGGATAACTCACATATCGCGGTACAACAGGTACGGGATGGACCCGAGAGCTAATATGTGGTGAGGCTCAATACGCAACATAATTACTGGACCGTTCTTCTTAACAGAGCCATCCATTACGATGACACTTTATTCGGCCAATTTTTAACATAATTTTGCTTCTTAGCCACATGACTTATAACCATGTTTTAACAGGATGATTCATAGCCAAGCAGTGGGTTATTTGTTCGCAAGTTCTTGAATGAAACTTTTCCTGAAAAACGGTAGTAACAGTACAACATCATGACCACCACTTTTAACAGACAGAAAACCTTCCTTAATTTGTTTGCTCTGATGTTATGTATAAAGTGTTTAATTCACCACAGCCAGACTCTACGTTCATCCTGTATGTGTAACTGAAAAAGTAACCAGCCTTCGAACTGATCATTACTGAACGACCAGCAGACTGAAGTACAAGAAATATGGCTGTTTTTATCTGGATTCTGTACTGCTCTCTCTTACCCGTATTTCCAACTTTCTCCCAGTATCTTGTTTGCACCATTACGCAGCATTTCTGTTTGTGAACCCTACTCTAATGTCGTCTAACCCCATAGTGATCGCGGGACACTCTCTGAAACCGGTTTGGACATTCATAGATATAACGTTGTGCAAAAAAAATATCACGAAGTTATTCAGCAATGACATTCATATGGTGCATTCCAGACTCTTGAAAATTTCGTGAGTTGTGGGATAACAATATTTTCCGTAACTTACATTTAATAATACTCCAAGGAATTGAGGAGACTGGAGTATTTATTTGCTATTTATTTTATCCGACGTTTGTCGGCTTGGTTGCTGTTTCATGTAAATATACACTCAACTGTCCCAAATACGCCGGCCGCGGTGGTCTCGCGGTTCTAGGCGCGCAGTCCGGAACCGTGCGACTGCTACGGTCGCAGGTTCGAATCCTGCCTCGGGCATGGATGTGTGTGATGTCCTTAGGTTAGTTAGGTTTAAGTAGTTCTAAGTTCTAGGGGACTGATGACCACAGCAGTTAAGTCCCATAGTGCTCAGAGCCATTTGAACCATTTGTCCCAAATACAAAAGAATTTGGTTAGTAATGAAAACTATCTCACTCACTATAAAAAATATACAGAACATGTTGAGTTAATTCAGAAAGGACATTATGCCTTTCCTCTTCACATAATCATCTGCTTGGAGCGATTCTCTGTTTAAGTATTACTCTGTCCTAATAATAATGAATTGTATAAGCCTGGGACAACTCTAAAGAATAGTACCATTCTCCGTATTCCCTTCGCTCTCATTTGTCAACGTCAATATCTAATTGTAGTAACAGTGTATGATCTGGAAAACATGCATTGCTACTCTGTCCGCAGCTCGTGGTCTTGCGGTAGGGTTCTGGCTTCCCCAGCACGGGGTCCTGTGTTCGATTCCCGGCTGGGTCAGGGATGACTGGGTGTTTAGTGTCTTTCATCATCATTGACTCGCAAGTCGCCGAAGAGGCGTCAGCTAAAAAGGACTTGCACTTTCGGCGTGTGTTGGGTGTTGTCTATCTTTCATCATCATTTCATCATCGTTACCGAAGTGGCGCCAACTAAAATGGAATTGCAATATGGCGGCCGAACTTCCCCTCATGGGGCCTCCAGCCTACAATGTCATACGATCATTTGATTTCAATTTCAGAGTAGCATTATAATGAAATGAAATGATCGTATGGTATTGTTGGCCGGGAGACCCCATGCGGGGTGTTCGGCCGCCGAAAGTGCGAGTCCTTTTTAGCTGACGCCACTTCGGCGACTTGCGAGTCAATGATGACGAAAGACACAAAACACTCAGTCATCACGAGGGAGCGAAAATCCCTGACCCCGCCGGGAATCGAACCCGGGACTCCGTGCGCGAGAACCGAAAACGCTATCGCAAGACCTCGAGATGCAGGCACTACTACCGTATTCACAGACGTCTGCCCAAAGTACCTTTCTGAGCAAGTTAAAAAATCTGAAGGACCAATATAGGTCAATTTGTTATTGAGAAACGCAAGGAGGCAGAGTCTAGAAAATCGCTCGCTCAGTATCCATATCCTTTAAAACCGTCACCATATTACTTCTGTACGTCAATAACGTTTCTAAGAGAAATTTCTATTGTGCTAAACAGTAATGCATATAGCGACAAATTTTTAGTTGCTTTAAGAACACACATCCTCTACAGCCCAATAAAGTTAAAACTTGTGATATAACTGACACATAAGTAAGACATAGTGACAACCTCCTTTCATCATCATTTTTGTTTTCTTCGTACCGCACCCTGTGGAAGAAATATCGAGGTACGTGGTTTTTAAGATATGTAACACCTTTCATATCACATACAGTAACTTAGCTGTAAGGTCTTGTAGTAAAATGTTTTTTCGTTACAAGTCACGTAAGGACACCATGTAAGTCATTGTAAGTCAGCTATACTGCATGTTTCAGCAAAGCTGTCGACGTGAGATACTTCATGAAGCTAGTAAGATACATAATTTTACATTCACTCGCCTTATTTCTGAAAAGGTCCTAACTAAATGACATACTGCGTCATTTCCTAAATACCTCTACTACGCAATTCCTGTTGCATGTGTCGTTGCTATAAAAGAGGCGATGTAACGTCCTGTCACACTTTAAAATCCGATTGGTAATTTTGGAGAAATAACAATGTTTAGAATCTAGAATTTATTAGTTTCCAACATGAAACAGATTGCTGTCTGATGGGGATGGCAGGTCGATGGTCCAGCCTAGCTTGACGCAGCTAAGAGTATTCTCGCAAGATGGGAACAATGGAGAGAAGTTAGTGACAGATCGCTTGTATCGACTATCATGACCCACTTTAATGTTAGATTACGGGATCTAGTTGTGAGGTGTTTTGAATAAGACCACTGCTGAGAGGCCGATAATTACCAGCGTGGTGGATTTCCTGCGTTGAAGTGGATTAAAACTGTTTCTTGAAACAGTATGCTGTCACTGAAGCTACCGGTGAGGTGAAAGTAACTGGTCGTTGGTAGGAAGCAGAACAACAGCACAGTGATGATGTAGCATTTGTCAGAAAACGCCCGACTACGCCCTTTGATGACCGAAATATTTAATGCTATTTTTACAAGACAGTCTTGTACAGTCTTGTCATGAAAGATGCATTGCATGTACGTGGCACACGAAACTTGTTTGACTGGAATTGGAATTGAAATAATATTGATTACTGACAGCCTGTGAATTACGGCGCGATATGCGTATAAGAATAAAGTTATGTCGCCAGTGACTTACTGCATTTCCTGATACGTGATTCGTAGCTCACTTCATACAAGTGAATTTATAAGTGCGCTTGCTCGGTTGGTGTTTTATATAGAAAAGGAACAGTCTGTCTTGTGTGTGAAAATTTTTCCTCAAAGCGACAGACATTTTCTCCCCGAAAGGGCTATCGGTTTTGTGGCAGATAATATTTTTAGTATTCGCTGTAGTTCTGTTTTCTCCCCACAGTGAGTACGAAGTCATATAACTACCAAGAGTATCCAAGTTCAAAGCTCGCTAAATGAAATAGATAAATTACTAGTGGATGCATATTTTTACTCCACTGTACGTAGCGTTCACTTAGATTGATTGCTCTTACAAGGTGCTTCGAAGTACGTAGGGGCTGTTGGTGATCGGAGACCTAACCTGTCAGGATAACACATCAGATGAATTCGCAACTGCGCATGAGGACCACTATCAGCTGATAGTAGTCCTTATTCGCAATAGCCAGTTCATTTGATGTGTTTCGTAGCGGCTGTGGTCGTCGCAGTGACTCTTCCTTTGTACATGTATGCATGTCCAAAAGAACTTTGCAGCGTAATCAGAATAGCACAAGGCATTGCCATATTGCAAGCAGGATAAATCAAAGCCATGGATGGAGGGAACTTGGGTTGGTCCAAATGGCTCTGAGCACTATGCGACTTAACTTCTGAGGTCATCAGCCGCCTAGAACTTAGAACTAATTAAACCTAACTAACCTAAGGACAACACGCACATCCATGCCCGCAGCGGTCGCTCGGTCCCAGACTGTAGCGCCTAGAACCGCACGGACATTGCGGCCGGCGAGGGAACTTATCCTGAGACACTTGACACTTGACAAAACGTTAGCCGATAGGGTGTAAATGTGGCGCCCAAGGATGATTCACCAATCAACCATGTTAACCGACCTACTGTTTATGCCAGAGACTTGAGAGAAAGTTGCTTCTCATACGTTAAATGATGTGTAAAATGGAGAGTCGAGGTATAAACATCGTTAAATAATACGCACTCGCCATGAGTTGAATATCAAGAAAATGTTATACCAGCAACGGCAAAAAAGGATAATACAAAAGAATACGGTCATAAGCACTTCCTTAACATTGGAATTATGTCATCGATTTTTCGAAATGCCCCTTGTATACTGCATTATAGGTTCGCGGTCCCCGTTGCAAGAACTTCTGCTGATATGGAGTGATTTCTTCGTTATCAACTATCAGGGCATTTTCTGGAAATACTTGATGTCTTAAATCCTATTGGGCCACCGTCTCTTGTACTTAGGTTTCTTCTTTAGGTTCATAAAAGGGATAAGAGTCATCGGTATCAAATGTGGATGACAAGTGTGGTGTGCGTACTGTAAGACCTTCGGTACACACACCATCAGATTATTTGACTTGTCGCTCTAACGAAGTTGGCGAGTGTCAGCAAAACGTCTCGTGGTCTTATCGTGGCGTGTTTATCTTCTGCCGTTAGGTCACACGATAGAAATGCCACTTGCAGGCTTAGCGTTGCAGATTGACGGTGAGATACTTTAAACAGAACTTGATTCATTTTCACACACATTTATTAAAATAATAACAAGCATAAACCTTACCTAACTTGATTCTGGATGCTATTTACAATTGACAATCTGAATTTCCTTTGGTCTTGGTACGTTAATCTTATTCTCACATATCTCTGACACTTGACAAAGTGTCTATACATTTATCTTCATGGCTAAGTACAGTAATATGATGATCTTATTAGTCGCAGACTGAAACTTGACTGCAGACTGGTACAGACTAATGTAGACTGGTACAGACTGGTGCAGAAAAATACAGACTCACTGATCGGAAGTCTGTACACTCGTTATAATACCTCGCGCGGTAATGTGTCACTGCGCGAGTGTGATCCGGGAGGAGAAAAGGTTCTACGTTAGCAGCAATCTCATTGGCTGCGTTACATATTAATACGCGGATCGGCGGAAGCAGAATTTGGTCCGTCTCTAAGGCAGAGCCATCTCGTAGTGCGGAGATGGACGAGCGCTGCGCCTGCACTGTTGTGCTTAGCGGGGCGCGCTCTAGTGGGAAAGTTGTGTACGCGCTGACTACGCGGAACTATGTACACAACAACAAGCAAGTCAATACAAAACACCTTCTTGATCTGTCTGGTGACCAAGAAGGAGCTGACGCTTTCTCAGCCACAAACGAATAGTGAGCAAGGTGTCCATTTACGTATTTCATGTGGTACTTTCCTCAAGGAGACTGCGGTAATGAAGGAAATAATACGTACCTTTTACCTGTTAACGATTCTAAAATAATGACGAATTACGAAGTCTGCAATAAATCTCTCGTGTGACCCGTGTCTCTAGCCGCTGGATATCGATGAGGGCCGCTAGGCGGCACTGCAGCAGTCGCGGTCATTGCGGTCGCCGATGTAGGCGCTGCTGTAATCCACATCTGTCCGACCGGCCAATCATGGCTCGCGGCTGCGCTAATAAATCAAGCAGCGCGGCCGCTCTGTCCATTAGTTCTGATTTCTCTGCATTACCGAATAACTCACGCTACACATCGTTGTCTTGGTACTGAATTCTTTACGAATTAGCATTCGATATTGCTTTGCCTTTTGGACATGCGACTCTGCTGTGCAGTCTTCGTTGTCTATCATTCTCTTCGTGTTGTCTACCTTTTGTTCTCTGATCACTCGCTGTGGACACTGCTTGTTCTGAACTCGTTCGCAGACGTGTCTGTTTCCGGTCGCCATAATACCTCCTCCAACGTATACACTCTACTGCATCTGAAATTCAACCTGACTGTTCCAGTGCGTATTCCGAGAAGCCCAATAATGCTTATTCCTGCAGTTCAGCTTTTTCTGGTACGATAACGTGGCTTCAGAAATAAAGTGAATTATTTGATGAAGAAACCTATTATCCTGAAGTCGTATCAGAAACCAGAAGCAGAAGTCCATTCGTCTTTTGCAATCTCGCTGTCAGCCCGCTGGCGAGGTGACACACTATAATGTTAGAAGCGGTTTGCATGCAAAGTGCAATATTGCTGGGATGACTTACTCGAGAAACGCTCGCAGTTCCTCCGGAGCTCAGATGTGGAGTGTTAGCAATAGCTGCCAAAAACATCTATTTGTTCATTCTGGTTGTTGCAAGTGTACTGTACTTCTTATCCTCTGCGTAGCATTCGAGTGCCCTTCCAACAAGTGCTATGAGCAGTGTGTGACTAGTAGGCACTAGTAGGTGTCACACAGCAGCTCCGTGAACTGGCTCCTCACCTCATCAGGAGCGACTGGTCAGAAAGTGGACATTTGGACCTAAAACCAGTTACAAGAACGAAACACAATACATTTATCACAATCTTGATTGATTTTTATGGCAACGTAGGTAGATATCACGCCCCGCCCCCTCGCCACCAGCATCGCAACGGAAGCACATGTATCCAACACACTGCTACACCTCTCGCTCGGCGATCTGGCGGATCCAGTGAAGTGCACCCATTGGGACGTGCCTTCGCCTGCTCCAACTAAGAACTCCCTCTACCGCAGCTACACGCCCCGTTCTCTGTCGTAGTCTTCACCAGTCTTCAGTTTTAGTCAGCCTTCAACAGTTCACTCGTGCGTAAGTAGCGGAAGCCTCAAGCTGCAAGACGATGCCGGCTGGAGTAACCGTGCGGTTCTAGGCGCTACAGTCTGGAGCCGAGCGACTGCTACTGTCACGGGTTCGAATCCTGCCTCGGTCATGGATGTGTGTGATGTCCTTAGGTTAGTTAGGTTTAATTAGTTATGAGTTCTAGGCGACTGATGACCTCAGAAGTTAAGTCACGTAGTAGTCAAAGCCATTTTTTTGCAAGACGATCTTCAGCTTGTTTCTCGTAATAACTGGACTTTTTTGGTGTCTGTTCTTTTGGAAAGTTTCTTCGCAATGCTTGGACAAAGCTGTAAGTTAAGTAAAACTTCTAATTATTGCATTTACACAATCATTGATCATTTCTGCTCTTGTCCAGCTTCATTACGAAGACAGCTGCTTCACCACTCTGTGGCCCACCTCTCCTTATTATTGTGTATGAAACTGTACACAACACATTTTATTATTAAAATAGTAAGTAAAATATCTATGGTTACACAATGGGGCGAAAAATCACCATTTTAACTCATTCTGAACTGTGGAGATTTTGTTGAAATAACTTACCTAACTTTCACTTACAGTACCGTATCATATTTTGACACGAGCATGCAAAAATGGCATGTTTTCTCAACACTAGTGTCTAACATGTTACACTTTTGTACAGTCTACATATATTCCTCTCTCCATTCCTCCACCCACTTTCCCAACCTCCGCACACTGGGAAACATTAATTAAGTAGTAGCTATATTTTCTGAAGAACGAGACTTGTAACATGGTCCATAGCTAAAGAACTCACAGACCTTCAATATGTCTGTTTATTTATCAAAATTATCCCTTACAATAATAATGAGAACATTGCGGAGAAGTTCATCACATAACGAGCATTGAATGAGGTGCTGGATGATTAAATTCCATTCCTTTCGAAACTACGTCATTCAGCATTAGTATGAGGTGTGAGCCGTATGGACACGAAAGCACTGTAGAATGCGTTGTAGACTGGAAGCAAGCACGTTGCCAATGCCTCCATTTCTCTAACATTCTGCGTGGTGTCCGTTTGTCTTAAGTCGTGTCTCCCTACCAATTTCGCGCAACGACGCTCTGAGCGTGTTTTTTTAGGGAATTGACTAGTTTGAACCTGGGGCCTGTTGCTGGTAGCGAGATGCCAGACCACACATGACATGTAGAGTTCAGAAGAGTTCAATGTAACTAACGATGATATAATCAAATACTTAATGATTTCAGCGTCAGCTCCACTGCACTCCCTGTAAAAGAATCTTAATACTTACTAAATTTAGTGGAAGGGGTTCAAGGCTTTCCTATTTTTCGTTAACTGGTAAAATAACGTCGAAAAATCAGTTAAGTTTACCATTGGAATTTTTATTCTAGTCACAAAACATTGTTTATAAATTGCACTATTGATAAAAGAAAAATTTTAATGCAGGATGATAAATACCAACTGCGTTCAACAAAAATGTGAATGAAATATTCCCTGAATGGGTTTCCAAGTTCTATAATGGATCGAAGGCTGACCTAAGCCATATCACATCTATAATCTAGGTTTAAATTTAGTTTCATAAAAGAGAACACTATCAAAAATGGTCTACAGTGACTCTCTAATTACTTATTTAACTTGTCGTAAATTACAGTGGCTGATGTGGTTTCTCAATAATTATATAACAGAAAAATCATCGCGTTTCAGATTTTAACTTCAAGTAGCAAATGTGAATACGGCGACGTATAATTGACGATCGACGCTATTATTACGTAAAAGGGGATGTAACAGATGAGACTTCTGCAGTTCTGAGTGACGCCTTATGCTCTCTTATGCGGCATCGCGTGCGTTCATTACCTTGTCGTGGGTTAGGCAGCGTCAGGGTGCCAGCGGGCGGCGCAGCTCCACACACCTCTCCAACTTGGTAGTAACCCTCTCGAACTTCTCCTTACTACAATTTACTGAAGTTGGTTTCAGAAAAAGGTATCTCGCTGTGTTTTCAACTGATTAATTTGTGTCTCAATGTTAACCTTAAGCTCTGCCTACAAAAATTCTGTTTATCCAATGACAAACGTTATACTTTTAGTGGTGCGGCAATCTTTTTAATATTTGCTACATAATAGAGACACGTATAGTCTCACGCTAAAACTTGCAGCTGGTGTGGCCCTTTTAGTGTTATCGTAAGATCTATACTGTTCTTCTGGAGGGCTCTATCTTTTAACATGGGCTGGGGACTGCTCTTGGCGTTCGGCCAGCGAAGTGGGTGTTCCTTATCATAGGGCCTTCTAGCCTACACGGCTCTGCTCTCGGCTTCTGTTCTCGTTTCTGCTCTCGGAACTGCGTCTGTTTCACTGTGGGAAGGTCTGACATGCATTTAGGCGTTCTTGTGTTAGTCGGTGGTATTCCATTTGTTCACTCGTTGATCGTATTACTTTGGTTAATTTAATGTCAGGATTTATTCGGAGCTATGTGACAATTTGCCGGATTTGCTATCATGTCAGGGTTTTCATGGAAGGTGTTGGATTTGCCTTCCAAATTATATATGTATACATAGTGTGATAATAATCAAAGTTAAATTTTCAAGTCGCTGTAGAAATAACACCACTGGTCAGAATGATGTCAAAGTTCAACGGAATATTATTGGGGAAAGGTGGGGGGAGGGGGGGGGGGGACGTATGGTGGAAGAAAAATAAATAGTTACAAAACATAACAATAGATGGTGCTGTAAGCATCGTAATTAATAGTGGTCAACAACAAATGACAAATGAATCATACCACAATGTCTACGGTGTAAGTTTGACATTAAACATACTGCACTACTCTGTGTGCATGGTTGCACAGGTGAGATACTGTTAGTTACGTAAGCCCTTCAAGCACGGCAAGGTCGGGTCACATCGGATGGGAAAAATAGGTTTTTAATTGTCCTGAGGCCAAAAACCACATAGTAAGAATGAGTCACATCAGTTTTTCACTGTTCGGAGGCCAAAAACTACATAACAAGCATCAATAACACTTGTTTTTAACTGTCCTGAGGCCAAAAACCGCATAAGAAGCGTCAGTAAGAATCAAATCGAATTATTAATTTCCTTGTGACTGGCGAAAAACATGTTCAATATGCTGTCCACTGTTTTCTGCAAGAAGTTGAAATCGAGGAACAGCATGTTCCACAACTGATCTAAGTGTTTCCGGGCTCACGTTCAGAATGTGTTACGCAATGCTTCCTTCAATGCAGCTAAGTTTGGAATCGGAACACGGAACACATCTTTCAGATACTTCCACAGTCAGAAGTCACACGGATTAAGATAGGGTGATTGGGAAAACAAGGCTGTATGAAAACGGTGGCTGATCATTCTAGAATTTCCGAAATGGCCCTGTAACAGCTGCTTAACTGCATTTACAATGTGCGGAGGTGCACCATCTTGATAAAAATCTTCTCATCCACACATCCACGCTGTTGGACAGCTAGAATGACATGGTTGCCCAAAAGAGACTCATAGCGCTTACCAGTGATGGTACAGGTAACAGAAAAAATATGGCCCTATGATAAATGATGCCGTAAACTCGCACCACACTGGATGAAGTGGTATTGGTTGATTCGACAATTCTGTGTTTTTATATATCCTGTCAGATGGAAATGGGCCTCGTCTCTCCACAGAATCATCCACGGGCAATGATTGTCGACTTCCATGCGAGCAGGAAATTCTAAATCGAAGGTCTATCTTGCTGGCAGGTCAGCAGGAAGCAACTCGTGCACATGGGTAATTCTGAATGGATAGAAAAGAAGGAAGTTTCACAGGATTTTACGCACCGTGCTCGCGGATTTGTCCAATGTTCGGGCAATTCCCCGTGCACTACACATTTGCACAACACCACTTGTCTCCTCCAGCGTTGCTGTGGCCACTGCTTCCACTGACGTCGAATCAATTCGTTTCCTCCCTCTGCCAGGTTGCACACCAAAAGAACCCATCTTTTCGAATTTGCGCATCATTTTCTCCAGACCGACGGCAGCCATCCGACCAATGCCCTTTTTCAAACCCTTCAAAGTACGTTAGTTCTGCAGAGTGACTTGTGCACATTCATCATTCTTCAGCTTTACTAGCAGAGCGAGATTCTCCATTGAGACAGCCATGGTGAACGTAGCAGACGTGAAACTTGGAAAAGCCGTGTACCCGGTGTGTTTATACCAACTTCAATGGGTCGTACGGATGACAGGTGTTTTCATTTACGAATTATGACACATACAGCACCACCTATTGATTAATTTGAACAGTGTTTCTCGAATTTTTTTTCTTCTGCCATATGTTTTCCGCCTTCTCCGATAGTATTCCGTTGCAATTTGGCATCATACTGACGAATAGTTTTATTTCATCTGCATTTTGAAAGATTAACTTTAATTATAATCTCAGGAGCTGAATTACTTCTGCCATGCACTGACTTTTTATCTTCAACTGGTGCTGCTGACCAGACACTTCCTTCACGCCTGACAATATGTTTTTTTATTTTATCCTGAGTATTAGTTATTCTATTTGCGAAACACATACTTTTTGCCTTCCTAATAACATTTTAAGCACTTTAGATTACTGTTCGTAATGAGCTGCAATAGCTCGATTGCAGCTGCTTCTAACACTTTGATATAATTCTCATTTTGTTTTATCGCTCTAGTCAGCCATCCAAGCTGCCTGTTAGTGCAACTACACTGTTTTGAACTTTATAATGGAAACCTCATTATTCAAATAGCTTGAGAAATGTGTTGAGGAAAGCATTACAATTATCGTCTATGTTATCAGCACCATAAACATCCTGCCACTCTTGTTCCCGAAAGAGGATGAAGAAGGTGTTTATTGCAACTACAATAGTATTTCTAAATAGCTTCATAATTCTATTTAACACGTGATTGAGTACAAATACCTGTTAGCGTTAACATTGGTGCATAATGGTCTGAAAGGTCACAAACCTCCTTGCTAACACAATGCCCTTCTACTAATGAAGAATGAACAGGCATTTTGGCCATGCTTGTGCTACTGTTCCACTGCATTCTCGTTGTAAAAAATGCAGTTTGCATGAGATGATATGAATTAAGGAGATCTGGCAGCATTATCTTTGTTGTACACTCGCTCACACTATTAACACTGAAGACTCACAGCTCATTCTTCTTGATCCAAGTACCCTCTCTAGCTTGAGCAGAATAGTTCTGAAGCCAGAAACAGTGGACCTTTAACTAACAACAATGCGAAGTTTAGTTCCACTAAGTTGAACCACACCTGCACAACATCCGGATACCCGTACCGCGCGGTGGTTTCAAACATCAACGAACTAAAATGAAATACCGTTTATAATGCACGTGGCCACACGCCAACACTGCAAAGAAGTCCTAGAAAAACATCCCGCTTACCGGCATACTGCTAGAGGAAGCCCCGAATTATCACATTATTTGAGGAGTGCTCTAAAATACCAGCAATGTTGGAATAACCGTTTATAAGCAGCTCACTAACTTTACCTCTGATACCTTGTGGAAATTGTAGAAATATGCTAATTCCTTCGTTACTTGGATATCTAACTCTTATGGAAAACGGTTTCCTTCTTAGAGAGATTTCCCTTAAGCAGGAATACCTATCACTTGACTTCAGTCTAAAACAGGTGCATCTCTGACACCAACTAACACGCGAATTTTCGCATGAGTGATCCCACCAGCCTCCACTACGCCGTCGTCTAGAGGCTTTCCCAACCTCCTCTTCCCATATAAGTGCAAGCCAGGCCTAGTGAAACCCGCACTGCTGATAGAATCAACTGACACTACTGTAATGCGAGCTATTCCCTTCGCAATGAGTTCCTTCTCAAGCCTCAAGTTAATGCGTCTGCCCTTACGGAATAATTCAAGTTTTGAAACTCTTCGAACTCTTCAAGGTAAAGAAAGGTCTGAGTGATGTTTGTCAATGTATGAATCTTCATTTCCCGGATTTAGTAAATTAAAATATTTTATTGGTTCCTTTCATTGTTTTACACCGCTTAAGGCTTGTTCACTGAACCCCTCCTAATGACTAAATTTCTATATGAAAAGCATAGGAGCGGTTTCATGAGTAGTTGTTACTGTGCATTACACTCTGCATGAATCGCAGTATTTCTTTTGAATTATTTTAGCATTCTAGTGGTCACACAGCTGCAGTGGCAAGACAAAGTAAGTTGTTTGTTGTGTACAGAGTAACTGTAGTATAATTGTTAGGAAACGTTAGAGAACATTTTGAAACTCGCATTTAGATGCTAGAAATTCCATTTTCGTTATTTGTTGGAAGAGGAAGTAATTTGTATTTTCGCTCGCTATCGGAATACTGACATGTCCGATAGTGGAAGGTTTCAGAAAATGTTAGAATTCTGAGATGTCAGAATAAGAGTTTTCATTATCCAAATTGTAGAGCTACATATAAGATTTTATGATAACAATAATAAAGTTTCACTACAATGTCTAGCAATTTTCAAAGAAAAGTATAGTATTGGCAAAGATGGAGCTCCACACATTTTCGTGTGTCTTTCATGAGGCTAATAACAATAATCAAATTTTTTTATAGTTGGAAACTACAATGTTCACCAATTTTTGATGGTAAAACAAAAAGCTTTCAAGTTGTATTATGATGAGCCCGATCATGAGTCTGAAAGAGCTGCACCAAATTCACATTTGTGCTACCAGTTTCAGTAGTTATCTTTTTCAAGATCACCTCTTATGCCATCGAAAATGAAACAAACGGGCCCTAGGTCATAATTTTTAGTCTTATTGACCAGGTTTCAACACTTCTAAGAGTGCCTTCATCAGAATTTAGACGAACAAAGTGCTTTATGACATAATTACAAAATTATGGAAGAAAATTTTGTATGTATAAAAAAAGTGTAAGTACTGACTAACAATAACAGACAGTACTTACACATTTTTAATATATATAAGAATATTTCTTCCATAAATTTGTAGTTATGTTACAAACCACTTCGTATGTCTCAATTCAGATGAAGGCACTCTTAGAAGTGTTGAAACCTGGTCAATAAGACTAAAAATTGTGACCGAGGGCTAATTTGTTTCATTTTCAAGCAGCCATGTTTAAAACCTATGACATCCTCCCCATCCCTATGTAGACTATTCCTAGCTCCACCCACAACCACTACCTTAGCCTCTTTAGTAAAACTCCTACATAACTCCATTATGTTAAGAGGTACCTGAGCGAAACCTGCACTAGACTTAACAGTGCTGGTGACCTAGTACTTATTCCCCAACACTTCCAGCAACTGCTGGCTTACACCTCTGTCATGACTGAACTATGACGTAATGTCACGGTTGGTTCTCTACGTTTCCTTCTTGTCTGTAGCTCACTCCTTTTTAAATTCCCGCTTCGCGCTCTGACAGAGGGTGCTGCGGCGTTGCTGCGGCCGGATGCCTGCCGTGTTTGCGGGAGAGCGTCGGTCGGGAGGAGAGCTCTGATTGCGGACGTCTGGGAGTGTACAGGAGGCCACGCCGTTTTGCTGGTGGTGGGTCCAAGGGGATTAGGCCTGGTTGTCCAGTGAATCTCCCATCCTACGGATGACATCAGATTTAAAGTAAGACGTTTTGACCATTATTTGGGTCATTTCCAAGCAACTGGGGGTTCCGGCGTCTGCAGTAATTCGGCGAAGATTATTTGCTTCGTCGGTGTGTAAATGATTGAACAAGGAGCAGTTTATATAAAGCTCACCTTGTGCTCGTGTTCTGCGAGTGCTGCTATCGAGTGTGAACTTGACGCTCACCTTTGTCTGTTGATTTTAAGCGCATCGTCAAATACTGAATCCAAGTAGTGATTTTCAATTTATTAGCTGTATTCTTGAGACCTGAGTTTCTCCTGGCGTATACAACTTACAAATAACTTCCGGGAATTCTGCCAGGTAACACTTCCAGCGACCGCCGATATTTCGGCTGGAAACACCCCGCCACTTTCAAGGCAAACTGCAACGGACAGGCGGCGTACATGCAAATTTAATACCTCGGTTCTCGGACAGAAGCAGGAAAGATAACACCCACACACATACACTGAACACTAGTGCCACCAAAGATGACCAAAGTCAGAGCAATCGATAGTGAGACTATGAATTCGCAGGTGAGGCAGCATTGACTCTGTTCCTCTGTTTTTTGACAACAGAGGAACAAAGTCAATGCTGCCTCACCTGCGAATTCATAGTCTCACTATCGATAGCTCTGACTTTGGTCATCTTTGGTGGCACTAGTGTTCAGTGTGCGTGTGTGTGTTATCTTTCCTGCTTCTGTCCGAGAACCGAGGTATTAAATTTGCATGTACGCCGCCTGTCCGTTGCAGTTTGCCTTGAAAGTGGCGGGGTGTTTCCAGCCGAAATATCGGCGGTCGCTGAAAGTGTTACCTGGCTGAATTCCCGGAAGTTATTTGATAGCTGTATTCTTGTTTTCCTCGTCACAACGCTTGTTAAATGGCAAAGTAGAATTTGCTATCTCATTTGCGTGACATAAGAAACAGAGCCTAGCCTGTTAAGTAGTGAAGGCTTGTGGTAAGCAGAGGTATTTAAGTAAATCGTTTTAAAATATTTTCCGAAATGTGTCAATGATCTATGTTGCGCTGGTCGATTCTGGGGTATGAATGGAAGTGTTGGCAAGTCTGCCGTGTGAGTTAATACGGCCAGTTTTGATTGTTTTGGAAACTTTAATTGAAAGAGAAACTAGTGAGCTTTAGTCCTGCCTTCGGTTAAGGCTCTATTCGGGCTCTGGCATTTGTACTGTAAGCTGCAATATCATCTTGTTGTTTCCTGGTTGCTTTGTTCTCAAACAAGGTGTTTGCGCTAAACATGCTTTTGGGCGGGGCGTTTCGCCCCTCAGCATTATAATTGGGTTTCAGCTGAGTGTTCAGTCTACTGATGTCTATCGTACGCCACATCGGTAATGGTCAACCTGCATCAGTTGAATTCAGTGCTGTAGTTAGTTGTAAATTAGTACTGGTTCTATTACCTTGTGTCCAGGACTCTTGCTCGACGCTTGTCTTTAAATGCGCCGTATGTTGTGGCTAGTTAATCACTGTTCAATAGCCCAACACAGTTTGTCGGCCGTCAGAAGCTGTGTATGTGTTATTTACTCATTTATTCTAGTCAATCTACAAGAATGCTATTCTTTATTTTACTACTCTACGTAGCAATCAGGTTGCCATTTTCAGATTTTTAGGGTGTTTAGACGTAGTGCGGCTCCTTTGAATAAATATTGGTCAATTTCCAATTTAGTCTTTTCCCATCAGTTTTTAATCGTGCTTATATGGAGTGTGCCTAACTTGATCTTTTAAGTGACTGTTTCATAACCAGTTCTTTAACGCGCTTACACCCATATTTATATTTATGGGAGAACTTAAATTGTGTGCGCCTGTTGAACTTTGGTAAAGTGCAGAAAACTGAATCAGATGTTTATTATTGTTTTAGTGCTATTATCTGTCAAGTGTAACACACGACATTTTCTTGGTCTCTTATCAAGCGTTACAATAAATGCCAATTGCAGTGAAGTGATGCGCTATTTGAGTTGTTCCCGTGATTTACTATCTCCACATATAATATTTAATTGTTTCATATAGCACTGATTAAGCCTTTGTTGAAATATTGGAGGGAGGTGCGCGTGTCTCAAGGGCAACTAATTAGAATCTTCTTCTTTCTGTCAGAATTAGCAACTGACTTGGGCTCCATAGCCGCTGAGGTGCTCTGCCTGATTCCTGCACCTATAGCTTCAAGTGGTTCCTCTCCACCAGGGTGACAGTTGGTTAAATCTGTTGGTTACATACAAAGTGCAACTGTCCAAATATCTCCTTCTCCTTACGACAAAAACAGCAAGAAACGCCGGTTGAAAACTACTAAATTTAATAACTGACTACAGCTCACAAATAACTCATCAGTGCTTAAATTTTGGAAACCACTACAACCGCAACTGCTCGCCACGGAATGTAAACACATCTAAGAGACTCCGATGCACGACGCACACATACGACCGCTCGCAGCGAAAACGACACAAGAAATGCTGGGATGATGAAAGTCCCATAATAAATCATTTATGGAGTAAATATTATCTCAAATATTCGTTAAAATAAGTATCTGAAACATAAAGCTATACAGAAAATTGGAGGGCTCTTTGGATAGCAGTTCTGCACTTGTGACGTCACCCCAAAGATCCCCATGGCCACACCACATAGCGTTTCTTAGTCACACTGTACTTGTGTACTGGTAACGTCAACGGGAGGACAAGTGCAGTAACTATATGGTAAAGCTGTACCACAGATTTGTGAGAGGCTCCACTTAGCTAATGTGGCACCAGCAGAACGATTCTGCACTCGCATTGGTTACTGGGATGCTGCATGTGCATTAAAAGCTGACTTTTCTTATTCTTGGTTCAATAAAATTTAAATATGTGTGTGGATAAGTATAGTTGATCTCTCTTCAATGTAGTCATTATACACTATTTTTGGAAGTAGGCTGATGGTGACATTTTAAACCTTGGCAAAATTTTGAGTAGCCCGGATAACTTCGTGCGTTGACCTCTTGTTACAAATGATGTTCTGTGAGAGTGAACGACAATGGCCGTGGATGGAGCCCAAGTTAGCAGGCAGTAGGATTAGTTGAGTACTGTCGGTCGAGACATATTTCGTATTCGGTCGCTTAACTGTAGAGAGATGTATTTCGTGGCACACGTCTTCGAGCATTGCAGACCAGTTTCATAGTAGGAATGTTTTTTAGCACTTTTCAAGAGAGTATGGAATATTTTTTGTGACATCTATAGAATTTGCGTATGGATTTTGTAGATCGCATGTCGATATGAGCACAGGTCGTGTAATGCCGGTGGTCATTTTATTCTAACCAACGACTGTAATCCGATTTGAAATAGTCAATAAGTCACATAACAGGTCTCCAGAGTCTTAAGATCAGTCATGTGTAGTAGCAATCCATCTCATCCAAAAGTAGTTGATTAAGATGACACACCTCGCTTCCACTTTCTGGGACAGCTACTTGAAGACACCGGGTCAGTACGAAGCACACATCTTTGTTGTCTTTTGGGACCTGTTAAGTTCCAACTTTAACTCCTCACGCATTATTGTTTTAGTGGCGTTGGGACTGTCAATGCGTATGCGCAATCTGGTTTGGGTAGCCACCGTTAACGTTCTGCCTTCTTCTCAGACAGTCACGCCCCTCTTCCATGGTCGCCAGTATGCTTTGATCAGGGGAGGCAATTTTAACTTGTCCAGGCACCCAAAGACCAACTAACACCTCACTTTCAGTGCGCGGTGCTGGCGACAATTCAGCTTCTCAGTGTTGAGGATTCTTGGAAATGTGTCCTTGGTGAGCATCCAGGGTGTACGCATTTGACTATCCATTCTTCCAGCCTTCTCGATCGTGTCTACATCACCCGCGATATTATCAGTGGGGTTCAGCCTGCTGTAGCCTGACAAGTTAAGTTTTCTTACGATTACACATATAACTGCGCCATCAATCTCTACCGCAATCCTGGAAACTGAACACGATCCACGGTACACCCGACTGTTGGTAGCTCATAGTGACCACGTGGACAGCTTGTCGTCGATGACGTGATGCCTATCGTCTAGCCTGTCATGGTGGATGCTCTGCGGAAAGCCTGCCCTCGGCAAGGCCTTGATAAGTTACTGATGGCAGATTTCAACGTGGCAGGTACGAACCGGGGATTTCTACTTCATGGTTCTCTGGAAATTTACTATGATTCCGTTTTCTCCAGATTGCCAGGCGATGCTGAATCTAGGCATAGCTCACATTCTTGTCTCACCTACACCTTGAAGGAGGGAACAGTCCGGCCGCGCAGACACGACAGTTTAGTGCAGGAGCGTCCATCTATGTATCATTTGATTGCGGAATGGCCCCAACGCCGGAGGACATTGATTAAAGATCTTACGGGCGTTGGTGTGCGGTGTTTAGACACCCAACAGGATACAGTGCCTGCCTTCCTAGCACATTTTATTATGCTGTACTGTGAACAACGTCACCATTGAACCAAAGTTACGGTGGTCTCTCCTTCGCCTCGGTTCCTGGAGATGAAACAATGGATCTGCTTGCTAACGTAACGTAGAACGCAGTCAAAGATTTGGGTTCTACGAACAGACCGCCTGGTCCTGTCGGTTTCCCACTGGAGTTTTATGGAGCATTTCGTCCCTTTCTGGCGCCAGTGTGGACCGATATTTGTCAGAACCTCATGTTACCTCTCATGCCGATCCCATATGCTTTCCTCAACTGTTTCCTCATTCCCATCCACATGCCTCTGGTTACCTCACGGATATGCGATTACTGCCCCTTGATGTTGCTCAACAGTGACAGGAAGATCTTTACCTGGCTGCTGGCTGCGAGGCTTAAACAGACGGATCGGTACGTGGTATCGCCTGATTAAACTTCCGCACTGCCCTGTATCGCTATCGGGACTTAATCGCTCTCGCTCACGGTCTTCGTATGCCTGGACTTTTGGCTACTCTTGACTTCAACTATGCGTTCGTTCGGGTCTGTCACGACTATATGATAGGGGTGCTCCACCATGTGGGACACCCTAATGCTAAAGTCGACGTTGTAATGCGTCTCCTTGTTGGTGCCACGTTCCGTACACTCTACAATGGCTGTCTCAGTCCTCCCATCTCTATCCGTTTATCAGTGCGTCATGGCTTCCCGCTCTCTGCACTGTTGTATGCTTTTGACATGGAACAGTTGCTCTGCGACCTCCGTCAACGTCTGTCTAGGATGTCTCTAAATGGTTCAAATGGCTCTGAGCACTATGCAACTTAACTTCTGAGGTCATCAGTCGCCTAGAACTTAGAACTAATTAAACCTAACTAACCTAAGGACATCACACACATCCATGCCCGAGGCAGGATTCGAACCTGCGATCGTAGCGGTCACGCGGTTCCAGACTGAAGCGCCTTTAACCGCACGGCCACATCGGCCGGCGGATGTCTCTCGGTGAACATGTATTCAGCTGCATTGCTTATGCAGACGATCTCGTCATCTTTCTTCGTAGCGATGCTCCGGTCAGGGAGTCACAGGGAGTCACAGGGCTTCTTGTAGTTGCCTTAACGTCCGTAAACAGAGCTCAATGGCTATCGGTTCGGGGCTTCCTGCGGCCACCGCTGCTCCTTTGCGTGTAGCTGACACTATCCGATTAATATGACGCGATTTCTAATGTGATCTGTGGCGCACGATTACCCTCCACTGCATACGCCATCAGTCCCGACTACCTGCTGGGTCCTTATACCACCGTTAACGAGCATTCTATTTCTGCAACGGACTCAATATATAAAAATATACTAGGTTCCACGCGTCCCCACGCGGAGCAGTCAATTCCCGGTCCATGTCTTGCCACGTGCTGGCAGAATTGTGTTCATATGTTTCTCAACACTTGTTGTTCAAGATAAAGTACGATACACTCACACTCCCGCTGCACGGGGGCTGTTTGGAACTGTATCGTGTTCCTGACAGAGCGATAGCCCTTCTAGTCAGCTGTCAGATGATAGTGTGGCGCCATCGTCCTACATATCTTAGCAGCGTATTGCTGAAGGCTCTTGCACAACGCACTCTCTCAGCACCTATCCTTTTGTCGAGTGTCCTGTTCTTTTACTTCCGCCACTTTTTTCCGGAGCTAAGCTACATCCGTTCTATCATAATGCTACCGCACTTAACATACAGGAAGGCGATCGATGGCTTTCTTCAGCAGCACAATTCACCGAATGTGGTTAACAGCATGGTACCTTCCTGTCAATGGAAAGCAACTATGCCGGCTGCACCTACACTGTATTCACCTCGTAGACATCCAGTTGCGTGTCGCCTGTGATGTTCTGCACACGGACGAGCATCGTCTGGTGTGCGGATCGGTAAGAGGGGTCTGGTTACTGGTGCGAGAGATGCTGGCCCTAATTAGCCGTGTGATACCTACTCAACTGCTTTTCTTTCCATACACGGAATTTTTCCCGCAAGCGGGGATGAACTCTGGGGATTTGTGGACAAGCATCTCACTACTTGTTTGCTCACGGCAAGAAAAATATCATTGATATTTGGCTCTTGATGAACGCCGTTGTGCAATTGTCACCAATCCCAATCCCTTAATCCACCCCAGAGCTACCACGGTCCTGCCATGATTAGCTGATCCCCGCCCCTTCAAACTTCTATGTTCTCTGTTCATCAGAACGACCTTCTCCCAAAATAAATGCGTCGATAGTGTCACTGAGTCTGACGTCTTACTACGCCCTCCTCTTCGCGAAGTCGGCTTCCTGCTCTTTTCGGGGTATTAACGTTTCCTAAATAATAACAAATAAAAACGTCACCGATTTTCATTGTACCTACATTCCATGTTCCCCACCCTTTCCTCAGATCGCAGGGGGGAGAGAAACGGACATGGTGGCCAGGCCTCGGCTTATGACTCCGGCCCACTCTTAACCCCACCCAGCCTCCACTTAGGGTCGAGGAAGATTCCTTTGGAAAAACATGGGGTAGCCTATTTTTAGTAACGACACCGGTCCAAGGTTCTAAACCCACGACGGGTTACTTTTTGATTACAAATCATTAGGTAAGGCAGCCGAAAACTTCTCGCGTAAGAAGTCACCCTCATTCTGCCAACGACCTTCTAAAAGAGGGCGAAGGTGCGAACGGAGGTTAAGGGAATTCTCTGGTCCTTGGTGCGGGAAACTTTCTGTAAAGGTGGAAAAAGCAGCAATGATCAACGGCATGAGGATACAGATGTCAATGGAATCCACTGCACTAAACACACAAACTGTGCTTCCACAGCACATGTAGCCTGGAACTGGAACGTGTAGTGATGTTCTCAGCATTTTCAAAAGATGCCAGACTAGTCACCCATTCGCATCTCCGGGAAGGGACTGCCAAGTGGGAGGTGACTACGAGAAAAAAAACTGAATGAACAATGAAAAGACAAAAGTTCTACGAGTCATGGCATAAAACGTCGGAATTTTGAACACGGTTGAGAAGGTACAAAATCTGAAAAGGGAAATGCTAGGGCTCAGTCTAGATTTAGTGGGGTTCAGTGAAGTGAAAGAAAGAAGACAAAGGTTTCTGGTCACACGAGTTAAAATAATATCAACAGCATCAGAAAATAGTATAAAGTGAGGAGGATATGTTATGAATAGGAAGATAGGGCAGAGAATGACTTATTGACATAATTCACTGATAGGATTCTTCTCGTTACGGTAGACATCAAACTGACGATAATTTAGGTAGACATGCTGACGTAGAAAGCTGACAATGCAGAGATATTTACATCATCCTTGCTCCGTCTCTAATGGGTTATTTTGCTGGATAGATAGCAGAATTCCTTAACATTATCTATTTCGTGTTCACCAGTCCTGATGTGAAGTTTCTGGCTGTTCTCATTTTTCCTACTTTTCATTGCTTTCATCTTTCTTCGATTTACTCATAATCAGTATTCTGAAGTCACCTGTTCATTTCTTAAAACAGACCCTGTAGTTCTTCTTCACTTTCAATGAAGAAAGCTAAGTCATCACCTAATCTTATCGTATTCTTTCACCTGAAGCTTCCTTTCATTTCCGTCACGTCACTGCTTCTTCGATGAACAGATTCAACAGTAGGGGCGAAAGGCTACATTCGTGTCTTAGACTCTTCTTAAGCGGAGCACTCCATTCTTTGTCTTTCACTCTTGTTGTTCTCTCTTGGCTCTTGTACATAATGTGTATTGCCCGTCTCTTACTAGCCCTATTTTTCTTAATATTTTGAACATCTTGCACCTTTAGACATTGTCGAATGCTTTTTCCAGGTGGACAAGTCCTATGAACGAGTCTTGATTTGATTTTTCAAAATATAGTTCAGATGGCTCTGAGTACTATGGGACTTAACTACTGAGGTCATCAGTCCCCTAGAACTTAGAAGTACTTAATCCTAACTAACCAAAGGACATCACACACATCCATGCCCGAGGCAGGATTCGAACCTGCGACCGTAGCGGTCGCACGGTTCCAGACTGAAGCAAATAGAACCGCTCGGCCACACCGGCCGGCCTATTACCTGAAATCCGCATTAACATGTGAAATAGTCTTAAGCCTCATAAAAATTAAAATAACATCATTATGTTATGTTTTAGGATTCGTATGAGAGATGCAAGGAGAATGAACATTTCCAGTGTAGCCACTTTTAGGAAAGTATATTTTTTTGTGTGAAGAACGCTGTTTATGATTTCGTCGTTTGTTGGATAATTTCAACGAGCTTTAGATGTGACTCCATTATCTTAAAATTCATTTCCGAATTTACTTATATGCACTTTACCAAACTATCGTTTTCCACATTCGGTGCGAAGACATAAATTTGAAACAGGGAATGTGTATTAAATAATTTTGCTGACGGGATCAAGAAACACTAAAAGATGATAGAAATTCGAATTCATATTTCATTCAATAAGTGAAGATACGATGTTGGGTCTATAAGGGTCAGTTAATAAGCATTACAATTCAAATACGTCCACTTTGTTCGTTTCATAATAGCTTAAAGTTGTTTATATTTAATCAAAGTGTCACTAGGAAGACAATACTTATTTTCAGCCACTGATTTAACCCGGAGTATCTCAACAGCAATCAGTTCTATGTGGCCGTCCCGTATTAATTACACATATAACAACGTGCTTATTGTTCCAGATACGTTACTATTATGTTCAAAAACTGGCTATGGACTACAGCTGTCACGTGACGAATACTTCTGTTTGTTCTTTAGAAGCCTATGTTTACAAAGGAACAAAGGATGGTGTGCACTGCTTTTGTCATTCTAGCAAGGGAGAATTCCGTGCATAAACTGGCTCACATTCTATTTGTCGATTTACGATATGGCTACATTGTTTTCTATTGAAACCGAATCCTGGTATGCAGGTAAAATTTGCACACATATGCCCACACTTCTTGTGGTGTAACCGCATCCGTCGGTTTCAAATATCGCTCATTGCAGGTGAACGAGCAGTTTACGACCAACAGAACGACATTCAAAACTCGTTCTACACTGCCAATTTGGACGAAATTTTACAACCGCCACTAAAACAGCGACCTGAATGACGCTCTTCCGAGGGACAGCCACTGAGTTTCCGAAATGAGACACATAAAATAAAACACATAGGATTGTCTGTGGTCACGCACACACCATATGATTAGCTGCAATACAATAAAGGAAAGATGGACAGTTAATGAAAATTTTATTGTTCACACTAAAAGGGAATTTTCAGACCCCTGATTAAAGTCAGGAAAATTAAAGCATTCTTAAATGCCCAGAGTAAAACTTCATTCGATATCGCATAATCATTAATATAGCAACTTCCTTACAGAGATCCACATTTTCTGATTTTTGGCCATAACTATTCCACAAAAACATTGTCAGCTAGAATTTTGTGCGCTGCAACTAGCGACTCTACTTACCTCTCCTCTACTATTTAATACTTTGTGCATTTATCGTTATTTATTAGGAGTGATTGGTCATGCATGCTAAACTGAATGGCAGTCGTAGCGTCTATAGACTTGCAAAGAATAATACAGTTTCCACTTCGAGAACAGTCTTTTCTTAAACTGAACTCTCGTACAAATGATAAACGTGAACCAATGCGTTTGGCTGTTTTTAAGCGTATTGAAATTATTTTGGAACATTTAGTGGAAATTTAAGGTGGTCGTTCTCATCAGAAACAACATTTAACACTTCACTTTTACCGTAGTTATCAATATGATGACTAGATTATCCCAATATAATACCGGGCAATAATAGAACCAGGAACCAACAGAAGCTCACCTTAAGTACACTCCCGGAAATTGAAATAAGAACACCGTGAATTCATTGTCCCAGGAAGGGGAAACTTTATTGACACATTCCTGGGGTCAGATACATCACATGATCACACTGACAGAACCACAGGCACATAGACACAGGCAACAGAGCATGCACAATGTCGGCACTAGTACAGTGTATATCCACCTTTCGCAGCAATGCAGGCTGCTATTCTCCAATGGAGACGATCGTAGAGATCCTGGATATAGTCCTGTGGAACGGCTTGCCATGCCATTTCCACCTGGCGCCTCAGTTGGACCAGCGTTCGTGCTGGACGTGCAGACCGCGTGAGACGACGCTTCATCCAGTCCCAAACATGCTCAATGGGGGACAGATCCGGAGATCTTGCTGGCCAGGGTAGTTGACCTACACCTTCTAGAGCACGTTGGGTGGCACGGGATACATGCGGATGTGCATTGTCCTGTTGGAACAGCAAGTTCCCTTGCCGGTCTAGGAATGGTAGAACGATGGGTTCGATGACGGTTTGGATGTACCGTGCACTATTCAGTGTCCCCTCGACGATCACCAGTGGTGTACGGCCAGTGTAGGAGATCGCTCCCCACACCATGATGCCGGGTGTTGGCCCTGTGTGCCTCGGTCGTATGCAGTCCTGATTGTGGCGCTCACCTGCACGGCGCCAAACACGCATACGACCATCATTGGCACCAAGGCAGAAGCGACTCTCATCGCTGAAGACGACACGTCCCCATTCGTCCCTCCATTCACGCCTGTCGCGACACCACTGGAGGCGGGCTGCACGATGTTGGGGCGTGAGCGGAAGACGGCCTAACGGTGTGCGGGACCGTAGCCCAGCTTCATGGAGACGGTTGCGAATGGTCCTCGCCGATACCCCAGGAGCAACAGTGTCGCTAATTTGCTGGGAAGTGGCGGTGCGGTCCCTTACGACACTGCGTAGGATCCTACGATCTTGGCGTGCATCCGTGAGTCGCTGCGGTCCGGTCCCAGGTCGACGGGCACGTGCACCTTCCGCCGACCACTGGCGACAACATCGATGTACTGTGGAGACCTCACGCCCCACGTGTTGAGCAATTCGGCGGTACGTCCACCCGGCCTCCCGCATGCCCATTATACGCCCTCGCTCAAAGTCCGTCAACTGCACATACGATTCACGTCCACGCTGTCGCGGCATGCTACCAGTGTTAAAGACTGCGATGGAGCTCCGTATGGCACGGCAAACTGGCTGACACTGACGGCGGCGGTGCACAAATGCTGCGCAGCTAGCGCCATTCGACGGCCAACACCGCGGTTCCTGGTGTGTCCGCTGTGCCGTGCGTGTGATCATTGCTTGTACAGCCCTCTCGCAGTGTCCGGAGCAAGTATGGTGGGTCTGACACACCGGTGTCAATGTGTTCTTTTTTCCATTTCCAGGAGTGTATATTTGTCCTGAACATAAGGAATTTAGACTTCTAAATTCAATCACCACTACTTAAGAGCAAATTCTGGAAGGGATAAAGCCCTTCAGTCGCGCTATCCTCTGTGCCCTCGGTCGCTCAGATGGATAGAGCGCCTGCAATGTAAGCAGGAGATCCCGGTTTCGAGTCCCGAGCGGGGCACACATTTTCAGCTGAGGGTTTCGATTATTTATCATTTCTTTCTAGAGAAGCTGCATGGTCATCATTGGCATCTGTTCTTTCGGAACAGTTAGTATCTTCATATAGTTAAAGGCTACCCGGCCATTGACATTCTTCTGTGCGTATGCGCACACTTTGCCCGTACTCTTACGGGAATCGTCACCTTAGTTGTCGCGAGTAATGAGTGATTGGGCAAACATATTTTAGGAACGTTACGAATGTAAGATGTGGACAGTTCGGAACGTGGGTCTCAAGGGAAGCGTGCAAGGGATAAGTCCCCTGCAGTTGCGTTATGCTCTGTGCTTTCGGTGGCTGCGCCGGCACGGTAGCTCAGCGGGCTCGGTCAGAGGGTTAGCAGCCCTCTGTAATAAAAAAACTAAATTAATCGATCAACATCGAAGTTATACGGATGTCTTACGACGTCCGCCCCGAGCAGATGCAACGAACGAAAGCGGACAAATTGAGATTGAAAAAGAAAAGAAAAAGATGGATAGGATAGAGTGCCATGCAAGCAGGAGACCCCCGGTTCGAGTCCCGGTCGGTGCACACATTTTAAGCTGTCCCGATTGAGGTATATCAACAACACCTATTGGCAGCTGAGGATTTTGATAAATTATCATTTCTTTCTATAGAAGTTGCATGGTCATAATTCGTATCCGTTCCTCATATGCACATAATTCTGTTCATTTACCTCGAAACAGTGAACAAATTAATCTTGAATAAATGCAGTTTTAGTGTTTAGTACCGTAATGAAGCAAATAAGACGTTTAATATCGATCTTTTTGACAATCGAAGGAACGGTAATTTTTCAGTTGGAAGTGCAGTTATTATTATGTCTTTAAATTTACTTTTGGTTCGACAAGCTAAGAAACTTACGGTAATCAAACACTGTTTCAATGCTATCCATAATATTTACATTTCTCCGCATCCAAATGTAAATGTACCACAGAAGTTTAAAATTAACAGCAGCTTTGTTTCCTATCTACAAGTAAAATATTTCAACACGATTTAAACAAAGTAAATATAAGGTATTCGGAAACAGAGTGTAACAGATTTGCTGCAACCAATTATTGCTGTATTATTCCAAAGAACACAATCATCACATTTTCTTTTTTAAAAAAGAGTTCTATCTCTCATGTTGCAAAACAAAGTGCGAAATAACTTTCAGTGACTTGGCCTTTTAAGTCGCAGTGCAGTGGATAATATGGTGCAAATCTGCTTTCATATCATCGTCAAGCGTCATATTATTTTGATTAACGAGACGCGCAATATTTTCTGTCTTCAGGAACTGTTCTTTATGCAATGTTGGTGCAGTTCTTGCAGCACTATCACTTTGGCTGGTAATATTATGCATCCCCGGCAGCAGTTCACATTATTTATTACGGCAACAGTGCTGATGAATGATTTCCTACACAAATTACACCATAATAGCACAAACTATGAAAAACATGTAGGGCAGACTATTACATGAACCATCAAAGAGAAAAGACATGGCCACTTGCTCACCCTACCCAATCGCTATCCGCGGGATCTGCCTACTACAAGTTTTTCCTGTAAGAAAATACATTCCAGAAACGTAATTGACAAACAAAAAAGCTTGGTAGTTAACAGGCGTAGTGGCACTAGTGCTTAGGTACCTGAATATCAACCTCTTCACAACAATAAATTATTCCTTCCTCAGAAGGGAAACAGACGTTTGGTTTTTCCAGTACATATTGGCCCTGCAACGCCACAAATGGATAATTTGCTAATTATAACATACAGTCACCTTGTGACAACTCTATGCCACTTTGAATAACATTGAAATAATCACTAACACACGGTCCAAAAACACTTACGTTACCACTGCTTATTTCGACTTCAACGTATACTAACGGCTCATAGGCGGCGAGTGGCAGCAGTAGGGTGGAAGGCGTATAAAACACGTCTGGCGATGAAGGGCGGGAAAGAGAGCATTTTTTGTCATAAGGCAGAATCGGAGTGATTCTTCTAACGTCCAGAAGAGCATGACTATTTGATTTCGGGCCAACAGCGAAAACTTAACTGAAACGGCTAAGTTTGTAAACCGTTCGCTTGTCGCCGTGGTTGCTGCGTATGGCCCTCCACAACAGGCACACTCTTCATGCACCTATTCTGAATGCTGTTCATCGGCGGCGAAGGCTAGGATATGGACGCCAACACCACAACTGGTATTTCACTGAGTTCTTTTTTTAGATAAATCAATATTCGTCGGAAGAGTCCACGGCGGAGGAGGAAGAGTAATGGACAGTGGAAAGTTTTGCAGCATGCCCTGGGTGATCTCGTCGTTCAGGAAGGCACAGAGTGAATCAACACTCTTCCGTCGTCACAGACGCTTCTACCAGCAGGACAATGCTACGTGTCTCACAGCTCGCAGTGTACGTGCGTGGTGTGAAAAGTGCCCAGTATGGGTTTACCTTACTCCGGTGGTCACCAGAATCCCCGCCTTTGCACCCAGCCAACAACCCATTGGACCACAGCGATCGTGCTGTTTGCGCATTACATCTTAAACCGAGACACCTAGCTCAACTGGCCGCGACACTGGTGTTGGCAGGCTCTACATCCCTGTCGGCTCCTTCCAGAACCTTGTTAACTCAACCTTACTGACTCCTCCTGGACGTTCGCGCTGCGGAAATTATTGATTCAGGCTTTTGACAGGTGGTCAAATTAACGTAACTGGACCGTGTAACATATCTACGTTGCTGACAGCACTCTACGAAACTCTGATGCTAATGCTGTTCTGTTATACATTCTACTTTTGCTCATAAAGGCTGTCAGTTTGTTACGAAACTGTCAAAACCCCTGTGAAATCATGTTTGCCGTTCTTATTATGCACACTGTATAATTTTCACTCCGGATAGCTTTAGCTGCCATGGACCTATTTGGCATAATTTTTAAGGATAGAGAGAACATGGTATAAATAATATTAATTCACACTAATACGTGAAGACCGTCTATCTTCTCATGATGCATCGATCTACACATAGCAAAACATGTTTGGCGCCACCTCGGTTCCGAGAGTTCCGTATACTGTACTAAAAATAGGAATAGAGATCGACATAAACGTCATTTCGGCCCTTTTTATTACTCATGAAAACCGCACATTTCATGTTGTACCACTATACTGCGAGAACTTCAGAGGTGGTGGTCCAGATTGCTGTTCACGCCGGTACCTCTAATAGAGTGTTAGAGGTACCTGTGTGTACTGCAATCAGGACCACAACAGAACGTCCTCTTGCCTGTATTCGTCGTGGCTTAATATCCAGACATTCATCAAGGCGTTGTTGGTCGAAATTGTCCCACTACTCAACGGCTATTCAGCGTAGATCCCACAGAGTCGTCCATAAACAGCGATTTTCAATCTATCCCAGGCACGTTTGAAAGAGTTCATGTCTGGAGAACATGTTGGCCACTCTAGTCGAGCGATGTCGTTATCCTAAAGTATGTAATTCACAAGATGTGTACGATGGGGGCGCGAATTTTCGTCCATGAAGACGAATGCTTCGCCAATATCCTGCCGATATGGTTTGCACTATCGGTCTGAGGATGGAATTCACGTACCGTACAGTCGTTACGGCGCCTTCCATGACTACCAGCGGCGTAAGTCGGCCCCGCACAATGGCACAACAAAACAGCAGGGAACCTTGCTGCACTCGCTTGACAATGTGTCTAAGGCATTCAGCCTTACCGGGTTGCCTCCCAACAGATCTCCAACGATTGTCTAGTTGAAGGCGTATGCGACACTCATCGGTGAAGAGAAAGTAATGCCAATTCTGAGCAGTCCATTCTGCATGTTGTTGGGCCCATCATTTCCGCACTGCATGCTGTCGTGCTTGCAAAGGTGGACCCTGCCATGGACGGGGTATGTGAAGCTGCGCATCATGCAGCCTATTGCTCACAGTTTGTCTGGTAACATGACGTCGTTTGGCTGCACGAAAAGCATTATTCAACATGGTGGCGTTGCTGTCAGGGTTCCTCCGATCCATAGTCCGTAGGTAGCGGTCATCCACTGCAGTAGAAGCCCTTGGGCGGTCATCAACAGTTTCTGTCTTTCTGTAACTCCTCCACGTCGGAAGAGAAATACGATGGTCCACTCCGAGACGCCTGGGTGCTTCCCTTGTTGAGAGCCTTTCCTGGCACAACGTAACAACAGGGATGCGATCGAACCGCGGTACTGACCGTCTGGGCATGGTTGAAATACAGACAACACGAGTCGAGTACTTCCTTCCTGATGGAATGACTGCCACTGACCTGCTGTGTGACCCCCTCCGTCTAATATGCGCTGCTCTTGCTTGATGTTTTATATCTTTGGGCGTGTTTAGTGACATCTCTGAACAGTCAAGGGCACTGTGTCTGTGAAACAATATCCACAGTCAACATCCAACTTCAGAAGCTCTGAGAACTGGATTGATGCAAAAAAAATTTTATATGTGTATATCTACATCCCATCTACATCAAAAGAGCCATGCTTCTGAAAACCGTCGTAATCTAAATTTTTACTTTGCAAGCAACCTTATATCATTCGGAAGAAGACACTGTAACATTCCCCTGTTCCACTGGCGGCTGATGTGTGGGGAGAACGATTGTTTGTAAGCCTCCCTGTGAGCTCGAATTATTGAAATTGTACCTTTATAGTCTGCTCAGACTGACGACGAGATTGAAGAAATATATGATACGACAGAAGAAGTTATTCAGATTGTTAAGAGAGACGAAAATTTAATAGCCATGGGGGACTGGAATTCTGTGGTAGCGAAACGAACAGAAGGAAAAGTAGTAGGTCAATATGGACGAGGGATTAGGGATGAAAGAGGAAGCCTCCTGATAGAATTTCGCGCAGATTATAACTTAGTCGTAGCTACCATTTGGTTTAAGAATCACGAAAGAAGGATGTACACGTGGAAAAGGTCTGGAGACACTGTAATATTTCAGTTAGTTTATATAATGGTAAGACTGAGTTAGGAACCAAGTTTTAAACTGTAAGGCATTTCCACGTGCATATGTGGAGTCTGGCCACAATTTATTGGTTATGAGATGTAGATTAAAACAGATGAAACTCCAAAAAGGTAGGATTTTAACTAGATGGAACCAGGATAAACTGAAAGAACCAGAGGTTGTAGAGAGTTCCAGAGAGAGCATTAGGTGAACTAAATACAGTAGACGAAGAATGGGTAGCTTTGAGAGATGAAATAGTGAATGCAGAAGAGGATCAATTAGGTAAAAAGACGTGGGCTAGTAGAAATCCTTGGGTTAAAAGAAGAGATACTGAATTTAATTGATGAAAGGAGAACATATAAAAATGCAGTCAATGAAGTGGGCGAAAAGGAATATAAACGTCTCAAAAATGAGATCGACAGGAAGTGCAAAATAGCTGAGAAAGGATGGCTAGAGGACAAATGTAAGGATGTGGGGGTAAGATAGATACTGCCTACAGGAAAATGAAGGAGACCTTTGCAGAAAAGGGAACCTTCTGTATGAATATCAAAAGCTTAGATGGCAAACCAATCCTAAGCTAAGAAGGGAAAGCAGAAGAGTGGAATGAGTATGTAGAGGGTCTATACAACGGCGACATACTTGACGGCAATAATATGGAAATGGAAGAGGACGTAGATCAAGGTGAAATGGGAAATATGATACTGTGTGCAGAATTTGACAGGCCCCGGGACGGGCAACGTACCACTAGAACTACTGACAGCCTTGGGGAAGCCAGCCATCTGGTGAGCAAGATGCATAAGAATGCGAAATTCCAATCCCAAAAGAAAGCTGATGTCGACAGGTATGAAAATTATCGATCTATCAGTTTAACAAGTCATAACTGCAAAATACTAACACGAATTCTTTAAAGACGAATAGATATCTGGTGGAAGCTGACCTCGGAGAAGATCAGTTAGGATTCCATAGAAACGTTGGAACACGCGAGGCAATTCTTACCTACGACTTATCTTAGAAGATAGATTAAGGAAAGGTAAATCTGCATTTCTAGCGTTTGTAGACTTAGAGAAATCTTAAAAATTATTAAGGTGGAGGAGGTAAAATACATGGAGCGTAAGGCTATTTACAGTTCTTACAGAAACCAGACTGCAGTTATAAGAGTCGAGGAGCATGAAAGGGAAGCAGTGGTTGAGTAGGGAGTGAGACAGGTTTGTCGCCATCTCCGATGTTATTCAATCTGTACGCTGAGAAAGCAGTAAAGGAGCAGAAGAAAAGTTGTAAGTAGGGTATATAATCCATGGAGAAGAGATAAAAACTTCGAGGTTTGCCGATGAGATTTTAATTCTGTCAGTGACGGGAAAGGACCTGGAAGAGCACATGAACAGAATGGGAAAGTGTCTTCAAAGGAGGATATAAGATGAACATCGACAAAGGCAAAACGAGGATAATGGAATGTAGTCGAATTACATCAGGCGATGCTGAGCTAACTTGATTAGGAAATGACACACTTTCAGTAGTGGATGAGTTTTGCTACTTGTGCAGCAAAATGACTATTGAAGGTCGAAGTAGAGAGCATATAAAATGTAGATTGGCTACGGCAGGGAAAAGGTTTCTGAAAAAGAGAAATTTGTTAATATATAGTATAGATTTAAGTGCCAGGAAGTCTTCTCTGAAATTATTTGTATGGTGTGTAGCCATGTACGGAAGTGAAACATGGACGATAAATAGTTTAGACAAGAAGAGAATAGAAGCTTTCGAAATGCGATACTACAGAATAATACTGAAGATTAGATGGGTACATGACGTAACTAATGAGGAGGTACTGAATAGAATTGGGGAGAAGAGAAGTTTGTAGCACAACTTGACTAGAAGGAGGGATCTGTTGCTAGGACACGTTCTGAGACATCAAGGGATCACAAATTTAGTACTGGAGGGAAACATACAGGGTAAAATTCGTAGAGCGAGACCAAGAGATGAGTACACTTAGCAGAATCTGAAGGACGTAAGCTCCAGTAGTTACTCGAAGAGACTTGCACAGGATAGAGTGCGTGGAAAGTTCCATCAAACCAGTCTCTGGACTGAAGACAACAACAACAACAGGCTTCTCGAAAATATACGCAGGAGGAAGTAATATTTTCTGAAAATCTGCTAGTAACATACGCTCTTGGAACGTTAACATTAGGAGTGGCTGTAGGACCTGGAGGAAAATGCCGCTAGGTACCCATGATGTGTTTTGGTCGCTAATTCAGTCTAAGGAGTGATTGGACTCACACGATGGCATGCGCACTAGACATCGCTTTAAGTAATTTCCACCATTACTTATAGATTTTGTTGTTGTTTGACATAAAATACTGTTTAGCGCCAAATTTGTATATACCTCGCGTACTACATGTTTAAGTATTGAGAAATATATTAAAGCTATTTGGACAATACTGTTAATACCTGAAGGTATACAACATTATAATTGCGCTTGAAGAGTAAACACATTACCGCTTAGCTAGCACATACCTGTGGCAGTCAGCCTTCTATTGTTGTCCAAATGATGTCTAAAGCCGAGAATTCATTGCGATGTAAACGGCGAAGTAAGTAGCAATGCCTGTTACAGCGAGCTTCCTGGACTCGAAAACAGAAGTTGTCTACCTTTGTGTCATCCCTTAAGTGGAAATAATTGAGAAGATTTATCCAACTGACAAGAAAATATCTAGTCAATATTCCGGGATAATTTCTATAAGATCCAGGACGGAAATCGACGGTCAGATTGTTGCCAAACATATTCTACAAGGTTGGACTAGCGGCAGGCAGTAGAAGTTTCCTCAACCAATGTGTTTCTTGAGGTGGCTGGCTAAGGCGAAGATCTCCCTTCGAAGATGTGGCATCGCCGGCTGCCAATGGGTTGACTTCGAGCAGAAATACATAGTATACGCTAGTGAGTTTTATTCGTGTTTCTGCAACTACGACATGACTCTAAAGCGTAGTTACGAATGATAACCAGGTGGACTGACTACAACTCCTCCAACATCGTAAGCAATGAAAGGGGAAAATGTTTTGTGCGGTTGCCTTCTTCAGCAGATGTCATAGGTTTTTTTAGTGTTCTGGGTCAAGCAAACTGTAAATTAAAAAGCTCATTCCCCGAAGGAATTCGCTTTGTTAGCCTCACCAGATGTTATTAACATTGTAAACGAGTAACAGTCATTTTAATATAAATTATTTGAAAACACTTTTCATTGTCAACGCTTGCATTTTCACCACCTGTTACTCAAAAATGTAAATGAAAAGACAACACAATACCTTTTGTTGATGGTCGCACATTGTAATCAAATTTCATAAGCTGGAGATAAAATATATTCGTATTTTCAGATCACAAACGAAAACCGTGCAAATAAAGCACTGTTGTATGCATCTTCCTACGTTCCTCGTGAAGATCCGAACTTTTATGCTTTGAATGTGTTCATGATATACGTCACTCTAGGGAATGCACTGACTTTCTTATATCATATATACAGAAAATCGAAGAAAAATAAAGCTTATATGTTTTTCGTGTAAGCTTGTGTACGTTTTGTGACGACAGAATCTGTTTTTAATAATATCTTAAACGATTCTTTCTCCTTTAACAGTTCCTTCACTTCTCTGAAGTTCACATAAAGTACTATTGCCATTAATGTCACATAATTTTGCGGCAATAAAGAAACGAACATCATAAAACTGAATCTGGACACGGAGAACAAAAATTCCACGCTACGCTACTGATGGCCTCTATTTAAAACTATGCGAGCTAATTGATAAAATAGCGTAAAAAATTTGACTGTGATTTTCTAGGAAGCTACTGGGTGTCGACAAAATTAGTGTCCATTCACGTTCAGCGCTTTTTGACTATTTATGTTTCGACTATGTCAAAGAGCGAAGTATGATGGGTTCCATTTATAATATATAATTTAGGTAAAATGCTGACGTAGCTCCACTCCTGCGCATGGAGCATGGCGTTCTTTTAGTATTTTCACGCAAGAAACGTAGTTCCTTCAACGCATATGGATCTCAAAGTATTGTGAAACTAATATGCTAACGAAATCAATCGCCACGTCCTACACCCCTTAGAACTACTCTGATGATATTACGCTTTGTGAAGTAATATTAAACCGCATTGATTCCATGAAAACTAACTTCTTTCATTTTATATGACTTGAGAACATTTTTTTATCCATTATTGACTCTCTTCCTGAAAGTAAATAAACGCTAAGCTTTTCGATGAAGCTGTGATGCGCTAGCTGTGCACTGCATAACACTGGGGCTAGTATACTGTTAGCAGAGCCTGTTCTATTGACGGTGCGAATGGAGCGGTCTACTGCCTGTCGAATCTCTGGAATAATTCTGAAGCAAATGCCACGAAGTGGTTCCTTCATCTTCGGAATCAAATCAAAATCACAAGGACTTAAGTTCGTGGAGTATGGTGGATGGCACAGTACTTCCCAGTCCCATCGACCGAACGGAGCAGCCATAGCTTGCGCTGTATGCGCCCGCGCATTGTCGTGCCAAATGATGAGTGGGCTGCGCAGAAAGTGTCGTCGCTTCTTTCGCAAAGCTGGTCGCAGGTGATACTCCATAAATGACCAGTTTTGCGATAGAAGCGGCGACACTTTCTGCGCAGCCCACTCATCATTTGGCACGACAATGCGCCGGCGAATATAGTGCAAGCTGTGGCTGCTCTGTTCGGACGGCTGGACTGGCAAGTACTGTACCATCCACCAAACTCCCCGGACGTAAGTCCATGTGACTTTGATTTGATTCCGAAGATGAAGGAACCAATTGGTGGCACTCGTTTCAGAACTGTTCCAGAGATTCGACAGGCAGTAGACCGCTCCATCCGCACACGCTGTGCTAAAGGTATACTACGCCTTCCAAATCGCTGGCAACGGGTTCTACACAACGCTGGTGACTACTTTGAGGGCAGTAACAGATGCAAACATGTAACACTTTTGCATCGGTTGTGAATAAATAGTTGCCTCTATTTAAGTGCCAACCCTTGTACATTGTTATGTCAGAATTGTAGCCATTATTATTGTAATAATAATAATAATTATTATTATCACTATCAGTGATAGCAGCTGTAGTAGTTCAAGTACTCCCAGCATTAAATTTATTAGCTCATGGTCAGTATAACTAACTCACACTGCAAGTTGAGACACACAAATTATTTTAAAACCCGTTATCACATGAAAATTGTTATTCTTTAGGTAACTATGATGTAAAAATGGCATAGTATGTGTGCAATCCTGATCCTATATAAGAGGGAGCCTTCTGGCCCTTATCAGATCAGGTTAAAGGAATAAATAAATAAAGAAATAAAACAATCCTTAGGTTGCAGGACATAATAGGCGCCTGTAACATGTACATAATGCACAAGGACTTCAACAGTTACATACCGGTACTTGTGTTACGTATCACATTATCGGCATATGTTTGATAACTCGCTAGAGCAGTTAATGGTTTTATCTGTTACGTTTTTCGCCAATTAATAACAACTGGCATCCAATTCATTGAGTAGAATAGTGAGATTTAGCCTACTCTCAAAGATCTATGGAGTCTTGACCTGAGGGCTTCTTCTCCACAGGGAGAAAGACATCTGTAAAACTTGACAGGTGCACGAACTGTCTCAGAAACTCCGTGTAATTTCTAGACGCAGCGGAGCAAAAATAGTCCCCACACATTCTGCATCCTGAGAATAAATATGGGAAGTTCTGTACTGTGGTAACACCTATGAGAGAATACGCTGGGTGTGTTTTGCCTCCGACTTTAACATCAACTTAGTATGGAGAAGTCAGTGGGAAGATTAGTTAGTGTTCAACGGTCATCTGGTTGAAAAGCCTCCCATGCGAGTTCCAGGTTTCACACTCCCCAGACGTCAGTGGAGAACCATCTACCGCATCCGAACAGGACAAGGGAACTGCTGATATCTAAAGCACAAATGAGGCTGGGAAACATCTCCAGATTTTGACAGTGGAGCTGCCCTGCAAACAATAAATCATATAGTTGGTGAAAGCCTGAACGAGCCTTCGGGGGCTCAATAAATGACGTCCACAATGCATCAACTGAAGGGATCAACTGGATCAACAGATTGGACTTAGAAATCTAGCAACTTGTGTACATAATTCAGCATAATACTTGGGACATTTTATTCTCTACCTGTATTTTGCTTGTCATTTCTTACACTGTATACTCCTAAAATTATGTATTTGATCCAAGCTCTGTATCATCTCACGATAAATAAGTAAAATACGGACTGACATCACATGAAGTAGCATAAGGATCACGAACGGTATTTCTGTAGCTTTTATCGCTGTGCAGTATTCAAAGGTGGATTTCTTAAAATGTTATCCAGAAAGTCCATCAAAAGGTATAACAAACAATATCGAAGTGCCGCGCAAGAGGTAAAGAATATTTAACATGGTAAAAAAATTCAGGACACGGTGGTACTTGCATCATACAAAAAAGTGCTGTATCACTTTGAAGAAATCCTAAAAATGTCCGGAAGAATAAACATCATGACATAAATCAGTAAAAAAGTAAAGAGATTAAAGCCCTATGGGGCAATCTGAAGCAAGAGACAGAACAGCCAATGCAAAAGATAACATACGTAATTAGAATGATAGGTACTTCTGTGATTGATAATTCGCTAGTTTCGTGTATATTTATCTATAATTTTCTAAGTGTGGCAGGAAAAAGAAAGGATTCAATAGTTTCATCGATGAGCAATGGTACATGTTAAAGCCTCATTCCGGAAAACTAGACGGACCATCAACATCGCCCTCTGAAATCGATGGATGTTTTATAGGTTCTCAAAACAAGATGTCATGTGGTGATGATGAAATTTTAAACAGAATTCTGAATAGTTGTGCTAACTGCTCTCTGATCTAGAGTAAAGCTTCAAGGAGTTTTCCTAAACAGATTGTATCGTACCAGTGTTAAGCCAGACTAAAATAACTGCCAACCAGCTTCTTTTTACCGACATCATTTTCTGAAATAATGGAAGAGGTAACGTACTTAAGAACAGCCTGACATTTAGGTAGAAATAATCTACTTGGTTGGTTTGGAGGAGTGGACCAAACAGTGAGGTCATCGGTCATATCGGATTAGGAAAGAATGTGGATGGAAATCGGCTGTGACCTTTGAAGGGAACCATCCCGGCAATTCCGTGAAACGATTTGGAGATATCACGGAAAACTTAAATCAGAATGGCCGGACGCAGGTTTGAACCGTCGTCCTCCAGAATGCGAGACGGCTGTTGTGTCCAAGCGGTTCTAGGCGCTTTAGTCCGGAACCGCGCTGCTGCTACGTTCTTAGGTTCGAATCCTGCCTCGGGGATGGATGTGTGTGATGTCCTTAGGTTAGTTAGGTTTAAGTAGTTCTCAGTCTAGGGGACTGATGACCTCAGTTGTTAAGTCCCATACTGCTTAGAGCCATTTGAACCGAATGCTAGTTTAGTGTGCTAACCACTGCAGGTACAGTCACTTCCATAATATTATAAGCTTTAAATAATAGGATATGGGCAGTAGATGAATTTTGTGATCTTTCCAAGGCGTTTGATTGTGTAGACGATGTTTCTCTGCCTCGTGATGACTGGATGTTATGTGATGTCCTTAGGTTAGTTAGGTTTAAGTAGTTCTAAGTTGTAGGGGGCTGATGACCATAGATGTTAAGTCCCATAGTGTTTAGAGCCATTTGAACCATTTTGTGTAGATGATGTCACTCTGTCGGACGAACTTAATTGTTGTTGAACTTATCGCTTTACAAAGAACTGATCTCAGTAATACTAAAAAACTGATAGCAACAGGAGAGAAACTGTTGTTAGTGGCTTGGGAAAAAAAACATTATGTACAGAGTTTTAAAAATTTTCAGTTTTTTGTTCCCTCATGATCCTTAGATACGTAACATTCATCACACGGAGCTAACAATTTTGCAGACTTTATTAGTGTTTCAATAAATCCCAACAGATCGGAAGCAACATTATAAGTTGTTGATGATATATTTTTAAGAATTATTAGTTGATCTTCTGAAAATGTACTCTAGCTTTATTAGAAGAAATATCACCACATCTGACAGATCAAGCGTTGATGTCACGATGTAACACATCGATAGGTGTCACTAAATTTTAGGGTTTGCATAATGATGAAAACTACAAGCACAAGAAAAGTATTACTGAGCTGCCCAAACAACAAACTCTGTGTGTGTGTGTGTGTGTGTGTGTGTGTGTGTGTGTGTGTGTGTGTGTGTCTGTGTGTGTGAGTGAATCTCGAGTTTACCGGCGGTCTACGGAATGGTTAAGAGCACCGTTAGAAATATTAAAAGCCGGCCGCTGTGGCCGAGTAGTTATAGGCGCTTCAGTCTAAAACCGCGCTGCTGCTGCGGTCGCATGATCGAATCCTGCCTCGGGCATGGAGGTGTGTGGTGCTTTATGTTAGTTAGGTTTAAGTATTTCTAAGTTTAGGGGACTGATGACCTCAGATGTTAAGTCCCGTAGCGCTTACAGCCATTTGAAAAAATATTAAAGGAAACGAATGCGGTGGCTGAAATGACGACACATAGTGACGAATAAAAGTACAAAATGAAATTCACTCATGTACTCACAACTCACGCAGTTTGACTCACACAATCACTGTATCTCACAAGCTGTTACCCCACCGTTAAAAAAAAGGACTTAAAGTTGCAGCATAGGGATATGAGACATGCTGCAAACTTCCACAAACAAGGTTGAGCCAGTCTGAAAAATACGCTAAAGGTGCTAAAACTGAATGAAAAACAAGAAAAACGAGGGAGGAGATAGAGTAGTAGTTGTAGGGAAATGTGGGTGAGCCAGTCATAGTGTCAACACATTAGAAACATCTCCTAAAACCTTAGGAAACATATCATTAAATCTTAAACCTCTAACCAAATTCGTTTTGAATGTCACTTAAAACAGAGAGCAGGTCTGTCAGCAAATGCTGCCGTCTGGTCCACAGCGATCTGTACGCCGTACGCACCACACATGGTAGCGTCCTCTCGCCGGAACAAGAGGATATGAGATAAAACTCTGTGCTTTATACGATGGCAAGTGAGAAGAACCTCATCTCACCTGCGCGGCACACCTGCGTGCGGATCTGGAGGTCAACAACGAGGCAATAGCTTGCTGGAGGGAACGGCAAACTGAACTTAATGAGGATAGTGACGTGTGTTATTATTCGCCACATGCACACTTTCGTACCCCGCAGTACGCACGTATCTTGACTTCCAGCAGAAAGAGTCCTCCAGTCCCGTAGTTGGAGGAGGACGTTCTGGATATTCTGAACTACTTCATCTGCTGGATACAAGAGTTACAGAGACTGAAAGGCACTCAGAGAATCGGAATATACAAGAAATGTAGCACTGGAAACATTTCCACTTTAGTGCAGTTCGATCGATCATACGTCCATCTCGAAGACAGTAAAGTCTACAGGGTGTCGGACCCTGAAGCCACGATCAGGAAGAAACCACAGCTGTTTTGACCCATTTGTAAATACAGCTGTATAGTTGAGGTCCTAAGTTAAAATTTTGTAAGACAATGTATTAAAAACAGCTGCAGGAATGTAACCTCTCCTGTGCTACACTAAATCAGATGTTTTTTCTCGACATGTATAGTAACCAGAGTGGCAGGAGGTTAAAATGCAGGACTTCGGTGGAAAGTGATCAGCTTTGATCCTAAACAGCCTCGTTCTCTATCGATGATTGGTAAGAAGGCGTTCCATATCAGCAAGAGCAAAGATGAGGTATACTGGTGGATTCGGAGTACCGACGAACATACACGCGTGACGCACAATGAAGAGACGCCGTCGGAATGTAAGCGGCGGTTCACCAGCTTCAACACAGAGATTCTGTATAGAATTGGTCCTGTAAACATCCATGGCCACCCTGAACCCTCCTGGTGTATGGTGTCAATGATCTGCAGGAATAATGGCCGCACTGCTCTGTAGACTGTGCACACATAGTCCAGAGGCGATCGCATTAATCCGGAGTAGACGAGCCCTATCTACTCGTCAAGATCTGTGGTTATGACACGTCAAGAAATTCAGTGCCTTCTGGGCCCTTGCCTTCAACTCCTTTAGGTGTAATTACAAAGACAATTCGGAGTAAAAAATGAGTTCCAGTAACCTCACACAACTTTTAAGATTGAGAACGGTGTTCTTCTTCTTCTTCTTCTTCTTCTTCTTCTTCTCTACGAATCCAGGATGAAACCTTGTGGCCTGTTCCGGCCTCCTCATTTCTTCCTCGGCTCTCCACGCTCTTTCTTCCGATTCGATTTTATTCCACTGCCTGTCCAGCAATTCTCTCAGGTTAAATACGCAATACATGCTCTTTCCTAACCTGCTGTCTTTGGATTGATTACTTTTCAGTTAATGGTTGAACTTCGAGATCACTTCCTATGTCTTCATTTCCTGTTCTGTCTTCGCTATCTGCGGAGGGTTGCATGGGCAGCAGCGTCGTGGCTCGACGGTGCTGACGGAACAAGAGCTGTGATAGCAGCTGGAGTTTAACAATAGATACACAGGGTCCCTGTCGGGGAAGTAGATAAATTATGAATCTGCCATACTCGTGCAACGTCCTTTCGTAAACATTTCAAGATTCAACCATGATATTTAGTTCCTGCTTGTGGAACAACAGTCTGAATTACCGAGACGTCGAAAGTTAGGGTAGCGCTGTTCAGGCAAGCCTTCAACGTTCGTCACGACAATGTGTCAAAAGTTGTCAACAGTGAAACTATAGAATTTACGATAATACACACATCAAAAACAGTTTCACATCACCTCCTGTCCGAGAGTTCCGGAACCTGTACAGAAAATTGGAATACAGATCAACATAAACATCACTGCCGCCCTATCTATTGCTCATGAAAACCACAAATTGTATGTTGTACCACCATACAGCGAGATCTTCAGAGGTGGTGGTCCAGATTGCTGTACACACCAGTACCTCTATTACCCAGTTGCCCGTCCTCTTGCATTGATGAATGTCTGTATTCGTCGTGGCATACTATCCATAAGTTCATCAAGGTACTGTTGAAGATCCCTTAGAGTGGTTGGTGGGTCACGTCGTCCGTAAACAGCCCTTTTCAATCCATCCCAGGCATGTTGGATAAGGTTCATGTCTGGAGAACATGCTGGCCACTACTCGAGCGATGTCGTGATCTCGAAAGAAGTCATTCACAAGGGATGCACGACGGGGAGCGCGAATTGTCGTTCATGAAGACGAATGCCTCGCCAATATGCTTCCGATATGGTAGCACTACCGGTTGAAGGATAGCATTCACGTATAGATTAGCCGTTACGGCGTATTCCACGATGACCAGCGGCGTACGTCAGCCCGACATAATGTCACCTAAAAAATCAGGGAACATCCATCTTGGTGCAATCGCTGGACAGTGTGTCTAAGGCGTTCCGTCTGACAGATGATTGTCTGCTTGAAGGAATTTGCGACACTCATCGGTGAAAGGAACCAAAGAGGCAATTCCGGTTGATAATGGAAGCAAAACTAAAGAAAAATCAAGAGTCGATCCTAGGATTTGCCGACCTGGAAAATGCGTTCCACAATGTGAAATGGTGCGAGATTCTCCAAATTCTGTGGAAAATAGTGGTAATCCTTAGTGAAAGACGGGTGATACAATATTTACAATGGACAAGAGGGAATAATAAAATTGGACGATCAAGATCTGAATGCTCGGATTAAAAAACGTGTATGACAGGGATGTAGCCTTCCGCCCTTACTGCTCAATCTATACCTGGTGGAAATAGAAGAAAGTAGCAAGAGTGGAATTAAAATGTATACGGAAGGATATCAATGATTTGGTTCGCTGATGACATTGCTGTCCTCAGTGAAGGCGACGAAGAATTACAAGATAAGCTGGATGGAGTGAACGGCCTAATGGGTACAGAATATGGATTGAGAGTAAATCGAATAAACACAAAAGTAATGAGAAGCAGCAGAAATGAGAACAATCATAAACTTAACACCAGGATTATTGATCACGAAGTAGATGAAACTAAGGAATTCTGCTATCAGCGCATGAAAATAACCAATGACGGACGGAGCAAGGTTGACATCAAAAGCAGACCACCACTGGCAAACAGGGCGTTCCTGGCCAAGAAAAGTCTACAAGTATCAGACATAGGCCTTAAGTTAAGAAAATTCTGCGAATGTACTTTTGGAACACAGTGGTAGTAAAACATGGACTGTGGGGAAACCGGAACAAAATAGAGTCGAAGCATTTCAGATATGGTGCTACAAGCGAATGTTGAAAGTTTGGTGCACTGATGAGGTAAGGAATGAGGAGGATCTGCACAGAATCGGAGGTGAAAGGAATATGTGTAAAACACTTACAAGGAGAAGGGACAGGGTGATAGGACATCTCTTAAGACATTTGTGTTCAAATAGTACAAATGCCTCTGAGCACTATGGGACTTAACTGCAGAGATCATCAGTCCCCTAGAACTTAGAACTACTTAAACCTAACTGACCTAAGGACATCACACACATCCACGCCCGAGGTAGGATTCGAACCTGCGACCGTAGCGGTCGCGCGGTTCCAGACTGATGCGCCTAGAACCGCTCAGCCACCCCGGCCGGCAGACATTTGGGAATGACGTCCATGATACGAGAGGGAGTTGCAGAGGGCAGAAAATGTACTCGAAGACAGAGATTGGAACACATCCAACAAATAATTGAGTACTTTGGTTGCAAGTGCTACTCTGAAATACAGAGGTTGGCACGGGAGAGGAATATGTGGTGGGCCACATCAAAGCAGTCAGGAGACTGATAACTCAAAGAAAAGTAGCACCAAAGTCAAAATCTTTAAAAACGTTGTACAGCTCAAACTATGCGTCACTCGTATCGTCGATTTTCGTCTGGACCACAATCGCAACTGAATATAAACATATGTCTTAGGAAACCATCTCAGATTCTGTTTAATTTTTCGGAAGGTGATAATTCAGAAAGTCCATGTACATCTGTTTCACGACATTTGCGTTTTTCAGCTACCACTAATTCATCATCGGGTAATTTTACACAGTTGTTAAGTCACATTAATATTTGTGATTGTGCATTTGCTTCTGTAATAACTAATGGTACAAGTACTTTGTAATGCACAGGTAAAAAGAATACATGACCGGGGCCCAAAATTGAAGATGAAGCTTCAAGGTTTCATACAGTGCTTTACACGAAGCGTAGAACCTGATTTGCATGATTTAACAGGGATAGTTACCATGTGTTTTTTTTCGTTTCTCTATATTGATTCGTCTGTAAAGGAGTGTTAAATGTAAGCCTGATCGATTGATAGTGTAGAGCCTTCTTTACGTAGGTCGGCTTGTAATTCGTCGAATGTTAGTAGCACCTTATAATTTCAGTGCATCTTCGGTCAGCTACACAGAAACTACAACCTCCTTTTTGAGATGGGATGAACCGTATTGATTTTCTTCTACCCTAGGCCGAACAACAGTATTTTGAATTTTACGATCTGCTGCTGATATGGGTTTACTTTCAAAAAATTTATAGATTTTTGTTTTTGGAGTCACTAAGTTCTTTCTGTCGTTTGGCTGCGTTTATCTTTCACTTCAGTACATCTTTTCCTGTTGAATAGCTTATCTTAGTACTGTTATCCTTTTAGTTGCGTCATGTGAAAACGGAAACATCACGTGCTAACAGCAAGCTATTGAACCCAGATTCTAGTAACAGAATTTTGTTCTTAGAAGTGTTCTGCCGAGGCGTTGATTTAGGAACTGTTTGAGATAACGCTTCCACTTGGTTGCATTGTAATATATTTAGTGTCTTCTGATATATCCTCTTTGGTTTCTTCTGAAATTAGTGGTAAACATGTGAAATATTGAATATGAACCTTTCTCACTATATATATATATGCTAAAGAACCCAGTTATACAAAATGAGAACTGCACTGAAATCAACCCCTGTACCTTCTGAGATTACAGTCAGATAGAAACCTGCTTTATACTACATAGTGAAAGACAGCTGAAGTAAATGACTGAGTTGTTTGTTTTTCCAGTTTGCCACACAACATTAGATGTAGTTTTAGAGGTGGAGAACGATAAGTTACAACAATATAAAACACAAACACACTTTTACGCCCAGGGATGGCGTTACCAACCCAACCGATTTTCGGCTGATTCTGGCATATTTGTATTTTTAAAGCCAGAAAATATTATTCTCACTCGACAGCTGGAAATCTGGAAGATTTCTCTTATTGCTCTGTATTAATAAATAAAACACAGTTAATTACTGTAATTAACTTATTTCACATTGTTACGAAGATACAGTCGAAAAAACAGGTGATTCCATTGAGTTGATGATGTAATTAGCATTGTGTATTTACTTTTAGAATAGAAAGCTCAACACGTTGTTTAACGATCAGTATTCTGTACGTTATTGCCTCTGAGTGACGTCTTACGCAGTAACAGACTGTGGTGGGGCCACAATGGGTTGCTTTAAAACATATTTTCCCTAGCTACTGTACAGTCTGCAGCGCCATTATAGCCATTCGCTTTATTAACAATACACTGCTGGCAGACTCTAATCGATTTCAGTGCATTTATATAAGAATTTTCGCTTTGAATAAGCACTATGTTATCTTAGACGTGTGTAGGTTCTTAAAAAATGCTGATGGTACCACTTCACTGCATTTTAGGCGATGTATTTTCAGGTCATTTCCTTAGAAACAGCATTTGTTCAGCTCGCTGAGATGATCAGCACTCTGTATAGCGCAATGCGTACTCACAGATGAATTTATTCCCTCCTCGGCTCTATTCTTGTGACTGATAGAATTTTAGTCTGAAAACTCTGTTTAGACTGCAGTTTTCTCATATTTGTCAGATTTGGAATGACCTGTCAGTCACGATTAGTTGAATATGAGAAGTTCGATGCAGAAAAAGCCAAACTTGCAAAATTCACTTTTCACTTAATTAATGACTAATTTTGGGTTACATGAACTCATTTTGAAATCATCCAAGCAGACAAAATGGTATCCTCCGAAATAGCACGTGAACCACGTCAAGATTGTACGTATACGTGTAAGAAAGTAAAGTGTAACCATGAACATCACTGCAGAACTAACATTGGAGAAGAATGATTAACAGATGAAGTATTAAAAGACTAGATTCAAAGGGTGTCGTCGGAAGAAACAAGATTGTATATATACACATATGGAAGTCAGTTTTAACCATGAACACTGAGAGAACAGACATATATTTGTTCTGTCTCTGTTCATGGTTAAACTTGACGTTGTTATATACCTATATGTATAATACCGACATATATTCTGTTTCGGAAAATACCACTTTCTCTGCCATAGGTTCAGGTAACTAGAAACTAGTCATCAGTTAAATGAAAACTGAACCCTACAGCTTTAACTGATTCTACACTGAACTGGTTACTGTCCTGCAGTTAATCCAGTATGTTAGAAATCCAATATATAGAAGAAGTTAAAAGATTGGATTTAAAAGATGCCGACAGATAAAACAAACGTGCAATATCGTTTTTGGCAATGCCATATCATATTCAACTAACCAGGACTGACAGGTCAATCTAAATCCGACAAGCATGTGAAATCGGCTTAACCTTTTTCTTGTGCGAGATATTCTAAGCTCAATTTTCAACTTAAAATTCTATGCGTCAGAATAAACAGAGCCGAATCCGAGACGGCATAATTTGTGAGTACGCATGGTGCTATACAATGCGCTGATTATCTCAGTAAGCTGAACAAATGTTTTTTCCAAAGAAATGATCTGACAACACATCACACAAAATGCCGCGAATTAGTACAAAATATAATATGTCCTTAAATTAAATTTTTGTTGAAACACGATTTTGGTGATAGTTCGTACAGCATGCATGTGGAGCACAGCACTTCTGTCACTATTACGAAAAAACTACGTGTGTGTGTTTTGTATTTCATGTGTTTGTACTTTGTACTTCAGGTATTTGTATTTCATACTTCACAGAAAATAAAGGGTGTGTAGTTTAAACATTTCTGAAACATTTAGAGACTCACTCAAGTAATGCAAAAACAATTTTTGAAGGTGTGAAAGCTATAATAGCTCACCTTGAACTCAATTTGAAGAAAATGCGTGCTATTCATGCAGATAACGCATTTTACGGTCGGCAAATATAACTAAGTTTATGCTCTTTGTAAGCGAAAAATTCGACACCTAATCCTCATACCATGTTCTTGTTACTCCATCAATTTTACACTCTCTCATTCTTGTGACTAATTATCAGCCCTTCTGCAGTTCATGTTTTAATAAACGCACAACTTCTTTCACCGCTCCTCGATAAGACAAAATACCTACAATTATCAGTATCACAGATGAGAATCTTTTGGCGATACAACAAACCGCTGGAACACGATGGATTTCAATTGAGCCCGTCTGTGGATGCGTACTTAACTAGTGGGAGAATGTAAGAGAGTACCCAGGACAAAATCAGTGAATCAAAAATACTGTACCGATCGGACTCTACATACAATATATAAAGACAACAAGAACTAATTGCGTATACCTACAATTAGTTCCACAAGAGTGCAACGTAGTTTAGAAGGCACTCCAGTCGAGATCTGCCGACCCCACCAAGTAGCTGCGAGATCTCTCTATTTTATGCAGGAAACTTCCAAAAATAATAGTGAAAGAAGTAAGAGCGTGCAAGGGGGATCTGCTTTTTCTAAAGGTTGAGAATTTTCTTCATGCCAAGCCACATTGGTTTCCCACTTTTTAAAAGTAAGTAGGAATTTTGTGTAATAGCGGAAGAATAACTGTGGATACTGAAATAGGAATTCGGAAAATTTGCATGAACTTTATTTCCGTCTTGTCAGTCAGCTCCAATCCCGCCTCCCGAATAATGTTGAAGTGCTCCGAACGTTGTCATCCATAACGGCAGGGAACTGTTTTGGAAGTCTAAAGGACGTCATCATATCGTTATTCATCCTTCCTAAAAGCAGAACTCTAATGGCAGAAAATCAAGTCTTTGGAGTTGGAGAAGAATGGGTCCAACAAAGTTGGATTTTGGTCTGATTATCAAAGTATGCGGATGCAATTAAACAGAAATCTCTGAAATTTGAACAAAAATGCTTCTAGTGCTGCCTAGGTCAAATGCAAAGGTAGAGATATACTGAAATAAATATTGCGGAAAATTCGTATACGGATGGGAAGCGCCATCCTAAATTGTATTTTGAAAGTTCGTACTGGCCTTCGGTACTTCCAAATGTGCTGTCACATTTTCCAGTTTCAACATGTGGTTCTGGAAAAAACAGGTAAGTCTCGATATAAATGAGCAACCGGCTACATCTATATTAGTAAATTCTGCAAGTTTTTTACATTACCATACTTCACAAAATAAAAATTGTTTGTTTCATAGGAACCACTCAAGCCTGAGGCAAGAGTAGTGGTGGTAACGCTGACAACTCAGGACTCCCAACATTAACACAGTTCGTGAAAGAAGAAGTGAATGACCATGAAATACCTGTTTTTGCTGATGGGGTGAAGGACTCCATTGAAAATTCACGTGTTATAATTATGATAAATATTATCGTGACGTGGAACTTTTAAGTTTTAGTAGTCTAGAAGAAAGAAAGATTATACAAATACACGAACAGGTGTGCATTTAATAAACAGGTATTTCTTCGTTGTCAAAACCACCATAACAGTCCAGCCCATGAGCAATGTTGCCAACTCTGTCAAATAGATTTCGGCTTGCTAACTTTCAAAACCTACGAGAAATCGGTCAGAAAAAGTATATATGTAAGCAGCAGATTTTGAAAGATGGTTAGCTGAAGTACATAAAAAAAGCGTGTTCTTCATACTACAACTTTTTCTGGCTGATTCCTAGCATATTTTTAAATTTAGTTAGTCAAATTACGTGTGACAATGTTGTTAACACTGCCCATGGGCTCTAGTGGGTTTAGTACTTTTGGTGACGAAGAAATTTTGGAAAAAAATTGTAAATATCGGTTTCTTTTTTGTCAGTTTTATTTGCAGTTCTTTGATTTTCGAATTCACTTCACCTTTAGTTTTTCAAACTTCGCCGTAAAGTGTTAAATTCGTCTTGTATATTTTGTTTCTTTTTATCAGCATTTGCTATACTGTATATTTCATACAGTTTGCTGGAAGGAATAACTAAATCAATTTGTTTTATTCATTTTAAATTTGATAGTTAAACAGAAAAATTACGAAATAGTAAAAACAAGGAAAACATATGCATAATTCAACAGAAGTCAAATTTCGACTGAATGATGTAAACAAATCAACACAGAGGAAATTAGAGCTGTGGTGGTTTTGTCAAAGCCTCAAAAGTGGTATTTGGAATTTCGGCGTATGTGAGATGTAGCCGATGTTCGATACCATAGGAACCACGTGCATGAATAACGAGCACATCGCGCAGCCGCCACGTGCCCAAATTCGTACAAAGATATTTACACCTTAGTAAGTAATAATGAGACAATTGGTATTGTTTTGCAGTTTGGTTAGAGTTTAAATTTAAAGTTGTAATGCAAACCAAGACAAAACTTTATAAACCTAACGTCAAGAAGCTTATGACTGCGCCCTCCCCCCTTGGCACACATTTCCGCACTTTATTGACCCCCTCCCCCCCCTGCCTGCCCCTAACGTATGGTCGGATTTATGAATGGCTCCGAATTTACGAAGAGAAGAACTTGTGGAAACGCTCGAGAAGAAGATAAGAAAGAACGACAGTAGAAAACTTCCATACAGGTCCGTGAGGGTTGGGTTGTACTGATTTGGGGAGGAGACCAGACTGCGAGGTCATCGGTCTCATCGGATTAGGGAAGGATGGGGAAGGAAGCGATTTGCGGAAATCACGGAAGAGCTAATTCAGGATGGCCGGACGCGGGAATGAACCATCGTCTCCCAAATGCGAGTCCGGTGTGCTAACCACTGTGCCACCTCGTTCAGTATACTTTTGTGAAGCGTGGAGAATAAATACTGTACGGGGAAGGCAGCCGTTCGAATATACACCACATATAATTGAGGAAGTTGTGTAGAAGTGCCACTTTCAGATGAAGAATAGGAAGACTGATTTCTTGGCGGGCTGCATGAAACTGGTCGGAAGACTGATGACAAAATGAAGATCTGGCCGCCTTACAATCAGGTAGAAGTGCAATAATGCCAAGGGAGTCACGGAAGTTGGCTCAAGTTATGCAGCAGTTTTGTAGCAATGACTCCAATGGTCAAAACGTACTAAAATAAAAATTTTCACAGAGGTGAAGCTAAAACATATTCTACATAGTCATGAGTAGCAAAGCTAGAAGTAGCGGAATAGTTACGAAAATGGCAGCGACAGCATGCAGCAGTAGCAGTTAAGTATTTAATTTGAAACAGCATTCCGAGGAAAAACAGGCTGCCTTGCTTTACTTATATCGAGCGATGATTGAATACGGAATATCCATTTTCGCCTGGTTTTACGACTCTTTTTAATAACACATCAACAAGTCGAAAAATGAACTTCACGCACACCAGTCCAGCGAGACCATTCTTAACATTTTTATTCGACAAATTCAGAGAGCTGTGGAAAAAAAGAGTTCATTTTTATGTAATAGATCTCGATTTCTGTTAAGCCAGAATGTAAGGAGGTGGCACGTGTCTTGTCGGTTTGTGAACTGTCCGAGCAAGACGAAATTGCAGGTTCAAATCCTTATCCAGAACGTACTTTCTAATTATGAGTTTCCAGTAAGCGATTTATACAGGTCCGCATGTTGTAAATAGAGTACAAGCTTACATAATACAAAATGAGTGATGTGACAATCATACGATTTTCGGGAAAGCAAATTCCATTTATTTTTCACAACTATGAGAGTTGGAAGAAATCGAAATACAATCGGACGCGCTAGCAACAGGTATGATAAAATTCTGTACCTGGGGGAGTCGGTAGCGGCAGAGTTATACACTCCTGGAAATTGAAACAAGAACACCGTGAATTCATTGTCCCAGGAAGGGGAAACTTTATTGACACATTCCTGGGGTCAGATACATCACATGATCACACTGACAGAACCACAGGCACATAGACACAGGCAACAGAGCATGCACAATGTCGGCACTAGTACAGTGTATATCCACCTTTCGCAGCAATGCAGGCTGCTATTCTCCCATGGAGACGATCGTAGAGATGCTGGATGTAGTCCTGTGGAACGGCTTGCCATGCCATTTCCACCTGGCGCCTCAGTTGGACCAGCGTTCCTGCTGGACGTGCAGACCGCGTGAGACGACGCTTCATCCAGTCCCAAACATGCTCAATGGGGGACAGATCCGGAGATCCTGCTGGCCAGGGTAGTTGACTTACACCTTCTAGAGCACGTTGGGTGGCACGGGATACATGCGGACGTGCATTGTCCTGTTGGAACAGCAAGTTCCCTTGCCGGTCTAGGAATGGTAGAACGATGGGTTCGATGACGGTTTGGATGTACCGTGCACTATTCAGTGTCCCCTCGACGATCACCAGTGGTGTACGGCCAGTGTAGGAGATCGCTCCCCACACCATGATGCCGGGTGTTGGCCCTGTGTGCCTCGGTCGTATGCAGTCCTGATTGTGGCGCTCACCTGCACGGCGCCAAACACGCATGCGACCATCATTGGCACCAAGGCAAAAGCGACTCTCATCGCTGATGACGACACGTCTCCATTCGTCCCTCCATTCACGCCTGTCGCGACACCACTGCAGGCGGGCTGCACGATGTTGGGGCGTGAGCGGAAGACGGCCTAACGGTGTGCGGGACCGTAGCCCAGCTTCATGGAGACGGTTGCGAATGGTCCTCGCCGATACCCCAGGAGCAACAGTGTCCCTAATTTGCTGGGAAGTGGCGGTGCGGTCCCCTACGGCACTGCGTTGGATCCTACGGTCTTGGCGTGCATCCGTGCGTCGCTGCGGTCCGGTCCCAGGTCGACGGGCACGTGCACCTTCCGCCGACCACTGGCGACAACATCGATGTACTGTGGAGACCTCACGCCCCACGTGTTGAGCAATTCGGCGGTACGTCCACCCGGCCTCCCGCATGCCCACTATACGCTCTCGCTCAAAGTCCGTCAACTGCACATACGGTTCACGTCCACGCTGTCGCGGCATGCTACCAGTGTTAAAGACTGCGATGGAGCTCCGTATGCCACGGCAAACTGGCTGACACTGACGGCGGCGGTGCACAAATGCTGCGCAGCTAGCGCCATTCGACGGCCAACACCGCGGTTCCTGGTGTGTCCGCTGCGCCGTGCGTGTGATCATTGCTTGTACAGCCCTCTCGCAGTGTCCGGAGCAAGTATGGTGGGTCTGACACAACGGTGTCAATGTGTTCTTTTTTCCATTTCCAGGAGTGTATATACATAGACGTCATCATTAGAATATTGGTGCATGTGTAGGAAATCTCAAAGACAATAAAAGCTACATGTAACTACCGTGCAAAAAGCAAAATGTAATACTGGACTCCACATTACTGCGATGAGATACGTCCACCAGTCTTCTACAGATGTCGCAACTGAATATATTAAGGTAGATTCAGTGGTAGATTAGTAATAGATGGCGGTGCACAGCTGAATTAAAAGACGTTGAAGAAAACCTCAAAAAGTAACAGCGCTGTTCCCACTGCTCTGTTTAGTCAGCGTTAACGTTAGCGCATGACGTACTCTACTATCTGCACTGTAATCAACAAAAAGACCTCTTCTTAAAATTCCTGTAACCCATTTATTAAGATAAGTCAGGCAACATTAAGACGTTTTTATCGTATTCCGCAGAGTAAACGCGGCACATACACCTTGTTGTTGTTGTGGTCTTCAGTCGTTTGATACAGCTCTCCATGCTACTCTATCCTGTGCAAGCTTCTTCATCTCCCAGTACCTACAGCAACCTACATCCTTCTGAATCTGCTTAGTGTATTCATCTCTTGGTCTCCCTCTACGATTTTTACCCTCCACGCTGCCCTCCAGTACTAAATTGGTGATCCCTTGATGCCTCAGAACATGTCCTACCAACCAATCCCTTCTTCTGGTCAAGTTGTGGCACAAACTTCTCTTCTCCCCAATCCTATTCAGTACTACCTCATTAGTTATCTGATCTACCCATCCAATCTTCAGCATTCTTCTGTAGCACCAAATTTGGAAAACTTGTATTCTCATCTTGTCCAAACTATTTATCGTCCATGTTTCACTTCCATACATGGCTACACTTTATACAAATACTTTCAGAAACGACTTCCTGACACTTAAATCTACACTCGATGTTAACAAATTTCTCTTCTTCAGAAACGCTTTCCTTGCCATTGCCAGTCTACATTTTATATCCTCTCTACTTTGACCATCATCAGTTATCTTGCTCCCAAAATAGCAAAACTCCTTTACTACTTTAAGTGTCTCATTTCCTAATCCAATTCCCTCAGCATTACCCGACTCAATTCGACTACATCCCATTATCCTCGTTTTGCTTTTGTTGATGTTCATCTTATATCCTCCTTTCAAGACACTGTCCATTCCATTCAACTGCTCTTCCAAGTCCTTTGCTGTCTCTGTCTTACCATTATATAATCTATCTGATACCTTTTAGTATCTCCAGGGTTCTTCCAAGTATACAGCCTTCTTTCATGATTCTTAAACCAAGTATTAGCTATGATTAAGTTGTGCTCTGTGCAAAATTCTACGAGGCGGCTTCCTCTTTCATTTCTTAGCCCCAATCCATATTCACCTACTATGTTTCCTTCTCTCCCTTTTCCTACACTCGAATTCCAGTCACCCATGACTATTAAATTTTCGTCTCCCTTCACACCTTAAGATATAAGAAACGACGCACTATGAAGAAATTATGAGAGTGGGATGGAAATAGATAGATGTGACATATGTGTACAGACAAAGAATTGATTAGAATTTCAGAAACACTGGACGATATATTTGAGAGGAAGAGCTTCACTGTTTGACCAAACCTGTAATGCGTTGTTCCATATGTGGCCCATATGCAAGTAGTTATTCTGCATGGCATTGAATGGTAGAGTCAATGGATGGCCTTCTGTGCTGCCCAATTGTTTGACAAACGCGAACAAAAGCAGTAGAAGCTCTCCCGGGTGCGGGCAGACCACAACGGTTTGCAGTGAAGGTCAACAAAACGGGACGTAGAACATCTTCATCTTACAACTTTGCTGTAAGGGTGTTGGGGACAACAATCAAAGAAGTGCCGCTATGAAATGAAATGGTACCCCAGTCTATAACTCCTAGCTGTACCTCCATATGTTCTTCGCCAGTCAGTTCGCACTGCTGTACAGGGCATCTCCAAATACGTTTCCTCTTGACATCGGGGCTCAATTCGAATCGAGACTCACCACTGAATACAATTGTACTGAAGTGGTATTCCACGCAGAAAAGTGTCTGGGGACGCCCTGGTCAGCAGTGGGATACCACACTGGGTGTAATCCGCTTCCGAATGATGGTCTGGGGTGCTACTCCTGCTCACAGCAGGACCCCTTTGGTTGTCAACCGCGGGAGGCTTACAGTACAGCGGTATGTCGACGATGTTCTACACCCGTTTTTATGTCCTTAATGACAAGCCATCTTGGGCTTACGTTTCAGCAAGAGCCCACACACTGTGAGGGTTTCTACTGCTTGCCTTCGTGCTTGCCAAACAGACCAGCTAGGTCGACAGATATCTCCCCATAATTGGGAACGTTCACGGCTTTAAGGCAGGGCCCTCCCACCATCTTCGGGTTTCGACAGTCCACCGCGCTAATTGGACAGAATTTGGCATGATTTTCGTCAGGAGGATGTCCAACAACTCTGTCATTCAATGTCAAGTCGAATAACTGGTTACATATGGCGCCCGAGGAGGACCACCGCATTACTGACTTTCTCAATCACCGAAACATTTTCCCTGGAATAAATCGTTCAGTTCTTCTCAAGCTGTAATCATTTGTTTGCCTGTAAATGTACATTGCGTCTACCGATTTCCGTCCATCTGGGATTATTAATCCATGCTACATCATTTTTTTTTATCTTAAAGTGTATTATGGAACAACCAGTCATCCACTTTACTACTTCATCTCAATGTTTCCGCTATTTTGGACTGAATTCTTCAATGTTACTGTAGCCCATTCTCCCGTACATTCTATCTTTTACATTTCTCTATCACGATAGCACGTCTTTCTCTCTTGATAGACTAGCACTCTACCTTCAAATCTAACTGTGTATAAATTATATCCCGATCGAATTGTAGTTACTAACTTTGTATGATACTTTTACAGCTTGCCCACTGATATGTAATAGAACAGCTAGTAACAACATTTAATTTCGAATTTAGAGATAAATTTTCTAGTTTTATGGAAACAGTTTATATGCTGCCTACGATGTACTTACGAATACTGCATATGTATCCAGATTTTAAATGTTCTGATTGGCTGTTCCGTCGGATATTGGAACAGTATTGCATACATTATGAATGAAGACAGACACAACAATGGTGTAATGTTCTACAGTATTTATTATTTATTTCGCAATCTGGTTTTCGGCTGATACGCCATCAGACACGCAGTAAGTATGTGGTGCCGTGAAATTTTATTTGCTCAAAGATTTTAAATGAGGGCATCTACGGGGCATCTCCCATTTCCAGAGATGAAAAATACGAGAGGGATTATTTCAGTTTAAACGTGATGTGAAATTATTTATCCAGGATGAAATATGTGATACTCTAACCACTGAAATGTATAATAATTACAACAGAGTTCATAGAAGAAATTAAATTCAACCAAATCTTTGGTTACAGGTTCCAATGGTGTGGTTGAACAAAATAATCCTATCTTTAATACGTCCTAAATTACGCTGGAGAAGATTAAGCAAATAGGTGAAGCTGCTGTAATTATAGAAAGTAAATTTTTTTTAACGCAACAGCAGAACTTATAGCGTCTATCTGTAATAAAGGAAAATGAGGCTCGTGACTAAGAGGGATAATTTTACAACATGATCAGTATTGGATTACGAGTAGTATAAGCAGTAGGTAGTAGCGACTAAGGGAATTGCGTCTGGTCATTCAGTAGTGTGCTTGGTTGGTGAACAAGAGTTTTTAATTTCCATTTTTTCAAGTAAATTTATCTTAATTTCCTTATGGATGTGATGTAATACTTCATGTTTCACTTTGTAGCTATGAGCCACTCTAAGCAGGCCATAACGTACTACTGAGCGATGAGACATAGTTCCCTCATTCAAGAGTTTTTACTTCAGTTAGCCTACTATTCATAATCCTATCCACACCACGCTGTAAATTACCCATGTCACATAAATGCCCCATTTTCCTTCGTTACTGTTACTATAATTTATCTTGTTCCGTTAAAAAAATTTACTTTATGTAACCTGCTTAGTTCCACTAGTAAATGTTATCAGTTTGGTCCTATTGAAGACAAAATTATTTTGTTCAGCCACACCACTGGAACATGTCGCGAAAGTTTACTGTTCAATTTACTTCTTTCTTTAGACAGCTGTTGTAATTTCGATATAGTTCATTACTTGATGTGACACATATTTCACCTCAGCTAAATAATCCTACATTGCATTTAAAAAAAATTTTTCCATTATCGCTTACTCCTAAATCTAGCACTAACATTCCTCATCTCTAGAAACGAAGGTATTATGTAGATGCAATAGCTTAAAATCCTTGTTCCAACAAAATTTTACTGCACCACATACTTATTATTTCACCTGACGAAGGCGTGAACCGGTTTGAAATAAATAATAAATGCTGTAGAACGCCATACCAATGTTGTATGTGTTTTTGTTCATAACAGATTTTAATTGTCGTTGCTAGTTGATCTGTGACTGATCTGTCCTAAGCATATTGCATGCAATTAACGTCATTGTGTACTGGATACGTTACATATAGCGTTAAATGTTAGCCTGTAGTGATATACGGTTGTAGTGGATCTAGTCTGTATATTAATGCAACAGGAATAAAGTTCTTCAGGTTTTCCATGCTGTTTGTACTTCTAAGGGATCCACTGAGATGTATTCCTTTCGTTTCATTGCACAAAATAGGAAAAAAAATTATTCTTGAGGCTACAAACCTTTTCCAAAGCATCACTGTTTTTGTTAACGCATTTGAGAATGTGTGACATCACAGAAAATCATTGGTTGTATGAGGCGCTTTTCAGCATATGTAATTTGAAACAAAGAGAGCGAAAGGCGCTAGAGTAACAAAAATTTGTGTCTGAAAATATGATCGTTACACCAGATGTACGCTATGAGAATAAGCAAAGGGAGAGTGATGTGTTTTAGAAAAATATTTTGTTATATTATTATTAGAGTGCCGCAACGTACTTTATCTTGTTACCTCAGCATGGAGCAGATTTTCGGAAAGCTGGTCTGCCTAGGCAAGAGACAACGTATTGCGACGTTCATTAGAAGAAGGACGAGTGGGAATGCATCATTAACGGACGACGGGGACGAGATGAGCAAGCTCTCCCTAACCACCACTTAAAACATCGTTCCACATACGGACTCACATCTTATGTCCACGTTTCTTCGGATTCAATCTACTTCCAGTGAATGAACGGATAGCCTCCAAAAACTTTTTAGAGGCTCAGTCTTTCAGACTGATCGTACTAATTCAATTAGTAATTAGTTACCGATTTATTTTCTACTTTAGACTGGAGTGACACGGAATACACAGGAAATTCTTCGAAGGCATTGGGCTCGGCCTTTATCTCACAATTTTCTGGTTCCAACTATACAGACGGGAAAGAGACGATACGTTATGGCACTTAATATGCTTTCAGACGTTCTAAATATACATTATCATTATTGAAATTTATATTCCATAAAGCAGTTACCATCTTTTGCAATACGTCACTGCATTTTATTCGTCATGAAACAATCTCTCTAGTCTCAAGACCCGTATCACCAGAAGATATCGCAAGATACACTTATCTGAAAGTCATTGTACAAATGCGAGGTGTGACAGATCCCACGTACGAAAGCGAATCTTCTCACGTTCCCATCATATCAGATAAGGAACGTTGACTTAATGGTATTTAGTAGAACACAGAAAAGAAGAAACACATAAAAATAACAAACTATATTTGCGTAAGGTTGGACTCAATATTTCAGTTTCCATGTACTTCAAGTAACCTTTCATACCACAGAGAATAATTCTGCAGCGCTTTGTCCCCCATTTTGGAACGTGCTCGACACATAAAGTATCTGCAGCAGGTGCGTGCCTATACCAGCATGATACAGTAAGGTATTACGCATTCAGAACTTCGAATTAATCTGTGTTTACCTTCTGTCCTGTGCCGCAATGTAGTGGTAGGAAATGTAGCATTTCATGAATAAAATAAATAAAACATGTCTATTGATATTCGACCTAACAGCTTGTAGCTCTGTCACGAAACTGCAAAAAATGTACCCTTGAACGACGCTGGAACCGAAGTCAAAGCGTCCCTCACTTTAGGAGTCACCACATTACCTCACAGTTAGCAGACTATGGCAGCAGTGGGCTGTCCGTTATTGCTGGAGTGCTGCCTACGACAGATAAACTTGCAATGTAAATGACGAGATTAAGTGCTATTTCGACGTCGAATGACCTTCCTGGATTCAGAACCAAAAATTGGCAAATTTATTTCATACCTTATGTGAAAATCATTGAGATTACTTAACAGAAATGATACGAAAATAACAAGTGATTTTGTAAACTAATTATGTTTGTACTGAAGAAAATCGAATCATTTGACATGTGGTTCTACGGACGGATGTTGACAATGAGATGTACTGAAAAGGTGACAAACGAGCAGTTTCTATGCAGAATCTGAGAGGAAAGGAATTTGTGGAAAACACTGACAAGGACAAGAGGTATTATGGTAGGACATCTGTTAAGATGTTTGGGAATGGCTTCCATAGTTCTAGAGGGACATATGGAGGGCTAAGACCTAAGACTGTATAGAAGGTCAGAGTCTGGAGTACGTCCAGCAAGTAACTGAGTACGTAGGTTGCAAGTGCTACTCTGAGATGAAGAGGTCTGCACAGGAGAGGAATTAGTGGCGGGCCGCATCAAACCAGTCAGAAGCCTGATGAGTCAAAAAAAACTGTGTCATTCAGGAAGAAAATGTGTCGGTCACATGGTTGCCAAACATATCCTGAATATCGTCAGGCTTCAATTATACTTCTAGCAGGAAGAAAATCAGAGCATAAGAGGTTGAGAAAGTGACTAGAATTCAAGTCTCAAAGATGGTACCAGTAAAGCGGAGTTACTAAAAAAAGTTTTCGGTAATTTCTTCACGAAAGAATACGAAGACAATATTCCAGAATTCGAAACCAGAACAGCTGTTAGCATGAGTGACATAAAATTAGATATCTTAGGTAGGCAAGTCTTCCGGTCCAGATTTTATACCAAGCAGATTCTTTTCAGAGTATGCACACACAATAGCGTCTTTCTTAGCAATTTTATAAATCGCTCACTAGACGAAAGGCCTGTTCCTAAAGACTGGAAAGTAGCACCGGTCACGTCAATATTCAAGAAAGGAAATAGGAGCAACCCACTGAATTACAGACCCATATCACTGACCTCAATTTGCAGTAGGATTTTGGAGCATATTCTGTACTCGAACATTATGAATCAACTTGAAGAAAAGACTTATTGATACATAACCAACACGGATTCAGAAAATATCGTTCTTGTGAAACAAGGCTAGCTCTTTATTCCAATGAATTAATGACTGCTGTCGACAAGGGATCTCAGATCTGTTCCATATTCCTAGATTTCCAGAAGGCTTTTGATACCGTTCCTCACGAGCGACTATTAATCAAATTGCGTGCATATGGAGTATAGTCTCAGTTGTGTGACTGGATTCGTGATTTCCTCTCAGAGAGGTCACAGTTCTTAGTGATAGACGGTAAATCATCGAGTGGAACAGAAGTGATATCTGGCGTTCCACAAAGCAGTGTCATAGGCCCTCTGCTGTTCCTGGTTTACATAAATGTTCTAGGTAATAATCCTGGCAGGCCCCCTTAGAGTTTTTGCAGATGACACTGTAATTTACCGTTTAGTAAAATCATCAGACGATCAATTCCAATTACAAAATGATCTAGAGAGAATTTCTGTATGGTGCGAAAAGTGGCAACTGGCACTAAACAAAGAAAAGAGCGAGGTCATCCACATGGGTACTAAAAGAAATCCGATAAATTTTGGATATACGATAAATCGCACAAATCTAACGGCTGTCAATTCGACTTAATACTTAGGAATTAAAATAACGACCAACTTCAATTGGAAAGACCACATAGATAATATTGTATGGAAGGCGAAACAAAGACTGCGTTTTGTAGGCGGAACACTTAGAAGATGCGACAAAGCCTCTGAAGAGAGAGCCTACATTGCACTTGTCCGTCCTCTGCTGGAATATTGCTGCGCTGTATGGGATCCTTACCAGGTAGGATTGACGGAGGACATCGAAAGACTGCAATGAAGGGCAGCTAGTTTCCTGTTACCGCGCAATAGTGGTGAGACATTCACTGATATGATACGCGAGTTGAGGTGGCAGTCACTGAAACAAAGCGGTTTTCTTTGCGGAGAGATCTATTCACGAAATTTCAATCACCAACTTTCTCTTCCGAATGCGAAAATATTTTGTTGAACCCACCTACGCAGGGAGAAACGATCATCATAAGAGAAATCAGAGGTCGAACGGAAAGATTTCGGTTTTCCTTTTCTCCCACGCGCCAGTCGAGGGTGGAATGGTAAAGAAGTAGTATGAAAATGGTTCGATGAACGATTTGCCAGACACTTAAGTGTGAATTGCAGAGTAACCATGCAGATCTAGATGAAGATGTAGACGTGGCGGCTGACCGTCGAAATAGCCAATATATATCTCAGTGAATTTCTTTCTCTTCTGTAACTGGATTTAGGGACTAGAGCGTCGTCGCTAATAACACTTAGATGTAACGACTGCAAACTGAACGACACAGATCATTAACTGTTACATGATTTGCGTTTATCTGTCTTAAGTGTACCGAAAGTAAAGAGCTAAACGCCAACCATCGCTCACGTCTGCAGTAGCTATGGTATAAACTTTATGAGTAGGCAACACATTTTTTTATAAAAATATAACTGGAAAATATTTTTCTTGGGAATGATGCCTTTCGCACTACCCATGAAAGACAGGTGCACAAAAAAGAGACGATAGAACAGCATGGAATGCAAAACGTAACATCCACAGAGGGACTTCTTAAGCTACGAATAACATGAAGTCCGTAATCAAGAAAGACAACTATCCTGGAAAACACAAGAAATGACAGAAAAAGCAAGCTGAAGGCTCCGTTGTAAAATAAACTGGCAACAATATGCCGCGTAACTTCGATTCCAGCCTCTGCTGACGGTAAAGGAGAAAGCAGTTGTTATCAGAAAGTGGAACAAGGAACACGAAACATTGACAGTAATATCCTTGAGTAAAACTGTTTAAATTCAAATGGCTCTGAGCACTATGGGACTTAAGATCACAGGTCATAAGTCGCCCAGAACTTAGAACTACTTAATGATAACTAACCTAAGGACATCACACACCATCCATGCCCAAGTCCGGATTCGAACCTAAGACCGTAGCGGTCGCGCGGTTCCAGACTGTAACGCCTAGAACCGTTCGGTCACATCGGCCGGCAGTAAAACTGTCGTTCAGTCCACAAATACTAAACGATAGATAATTATCAACTTTCTGCTATGATTAAAAAGTATCTATTGCTGACACTTTGTCAATAACAGCTAAAGACGCTGATGTTGAAGGGCTATTCAACCTGCAGTATGCTGAAGACAGAGAGAACCCGAAATGACGGCAGGTTCATTTAGTTGAGCGCGGTGATTTATAATTATTCTACACTTATTCTATACCTTGCTTGTGTAGAGTGTTGTTAACTTACCCCCTTACGTTTTGATATTAATGATGCCTCTAGGCTATCTCAGTAGTCATATGAGAATTATCCAGTTCTATCGCTGCAGCACTGGTGCTCTGATGGTTATAGAATTTGTGGAGAGTATCCGTATACTGCTGACTCATAAAACTGAACCACCTCTACATAAGATGGTAGGTCACATTTTAATTTCTATACATAAGATGATGGGCCTTACTACCTGTGAGAGAATTGCTCAACAGCGGGTGAATATTATCAAGCCCACTAACCCCTCATCCTACACACAACACAGTCCCTGTATACGCCAGTTAATCACTGCAAAATACCTTGAGCTCGCATGTTCCTGTCAACGACTTAATTTATATGGCAGGACTGTCACCTGTCACCCTATTATCGTGGCGATAAACATGTGTTATGGTCTACCACACAATCGTTCACGCTCAGTTCCTCTCCCCACCCGACATACACACACACACACACACACACACACACACACACACACACACGGTGGATGATTCATAAATTATGATACCGAAGGATGATTTAATCTTAAATTAACCACCTTCCTATTATCTTTTATGACTGGAAGCCCTGCCTTTACTCTGAAGAGAAGTACTTGAGATAGATACGGATATTCCGTATGGTGATCATGCAGTGTTTCCATTCTTCCAGGTCCATTATTCGAAAAGTTGTGAAAATAAGCGACAGAGAAGCATCTATTAATTAACGTATCTGAATTTTTGAAGTTCTCCACATGCCAATAGTCAAATGGCGACTATGTAAAACTGCTTTATGACCTACGCACCACTGTAGTACAGGCTTATTCGTTTCGTAGGAATCGGTTACTTAAATTCGTTTCGTTCTGTATGAATTAAGATGAAGGATGAGAAAAAGTCTAATTTTAGATATACTTTTCCAGCGAGATTTGAGGGTTTGGCTACGTTATTACTGTCACTCAGACACTAAGGAATCGAAATAGTGAATGTTATCTCATTGGTGTTGTGAAAATGCAGAGAGAAAATATTTACTTTACTTTTAATTTCACATACTGTATCGCATTTGAAGCACGGTTTGCTCATCATCGCAATAACGCAACACACGGGGAATACAGGAAACAAGTTTCCGGATGAATCCTTTGTTGTGTGGCAACTCTTCCCACGTGTAGAACTACTTCGGACACCAATGGCATAGTTGTCAGTATAAAAATTTGTTAGATTTCCATGGTACTGCCGTCAGCACCTTTGGGAGGGCAGCACACCACCTCAAAGACTTCCTTCATCAGAAGCCAGTGTTTTACACAGTTCTCTGTACAGAGAGGAGAATGGTCATGTGGGAACATTAGTCTACCTCCTCAAAATCTCAGAAGAAAGCATTATATTTACACTAATATGAAGTATAATGACTAGAAAACGGAAAGTCCAGTTGCCACAGACCGCTGCTACCACTTGCCGATATCCATCCCCAAACGGTGACAGCAGTTCGGCCGCACCTATGCATCTGATGGACAAATTTGCAATCGTATCTCACTTCACTTTGTTGATGTCGATGAGCTGATGTATTTAGTGAAGTAGAAAACACCTATTCGACCGTAAATATACCTTGTTCCCACTACATAAACGTTACCCTGTGTCGCATCAATGGGAAGTTTAATCGGGCACCTTTATCTTGCTCTTTTAAGATTTCTTTAACCGTTGATTTTCGTCCATACCTTCGTTTCTCGTTGAAACGACTATGAATGGTCGACCTGTTCACATTAACTTGTGGGATGTTCATTTCTGTGATAGCCCTGAAAGGGTCTTCATCACTGCAATACATCTACATCTACATCCATACTCCGCGAGCCACCTTACGGTGTGTGGCGGAGGGTACTTATTGTACCACTATCTGATCCCCCCTTCCCTGTTCCATTCACGAATTGTGCGTGGGAAGAACGACTGCTTGTAAGTCTCCGTATTTGCTCTAATTTTTCGGATCTTTTCGTTGTGATCATTACGCGAGATATATGTGGGCGGTAGTAACATGTTGCCCATCTCTTCCCGGAATGTGCTCTCTCGTAATTTCGATAATAAACCTCTCCGTATTGCGTAACGCCTTTCTTGAAGTGTCCGCCACTGGAGCTTGTTCAGCATCTCCGTAACTCTCCTTATACTCCGTGGTAGCCCGTGGACGTCCAGGGCGACGACAATGGTTGATGGGGTTTTCGTCCACCATCCTCTTCAGCTAGAGATGAGTCGTAGAATTCATCTATCCTAAGACACGCGAAACGATGCTGATTATCCATTTTCATAAAGAACATGAATGCGATCTTAATGAAATTCCTTGAGCTGTGACGTTTCTCAAGTGAGGACATAGGAAACGAATTGGGCTGCTAGGTGGAGAGCACTTCCTTGGCCTCAGAAGTCAAAGTCATTCCAATTACATTCTTTGAAAACAGATTTAATAAATTAATTCCTTGTGAGTATTGCTTACGGTGATGTTTAAATGTATTTTGTCTACCTAATAATAATAATGAAACCTTGTTAGACATTAAACGAAAAATTTATGTTCACATTGTGATGCAAGTCGTGTTGCTGTAGCTATAGTATTTTAGTTAACTTTGTCGCCTCACACTTTACACCACAGAAGCCTCTAACAGCATTTCATACAAGTGGGAAGATAGTGGAATAGATACTACAGTGATTTAGCAATCGATGGTTATCTGGTTCGAATTCTGCCGCCTCTCTGTTGTTAACTCATTTTGAACAAATAAACTTGTTAGTTTAGGATGACAACGTCAGTTGAAATGTTGAAAGTACTCACAGTATGTCCTTTTATGGCTGCCAGTGCTTATGGAGGAAAACGAGGACAAATGGTTTCTCGTCGTTTCCCTGTTATAAACTTACCTCAGATTGAGGATGAATTTATCTCTAGGCATTTAATCGTTTTCTATTTTTAGCAGTCTTATACCATTAGATATTAAATGATATATTTTGTAAATATTTTGTACAACACATCCGCTGGGAAAGCTTGAAGAGTCACAACAAGTAAATATTTGTTTGTGAAAATAAACATGTGTGTCCTTACAGGTGTTTGAAGTCTATTTAAAATTTACATTGTGTATATATATGCTTATTGAGTGATGATATGGTGTGGAAACATTTAAAGTCGCCTTATCGTCTGTGCAACAAAAAAGTAAGTTTAAAAAGATTGACGTCCTCTTATAAACTGTAACACCACCATTCTTATAAGTTGTAGTCGTAGCTTTTAAAGTAATTTTCATTCTGCATTTTCTAACAATTGGTTTGTTCTAATGATGGTAAAGCTACATGTATTGTCAATTGTAGTAAAGTAAATACATATGGCATATTTGTGGGATATGTTTGGAAGTATTAACTTCTTCAATTTTATTATTTTCCTTTATTTAACAACGTAATGAAATAGGTTATCTTAAATCTATAACTGAAATAATGTACTACACACTTCATGTGCTGCATGGTTTTATTAACGCACATTATGACAAGACATGCTAGTTGGCACTCGTATAATAAAAAGAGACTGCAGAGGATATTGATCGTTTTTAGCAGGAGTAAAAATGTGACCTTTACTTACCAGAGCCTCGGGGGCGAAGTGGTGGATCACAATCTGCTAGATAAATGTCACATGCCTGGATTTCATTGAGCTGACTTGCAAATGCTAGCTTTTAATTCGTCTGAACAAACTGATATACTCAGTAATTTAAAAATGGGATGGCAGACAAATGTGGTATTACAGCTTGATAACTCTGCATACAGCATTATCTCTGCACCAGCCAGAAGCTGCTTCGGAAGGTAGAGCATTTGGATTCAGAAAAAAAAAACGTTATCATATTTTTATAGTTGTTTCTGATTTAATGAACAAACATGGTTTTCAAGTTTTGCAGGTATTCAGTAGGAACGAGAGTAGCCTATCTAGACTCCATAAACATCAAAAAGAACATGGAGGTTATAAGTAGTCCATAAAGGGCGGCAGATAACCATATGAACTTGTTACTTCAGTGTTACTGGCCCGTATGTGGGTTCATTGCAACAAATTAGCGACGATTAAAATACTGGAGCTCCATGTGCCACCATACATTCTGTATCAGACAGTGTCTGGCTGACTAGTGAATTATTTGCTCATTTTACGGAAACTAAAAGATGTGGGTCAAACAGAAAGGTGTCCGTAATATTAGACGCACGTGCCACACATATAAATATGTATATTTTATACCTTAAGCTAGAGGTGACGTTTTAATCATTCATTGAGTGTCTCCACACGACACACACAGACTACAGCCACAAGAAGTTCCATTGTTTTACTACCAAATGTCATAAAAATTAAAGTAAATATTAGTCATACTCACCAAACATCTATAATTCTACCTATAGTTGAGACAATATTTTTTTACACAATTTATAATACGAACGGTGCTATTTAGAAGACCAGCTTATAAACAGTACCACTTTGCACCTCTCCACCTATTGTGTTGAATCTTTCTAAGTGCACAAAACTTATTATCAAAATATTTGGTGAGTGTATATGAGAGTATGAACTACGCATTAGTACTATATTTACATATTATGTATTAGATTTCAATCAAATTACGAGGGGATCGAAAAGTTTATAGCCCGAGATAGTTACTGTAGTGTCTCGAAAAAACAACACCACATATTTTTACTGTGACCCATAGTGTGTACGCAAGTCAAATTTCGCTTCTCCGCTCGTTAGTTTTGCCGCTAGTGAAAAATAGCGTAGTGGCGAATATCGAGAAATATCTTCATTTGAAGGGAATGACGCCCAAGGAAATGGCGGAGGACATCCGGAAAACACTTAAGGACAGTGCTCCGTGTTATACAACATTGAATACTGGGTGAGGGTCTACAAACATGGAAGAACGAGTGTGCAATATGCGTCAAGGTGCGGAAGACCTGTCACTGTTGCCACTCATGAAACATTGACTGCAATTCACGATAAGATTTCGCTGCACATTGAAACCACATTTGGAATCTCCCATAGGCTTGCTCATGACATTGTTATTGATATTTTTGGAATGTGGAGAGTTTCATCTCGGTGGGTCCTGAAAGGTTTGATTGCAGATCAGAGACGGGAGCGTGTGCATTGTTGTGAAGAAATCGTCCGCCCTTTGAAGCGGATAAAGACAGCTTTCTTGCAAGATCAATGACAATGGATGAAACGTGTGTTTACCACTTTGATCCTGAGAAAAAACAACAGTCACAACAATGGAAACATCCTGCATCCGCTACCCCTAAAAAATTCCGGGTGCAAAAATCCGCCTGCAAGGTGATGGCATCGGTATCCTAGTATGCAGAAGGGGTAATTATGGTAGATTACTATCACAAGGGCGTAACTAACAATGCATCATACTATAGCACCCTCCTGTGCCATTTGAGAGAGCAGATAAAGAAGAAAAGGAGCGGAAAATTGGCGCGCGGAGTTCTGTTGCACTAGGACAACGCAACGGCGCACGAAGCCCTCGCAACACTGGAAACTCTGTGTGACTGCGAGTCCAAATTGTTATCCCTCCAGATTTGGCTCCATCAGATTTCTTCTGTTCCCAAACCTAAAAAAAGACCCCAAAGGACGACGATTTGACGAGGATGACGCTGTGAACGCTTGGTAGGACTCGAAGTCGAAGACCTTTGATTTAAATGGTTTGCCAGAAGTTGTCTGAGCATGCCCGCACTGTCATTCTTAATCTGTTGGGTAAGAAACTTTTCGACGCCCTCTCGTAGAAAAATGCTGAAAGTGGTCTAACGTTGAGTACTTACCCTATACATAGAACGTATATGTTGAGTATGATCATATTCAGCTTAGTATGTGATCTTTGGTGTAGCAAAATTTATATTTTGATATTGTGATTCACAGGATGGTTGCCTTTTTGACTGCGTAACCGCCCGCTACGCGATGCGTCCATTATGGTGCAATTGGTGACACCCAAGTGCTGAGTCTTCCCCTGCCAGTGGCGTCCTTGAGAAGTTGTGTGGAGGAGCACATGGTCAGCATGCTCCCCAGTGCCATCAGACTTTGTCGGCTCTACTTCTCGCTTCAACAGCTCCTGAATTGGAGTCACGAAGGTAAATGATTCTCTCCTAAGCCCTTCCTCCAAGGAACTGTTCTTGGCACTATCGGCTGTTGAACTCGGATCTGGACGCAGAACTTATTTCCAAGACAGACTTTGACTACAAATGACTACATATTTTAATCAATTTTGAGATATGGAATGTATCTGCGGTGCAGAGATGTAGTAATTACAATCGCAAATCAAATAGCCTGATTTCGACTTCATCGTCATCTCTCGTAGCATGACTCTGAACATAACAGTGGGCAATCTGAAGATTACGTGACGTTAGAAATATGTCATAGCCAATAACGTTTTTCTTTAGATTATGACTACAAATAAAGCTTGCAAATATTTATTTACACAGTAAACGATAACCAACGTCTGGAGCAATAATATTGATAATGAACGTTAAATGTCAGTTATCTGTCGACTAGTGATAAAAACTGCCTGAAACAAAAGGAGAGTGAAAAATACGTATTAAAACCATATTTCGAGTAGCACGACAAAGAACTTGAATGGTTGGAGGTTGTATGTGGCGTGTTAGAAGCTTCACTCCTGTGATTTTGTTCAACTTTTCAGACGTATGTTTTCCTTTGTATTAGTAAGAGAACACTTGTCGGAGTTGCGTAGTGCACCGGAAACAGTACGGAGAGAAAATTTGGAGATATAAGCAAATGCCTGATCATCGATTGCCTAAGACCTTTCTGTAGGGCTTCATCCTGGCAGTGGTAATAAAATAATAAAATGTTTTATTTCCTTTCCATGTTATTGAAACACCAAGTACTATGTAGAATCATTTTCGAAGATATAAGTCTTATTATACTTTAATACGTATCACATTATCATAAAAATACTTTCTTTCCATTCCCTGAAACATGTTTTACAATTTAAATTATATTTAACTGTAAACTTCCACGGCATTTTTACGTTTCTATGACACGGTAAACACCCTTATCATACTCTATAAACCTGTTATGATTTCGGGCACGTATAAAAAGAGTAGCCTAGCCTTCATTAGTCAGGCGTATGGAATTGTTTCTTTCGCAGTAATGAGGTTGACACCAAGTCCAAGGCACGTAGCCAGTTAGCTGCCAGATTACTAACACAAAAAATAAACGATTTTTACGAAGTCACAATGATACATATGTGTCTATAGCAGTCATGTGATTACACATTCAAAAGTATTTTCATCTGAATGTTCTGTAAATGATTTAATTATTTGCAAACCTCCGTTGAAACAAGGTTAACTATCAATAGTTAATTTTACCTTTTATATATTTTTTAAACCGGCTCTCTTTTCAATATGTACGTTGCTCGCTTGTAACATTGCCCATTTGCAGTGTATTAGTGCTGACATGTGATTTTGGTTGAATTTAGGGAAGTAATTGTCATGATTTCAATCCGTCAGATTATTTTCAGTAGTAATATAAGGAATGTTCAAAAAGAAACGAGACGGAGATATAACTACAGAAACCAGTACCTGTCTGTTAGAAGTATTGTCCCTGGCTGTCGAGACACTTGTCCCACTGTGACACAAGGCGGTGAATGGTTGGCTCATAAAATTCCTGGGGCTGCGATGATAACCAGTTCCGGGCGTACAGCTGGACGTCGTCATCCGAGGTGAATCGTTTGCCCCTCATAGCCTTTTTAAGCCTGGCTTTTTGCTCAAAAATGGAGTAACCACAGGAAGAGAGATCCAGAATGTGTGGATGGTTGATGTTCTGCAGAAGTGCCGCAGCTGTGTTGGCCGTATGAGGCTTTTAGCTGTCGTGGAGTGGAATGACCCATGGGTGAGATTGCCTGGTCGTTTTGATTTGTTCGCTTGGCGAACGGTGGTCAAGGTTTGAGAGTATCGCTGGGCATTCACTGTTGTCCCATGCTGCAGGAAGTGAATCAGGAGGGTGCCATATTGGCCAAAGAGGAACGTCAGCATAACTTTTCCTGCCCTCGTGTGGATGGCCTTGGCTCTTTTTTTTTTTTTTATTATTTGTGATAGTGACCCTGGATGTTTCCACGAAGACTTTGTCGTTTTGATTCTGGTTCGAAGTAATGACACCATGACTCATCTCCAGCCACCACTCGTGCCAGAAACGCATTCCCTTCCTGAGCATAGTGCTGCAGATGAGCAAGACAGTAGGCCATTCGGCATGCTTCCTGGTGTGGTTGAATACTGTGGGGTACCCATTGGGCACACACTTTGCGCATGTGCAATCGTTCCTTCACGATGGTGTGAACACTACTGACCCTCAATCCTACTTCAGCGGCTATGGCTTCCACACGCCACGATATTACCCTCCTGTCACCGGTTTGCGCATTCTAGATTCCACCTCGTTTCTGTTTGAACGCCCCTTATATATTTAATCATAACACTGACACAACGAACTTCCATTGTTAACATGCAAGCCTGTGTTTAAGTACTCTTTGTATACAAAGAGTATAGCCTATTATAATTGTTTTACATTGAGTTTAAGTGTTTTGAGAAACAGTTATCAACTTTTGGTCGTTACCTAAAGTAAATTCACTTTCTAAGAAGTAGACAATTGTATCGAGTGGTGTGTAATTACATTAAAAGTCAGCTGTTACTAATAATAGCTTATTTCTTATGTTCTCGTACTGGACTGATGATTCTGTATTTAAAAAATTACAAATTTACTGGAGAAATTCACACATATAAAATTTACTGTATGACACTCAAAAATTCTGATTAAATTTTCAGCATCAGTCACTGACTTATATTCAATCCATAAACACATTTCATAACTTGCTCAAATCTTGGCAATAACACTATGACAGTTAAACCATTACTAGTTTCAGCTGGCGATGTAAAGCTGCTCATCAGTTCTAGATGGCAGAACAATGCAGTTATATCCCCAAAAAGGCGACTGACACGTGGTCACGTTATCGACAGTGGGGACGATCCCAAAGTACAAGTTCGTATTCGTTTCAGCGGCTTGAAGGAATAGGTGTCAGCACTATGGGTGACTTCCCCATTGTTTTGAGCATGCACGAGGACAAAGGAAAGGTGTTTGATGCAACTGTTTTGACCTAAGGTTCGGAAATATTTGTGAGTAAATTGCCGTCAGTTTTCTGGGAGAATATTTTTCGTAAGACATACGATGGATGGTACCTTGGCCATGGGCCTACATTGTGGCTTCAGTGTTTGAAGGAAAAATCATAGTGTTGTATAGGAAATTTTATGAGCATTGATGATGATAAGCCAGATGTGTTTGACGAAAGGATCATGTCAGATTGGGTACGTTGGCTTGGTTGACATGTGCGGGCCATGGAATGAGCAGCTGAGGATGCGCTGGCCGGTGCACATTCTACTGGAAGGTGACTGTGGGCCATGGATTCAGTATTATTGCTTACGGACTGCCACTAGATGTGATGGCAAGCAGGACACTTGGCGTGTGCAGTAACCAAGTGGCTTTGATATAAAAGGCCGAGGCGTTGGAGGAACCACAACACAAACAACGCCCAATTCGTATGATAAAAAGGACAACGATTTAAAACGTGTATAAATGATTTCGGTTCATGAAGACCGGATGTATTGGCGACACCGATGAAATGATACAGCCAGAAGTTAGAACTGTCGGTAGAAGACAGTCAGCAAACTGTCGGTAGCTGCTGTTAGCAGAAAACAGTCAACGGTTTGTGAAAACGTCTAACAAAACACATTGATCTATTGAATGCTGAGGTGGGATTACATGAAAGATGAAATGATGCATCAGGGTTTTCGTGCGGTGCGCAACTGCGATAGTGAAACGTTTTGAGATATGTAAATAAAGTCCAGAGTTGTAACCTCTAAGACGTGGCTTCAGATAGGTGCTAGTGAGAGTTTACCGCGAGATGCTTGAGGTCTGGGATGATTTATAAACAGATACCATAACATTACTTCTGAACGTAGTGATATTATAGCTGCTGCCCCTTTCTCGATCTTATTTGGGAACATCATGACCCCAGTTTCCTATAAGAGCACGATGTATTTCTCAAAATAATGTAAAAATCAGCGTTTGAAAAATGGAACGATTCCTAGCACTGCTGTGTACACATCCCTCTAAGTTTATTATGTTAAACGACAAAATCTGGGTCTATGGTCAGTTAAGAGCCCATTAGGGAGAAACTTTTATATGAAACAATAGTTTTTTATGCATAAGTAGACAGAAGAGAAAAAAAGCTTTGCAATATGCTTCTTATTGACTTACCGAGTTAAATTTATTTGGTGTCATTTTAGTATGGAAACGAAACTTTACTCTTAATCTATTGTTCTGAATAAAATTAAGTAACAATATATGATAATGTGAAAAAATGTGCATAGAGCAAAAATCTTGTATAGTGAACCATAATTTTAAAAAAAACGTGTTTCTTCAATTACTAAACGTATTAACAATAAATGAAAAGATAAAAAATGGGAAACAGTAAACAGATGGCCAAACATCTTCTTAATTCTGTAGGTGCACACAAATATGTCATTTAACAAGAAATCATTTTGTATGTCCACACGAAATGTAATTTACTTTGATACATTCATTACTTCAATATACGTAGATTTTCTTATGTTGAACGTTAGGATTCAATATTTGTTAATTAAAGTTACAATTGTTAATTCATACGCTGTTTCCAAAAAGTTGTTTACCCTCTGAGATCTTACTTCCAAACTGCATAGAACTCAAAAGAGGTACCTTCTTAATGACTGGCCTTGATACCACACTGGATGGAAGGGAGTAATGATGATTTAGTCGAAAACTAGTACTCATAAAACAATATTTTGGGATTCTAAGAGCAACAGGGATCGCAGGGTGCCAAGTTATGCCAAGTTAGAATAAAAAACCTTGTTCCAAATTCCGATTTAGACTGCATTTACTTAGGCCACTGGCTTTTGACATGAAAAGAGAAAGGTTTGGATATTAATTATGGCTTTAATCCCTACCTGATAAAACATTTCTTTCCAGCCGAACAATGAAATCCCAATCGCTACAAACAGTTTGGCTACAACAGTGAACAGACATGCTCACTACACCTGACACTGACAGCATGGTGGGAGACATCTTGTGTACTTTACAATTTCTTACTAAAACATTTGTTTAGCCTGAACACAATGTTCAAATCAGTGATTTCTATTTTCAACCTCTTAATCGGTCATCTTTAGATTAGAAAACAGACAGGCGATGTCTACACGAAAAGAACACGTACAATCGTTGCGCCGCCGCCCCCGCTTACGTCACACACCCTCCATACATTCCATGGACGTAATCTTCTGTAAATACCGAAGTACTTAATTCAATTTCGTTTTTAATCATATTAAATAAATCAATTTACAATGTCATATACGTATGTAAAGGTGTCCAACTACCTAATTTCAACTACTTCTTGAGGACCAGACAGCCACCTCTTCCTAGGAACCAGCGCCGAGTTTGAATTCTGGCAGTAAAGAAAGGTCACTTCCGCTATCTCTACCAACCTAACAAAATTGTTGGAAAAAAAGTGCACTTGTACTAACCTAAGCCACCCGACCGCCACTTCCTCCTAGGAACCAGCGCCAAGTTTGAAATCTGCCAGTAAACAAAGCTCACTTGCGCTCCTGCCGCCAACCTAAGAAAATTGTTGGAAACGAAGCTCATGACCACTAAACTAAGCCACCAGCACTCAACCTCTCCCTACACGATTAGGGTAAAAGGACTTACTCTGCACTAGGCCGTGGATGTAGGAACCAATTTACTTTATTTAGGAATGGAGTGTATGTATCTCACAGACATGTTCCACACCAGCCAGACCTGCAAAACATTCCTACATAACTCATTTACAGTGTTCTAGACACACGCTTGCTAATTGTAAAAAGTTAAAAATAACCCACAGCACAGCCTACAGACATGTGAACCGCTCGTAAATAATGCAAAACATTTACGTCCAAATAGCCAAACAACTCCTAATTTTCGGAAATAATTTCAGTCCATAGGCTAATGGTAGGTGGAAAGAGTGTACTTTATTTATTTGGGACATATCTTTTTAACCTTTTGCATCTCATAGGTTTCGATATGTAAGCCTGACATAAGGCAGTTTCTGAACTCCAGTAGTGCTCTACACTTGGCAACACAAGATATTCATTCTAATCCAGACCTCTAACTCCTATACAGAAAAATTTGTCAAGTTATTTGTTGACTCACTCACAGTCTGACCAGATTGAAGTTTTTGCGCAAAAACCACTCAGACTGCTCTGTGATGCTCAGGGAAGTAAGGAAGGGCTGCACTCTATTTATTTGGAGCCCTGTTATTTAGTCGTAGAGTATATTCGTCACAAAACACCTGCACTGATCCGACTGTGGTCATCTGACACAGGCCACAAATACGTAAACAACTAATTTCACCACACAATAGCAAACAGCTCTTAAATAATTCAGGAAACAATATCAGCAGACGAGCTCTGTACTCTTAAACTCTCCAAATAAAGCACCGCACAGTGCACAGGCATGCTCGCAAAATAGTGCAACAGACGAGCCCAAACACCTCCAGCTGCCGAACCGACCGAAAGTCTCTGCTCGGCCACCCCCAAACATGACCTCAACACAGTCGCATTCTCACCTAACACCAGAAAAATTGATATCGCCTGTGCGCCATAGACTACGATCCAAGGCAGGCCGCGTGCGCGCGTGCGGTCGGCGGGGAATGGGGTTCCAGTGTCTCCAGCCAAGTTCAGCTTCCGAGCGCTCGTGACAGATGACCGGGAAGGGCACTCTCGACTGACACATGTGAAAGCTGCTATGTTCTACTCATGTATACCGCCGGCGTCTCAGGTCTGCACCGGCCTTCTCGTCTATTGTTAGAATAGCTCATAGCTCTTTGACACACACGACTAACGCAGCCGGAAAAACATTTACTACTCGCATCCAAGCGAGATGGTGACGGAAAACCAATCAATTTTATCTGTGCTGCAGGTGCGTGCAATCATTGTGAACAATCTATTTATTTTTTCGAACAACTTATTTGACCATACAGTATACATACCTCACTATCATAAAACACCCACCCAGATGTGCCCTGGGCCGTTTGGACAGCCCACAGACACGTACCCAATCATAATTTCAATACACAATACAGCAAACTGCTACTAAATAATACCTCACACAGATGTATAGATACGTTCAGCACTCGTAAACTATCCTAATAACGCATAGCAGAGCCTGCAGATCGGCTCGCAAAATAACTCAGCAGACGTGCGCAGGTACCCCCTACTCCGCACCCTGTCCACAGGATCGTGAAGTCACCCATCCGTCTGATATCAGACCTCTCACAGCCCCTGTTTGGCTTCCGTAAGCGCGATTTTTCGCGGTCAACGCGCTCGTCAGCGGTCAAAGCACGCACATACGTCCATCCAGGACCGCGGACCGTTACAATCCCGAGCCATGACCACCGAACGCGGGTGCAAGTCAACTTTATATCAACGTAGCATAATGCCAAAGTGCAGCCTCCATACGCTAGGCACATCATAGCAGCACATGTCTTTACCTCCTATGACACTGTAGCACACTGCACATTGCTCCTCACACGACATTACATGGCCCTTTAACTAAAAATAACTACACATCCCTGCTCTCATCTCGTCACGTGACCAACCATCTACATCTACATCTACATCTACATCTATACTCCGCGAGCCACCTTACGGTGTGTGGCGGAGGGTACTTATTGTACCACTATCTGATCCCCCCTTCCCTGTTCCATTCACGAATTGTGCGTGGGAAGAACGACTGCTTGTAAGACTCCGTATTTGCTCTAATTTCTCGGATCTTTTCGTTGTGATCATTACGCGAGATATATGTGGGCGGTAGTAATATGTTGCCCATCTCTTCCCGGAATGTGCTCTCTCGTAATTTCGATAATAAACCTCTCCGTATTGCGTAACGCCTTTCTTGAAGTGTCCGCCACTGGAGCTTGTTCAGCATCTCCGTAACGCTCTCGCGCTGACTAAATGTCCCCATGACGAATCGCGCTGCTTTTCGCTGGATCATGTCTATCTCTTCTATTAATCCAACCTGGTAAGGGTCCCATACTGATGAGCAATACTCAAGAATCGGACGAACAAGCGTTTTGTAAGCTACTTCTTTCGTCGATGAGTCACATTTTCTTAGAATTCTTCCTATGAATCTCAACCTGGCGCCTGCTTTTCCCACTATTTGTTTTATGTGATCATTCCACTTCAGATCGCTCCGGATAGTAGCTCCTAAGTATTTTACGGTCGTTACCGCTTCCAATGATTTACCACCTATGGCATAATCGTACTGGAATGGATTTCTGCCCCTATGTATGCGCATTATATTACATTTATCTACGTTTAGGGAAAGCTGCCAGCTGTCGCACCATGCATTAATCCTCTGCAGGTCCTCCTGGAGTACGTACGAGTCTTCTGATGTTGCTACTTTCTTGTAGACAACCGTGTCATCTGCAAATAGCCTCACGGAGCTACCGATGTTGTCAACTAAGTCATTTATGTATATTGTAAACAATAAAGGTCCTATCACGCTTCCCTGCGGTACTCCCGAAATTACCTCTACATCTGCAGATTTTGAACCGTTAAGAATGACACGTTGTGTTCTTTCTTCTAGGAAATCCTGAATCCAATCACAAACCTGGTCCGATATTCCGTAAGCTCGTATTTTTTTCACTAAACGTAAGTGCGGAACCGTATCAAATGCCTTCCTGAAGTTCAGGAATACGGCATCAATCTGCTCGCCAGTGTCTACGGCACTGTGAATTTCTTGGGCAAATAGGGCGAGCTGAGTTTCACATGATCTCTGTTTGCGGAATCCATGTTGGTTATGATGAAGGAGATTTGTATTATCTAAGAACGTCATAATACGAGAACACAAAACATGTTCCATTATTCTACAACAGACTGACGTAAGCGAAATAGGCCTATAATTATTCGCATCTGATTTATGACCCTTCTTGAAAATGGGAACGACCTGCGCTTTCTTCCAGTCGCTAGGTACTTTACGTTCTTCCAGCGATCTACGATATTCTTACTTTACAACATTTAAAAAAAAGAAAGACCTAATTTACACCTCCCACCGCACCTAACCTCACACCCGTCCCGCCATCAACATACGCAAACGTCCTCAACCCTATCTTGACACTCATACATCACCCCACAAACCATGCCCATCAGTCAATTTACCATTCTCATCCCCTCTTTTCTCGCACTTTCAACAGTAAAAGTAATTTTACACTCACCCAGAAATACCAAACCCAATTGAAGAGTCAAACTTTTATACAGAGCGTCAAGCACATACGACATTCACACCAATATTGAAAGCGTGGTCCATATTTACCACCTCCACCTTGAATTAAATATTATTATTATTGCCGCAACACTCTGCCAGCGCTCGATTTGTACCTATTTTTCCGCTCTTAACTGTTGCCACTAGCGGTCGAATATCACTATCTATAAATTGCATAATTGTCCACATAAAAAAAAATCTCGCCTTGCCGTTTAGAGACTCCTATATCTGAACACATAGCATCATTCAGCTTGCTCTTATCTAATAAATCATCCATCAGGTCTGGGGGAAAGGTCACCTCTTTCTCTCTTTCTTTCTTTCTTTCAGCAGCAGACAGCTATTTTTTTACAGTAGTAGCTAAATTGCGCCATCAACTTAACATCACCATTCGCAAAACATGTTCAAATACGTAAACAAACTTACTAAATTACACAGCGGTCCCGCAAAGAACATGACCTTCAATATTACAGTTCTTAATCCAATAACCACCGAAACAAGTACCAAATGCTCAAACTAATCCAATAGCGCCATACAAAG